>NC_142167.1:4270357-4955714 GCF_029865625.1 Vigna umbellata | reverse complement strand
GACCGTTAGGAAGTCCCTGGGTTTCAGGGTGACGGCTAAGGTATTGAGGCCAACCTGGACAAGTGCAAAGCAGTGTTGGAGATGAGAAGCCCTTAGTGCTTGAAAGGTACAGCGGCTAGTAGGAAGTTTGACCTCATTGTCCTACTTCATCCCCAAGTTGGCTGAATGCATCAAACCAATCTTGAAGATATGAAGAAGAATACCACAACTAAGTGGGATGAGCAGTTGCAAACAACTTTCTCCAAGGTTAAATACATTTTGGCTAGCTTGTCGGTCATGACTCGACCGATACAAGGACACGAGCTGCATGTCTACCTAGTCATATCTAACACCATGATCAGTGCTAGTCCAATAAACACCGGAGTTCAAGTTGGTATACTTCGTTAGTCGGGTCTTGCAAGGCCCCAAAACACGATATCAAAATATAGAGAAGGTGGCCCTAGTGTTGCTGTCGCTTGAGACTATATTTTCAAAGTCACTAGTTGGTCGTCCAAACCAATCACCTGGTGGCAAAAATTTTGAGGCAGCTTTACCTAGCGGGGATGACCGTAGGATGGTTGGGTTAAATTTCAGAGTTCGGTCTGCGTTTCGAAACGTGCGGTTTAGTGCGGAGACAACGCTTGGCCGATTTTACGACAAAATTGTCTTTTGGAACTGCAAACCCCTCTCAGCCACGGACCAAGCGATCAACATACCTCTTGATCCAATGTGAAACAATCGACAGGCCGGTCGGTTGGACCACAAACAAGATTAACAATAAAAATAATTATGTTGACTCTAAGTTAGGTCATTACTGTTTGGATCGTAATTAGACCGACACTAATTAAAAGTTTATCCCAAAATTTATAAATACATATTTAATATCGAGGTAGTTGGTTACTTTTACTATATATTTATTGTTACAATATTAAGACAAATATTAACTTTACACTAGTAAAAAAGAAGGCTTTTAACGCGCTATATACACTTCGGTTATTACAAAACCGAAGCGTATAAAAACGCGATGGCATTTCTATAAATATTGAAACATTATATGCCTCAGTTATCCATAACTTGATGCTTATTCCCTCTACTGCCTCAGTCACTATGAGAACCGAATCATAAAACTACGTGCCACCTCACCAGCCCCGTCTGCCCATCTGCAAAAGCAGACTTTTTCAAGCCTTTTACCTCGATTTTACTCTGACCCGAGGCAGTAGCCCTTTAAGGTTAAAATTTCCTTCTTCCTTTCTCTCTCACGCTTTCTTCTTCAACGCTGGTACCTTCTTACTGCCGTTGTTGCTGGTGCTTCATCCAAGGAGTCCACGGTGCTGCCTTCCCCGCCGCTTCTCGTCGCCCCTCTGCCGCGTGCTCGCCCCTCCGTCACGTGCTCGCCCCTTCGTCGCGTGCTCGCCCCTTCGTCGCGTGCTCGCCCCTCCATCGCGTGCTCGCCCCTCCGTCGCGTGCTCGCCCCTTCTTCTGTCGCGTTTCTCTCGCTGCGTCAAAGGTCGCGCTGCCACAGTTCGTCCACCACCGGCACCTCCATTGTCTCCGACAAAGTCCTTCCTTGCGGCGACACGAATTGGTTTTGTGTAGGTGCAAATTCGCGACTAGGGTTTCCATGGTCTAATTTGGGGATTTTTCTGTAGGTTTCATGGATGAAGTATGAGGAGGTTGTTGGACATGAACGAACTCACGATTTGGCTCACGGTGGTGATGGTGGGTTTTGGTGGTTCATGGTGGTTTCTAGGATGAGATTGCTGGTGTGAGTGGGTTTTGGCTTTTATTGCAGGTGGTTGGATGATTGATGGAGGCATTGCGTGAGGAGGATGAGATTGTTGGTGTGAGGTGTTTTTGCAGGTCTGTAAATTTCTGATGATGGACGAAGAAGATGGGTTCGCAAATTGGGTGGCAGGGTGATTCTCGCGAAGGACGAAGGTGGTCTACGATGGTGTTTTGGGTGGTCCGATGTGAGAAAGACGGTGGTGTTTGGAAGCGTGTGGTGTTTGGTGGCGTGTGGTGTTTGGCAGCGTGAGAAAGACGGAAGATAATTCAAACTGAACGGTGCAAAATATGACGATCTCGTGGTGGTCGGCGGCGTCCTGGTGGGAAAATCAGGAAGACCATACTGCCTTGGTTCCCTTTGAACCGAGTTCTAATCCTATATCGTTTTGCCTCGATTCACAGCCGAGGCATAAAAATACAGACTTTTTACCTCGTCTATATATGCTTCGGATCAAGAACCGGTGCGTATAGGCTAAAATAACTGGTGCCATTGCTTCTAACTACACTAGTGTTAAGATCATATTGTTTTTTTTAGAGTAACACATTATCCAATCTAACGATGAAAAGAGAACTGAAAACAAAACATTTACATGATAACTTTGAAGCTTATAAGAGAACTGAAGACAAAACATTTACATAATAACTTTGAAGCTCTTTATAAGAGAATACTACCAAAAGAAACAATTCAAAACAATATTTCTCGTTATTGAACTGGAATATATATATCAACTGATTTTACCATAAAAAATAAATACATAGATAAAATAGTCAATAAATTAAGATTTGAATTATTAAAAAAGTATTTGTTGATAAATATATATAGTAAATTTTGTTGATAAATTTTTTTAAAAATCTAAAATTGTTATTATAGACAAATGATTACATTTTTTATTTTGATTTGCGGTAAAATCTATCGTAAATTCATTGATAATAAAATTTCTTAAAATTTGTTGGTAAGAATTTGTTGATAAAATAAAATTTTTTCAAGCCTTTTGCCTTGGTTTTACTCAGACCCGAGGTAGTAGGGTCTTTCTTCCTTTTTTAAGCTGTAGCCCGAGACATATAAGTTTAATTTAATTTTTTTAAGCGTTTAGGCACCGTTTAAGACCCGAGGCAGTAGCCCTTTTAGGTAAAAACTTCCTTCTTCTTTTCTCTCTCACGCTTTCTTCTTCAACGCTGGTGCCTTCTTGCTGCCGTCATTGCTGGTGCTTCGTCCAAGGAGTCCACGGTGGTGCCTCCCCCGCCGCTTCTCGTCGCCCCTCCGCCACGTGCTCGCCCCTCCGCCACGTGCTCGCCCCTCCACCGCGTGCTCGCCCCTCCGTGGCATGCTCGCCCCTCCGTCGCGTGCTCGCCCCTCTGTCGCATCTCGCCCGTCCTTCTGTCGTGTTTCTCTCGTCGCGTCAAAGGCCGCGCTGCCACAGTTCGTCCACCACCGGCGCCTCCATTGTCTCCGACAAAGTCCTTCCTTGCGGCGACACGAATTGGTTATGTGTAGGTGCAAATTCGTGATTAGGGTCTCCATGGTCTAATTTGGGGATTTTTCTGCAGGTTTCATGGATGAAGTATGAGGAGGTTGTTGGAGATGAAGGAACTCACAATTTGGCTCACGGTGGTGATGGTGGGTTTTGGTGGTTCATGGTGGTTTCTAGGATGAGATTGCTGGTGTGAGTGAGTTTTGGCTTTTACTGTGGTTGGATGATTGTTGGAGGCATTGCGTGAGAAGGATGAGATTGCTGGTGTGAGGTGTTTTTGCAGGTCTGTAAATTTCTGATGATGGACGAAGAAGATGGGTTCGCAAATTGGGTGGCAGGGTGATTCTCGCGAAAGACGAAGGTGGTCTATGATGGTGTTTTGGGTGGTCCGATGTGAGAAAGACGGTGGTGTTTGGCGGCATGTGGTGTTTGGCGGCGTGTGGTGTTTGGCAGCATGAGAAAGACGGAAGATAATTCAAATTGAACGGTGCAAAATATGACGATCTCGTGGTGGTCGGCGGCGTCCTGATGGGAAAACCAGGAAGACTATACTGCCTCGATTCCCTTTGAACCGAGTTCTAATCCTATATCGTTTTGTCTCGGTTCACAATCGAGATATAAAAATACAGACTTTTTACCTCGTCTATATATGCTTTGGATCAAGAACCGGTGCATATAGGCTAAAATAACTGGTGTCATTGCCTCTAACTAAGGATCATATTGGGTTTTTTAGGATAACACATATCCAATCTAACGATGAAAAGAGAATTAAAGACAAAATATTTACATGATAACTTTGAAGCTCTTTATAAAAGAATACTAACAAAAGAAACAATTCAAAACAATATTTCTCGTTATTGAACTGGAATATAAGTTAAATGACTTCTCTAGATAATCCAAGTCTAAGTAAACTCTATGGTACTAGACGATCTACCTGTATTGTTTACCACATATGCAATGTTGCATATCTTCCGTTGGACGATATGGTAAAATTAGATGGTACCTTTAACAAAGTTTTATTGAGTCAAGTCTCAGTTTATCTATCTCTTTTCATTTTTTCATATTTCTCCTCAACTAAACATATTTATCTGTTATTTTCTATTTATTTATTTATACTCCTTTCATTCTTTCTTCTGTCTAACTTATTATCTGCACTGTATCAATAGAGTATTAAAGTTTTCTAGAGGATATATAGCTGTTAAAAACGAATATTTGCTTCTTATTCACCTCTCCTAGCCCTGATTGTAATTCAGTATTGTGTACTTTGAGATCAGAGACCCTTTGATTACCAAAGAAAAATAATTAAATTTTTATACGCTTCTCATTGATTGCATACGCACCCTTCAACACGCAAGGTCATTGAAAGGCCACCAGTTAAATTCCTGAGCCTCTTGATTGAGTCACAAGATCAGGAGTACAACTTGTGCAAATCTCCCAAGCAAAAATATAAAGGGAAAAGAATCATATTCCCAACTCATTTTTCTTTATGCTCCTTCAACCCATCACCTTTTAATTTTAGTATATTTTTTGGAAGAACCACACTCCCAGAACCTTCTTACTCCTTTCCTTTCAAATTAATATAAACACAATACCCAATATTTTCCTCTTATCTTATCACTAACACATACTTTTGTTACATATATATACCTTTAATTCTGTTTTGGAGCAACCTAGTTGAAGATGCCATGGGCAACCTCTTTGGCAAAAATAAAAAGCATAGCACTCATAGTTCAAGCCATGATAAAGGAAGAGGTGGAGGAATCTTCACCGACGTGACCACAAGAGGTTTACCACCCAATTTTCCATCGCGAATATCTTCCTCCTTGCCACCACCAATATTATATCCATCTCTGGAACCACCTTCTTCGACGGCACCACCACCACCGATGCGATCACGATCCGTTTCCAAGAAACCAAGCTTTCTGAGAGTTGACTCTAAACAGAGCTCTTCAGTCATGGACAAAAAGCAATCTGCAGCCAAAAAGTATGCTCTTATCCGTGACAACTTCTCTACCCTTGAACAGGTATCACTTCATTTTATCTTTCTTATAATTTTATTTACCAGATTAATCTCTCAAAAAATTAGAAAAAAAACATTAATTATAAAAATTATATGGTACCTCTTCTAAAGTGTTTCTAAATACTTCCTGAGAAACACTTTTTGTCGCTCTCTTATTTAATATGGCGTACTCTTTCAACTGAAGTATGTGTGCCTCGCCATGAGATTATTATGAATTATGTTTTATTATAACAATTTAGAATTTCAACGTATTTAACGTGAATAATCATAAAAGGTAATTAAAATATTTAGTGATGAATGAAAATTTAGAAAGTTAAGATGATTTAATGCTTGGAATATTTAGGAGGACAAATTATTATTTTGTTTCTCCCATGGTCATGTTCGAATGTGAAATTTTGAATTAAGATATAATTGACAAATTACAGTTTCAATTTTTTAAATTTATTTATTTCAAATACGAAAATAATGACACCATAGACATTCAGAGAGAGAGAAAAAAGTTAATAAATTTGAAGAATAATATTTATTCCATAATTAAGAATATATACGATGTTTTCTGTCTTCAAGCTTAGTTTCGCCTTCTTTTGTCGGTTCATTTTCTGAGACTTTGTTATGCTTTATAATATATAACGTCAGAGTTATTTTTTTGTCCATATTAATGGATTTTACATTTTGTTTGAAGATAGATGTTTCCCTTCTTTTTTAAAACGTGGCTGAAAATGTACTATTCTTTTAAAGAAAATTTGATTTATATGATTGTTAATAGACATATTCATGGTTGATTAAGAAGCCAAAGTAAGAAGTAGACACTGAAATACAATTGCAAGGTTAATTTCTTAAGTACAATGCAATTACTTTCATGATGTGGTTCAGTAGTTGTTATTACACTGTATTAAAAAAATATCTCATTTATAATGACATTTGTTTATCACAAGTCATATTGTTTTGATGTGAAAATAAATATGTAAATTTATTTGAAATTGAAAATAATCCGTATTGAGATTTTCTTATCTATACTTTTTATATTATATGAGAGGATTCATTTTTTCTTTATACATTTATTTCTTTAATTTTATCTTTTAATAAGGAATTGAATTTTACGATTTATCATTCCCAACTCTTACATTTTTATATTTTTAATGTGATTTCTAGTCATTACTTCATTCATAAAAATAAGATTTATTAGGAAATATAAATTAAAAGTTTGAAGATAAAATAAGTAAATGATAAAGGAATTAAATTTTAATCCACCTAAGTGTTACAAATATTAATAAGAAGATATAAGATTGATTTAGTGATGGGTTTGGAAGGAAGAGCGAAAGACAATTCTTTTCACTAACATTTTGGATATATAAAGTTGGTTTGATGAAAGAATGGTGGAAAAGGTCGTCGGTTTAAGAACTTACCATTGTAAAAAAATTTTTATTGTTATTGAATAGCATGATAACATTATAATTATAATAGTGATAAGAAGTTAATTTAAGTCTAATTTAACCTTATAAAATCGGTTTATGAGATGAGTTTTGTCCCCACTTATATATTATGAAATCGTTTTATCTTTAGTTAATGTGAAATCTCTAACACCCCTCACGTTGAGATATATGCATATTGAACATAACACTAAACAATAATGGATGGTCTAATAATAGTCTAATAGTGGGTGAAGCAATATACCAAACAAACAACAAATCTCCTAATAATAAACGGTACAATAGGCTGAACAAACAACAAATTTTGCTAGGATATACTCTAACTCAAATTACTTTAATACAATATTAAAAAATAGACTTTAAGCTTAATTGTACTCTACAAAATCAGCTTGTAAGGTGAAATTTTCATCCACTTATATATTATAAAATTGTTTTATCTCTAGTCAATATGAAATCTCCAACGAAGACTAGGCAAAATGAATGCAATAATTAATTACAAAAACTTGTAATTTAAACATATTTAGTATTGTAAAAATGGGCCACCTAGCCCGGCCCATCCGGGTTGGCCACTTAGTAAGTCAACCCAACGCAACTCACTAATTAGCAAGACAAAAAAATTTAAACCCGACCTAACCTATCACGGGTTTGATGGATTAAACGAGTTGACTCATTAACTCACTTAATTATAAGTTTTCTTTTTAATTCTAAAAGAATTAAAAAAAATTCTAATTCAAATGTAAATAAATTTCAGTCCAAAATAATGTTAAACTCAATAGACAAATAAAAATAAAAATAATACAATACATTCAAAATCATCTTAAACTCCAAATATAAGACAAAAACAAGCAATAAAGCAAAACAAATAAATGTATAACATTAATCATTTTTGTCTCACTTAGATTAAAGTCTTGAATTGATAAATCTACGATATTTTATTCTCTTCAAACATGTTTTTCTTTATCTCCATCTACAATGGTTTGTTTCATTTCATTTCATTAAAAGATTTAGGTGAGTTGGTGAGTCAACTGGGCTCACTACGAGTTCAATTTAGGCAATCTGGATTCTGAGTCATATTTAAAATTGACCATTTCAAAATTTTAATTTTTTTAACCTAACTCAATTCAAACCCAAATTTAAACCTATAGACCAAGTTGACTCAAGTTGACTCATGGATTTCATAGATTCCAACCTATTTGACAACACTAACCATATTACTAGAAAACCTCCCAAATATAAGGGCTAAATAATTCCACCAAAGAAAATCAAGACCTGGTATTAATATCTATGTTAAGTAAAATATCATTCCATTGTTTTATTTTTTTTCTCTAAAGTACGAAAAATTTGAAAATTCTTGCATTCATTTCATTTACTTACATTAGAACTAGTGAATCACATCCCAACCACAACAAATTTCAACCCTTTGAATGTGGTAGTTTTTGTAAACTAAAAAAAATAACAAATGAGTGAATGAAACTAATAAATTCACTGATAAAATTACTCACACAAACAGAGAACCCTGGACAATCTCTAACAGCAGCATCACCATTACAATTAATATAAACCATGGTTTAGATTTTTCAAAGAACCTTAACAATTTTAGGTGTTTTATCCTATGACCATCGATATTAAAGAATTTTAGGAATTCCTCGTTAGTAAACTTATTTGTTGAATTAAATAAATAAAGTATGTTAACTAGGAGTCATGGTATTTTCTATTCTATTTTACTTTTCAGTGTTTTGTCAACTCAAGTTACCTAGAATGTTAATCATTATTTAATGTGTCTACTTAAAAGGTTATATTATTTTGAGTACTATATAAAAAAAATTCTAACAGTAATATCAAATTTAGGTTTATTTTGATAATTGGCTCAGACAAAAGCAAGAATGTTATGTGATAAAAATTAAAAAAACAATTAGAATGAGATAAAGTATGTTGGGATGGGTGACAAATTCAGATGGAGTAAATCCTGTCTCAACTTATGGTAAAAGTTCAACTCACATTCTATAAAAGATTGTTAAAAATTTAAGTATGGATTGAATGTCCTTCATTAAATAAAAATAAAAGTTTGAATAAAATATGAAGAAAAAGATTCATAGAGATACTCTTAATGTTTTGAATTGTAGATGATGTAATAATATCTATATAGTTGACCCATGACTTATTGAATTTCCGACGTCCAAAGCCAACATACACTTGAAAAAAAAAAAAGACAATATTAAAAGTTCAAGCATAAATTAAAAATCTTATATTAAATTAAAAATCATAAACCTCAAACTAACAGTCCACAATCCCATAGAGTTAAACATTTACACCGTGTAATAAATAACATTGTTTCTTGGGAAGAGCCAATTTAAGACTCATTTTATCTTTAATCTGACGAAAGCATATATTATGCAATGCATATTATCATGTTTTCCTTACTGTTTTAATAATTTGGTAGAACTTATAATTTCTAATATGTCTTTATTTATTCCTTAAATTAAAATATTTTAATTTTTCTTTTATTAGAAATTATAACAAAATCATAGGTATTCATGACTTCCACGTCTATGCTACTTTCTAAAAATCGATATCTATCATATTAATTATATTGCATTGATTATATCTTCATATATTATATCATCTCTATCCAACCAAACATTTTCCTTTTTTAAAGTTCTTTGTCATCCAAGAAATTAGCAACTTTTTTTTTCCAAAAATGAGTTACCGATGGAATTAGTTATTCATTTTGGTCACCTATAATTAGTTATTCATTTTCATATTAAAGTGCAACCGCTAATTTTCCATTCAGACATCTTCTTGGAATTTTCAGAAGTTATACTATTATACTTCTCCCTTATTCTTTTTATATTTTTATTGCATAGATATTTTAATGAATAAAAACAATACAAATATAATTTCTGTTGTAGAAAAGTAATGATTCTTAATGTTTAATTAATTGTAAAACAAATGTTTAATCCATATTCAACCTATATAGCTATAGATGAACAGTAAATGTGTCACTGGTCATATGAAATAAATAATCATCCATCTCAAATTCGAAATTTTAATTTAGAAAGTTTAATTTTAAAATCTGTTTATGAATTTTGTTGAGATAATATTATTAGAATCAATTATTATATTTATTTTAAAATCTAAAATTCTTCATAATTTTATTTTCAAAATCAAGGTGAGAAGATTGTAGGAGAAAATTGTATTTAAATTTCATACTCATCTTTAAAAATAGAGATATAATAAAATCCGTAAATGTTGTTCATCGTGGGAATAACGGCACTAATTGACCTCAGAGTCATTGCATGGTACACACCATCTTGTGCAGGTCAAGCTTACTACAAACATATTATAGACACTGTTTTTCCAGCTTTCACACATCAGTGTGCAGGGATAATGGTTACCAATTGAGGTGGGAGTTGAAATATTAAGTAAATATAAATAAAAAACTTACAAACTTATTATTTTTTTTTAAGATTTTGAATTGAATATGATTAATTTATTTAGTGTTAATTCTTTTTTTATAGTGTTAGAGATCTCATCCAATCTGTATTATATAAGAGAAGGGCAATCTTCATTTTACAAATAATAATTTTATGAAGATTAACTAAACTTAAAATGACTATGAAAGATATTTATATATATTCTGCAATTATGGCTAAAGAAAATGGAACTTGCTTTCTTATAATTAATGATGCCAAACTACTTTTTGGAAAGCATGTTTCATGGTCATTATACAAAAGAAATCTTCAAAGACCAATTCAAAGCATGTTTCATGGTCATTATACATAACATGCAAACAAATCTTCAAAGAAATTATACAAAACAAAACCAATTCCACCAAATATATTGAAGGAGAAATCACAATTCTTTTACCGATAAATATTAGTTATTAGTATTTTTTTGTTAATAGGAGAATTGAATTCATAATTTCTTTTAACTTTTTATTCAAACTTATCAAATCAATTTTATAACTCTCAATTGTTAGTAAGAAAATTCAACGTATAATTTCTCATTCTCTTTTTCAACTTTACCGCTGATTAAGCCACCTTCTAACTTTCCATAGAATTGTTTGTAACGATGAATCTTCAAAACCTTGAATAATAATAATTGAATAGATGGAAGATCTTACACTGATTAGGGATAATCAAATTTACATATATAAGTGAAGAAAATTTTCATCTTCTAAACTGGTTTTCAAGTGAAATTCATAAGAATTAACGAGTTTGAATTATATTTAAAATCAAATATCACATAGAATTAGAGAGTGAGTAATTTGTTAGAAGTGTTTGGAAACAAGAATACTCTTTCCAAGAACTTTGTAAATGTTAAATTGAGCGAATTTCATGAAAATTTGTTATCCCTTTTAACTTGTGCAGGTGACAACGGCCTTGAGGAAAGAAGGATTAGAATCCTCAAATCTCATCCTTGGAATTGATTTTACAAAGAGTAATGAGTGGACTGGTATGTGATAAAAGATGAACAAGTGATTTCAGGGTCCATCTTTATATGAAGCATGATTTGAGAACTAAAATTGGCCAAAGATGGTCTTCTTTCGTGATATATTATGGGATTCCGTTTGCTTATATAATTTCTTTAATTTATGAAATGATTTCTTTGTGAATGAAGGCAGAATCTCATTCAATAAAAGAAGCCTGCATGCTATTGGAACTACACCTAATCCTTATGAGAAGGCCATCTCTATTATTGGCAAGACGTTGGCTCCCTTTGATGATGACAACTTGATTCCATGCTTTGGCTTTGGTGATGGTAATGCCTAATCCTTAAGCCACACCAATCATGAACCAAGAATAGTTTTTCAAGCTTAACATTTACCTCAACTTCTATCATGATGCAGCTACTACCCATGATCAAGAAGTATTTAGCTTTCACAGTGATCATTCACCTTGCCATGGCTTTGAGGAAGTCTTGGCTTGCTACCAGAAAATAGTTCCAAACTTGAAACTTTCAGGTCATTATCATCTTAATCTTGTAGTAGTGTTGTTCTTGATGATGTTACTGCTTCTATGCTAGAGAATTTGTGGATAGTTATAACATGTTAGAACTCCAAATGAGTTGAAAGTTCTGAATACTAGTACAGTAAACCAAAACGACAACCGTTATTTTTTGTTTATATGGAACAATTTTCCAACAGAAGTATATATAGATAAGACAAAAAGTATATCACTTCTTGTCTCGACTAAGAAAAAAAAGTTATAAGGAAAACAAAAAACCTCAAATTTTAAACTTTTAAGGTTTTGAGTTAAATATGGTGTCATGATTTCTACTATGAATAATTGAAAGTGAATGTGACTAGTCTATAAGGTCTAACATTGAGTTAAAATCATTTTGTATCCCTAATTAAATTGGTTAAGATTCATGGCTGAAGGAATGCTTCCTTTTTCTTTTTGTCTGAAGGACCAACTTCTTATGCTCCTGTGATTGAAGCTGCCATAGACATAGTTGAGAAAAGTCGTGGCCAATTCCATGTGTTGGTTATAGTTGCTGATGGCCAGGTATTAAATTAAAGTTGCCTTCATGTGTGTTTACTATTATTAGATTTAATCTTAAATCTTATTAGCATAAATGTGCTTGATTTTAAGGTTACAAGAAGCGTCAACACTGGAGATGGAGAACTAAGTCCGCAGGAAGAGAAGACAATTAAAGCCATAGTTGATGCAAGGTAGATATAACTCAATCAATCCTTGTGAAGAATATTGTTTTTATAATTTAAATGAATTCACATCATGCTAAGATAAAACAATCTATCTTCTTCTGCATCTCAACCCTCACTTTCCTCACTCTAAACCTCTAATCTTAACTCTCTTCTTCACTTACTTTGACCTTCAATTTTTCCATTAAAGTTTTCGTAGTTTCGGGTGTGATTTTAATTTTGGCATTCTGAATATATTTCAGATTTGGTCAATCCAAAAGTATTATTGATACATTTAACACATAAATATATTCTAAATTCATCAATCCGAAAAATATTTTTAAATTTAGAAATACATTTCAAATTAGATTATCCTAAACATGTTCTGAAACATGTATTTTAAATTATTCAATTCAAAACATATTTCTGGTAGTGGGTGGTGGATTTGGCGACGGTAATACAGGGGGCGGCGGAATCTAGCGGTGCACCGTCGCTGGGAAACAAGTGCTGCATAGGAGAAAGAGAGGGTAAAACGATAACTTGATCAAGTCCATGGGGATGCAGAAGAAAAAAAGGAGGTGCAAGAAGTAGAGAAGCTGTGAGAAATGGACCTATAAAGTTTAATATGCTTAGATGTTGAGTCCAACCCACGTATATTCATTAGAACGGTTAACAATTCAACCTACATTAATTTTCCTAATTTTTTATGAAAACTGCACAACAATATTAGTGAAGTAAGTAAATGATGTAATTCTTTTAATATAAATTCAATGTTTCTACCTCCCAACCAAAATAGTAAATCACATTGATAAAATATGATAGTTAAATAATATTAAACTAGATAGATGACTTAATCATTTATAAATTCATGAGTTATTAATGTGAAAATCATTTAGGGACTTCGCCAAATAGTTAGTCTAAAAAATTATTGTCATTTTTGGGGAAAAATAAACAATTAAATTTAATTTTAAACTTCTTAATTCGCCTTTAACTTGAGAATATTCATACGAGTTTAAATAATTTCCCAAATTTACTAAAGAAGTTACTAATGGTGGATTAGTTCATTTTCTTTATTTAGGATCTTAAAACTCACAAGAGTTGAATAGTTAACTCGAGAGTTTCATCACCTTGATTATATGATATATATTCTTTATTTATTTTTTATTTGTGATACCAGTGCATATCCGCTTGCAATAGTTCTAGTTGGAGTTGGTGATGGACCCTGGGAAGACATGAGAAAGTTCGATGACAGGATACCTGCACGCGAGTATGACAATTTTCAGGTATAACAATACCTATTATCAGCAACAAATATTTAACGCATAATTATGTTGTTAATTTTCTAAATAGTTTTACTTGAACCTAGGTATAATTCCTTTAAGATTTCATTAAATATAAGAGTTTAGATAAAAATTTCTCAAATTTAATTATTTTCAAATAATTCAAGGATTTGGAGCTGAATTAATTAATGATTTAATTATTGAAGCAGATTTTCCCTTTGTTGTGTGCAGTTTGTAAATTTCACGGAAATAATGTCGAGAAACATAAGCCCATCGGAGAAAGAAGCAGCTTTTGCTTTGGCTGCTCTCATGGAGATTCCATTCCAATATAAAGCAACGATGGAATTTGGAATACTTGGGTATGATCATAAACAGAGGTTAATAAAAGAAATGAGCTAATAACAAAATATGCAGTTTTTGTTTGAATATGTTATGTTTGATTGTGTATATTTTTTGTGGTTTTGGAGAATAGACGTGTGACAGGAAGAGCAAAGAGAATAGTTCCAAAAGCTCCTCCTCTACCATATTCTAGGCCTACACCATCACTAGCTCGTCTTCCCACCACTGCACCACCTTCCTCCACTGATGACAACAACCAATCGGTATGTTTTAATAACCTTAAATACATAAACATTACAATTGAGGTTTTTTACGATTGGTTTGGTGTTGTATCTTCTGTTCTACAGGTTTGTCCTGTTTGTTTGACCAATCCAAGAGACTTGGCCTTCGGGTGTGGTCACATGGTGAGTTATAATTATTCTTATTTTTTTTAATTTATTTATTATTATTATTATTATTCATACAATATTTTGGAAAAACAGACTTGCAAGGATTGTGGATACAAGTTAACTAATTGTCCCATGTGTCGAGAGAGGATCACTACTCGTCTGAGGGTGTACAGTGGATGATTGTAAGTGATAAAAATGAAGCACATTAATTACATAGTTTGCATTTCGAATTAACGTTCATGGTGTGGATAACAGTCTAAAAGTGAACATATATGCTTTATGGATGTGTGGAGTATGAATTGGCCACTTTCTCTGTATATGTATTACGTTAATTGCATTTCTCTCTTTGAGTTTGGTTAAAAAAAATTAAAAGTAAGCAACTTTAATGTTTATAGTTTTATCAATTATTTGATTTTCATTTACACATTAAAAAATAATTTTAGTTTACCTTTAGTTTATCGTCCATCTTTTAATAGACATGCTAATATGATAAATTTATATGTAAAATTAATTATTAGTTTTGTAAATTCAATCACTTTACATAATGATGTAATAATATGTTAAAAATAATATTTGAAAAACGTATGGAAAACAAAACACTTAATCCGAATTTACCTATATTAATCAGAATTTAATTAAAACATATATAAAATATTTTTTTCTTGCAACAGTGCATAAGAATATCATTCAATCACATAATACGAGATTATGGAACTTTTCTCCAAGACAGATGGTTAAACAAATATTTTAGATGTGTCAAAATCTTTATATAGATGTATAACAAATTTTGGAGTTATCAAATATATAAAATATATTAAAATTTAAAAAAAATTAATTCATATTATATATTAATTTATATAAATATATAAAAATATTGAGGGACTAGCCCCTATCCGCACCAGGGTTTCAGCAACTCCTGCACAAAGTGGCCCATGCATGCTTGAAAGTCCAAGTGTGTTGTATTCTAAATCTCTGTTACAATATTATAACAATAAGCATGTTATTTCTTGACCGTTTATCACATAAAATCTTTAAATACTTAAGAGTTTTAAAAGTTGAAAATATAACTTCGTATTTGTTTAAAAATCAATTTTCTTTATATATAGAAAGATAAGATTGTTATGACTTGATTGTAAATATAATCCAAACATATATTAACAATATATATATATATATATATATATATATATATTAATAAATTGATTATGACTTGTTTTAAGGAGTCTTATAAGTAATAATTATTAGTTTTCATACTTAATATTTTAAGTATTATTAATTATAATTATTAGTTATAGTATTTTATTTCCCATTTTAAGAATTTTTCTTGCAACGTATATTGAATTACTAAAAACAATGAAGCTTATTAACTATACTATATTTACATAATTAAATGTTATCTGTGTTTAAATTTGTAATTTTCTTCTCAAAAAGTAAATAATAAGTTTACTTCAAATAAGAATAAAAACAAACATTTTAATTAAATTTAAAAGAATTAAAATCGGTTATAAACTCGTTTCAAGAATAAAAGCAAATTTTTAAGAAAACTGGATATTTAATTTAAAAAACATGTTATCTTTACTACCTAATAAATGATAAACTGGGCACCATACATGTAATCTTCTAGTGTTTTATATATATATTTTTTTAACTTTTAGTATTTTCTACCATTTTTTAATGCACGTGTCTTATTCCTTTTAAGAAGTTTAAATTTGTTTTATAATTTAAATACTTTGTCTCTAAACATGCCATATTACTTCTGATTTTACCTCCTGCTAATTTATTTTATTTTTAATATTTTGTTTTAATTATAAATTTGTATATTATTTTGTTATTCTATATCTCAACTATAGTTTTATTTTATTTAAATATAGTTACAACATATACACACACAAGTTTTAAAAAAATGTTACAAGAATAAAAACCAGCATTTTTAATTAAATTTAAAAGAATAAAAATACTTTAAAGACTTATTTCATGAATAAAAGTAAAATTTCGTAAGAAAACTGTATACATAACATGGAAAAACATTTAAATTCTCAATTAGTCAACCATGCTAAAAAGTCTGATTGATCAAAGCTGGAATAGCTCAGTTGGTTAGAGCGTGTGGCTGTTAACCACAAGGTCGGAGGTTCAAACCCTCCTTCTAGCGTTTAGTTTTATTTTTTAAAACTTTTAGTATTTTCTACCATTTTTTAATGCACGTGTCTTATTTAAGTTGAAATTTGTTTTTGTCTCTAAACATGCCATATTACTTACGTTTTCAGCTATTGCTAATTTACTTTATTTTGAATATGTCTATTTAATGTTTTGTTTTAATTTACAAATTTTATATTATTTTATTATTCTATATCTTAACTATATTTTTATTTTATATAAATATTATTTTGGGTGTGGAGGTCGAAGTCAATAGTTTAAATTGTGTTGGGTGATTGTCTTGGTTTTGAAAGTTGTCTTCAAATCTATGTAAGGTTGAATCGATCATTTGGGTTGCTCGTCAAAATCGTTTCAAGAGTATTTATAGGAGGCATTCTGATGTCAATGTCTGCAAAACATTGACACTTCAAATATTAATGATGTAAATGCATATCACCTACCTCCTTACCTCAAACTTGTATTTATAGGTTTTAAAGTTGACTTTTGATCAATATCGGCCCAAAAATGGTCTAATTGTAGATAATTTTGCCTTACATCTTAGTTGATTAACATTAGAGTTAATTGTGTTTGTTTATGCTCGACTGATCCTAAGATAGCTTGTTAAGTGGTTGACATCAAAGCTAATCGATCGGTCTACAACTGACCGACCGGTCTACAACTGAACGATCAGTTTGTGGTTGACTGATCGGTCATACGGTACACGTGCCCCCCAAACCCGAACCTGAAACTATTGGCGAAGCAGTTTGTTAACTATTACTCTCGCCATTCGGGTGATTCAGGCATGACTTGATCAAAGGTTGTGATCGTTGGGGAGACAATTACTCAACATAGGTCGCACGATTGAAGTGGGTGGTAAAGATCTTCTAACTGATTTAACAATTATGAAGGGCTTCTTGATTATTCAATTCGGTGGGCAACTACCTTTGTGCAAGCCTATGACCTTGCACCAAACCTTAGTAGTTGAAAAGTCTGAAATTGTCAGTTTCACAAGATGCTATGACAATAATTTTGTAAATAATTGATACCGTAAGCCCTCTAACATTAAATTTGAAAATGTATATTTATCTGTCACCCTTTTGGGCTTCGATTTTAATTTAACTGAGGCCAAAAACACCATATGGCTTCAGTTTTTGATGAACCGAGCCTTATATGTTACAAAAAATTACAAATTTACAACCACAACTTTTTATGCTTCAATTTTGTTGAAATCGAAGCGTAATAGGTGTGTTAGAAACCCCTTTTTGTACTAATGGTTGGTTGGCCAAGCTGGGTAGTCGAGTTGTTTAGCCAGCTTGAGTTGTGTGGCCAAGTTGGGTTGGTTGGCCAGGTTGGGCTATTTGGTTGGGTTGTTTGACCGGGTTGTTTTGAAACCTCGACTTAGAGGTTTTACAACTTGTTTTGGTTGTTCTAGAGGTCAGTCTCAAGGTTTCTGACTTTGGTCGAGATATTTTTTATGATTGATGGACTACTTACAATTTTGGTCGAGTTGAGATGTTTTCTTGCCATGTTATTTTGTTGTTTATCTGAGTTATGCTTTTGCATGTTTGTGTTGTGTATGCTAAGGATTAACTATCATTACTCTTGTATTGAATGCGCAGTCTGATACTACGGTAGGAATAAGAACAACTAATACCTAGAGATAAGAATGACTAATACCTCACAAGCCACAAGGTTTCATTTTACTCATGTAGTTAATGTTCTTAACTTCCTTAGTAAAATAAAATAAAATGTAGGATTGAATATTTTCCTTTTCAACCGCTTTCCTTATTTGTTTGCTAAATATCCATTGTTTTCATGGTAATGAGGTCTAAACTTTCATAAATATTAAAATAATTACTCTATCATTGTGTAATTCAAAAATAAAAAAAATAGATCATAAAATCAAAAAGTTATTTTTTATTTTCAGATTATATAATCTAAACTTATATATTTTAAAAATTAAAAGAATAATTTTTAAATTATATAATTTAAAAACAGAAATAACTCATATTGTTCTATATTTGGTTGTAAGAGTAAGAGTGAAAATCTAAAAGAATTAGTAAATTAATTGATTGAGATTGAAAGTAAGACAAAAAAAAAATTTGGATTATACATAAATTGATTAAATTTTTTATTTTTACTTTTCGATTATACAATTTAAAAGATGTTTCAAAATTTTAAATTATATTTAAAAAAATTAAATTTAAATTATACAATTTTTTATTATAACTAAATTTTTTCATATAGATAAAATAAAAGTGACAGTTGAATGTAAAAGAGAAAGAGAAAAATAAAAACAAAATAAAAAGGACAGTTCAGTTTATTTAACACTTAACTTATACAAATTCAGTGTTTTAAAACTGAAGTATGAAACAGTACAGTCCAATTATTATTCCAAATAATTTAGTTTTTTTAAGAGTATAATTAACTATAGTTTAATATAGCTAGATTAGTTTTGCCCAACCCTATGTACATCTAAATTTCGTCCTATTATTTTTTTTATATACTTTATTTTCTCTAATTTCACAATCATTTGGTCAGGGTAACGAGGAACATATATTAATTTCATAGACAGCATCCACCACTATTTTGGAATTCCATTTCTGCCAGCCATTTGTCCTTTGTAAGGGAAATTTATACTTCCTAAATGATGGGATTTACTAAATTTGTTATTAAATAAAACATATATTAGTAAAATTGCAAAAATGATTATTTATGAAACTTTACATAGTAATTAATTACTAGACACTAATAAGTTAGCCCTTTTCAGATTTGGAATTAATATCTTATTTCGAAATTGTATTTTAAATTAATTTTGGTAATTGTCACAGGAAATGATCACATATTAAAGCTGATGATTGGATATGTCACAACACTTTATTTTATATATTCTTTTCTTGTGGAGAAAAAGGGAAGATATGGTAGGTTAAGGGATGCCCAAAGTTTTCTTATGTAATATCTTTTGTTTTAGAAGTCACTTTTAGGGGATGTCCCAAGTTTTCTCTTTTACTTTTTTTTATGCGCTTCCCTTCTACTTTTTTACCTTCTCTTTGAAGCCTCCTAACAACTCTCAAGGTGATTCTACGTATACAGGTTGTTGGTGTATGTTACTTTGCGTCTATAACCTTTGAGTTTTCTAAGGGAGGGAAGCTTCCAGAGGGATATGAAGACTTGAAGGTGAAATTGAGAATTATGTGTTTTTGTGTATGTTGTGATTTATTGATATGTCTGCAATTTTGTGTTTTTGGACAGGAAAAGTTGGTGGAAGCAAAGAAAAAGAGCATGATGAAATTTCTAAGGTGTGGAGGGAAGATATGTATGAATAATAACGACGTGGAAAATAACTACAACGGAGAAGAACAACCTTCAAGGAATGTGATAGGAGAAAACACATTGGAAAGCTCAGAAGAACGACGCAGTAATGAAGCTAAAGCACATGGTTGGTGGTTGTTGCCTAAGAGAACATACGATTCGATAAAAGAGAACAAGCCTGAATCCGATTGCAGCGAAATAGACTATGACACTATAAAGCAACAGAGGCCTAGAGGAAACACGGTGCTGCATATAGCAGCTCTCTATGGAAATGATAAGTGTGTTGAAAAGGTACTTCAAATTGGTCCAGGGCTTTTGCTAATAGTAAATACTACTGGTGATACGCCACTGCATGTTGCTGCAAGAGCTGGCAACATCTCTACTCTCGAGAAGTTGGTGGCTACATTTCTCTGTCATTTTGTTTCAAAAGAGGCAATCCTTGTAACCAACAAACAAGGAAATACTTTCTTTGATGAGGCCTTATTGAATGGTCACAAAAATGTTATGAACATTCTAGATTCTTCACCAGCCTTAAAGCAATTGGCTGAGGATACTGCGTTTACTAGTAGAAACCGTAGAGGCAAATCAGTTTTGCACTTAGCAATCGAGAAAGGCTACCGAGACATTGTTGATGATTTATTGACCAGAGTAATTCCTCGTTACAAAGGTATAAAAGTTCCTACACACTTCAATTTTCACCTATTATTTTTTTTTCTTTAATTTCACAATCATTTGGTTGGAGAAGGAACGATGATTGCTGAATAATTAATTGCTAATCACTGACAATTATTTTTTCCAATTAATATTCTATTTAATAATTGTGTTTTGTGTTTTGAATAAATATTTCTCAAATTATGTCCAATTTATTATCAAAATGAGTTGTAATTAGAAATCAATCTGTTTTATAACACGTTTGAATCAGATTAAATTTATAAAAAATATAATTTTTTATGTAGACTAGTTTAAATTGAGTTGTATAACTCACTAAATAACCAACTATAATAGGTCAAATAAAATTAAATCAAATTATCCATTTACACCGTGGGACCTCTTCTCTTTCCATCCTATTAATACACATATGTCTTTAATGCACCTTCAAAAATTGTTCAAGCGAGTTTGCTTAAGTTGTAAAAAATTGAAATGTAAATATGTTTCTAATAGCTTTACGAGATAGCATAATCTTCAATGTGAATTTAATACATACAATTTATTAAAACCTAAAAAAGACTTTCATAAATTAAAAAAAAATTGCGTAGTTAAATAATTTTAAATCTTTATATATTATAAGTACTTTCCTTTTTATTTTAAACGATTTATATACAAAATAATTTACATTAAAATAATAATTTTATTCATATATATCTTATTCTGAGAGAGAGAACTAAAGATCATAATTACTACTTCATAATTCTCAACCATAGTTTGTCTGCATATTACAGTTTTATATGACAATCATCATAGTATGTTTGATATAAAAAAGAAAATAGTATTTTTTTTATTAGGGAAAAATCATCTAAACTTATATTTATGTTCCAGTCTCTCTCTCTATCTATCTATCTATCTATATATATATATATATATATATATATATATATATATATATATATATATAAATAAATATCTTATTGAAAAATCATCTAAACTTATATTTATTTTACTGCATTACAGAGAATATATTAACTGATCTTGGAATATTCTACTACCCTCAAGTACGCTTTGGTAAGAACAGTGGAAATATTTCAATGAACTTCAACTACGACTGTTGAACTTCAATGTTAATGGTCATTGAAATCTCGAACACCTGTGTATCTTTTGTTATCAGAAACCGAATCAGAGAGTCAGGAAATTCTAATGGCAAGAGAAAACATGTTGACGATCTTAGAAAGTCTTCGGTTATCAGAAACCGAATCAGCGAGTCTGGATATTCTAATGGCAGAAGAAAACATGTGGACGATCTTAC
The DNA here is from genome assembly GCF_029865625.1 of Vigna umbellata. Lineage (NCBI taxonomy): Eukaryota > Viridiplantae > Streptophyta > Magnoliopsida > Fabales > Fabaceae > Vigna > Vigna umbellata. The sequence goes on along the minus strand of NC_142167.1, from coordinate 4,933,971 downwards.
AAAGTCAACGAGCCCCGTCACCATCCATTGAGGCAATCTTAAAAGGTAAATTTTGTTGTATAACTGTACATTTTATATTATCATTCACTAATAAATTTATTCATGATCCTTAAAAAGATATACTTTTGATTGAGAATAACGAGTTCAAAAAGATGATCCTTAAAAAGTGATAATCTTCATGATCATATTTACATACATTTGTAGTTAGTGTTCATAACGAAAATTTTACACAATTAATCCTTAATTAAAAACAAAGAAAATTTTAAAGATTCAATTACAAAAATATTTTACAGAGCTGATACAAAAACTTTCGCAGCTTAATTGAAATTTATTTTCATTTTAAAAAAAAATAATTAAACTCATCCACTTTCTAAATTTTCTACTTTCATAAAGTTAACAAATTTAGTGAATGCAATAAGAATATTCACTACAGAATTTTAAAAATAGTGAAAGAAAATAGAAAAACACTTTGTATCCTATCTAAGTTATGCTATTATTTCTATTCAATATTCAAGTTTTTTTAAATTTAAGAAATTTCCTTTAGGAAACTAGTGATGAATTGAGAAAAAATATATAATATAATTGGTTAATTTGTTTTGTCATTCATATTTTTTTATTTGATATTGATTTTCTATTATTTCTTCATTTCTCTAAATAATTCATTTATTCGATATTTTTTTGTCAAGATTGTGCTTATAATTAGTTATTCATGATATATGTCAGATATTCTAGAAAAAATAGTAAACAAAAAGAAGGAATGGATTCATGGTAAGGATCACAAACAAAGAAATGCTCTTCACCATGCGGCTTCTATAGGTTACCTACATGGTGTTCAGTTATTGCTTGAAAGTTGTGATACATGTCATATGGAAAGAGACAAAGATGGATTTTTTCCTCTTCATTTGGCTTCTGCATATGGGCATACTGACGTGGTAAAGAAATTGTTAGAAATTTGTCCAAATCCCAGAGAAATAGTTGATAACAAAGGTCGAAATATCATTCACATTGCAGCTATAATGGGTCAATTTAATGTGATAAAGTACATCTTGCAAAATGCAAAAGATGAAGTTAAAGATATGATAAATGACAAGGATTATGATGGAAACACTCCCTTGCATTTGGCTGCCTCATATTGTCATCCAAAAGTTGTGCAAGCCTTGACATGGGACACAAGGGTTGATCTCCATTGCCTTAACAACAACAACCAAACAACTCTCGATGTTTTTGAGAAATTTAAACAAGAAGATAATCCGCCCTTCCCACAGGCAAGTATATATAGAGTATTGTTTTTATTTAAAATTTCAAGATTTAAATATATGCCTTTTCTATTTATAGTGACTGTTATGGGAATATATGTTCGACAAGGTTCTTAATCAATTAAAATTGATCTTGAATGATTAAGGACCTATTTTTGTTTTATTTTTCATTAGCTCTCACATAATATAGTAAGGTGGTATATTTCATCCACATTAATTCTGTAAATTGTGAAAAAAATTGATCATCATCATCATAGCTCTGTTAAGACATTATTGGACTATTTATTTTTTCATTATTGGAATGTTAAATTTGTAACACAAACTTGTATTTGTAGCGGCTAACATGGTGTCTACTAAAATCTGCTGGCGTACAACATGCTAAAAGAGGGTTACCGACTATCGAGATCCCTTTCCACGGAAGGCCACAACCCAAAAGCACAGAATTTTATAAAGACAGAATCAACACTCTTATGGTGGTTTCAACCCTTATTACTACAGTAGCATTTACCGCAGGTTTTACTTTGCCTGGTGGAACTAATAGTTCTGCTCCAGAACAAGGCATGGCTATTATGTTACCTCACGTGTGGTTTAAACCATTTATGTTCTGCATCACAGCATCCATGTACGGTGGTATTAGTGTCACTATTATACTCATTTGGGCTCAATTAGGAGATATAACTTTGGCTCTTTTTGCTCTTGATGTGGCAATACCCCTTTTAGGAGTCACTCTTGCAACCTTATCAGTGGCATTCTTGGCTGGTGTCCACCTTGTTATAAGCAATCTCAGTTGGTTGGCCACTACTATTATGATTTTGTGTGTGATCTTCATTCTTCTGCTTTTGTTGCTGTACATTCTTCTCTGGTTGCCCTCAGCATCAAGCAACCTAATAATGCGATGGATTTCTTATTTTCCTTTCAAGATTCTCACATGGTTATTTGAGAAAAATTCAACTGAAGGTAGGTACTTTCCGATACATTATTCAAAATGCTACACATTTATGGCTTTGTTTTCTTTATTTTTTTTTAATGGAGATTGAACTTTGTTTTCATGTACATCTTATCTTATATAGTTATATATATTACTCATCATTTTTATGTACAAAATCATTTGGCTTTATGACATATAAAATCTTTTATAAAAGTTTAATAAACAAGTACGTCATACTAGTACTTCTAAAAGAATTTTTCATATACATATCGGTATATAGAATAAAACTAAACAATAATTGTATTAAAATATTAATAAATATTAAGCCTTGGATGATGAGTATGTACATTTTTACCAATTGAAAAGATTTTTCAGTTGTGTTAGTCCCTATACTCTTATCATTTTAACAAGAATATTGATGGATCCGAGTTTAATTATTTATTGAATTTAACAGATGAATGAGATTCCTTAATTCGAATTCAAATGGAAGAAATTCCCTATGGCGCGACATTATAAATTTTACAAGTTTACTACAAATTGTCATAATAAGATGCCATGAAATTATGTTTGTGTGATGAAACCTTCTCTTATGATTCATTTTTCTTTGAATGATTTCCTTTATGTTTTCAAAAGGAAGGATATTACATTATATTTGTTTACATTATAGTTATTACAGTTGGAGAACTCTATTCTTGAGAATTTATTCATCACTATTTTGCTTTTATTGATTATGTGTGCTAACTATTTTTCAGATAAGAATATGTGAAAGACTCCTTCGTTGATCTGTATGATACTTAGAAAGTGACCCTAGATCAATATCTCAAGCTAGGGGTAAGGAGCTTGGTGCATATCAACATGATTGAGTTGTGATTTGATAGTATGATATTAGCGGATGTTAATAAGACACTCCCTTGTGGTGTTTTGTCTAAGTTAGTTGATGTCATCTGGTTATGACTATATGTGTTTGTAAGGCCAACATATTTTGTTGGAAACATGTAATTTCTATAAACTCTTGGCTTGTTTGTGTGAGATCCTATATTGGTTTGGTTGTATGCATTTATTTGGGCAATGTGAGAAAATATACTTCTTTGAAGGAGTGTTCCTTTGTTATGTTTGTTGAGTCTGATTGCTACTATATTATTGTTAGAGAATTTCCAAAGCAAACTCAATGGACAACGTAACATGCCTTTGATTTGATAAAAAATTTCAACACTTATTTAAATTAATTAAAATTTGAATTGATGTTTATTTATTTTTTAATATTTTTTTAATATAATAAATTAGATTTGATAAATTTAATTTTCTCATCTACATAAAGTATTTTAATTTTTATTAAATAAAAAATACTTAATAGTTATTAATAATCTTTTTTCAATCATATTCATTTGATGTTATTTTTTTAGTCAAAGTTTATTAAAGAAGCTCAATCAAATTATGACAAAGGATTTTCTTTATAGATATTAGTTGAATTGTTTTCGGTTGATATCCATAACAATGTTTTAGGGTAACATTGATAATAGTTATTTTTACAACGTTGTTGGAGTTTTTTTTTTCTTATTATTATTATTAGTTCTTTTCGAATGATAGTAACAACTAAAAAAATTCCTTCCTCCACATATATTACCCTAAAAATACAATTATAATAAATTTTAATCAAAATAAATCTAAGATATCTTAATTTTCATTAATTTGACAATATATATATATATATACATATATATATATATATGTATATACATATATATATATATGTATATATATATATATTAGAGAATTAATGAGACATTTTATTCATTCATATATTTCTAACAAGGTTATGACATTCTACATATATAGAATACCATGACAGAATACAACCCACCTCTTAAGTTGGATACACACTCACAAAACAACACAAACTTAATACATTTCAACACTTCCCCTCAAGCTTGAGCATATAAATCATATGCACCAAGCTTGGAACATATAAACTGAATCCTAAGCCCTCTTAAAGACTTAGTCAAAATATCTGCAAATTGTTCATTAGAATTGACAAATTCTGTAATGAGATCCTTGGACAACAACTTCTCTCTGATGAAATGACAATCAATTTCTATATGTTTTGTTCTCTCATGGAACACTGGATTAGAGGCAATGTGAAGAGCTGCTTGGTTATCACAATACAACTTCATAGGCTTATTTTCACAGAATTTTAATTCTTGAAGGAGTTGTTTGATCCATATAAGTTCAAACGTAGCTATGGCCATAGATCGGTATTCAACTTTTGCACTAGATCGAGCAACAACACTTTGTTTCTTGCTTTTCCATGATACAAGGTTCCCTCCAAGGAGTACACAATATCCTATGGTAGATATTCGATCATTTGGACAACCAGCCAAATCTGCATCACAATATCCTTCTAACTTAGTACTTCCCTTGTTCTCATACAACAGTCCATGACCTGGATTCCCTTTTACATATCTAAGGATGCGTACCACGACATTCCAATGATCAATATGAGGATTTTGCATAAATTGGCTCACAACTCCCACTAGATAAGAAAGATCAAGTCTTGTTATGATGAGATAGATTAGTTTTCCAACCAACCTTCTGTATCTTTCTGGATCTGAGAAAGGTTCACCATGGTCTCTCATTAATTTTTATGAGTCCATAGGACTATCAATGGGCTTGCAATCTGTCAAACCTGTTTCCTCCAAAATATCATGGGCATATTTTCTTTGTGAAATGATGACTCCTTCTTTTGATTGTGCCACTTCAATACCAAGGAAGTATTTTAAATGACCTAAGTCTTTGGTTTGGAAGTGGTTGAACAAATGATCCTTTAATTAAGCAATTCTCGCAACATCATTTCTTTTAATCACAATATCATCAACATAAACCATAAGATAAACACATTTATTAAGAGTAGAATGCCCATAAAACATTGAATGATCTGCTTCACATCATTTTAATCCAAGTTGTTGAATAACATGGCTAAATTTACCAAACCAAGCTCGAGGTGATTGTTTCAAGCTGTAGAGTAAACGACGTAATTTACAAACTAACTTAGACTCCCCCTGAGCAACACGACTAAATCCAGGAGGTTGATCCATGTATATCTTCTCTTCCAGATCACCATGAAGAAAGACATTTTTAATGTCCAATTGGTGATGTGGCCACTGTCTAATGGTAGCCATGGCAAGAAATAGACAAACACTACTAATTTTGGCCACAGGAGAAAAAGTATCACAATAGTCGAGACCATAAACCTGAGCATATCGACTAGACGAGCTTTAAGACGATCAATGACACAAGTAGGACCAACTTTAATAGCATATGCCCATCTACATCCCACGAGTTTCTTATCAGGAGGAAGAGGTACAAGTTCCCAAGTACCACTATTGTCAAGTGCCTGCATTTCATCAATCATGGCTTGTTGCCATCTAGGGTGATCAAGTGCCTCACGGACATTATTAGGAACTTTGATGTTAGAAAGAGAGGAAACAAAGGAGAAATATGTAGGACACAAATGATGGTAACTTAAAAAATTATAAATAGTATAAGGATTACGAGTAGATCAAATACCTTTTCGAAGAGCAATAGGCCAAGCCTGATTTGAGTCAAGAGAGGACGAGGAGGATGAAGGATCCATGGTTGGGAATTGATGGAGAAGGAGCTGAGACTCGAGGATCTTCAGGCAAGGAGGAAGGTGGTTGAACAATATCTTGTGCATTCTGAGTTTGAGCTGAAGATGGAGAAGCGGGAATGAACAAGGGATCACATGATGTTATAGGAAGCATCTCTTCAAAAGATGAACGATCCTCCTTGGAAGACAAGAAGAAGGGTGTATCCTAAAAAAAGGTGACATCAGAAGACATATAATGCCTTATTGTGGAGCAAGAATAATATCTATATCCTTTTTGAATGTGAGAATATCCCAAAAAGACACATTTAATAGACTTAGGAGAAATTTATCAAGACCTGAGTAGACATTGTGGACAAAACAAGTGCTCCCAAAAACACGTGGAGAGACATGGTAAAGAGGATCATTTGGAAAAATTACGGAGTGAGGAACTTTATTGTCAAAAGATGAAGAAGGCATCCTATTGATCAAAAAACAAGAAGTGAGGATTGCATCCCCCAATGATGAACAGAAACATTAGTATTTAACATCAGGGAACGTGCTGTTTCAATGAGATGTCTATTCTTTCTCTCAGCTATGCCATTTTGTTGTGGAGTGTGAGGACATGTTGACTGATGTAAAATTCCTTTGGAAGATAAAAATGAAGAAGATGCATCAGAAAAATATTCCTTAGCATTATCACTTCTGAGAATTTTAATTGTCTTTCGAAATTGATTCTTAATTTCATTAACAAAGGATATAAAAATGACTATAAGTTCAGATCTCTCTTTCATAACACTTTTGAGAATTTTAATTGTCTTTCGAAATTGATTCTTAATTTCATTAACAAAGGACATAAAAATGACTATAAGTTCAGATCTCTCTTTCATAAGATAAATCCACGTACACTGAGAAAATTCATCAATGAAGGTTACAAAATAGTTAAAACCAAAGGAAGTAACTCAACTCGGTCCCTAAATATCAGAGTGAATGGTAGAAAAAATAGACTTACATCGTGTCTCAGATTTCTTTGGATAAGAAGATCTAACATGTTTTCCTAATTGACAAGACTCACAATCTAAGACAGGAATGTGTTTAAGACTTGGAACCATCAACTTCAGCTTAGACAAATTTGGGTGACCCAAACGATCATGTAAAATTTTAGGAGATGAAGTTGAAATGCAAGAAACAAAAGTGGTAGGTTTTAGGAAATACAGTCCTCCTGACTCATATCCTTCTCCAATTCAACGACCCGTACCATGTTCCTGTATGACAAAGGAAGTAGCAGTAAAGGTTATAGAACAATTTAATGAACGTGTCAATTGACTCAAGGAGATTAAATTATAAGGACAATGAGGAATATACAAAACATAATTTAAGTTTAGTGAAAGAGATAAGGACACTTTGCCAATTCCTTGAGATGTCAATTTGAATTCATTGGCAACAATAACTAACCGAGGAACTTTTTGAGAGGTAATGGAGGAAAATAAACGAGTGTTACCAGACAAATGGTTTGAGGCACCTGAATCAAGAATCCATGAACCTTGATATTCCACATATTGTGAGATACATGCAGTTGACACACTTGGCACTGAAGGAAACTGACAAAGGCAGTGGATTTATCAAACTTGTATCTCAAATATTCTTGATACTCTTCATTTGAGATTCTTGATTCGTATGAGCATTGCACATACCCACTTCGACTACCATGGCCTCCTCGATTAGCTTGTCTCTTTGAAGTGGCAGATAAGGAGAAATTAATTTTAGTAAAGGATGTCATTCTAAATTTGTGAGTAGGATCCAAAACAGAGACAAGGTCTTATGACTATGGGAAATCAGAATCCCTGTCAAACCATCCTAAGAAATGAAGCTCATCAACAGTAGGCTGTGAAATCTGGCATTAATGAGGAAGAAGGCTCAATATGGAAAATAAATCTAGTTCCAGAAGTAATGAAGCGTAACAACGTTGAGGGAGAAACTCAGCTTGAGGGAGAAAACCCTAGGTGTAAACAATAGCCACCAAAACAGCAAAGCAAGGGCCAAAACACGCTCAGGAAGCTACGACAAAACTGTCTGCAGTGGCGCGGTGTCGATCTGACATCGAGAAGGCGGTGCGTGTTCCTCACGCGCTAGAGACTTGCCGAAGAGAACCGGCGCATGGAGGAGCGTGCGGAGGTTGCTGAGGAAGCGACCACCAGGGTTGGGTCGCGCTTCTCGGGGTGAACCTAACCCTTAACTTTGCCTGACAAACGGCGACAGCGGACAGCGACGGAAAGTGGTGGCGACAGTAGTGACACACTGGGTCTGGCTCTTGATACCATGTTGGAGAACTAACTGATACATTTTGTTCATTCATATATTCCTAACAAGTTTATGATATTCTATATATATAGAATATCATGACAAAATACAACCCACCTCTTAAGTTGGGTACACACTCACAAAACAACATAAACTTAATACATTTCAACAATATATATATATATATATATATATATATATATATATATATATATATATATATATATATATATATATATATATATATATATATATAAGATAGTATTATAAAAAAACATAATTGTTTTTATTATGAATCACTTCTTGACAATTATGATACACTACTAAAAATATTGAGTATTAATGATGATTTTTTTTTCATAGATATTCTTATAAACTAACCTAAGGATAAATTATTTTTCAAATTAAAGAAAATATTTGAAATGGTAAAATACTTAATTTAAGGGAAACAATGTTAGAAACTAAATTAGCTGTAATGAATAAAGTTTAATGACCTTACTTTTTGGTTGTTGTAATAGAAAGTGGCTTTTGGTTGTTATAAAATGAAATAGTTTTGGTTGTTGAATATGAAATGAATGTTAAAATAGAAAGTGGTACAAAGATAAATGTGATTTATTTATAAAATATTATATATACGGATCTAGTACGGAAATCACTTGTTACATGTGAATTTTACATATCAATGAATTACCTACAGATTATTTTTATAGGTAATAACAAAAAAATTTATATATGAATTTTTCATATGTAAAATCTATATGTAATGTTGACACGTTAGGATAGAAATTTTTGCAAAGATAGATCCGTATGTAATATCTGTAGATAAGTGAAAAAGAATTTACTTACTAAATTTACATACAAATTTTAAAAGATTTAATAATTTATAACTAACGTTTTTTATCCCCGACAACAACGTCAAAAACTTGTTGGGCGAATATTTCGACAAGTGTAACAAATCACTTTAAGTAATATAAAATGGTAAGTCCAAGTATCCTTTTTTCAAGAGACTCGTAATACTAAAGAATTGTGCGATTAATAACTCATTTTGACTCAAGAACACTGATAATGCTAAATTTTACCATTATTTAAGCATCATTTTAGTAGCAAAATCAACTCCTTTCTAACTTATAACTTGCTTAATTCTCTTGTTTTGTCTTGTTTTCTAAATAATTGTGTTTTTGGCTACTTTGATGTACTTTCATCAATAATCCCTTATTTTGTAGCTAAAACTATGCTTGGAAGGGTCTCCAATAATGTCCAAGGCTGAACCAACCACTAGAAGCAAGCAGATCTGCAGAAAAAGTGAAAATGATGCAGTGCTGAAAAGTCAGGCCCGGGCCCCCCCTGCTGAGGGGCGCCCGGGCGCGAGCTGCACCAGGGCCAGTTTCTGCACAGAAGCCAGTTTTTGTGTGCTGGTCGCGCCCGGGCGTGAAAAAGGGGCGCCCGGGCGCGACTTTTTGCGAGAAGCTCGCGCCCGGGCGTGAGAAATGGGGCGCCCGGGCGCGACTTTTGCTGATGTGTCAGATCCAGCTTATTTAACCCAGAAACGCGAAGGGGTTTGGGTCTTTGGTTCTTTGGAGACGCGATTTCACTCAGAGGAGAGCTTGGAGGGCTGCTAGGGTTCGTGGGAACACTCCCTTCTTCCTCTTGGGTTCTCCTTCTTCTTCCATCTTCCATGTTGTAAGCTTTAGGGTTCTCCATGGAAATGGAGAACCAAACCCATCTTGTTGGGATTAGTTGTAGCCTTTGAATTCTTGTGTAATTGTTGAATGATTTGAATATATATATGCCTTTTCTATCAATTGCTAGTATTCTTGTTTCCGATCTTAAAGCTTGCATGTAATGGGAACGTTCATGACTTGATTTTGGGGTTTTATGGATTATGGGAACGTAAGATGAAACCCGGAACTGAAATAGGAGTCCTTGTGGGTCATTGATTCTAGGAATGGAAGATGATTCACATGTTGTCTTAGATCCCAGCTCTTTAATGCGGGTTTTGCTTGTTAGATTGCCAAGGAATTGGGGTTTGATAAGGAAAACCTAGGCTCTTTCACCTAAGGAATTAGGGCTAGAGTGTTTTAGTGGATTGACTTTAGTAAATTGATAGAGAGGAGACGAAATTGGTCATACACAAGAGTGCATTGGTGAAAACTAGCCTTAACAATGTCATTTCATATCATTTCTAGTCTTTTCCATTTCCAAGTGCCTTCAATACCGAAGTCCAACCTTGTAATTACTTGTGAAGTTATGTTTCTGCACTTGTTCTGTAAATTGATGTTATGTTCTTGAGTCTATATGAGTTGTTAATCGCACAATTCTCTAGTATTACGAGTCTCTTGGGAAAACGATACCCGGTCTTACCGGTTTATTACTTGAACGATTCGGTGCACTTGCCGAATTTGACCAACAAGTTTTGGTTTAACAAACACCATTCGATTACAAACAAGTGCAGAAAAGATAAATTCACAAATAATTACAAGGTTAAACTTTGGTAGTGAATGCACTTAGATATGGACAAAGGTCAGAAATAATATGGATCGACATTGCTAAGTTTAGATTTCACCACTTTCATTCTTGTGCATAAAAAGTTTAATCTCCTCTCTAATAATTACTAATGTGAACCATCGAAATTACTCTATCCCTAATTCCTTAGGTGAAGAGCCTAAATCCTCTATTAACAATCAACTCCATGATCAATTAATAAGAAAACTCGCATTAAGAATAGAGATATTAAGACAACCAATGTAGTAAGTTCCTTACTAGATTTCATCCATCCACTAGGCTCCTTGTTTCAGATTTGGATCACAAGATACGTTCCCATACCCCATGAATCCTAAAAATCAAGTCATGAATGTTCCCATTACAAGAAAGCATTAAAGATTATAAACAAGAAACTAGAAATTAACAGGCATATATATATATATATATATATATATATATATATATATATATATATATATATATATATATATATATATATATATATTCAAAGTGTCCAACAAATACACAAGAATCCAGTAACTACATCAATTCTTAACAAGATGAATTAGGTTCTCCATTTCCATGGAAGAATCTCAAGCTTACAAACATGGATGAAAGAAGAAGGAGACCCAAGGAGGAGAAAAGGATGCTTCCACATGCCTTAAGCGGCCTCCATGAGCTCCTACAGTGAAGTTGTGCCTCCACACCATCGTCCCTGAGCGACACTCAAAGTTGAAGTGGCTTGGTGATAATGGTTGATTTTACGTGTTTTTGTGTATATATTTTGTGAATAAATCAACCCCTTCATAGCTTTTACCTTGCGTTATCCTCAAGTTTAATGTGTTTTCTAGTTTCTTATGTTTTATTTAGTATATGTTTGTTTTTACCTCTAATCTCTTTGTTTGAGTGTGTGAAATAAATGAATAGGAAGCAATTCTAGTGGAGGAAGACAAGCAATAAATCAAGGGAACATGTTTTGGGACAATAAAAGATCAATTTGAAGCAAATACCCATGTTGGACGCCTTTGGAGCAAGTAGATCTGCAGTAAAAGTGAAAACGATGCAGTGCTGAAAAATCAGGCCGGCCCCCCTAGTTCAGGGGGATGAGCGCCACCTGCATAGAAGCTGATTTCTGGTGTGCTCGAGCCGGGCGCTCTAGGAAGAGGGGCTAGGTGCTAGTTTCTGCACACCGGTCGCACTCGGGCGCCCCAAGAAGGGGGCTGGGCGCCAGTCTTCGCGCAACTCTCACGTCGGGCGCCCCAGGAAGGGGGCTGAGCGTGGACAGTGTTGATGTGTCAAAATGGGTTATTTAAACATGGTCTCATGATTTTGAGGTATAATTCTCCTCGTATACTTCATTCTTCACCTAGAGAGATTAGGAGAGGCCCTTGGAGGGTGTTTAGGGTGTTGGGAAGCTTTTTCACTCCTCCTTGGGTCTTCAAGCTTCATCAATGATGATTCTGCCCCTTTTGGGTTGAGGAAGACGATGGGTCACAAATTGGAGATGGAGATGCGAAGGAGAAGCCTAGTTGGAGCATGGAGCAGCTGCAAAGAACCTTGGGAAAGGCTATGCACATTTCTATGGATTCAATTGCTTCCTTATCTCCACCATGGAGGGCTTTTCCTATTTGTTGAGATTAGTTGTAAAACATGGAATTCTTATGTATTTTGTGATGTTAATGATATATGTTGTTCCAATTCATGTTAGTATTCAATTTTTATGCTTAATGCTTGCTTTGGATTGATCACCCATGCATGAATTTTGGTTCTTGATGTATTGAGAAATATGAATTGAATCTAGAACCGAAATTGAACACCTATTGGATGGAATTGAGATGTTTGTGAATGCATGAGAATGAAATGGATGAACTCTAGTCTTAACAAATTGTAAATACTCTATGTTAAATTCCTTGTACACCAACTGTTTGTTAAAATACCAAAAAGAGTTTCTTGTGTTTTTTGCACACTTTGATATCTAATTGAGTTATAAAAGGAAGAATTGTCATGTGTTGCACAAGTCCCTTGGGAGAGAATGATATTTATCACTTGCTACGTTGCGACTGGTGCACTTGTCGTTGGTTTTCCAGCCAACACTTGGTTTCTTACATATATAACATACGAGAGGAATTTCCTTTCGCTGATCATTTTTGGAAGTTGATCCAGGGCGTCTGCCTTTGAACTGTGTGCCCTTCTTTCTTCTCCACATCTAATTGTTCTTCTTGGAGATGAATGATAGTTCATCCTTATCTGATTCTTCCATGGTGTCTTCTTTACCAATTTACTCTTCTGAAGGTTCTTCTAACTTAAGGGCTTTTATGGGAGTCCTTCTGGCTGGCTTCTAAGCTTTCAACACTATGTTGTTTTCTTTCTTTATGATTCCATCTTGTTGAAGATCTTGCTCATGAACTTTTAGGATTCCAACGAGTACCTTTAAGCTCATGCAATCAAGATTCTTTGAGATTCTTAGGATGATGACTTCTAGTCTCCATTGCTTGGGAAGACTGCAAATAGTTTTGTCAATATTTTAAAAATTTTCATTGGTCTTACATAGCAATCTTAACTCATTTAAGATCGTTTGAAACCGATTTAAGATGGCTTGGATATTGTTGTTGTCCAGCATGGAAAATAACTCGTACACCCAAGCTAGTATGCTCAGCTTGTTTCTTTTAACTTTACTTGAGCCTTCATATGTGACAACTAAGGTGTTCTACATTTCTTTTTCTTCCTTGAACCATGTACTTTCTTGTATTCTTCCTCAATTAAAGCATAGATTAGCGAATTTATAGCTTTAGAGTTAAGAAGGTACATGTGTTTTTGTTCATCAGACCATGAACTTCTTTGCATGAGTTATCCCTTATTATCAAAAGGCATATAGTTACCATTCTTAACCACATCCCACATGTCGATGTGAAAAGATTCAAAGAATGCAACTATTCTTTGTGAGACCACAAAGAAATAAATCACAAAAAGAATAATAAAAATAAACAAATTTATTCATCTAAACTTAGAATCCAATTAAGAAATTACAGTAGAATCAACCCAAAGCCTTAGCATTGCATGTAATGTGGAGATAACATTAAAATATAAGAAAAGAGGGTGAAGAATATTATAAAAGAGATAGAGGACGAAATTTGAACCCCCAAAGGGTTCCTCAAGCTCCTCTAATGTGTTTCCCTCAGTCTACTTATATAGAAATTAGATTGGGTTGTATTTTGGGCTTTTATGTTATTATAATCTCCTTCTTGATAATGTAACACTAGTGCAAAAACCGCGTATAATGTCACGCGTTCAATATTTAACCATTGAATAGCCAACGCTAAAATGAACGGTGGCATTTTTGTAAAAAATGCAATTATTAGATGATGTTTAGAATTATAATTCGACGTCAATTTGTTATATTGGGTATATTTTGCAAAAATGCTTGGCACGAAGGTGAAAATGTATTTACATATGACGTCGAATTCTCTAGAATTAGACATCAAAAGGATATAAAACATCGAATGCCTCAGCGTTAGACGTTAAAAGGTTATCGAATTCAATAAAAAATTTGAGCGAGAGATTGAAAATTCATTCACTTTATCTTAGCGCGTGATACTCTCTTCTCTGCTTAAACTTTTTTGAAACGAAGTTTGACGACCATCACATGTAATCTTTCTTTCATTTGTTACAAATACATGTTAATTAACTACTTTAGGTATGGTTTTTGTTTGTTTTGACCATTGATAACGATAATTCTTACCATTATCTATGACGCAATTTTCTTACCAAATCGACTCTCTTGAAGCTTGAAACATGTTTAATCCTCTCTTTTATCTAACTTTGTGAATAAGTTTAGCTTAGGCTCTACATACGAGTTTTCATCACTAATTCCTCAAGTTGTAGGCAATTTGCGTGCTTTGGAGGAGTATTTTAACTAGCAAGAGTGGGAGCCGAGGAAAGCTACAAAAGAAAGTGTTTTGAAGGAGCATGGAAGATTTCTCATGCTTGGGCGCCCCAATTTCTGCGCATACCTCGTGCCCGGGCACCTCAGCCAGGGGGTCGGGCGCCAGTCTTCACACAACTCTAGTGCAGACCTCGCGCCTGGGCACCCTAGAGGAAGGGGGCTGGGCGTGACTTTTGCTTACATGGAACCCTAGACCTATTTAAGGCTTCCGTGCAATGAGGGTGGTATCTTCTTGGCGGCTAAAGCTCGAAACACCATTCTTGGACCTCTGGGAGCTGGTTTTGAGTAGTGGGAACTCTCCATTCTTCCTCCTTGAGTCTCCATCTCTTCCATTTTCTTTCATTGTAAGCTCAAGCTCTCCATGACTGTGGAGAGTTAAGTTCATTTTTGTTGGGGAATGATGTAACTACGAAACTTTCTTGTAAATGCACTTGTGTTTAATGAATTTAAGCTTCTTTCATTTATTGTGAGTGTTTATTTCCTTCTCTTAAAGCTCGTTGTGACTTGATCAACCATAGCATGAATCTTAGGTTTGCTTGATATTGGGAAGTATTGTGTGAACCTTGAAATGGAATAAACACCTAAAGGAAATTGTGTCTAGGGATAGAGCTTCGCCCTTTAGTTGTCTTAAACCACTATTCTTAATGCAGATGAACTTTTTAGGTTACCAAGGGATTGGAATTTAATGAGTGAGTCTAGACTCTCTCTACCAAGGGATTGGGTTTGAGTAATATAGCAGGTTGACATGAGCAATTAAATGAAGTAGTAGTAATGTGCAGTTGCATGAGAGTGTAGTAGGTACAATCATTCTCCAACATCTCCATTCCATATTGTATCATCTTTAATCAATAAATTTTCAAGTGTTTTTAACTCCAAGAAGTTCAATCTATCACTTATATATGATGTTAAATTTCATTGCACTAAAACTATATTAAGAGGGAATATTCTTTAGTCTAAAATAGTTAGATAAGTATACGATTGTAAAGTGTCATACGAGTTCCTTGGGATACGATATCCGGTCTTACTGGTTTATTACTTAGAACGATTTGGTACGCTTGCTAAAGAGTTAACAACCATTTTCGAGTTCTTGTCCTTCATAGGCTCATTCTATTTTCTCTCTCACTGGTGGCAACACTTTATTTCGACGAATCCACCTTTTGAATGTTAGTTTTCATTTTTGTTTTGAAGGACTTATTTGTTGAACTTGTTTGTTGTTTTTTTTTGTTGAACTTGTTTGTTGTTGTTGTTTGATTGAACTTGTTTGTTCTTTGTTATTATTGTTTGTTGTTGATACTACACATCACGTTCATAGTTCGTGCTTTATAAAATACCAAAAACTAAAATTTGTTGTTTTTCTACTTTTTATGTCTCGAAGAGTTGTAAAAAAGGATCACGGTTAATTAAAAAAATAAAAAAAATTGATTAACGTCGAATATTAACAAAATTCGACGAAGCCTTGGAACAAAATGTCCTTAAAATGTTCCCACGAGCTCGCGTGTAAGCCCATGGTGGTAATGTTCATCCTAGTTAGTCATTGCATAGTGTATTCCTTTAAAGCTAATGTAGCTAATTTACACACAAAGAATTGTCTACACTATACAAATCAAAAGCTTGTTCTACTTTAGCTAGCTAATCTGAAAAAATAGAAGGATCTTCTTCTCCTTTAAAAGGTGACAAGTTTAACTTTGGCAATTAAAGGCATTGGTCAAAAGCTCTATCTTCTTAATGCTTTTCGAAACGGCCATGACCATGAGGATTAGACTTGTGATCTTGGTGCCCATATGTTTGCTTTCCTTTCATCTTAAGCTCATTGTCCATCCTCCTATTAAGAGAGTCAAGTTCATGTTGAATTTTTTGAAGTGCATTTGCCAAGTCCAATTTGCTAGATGCACTTCCATGATAGCTATCTCCATTAGAGGAAGATTTCCTTGAACTTATAGGCACGTTTCTAACATAAAACAATAGCAAAAGCTCACAATAAAAAGGGGTTAGAACAACAGCAAAATCACCCCAAAACAATAACTCACTTATAGGTTGAAGGCTTACGATTTTGTGTAAAAGAAAGGAAAGATCACTCAAACTCACTTGCAAGCTTCACTCAAGATAGCAATATGTCTCAAAGTCAGAATTTAGATCACTTAATCAATGAAAAATAAAAGTGAAAGAATGTACAATCAACCTCAACAAATACAAGGACACAAGCCAAAAGAAATAGACTTCAAGAGGCCAAAAAAAATCAAGTGAAAACCACTAGACAAATGATGTAAAAGGAACCTAGTAAAGCAACAAAAATTGACACAGAAAAATGGCGGCAAACTAGAAGACTACAAGATACAAAACAACAAGGAAAATAAAGGAATCAAAACAAAGGCACATCTAAATATACTACAACAAAAGAATACACACAAACAAGGCAATCACACCAAAAATCCTCTACGCATACATGAAAAGAAAGATCTAAAATTGAGTGGAAATAATTTAGCATGCTTCAAACTAATATATTTTGTAAACTGATGATAATAAAGGCTTAAATTAAGATGTTAAAACACACACCCAACTGGAAGAGTGCCTTAGCCACATTCAAAATAGTAAGCACAAAACATATTGATGTTGTTGATTGTTTTCAAACTGCTACAACCATATGTTTCAGCCAAGCACTCAAGATTTGATTATGTGTGTTTGAACAACACTGATTTTATGTTTGTTTGAGATCTCTACTAGTGTAAAACACATAAGCAAAGCATACACACTTAAATCCTAGTTTGATCCATCTCAATTCATCATATAAGAGTAATGATGCAAAGGACTTTAGTAAGTGCAATTCAAGATAAAATTGCTAGAAAACTCCTAAAGAGGAATCACATATGACTCAAATCAAAGGTTAAACAATCAGTAAGGACTTCAAATAGACCAGCCAAGACAAGAAATAAAAGTTGGAAAGGAAAATAAAAAGAATTTAGAAGCCTACTTATTGAAGACTTCCAAGAGGTACTTGTTGCTTGTGTTTGCAGGTTTTGTTTATACCATATGGACGAAAACTTTTGGACCACTTCTAGGAAGTTAATTGGAGTCTTTACATCATTATTGAGGTGCTCTTGATGTTGAATAACATCCAAAAGAAAAACTCCATCTAGCAAACACACAAAACAGTAAGCAAATATAACAAACAGATTAGGAATGACCCAAACTGCAAGCAAACTATGGAGTATTGAATGAATTACCACCAAATGAACATAGTAAATGATGGAATTAATGTGAAATAAAGACTGGATATTGTTCCTAACATGTAAACAAAACTATACAAAAGATTTCACTCAAATTGGAGTTGAAATGCGCAAGTTATGACATAAACATTGCTGGGCTACAATCAACGTGTGCTGGGGATTGTGCTGAGCGCCAACGAAAAAAAACAAAGGCTTTTTCTATCTAACATGCATTCCTAAATTAATCAAACCTAAGGCTCTAATACCACATGATATGGAACAACATGCCCAGATGGAAATAAGCCTAAGGACTAAACGAGAACAATTAAGAATTGAAATTAAAAGACTAAAAATGTAAGAGAGAAAGGAGAAAAACCTTATGAATTGGAAGAAATACCACTTGAAAGGATCGAAAGATAAATTTCAAGGATGATCGACATTTATTCTTCACAAGATAAGACCCGAAATTAGACTAAGACAAAATTCTATCTAACATGCATTCCTAAATTGATCAAACCTAAGGCTTTGATACCACATGATATGGAACAACATGCCTAGATAAAAATAAGCCTAAGAACTAAACGAGAACAATTAATAAATGGAATTAAAAGACTAAAAATGTAAGAGAGAAAGGAGAAAAACCTTATGAATTGTAAGGCATGCCACTTGAAAGGATCCAAGATAAATGTCATGGATGATCGACACTTGTTCTTCACAAGATAAGACCCAAAATTGGACTAAGAGACAAAATTTTATCTCAAAGAAGTAATGCAATTGAATACAAAACACTCTTTATATTCAAATTTGAAGGTGTATGTACAAAGGAGACCTTAGGTTGCTTATATAGCACTAGGAGATGAAGTAGGTGGAGAAAACTAAAGGATATGAGACTTGGAGACCTTCAAGCTAGACAACAGCTCTCAAGGTTGTTTTATGTCCCACATCTCTTAATTCTACAACTTCTTAAGGGTATTTAATCTACCTAACTAGTCTAAAGTTCAAAACTAAAACTATACATGAGCGAACTTGCATTACAAGCAACTATAAGAAGAAGAGACTTATTTATTCTTCTTTCTTTTAAGTCCAAACTATGTTGAGGAAGTGCGAATGAAGGAATGCCATGACTAGGTCGCCCAACAAGAGCCTCTGACAATGACGCCAAAGACGACGCTCTGCGACGATGGTCACCAGAGAGCAGATAATATTACAATGAAGATGCTTATTTAAAATATTACTTAGGTCTCTACACAATAATTCTTTTATCATATATATGTTTTTAATAATATATACTTAATTGGACCACTTGATTAATAAAATATAATAATCAATGAATTCTTATATTATATATATATATATATATATATATATATATATATATATATTCTTTTCTTAGTGAGAAAAAAGAGAGTAGATAGTAGGAGTTTTAAGAGATGCCGAGTGAGAAAGAAAGTATTTTTCTATGTAATCTTTTGTTTTAGAAGTTTCTTTGAGAAATAATTCAGTTTTGGGTAATGCTCCACCTTTTCTCTTTTTACTTTTTATTTTATCGGCTTCTCTCTAATTTGTTTACCTTCTTTTTGAAGACTTCTAACAACTTCTCTGAAGATGATTCTACAAGTTTTGTTAGTACATGTTACTTTGCGTCTAAAAGCTTCGTAAGGGAGGGCAAGCATCTAGTTCAGGGATATGAAATACTTGAAGGTGAAGTTGAGAATTTTGTGTTATTGTATATGTTGTGATTTATTTATTCGAATTATTCTTTAACACGTAAGGGTATAGGTTGATATGTCTGTGCAGTTTTGTATTTTTAGATAAAAAGTTGGTGGAAGCAGAGCAGAAAGGGCAGGAACAGATTTCATATTGTTACAGAAAAGGAGCATGATGAAATTTCTAAGGTGTGGAGGGAAGATATGTATGAATAATAGTGACGTGGAAAATAACTACAAGGGAGAAGAGCAACCTTCAAGAAATGTGATAGAAAGCTCAGAAGAACGACGCAGTGATGAAGCTAAAGCACATTTTTGGTGGTTGTTGCCAAAGAAAACATACGATTCGATAAAAGAGAACAAGCCTGAATCCGATTGCAGCGAAATAGACTATGACACTATAAAGCAACAGAGGCCTGTAGGAAACACGGTGCTGCATATAGCAGCTCTCTATGGAAATGATAAGTGTGTTGAAAAGGTACTTCAAATTGGTCGAGGGCTTTTGCTAACAGTAAATACTACTGGTGATACGCCACTGCATGTTGCTGCAAGAGCTGGCAACATCTCTACTCTCGAGAAGTTGGTGGCTGCATCAAAAGAGGCAATCCTTGTAACCAACAAACAAGGAAATACTTTCTTTGATGAGGCCTTATTGAATGGTCACAAAAATGTTATGAACATTCTAGATTCTTCACCAGCCTTAAAGCAATTGGCTGAGGATACTGCGTTTACTAGTAGAAACCGTAGACGCAAATCAGTTTTGCACTTAGCAATCGAGAAAGGCTACCGAGACATTGTTGATGATTTATTGACCAGAGTAATTCCTCGTTACCAAGGTATAAAAGTTCCTACACACTTCAATTTTCACCTATTATTTTTTTCTTTAATTTCACAATCGTTTGGTCGGAGAACGAGAATTGTACTACTGAATAATTAATTGCTAATTATTAATAAGTTAGGCCTTTCCAATTTTTTCAATTAATATTTTATTTTATAATTAAGTTTTTGGATAAATATTTCTCAAATTATGTCCAACCTCTTCTCTTTCCATCCTATTAATACACATTTAATGAATCTGAATCTTCAAGAATTGTTCGAGTGAATGTAAAATATTGAAATGTAATTACGTTTCTAACAGCTTTACGAGATAGCATAATCTACAATGTGAATTTAATACATACAATTTATTTAAAATCTAAACAAATAATCTTTCATAAATTAAAAAACAAATTACGTAGTTAAATAATTTGTCTCATCTTTACAGTTTTATATGATAATCATTATAGTATGTCCCGATATAAAAAAGAAATTTATATAATAACATTTTTATTAAAAGAAAAATCATCTAAACTTATATTTATTTTCCTCTCTCTATCTCTCTCTCTGTATATATATATATATATATATATATATATATATATATATATATATATATACTTGATAGTTGCATTACAGAGCAATATTCTGTGAAGGAGAGAAGTCCCACATCCAGTAAAACATTGTAAGGGACTTCCTCCTCCTTTGGTTATAAAAGAGAGGTTAAGGTTCCCCTTTCCTCATCCCATTCTCTTCTCTTCCTTCTTTAGTTCTCTTGCTTTTAAGCAATTGAGGAATTCTTAAGAGTGTTGTAATTTCTCCTCTTAGTATAAAATTTCCAGTTATTTGCCTAGTTTTGCCTAGTCTAAATTTTCTCATCTTTATTCTTTGTTGTGTGTGCTTGTGTCATATGACTGATTTCCAACAGTGGTATCAGAGCTACTGGTATTCCACTGCTATATAAAACTTCTGAGTATGTTCTGTGGTTGTGGTTTAATCCGATCTTCCACATCAGAAAAGAGTTATTACTGAAAACGTTTGATAGTGTGAAAGTGCTGTCTGGGAAAGTTCTGGCTAAGGAAAAACTTGGTACTTAAGAGTGTCCGTTGTGACCCACCTCTCTTTCTTGGGAACTTCTTAGGCTTTACTTTACGGTCTACCTGTATAGTTCCAGTAGATAATACTATTCATAGTGAGAAGTGCATAAGCTGGTTCTGAAAAAAAAATGATGACAAAATATGAGATAGAGAAGTTTAAAGGGAACAATTTCTCGTTATGGAAATTAAAGATGAAGGCAATTCTGAGAAAAGACAATTGCATAGATGCAATTGAAGAAAAACCAGCAGAAATGACGGATCAGAAGTGGAAAGAAGTTGACAGCAAAGGAGATTTGGGATGTCCTCATAAAATTATATGAGGTCAACTCTCTTCACACAAGGATATTTTTGAAAAGAAAACTTTACACACTTCGAATGAGTGAGTCTACTTCGGTGACGGATCATATCAACCACCTCAACACCTTGTTCGCCCAACTATCCGCCGCAGATTTCAACATAGTTGAAAATGAGCGTGCAGAACTTCTACTTCAAAGCTTACCAGACTCGTATGACCAACTCATCATCAACGTTACTAACAATAATATTGAAGGGCACCTATACTTTGAGGATGTTGCCGGAACTATTCTTGAAGAAGAATCCAGGCGGAAAAACAAAGTAGATAGAGCGGAAACCTCTAAACAAGCAGAAGCATTGATGATGACAAGAGGAAGGTCAACGGAACGTGGCTCTAGTGGGAGTAAAAGTAATGAAAGGTCAAGCTCACAAAGTAAGAAGAGTTTCAAATACAAATGCTACTATTGTGGCAAGAAAGGGCACACAAAGAAAGAGTGCTGGAAGAGGAAAAATGAAGCTTCAACCTCACAAGGTTGTGTTGCAAATGCCCAAGAAGATGGAGAAATCCTGGTGAGCGAAGCAGCAATCAGTTCTAATGGTGAAAAGAAATTTCATGATAGATGGATAATGGATTCAGGAGCAACGTGGCAAATGACTCCACATCGAGACTGGTTTCACACTCATGAGCCTATCTCAGGTGGATCTGTTTTCATGGGAAATGACCATGCATTGGAAATTGTTGGAATTGGTACAATCAAAATAAAGATGTATGATGGTACTGTTCGCACAATTCAAGGAGTAAGACATGTGAAAGACTTGAAGAAGAATCTATTGTCTATAGGACAACTAGATGACCTCGGATGTAAGATCCATATTGAAGGAAGGATCTTGAAAGCAGTGAGGGGAAATTTGGTGGTCATGAAAGCTGAGAAGATCACAGCAAACTTATATGTGCTTCTAGGAGATACTGTGCAAGAAGCTAATGCAACAGTTGCATCGACAAGCGAAAAAGAAGCAATACTAATGTGGCATCGTAGACTTGGGCATATGTTAGAACGAGGACTGCAAATTCTTGCGGAACGTGATCTCATACCCGGGCTCAAGAAGGTTGATTCACCTTTCTGCGAGCATTGTGTAACAAGCAAGCAACATAGGCTGAAGTTTGCTAGAACGACTACCAAAAGTAAACATATACTGGACTTGATCCATTCTGATGTGTGGGAATCACCAGAACTATCACTCGGAGGAGCAAAATACTTTGTATCATTTATTGATGATTACTCTAGGAGATTATGGGTGTATCCTATCAAGAAGAAGTCCGATGTGTTTGCTCAGTTCAAGGAGTTCAAAGCACAAGTAGAACTTGAAACTAGAAAAAGAATTAAGTGCTTGAGAACAGATAACGGAGGAGAATATGTAGATGGAGATTTTCAAGAATTCTGCAAGAAAGAAGGTATTGTCAGACAATTTTCAGTACCACACACACCGCAACAAAATGGTGTAGCAGAGCGGATGAACAAAACTCTTCTAGAAAGAACACAATCTATGTTACAAACTGCGGGTGTAGCTAAATCCTTTTGGGCAGAAGCAGTTAAAACTGCTTGTTACTTGATAAACAGGTCACCATCAACTGCAATTGAGCTGAAAACTCCAATGGAGATGTGGAATGGCAAAGCAGCTAATTATTCATCCTTACGTATATTTGGTTGTCCTGTGTACGTGATGTACAACATCCAAGAAAGGACAAAGTTGGATCCAAAATCCAGGAAATGCATATTCTTGGGTTATGCTGACAATGTAAAGGGGTATCGTTTGTGGGATCCTACTGCCCACAAAGTTATTGTTAGCAGAGATGTAGTCTTTGCAGAAAATGAACTACAAAGTAAGCAGACAAATGACAGCGAGAAGAAGGACAAAATTATAGTACAGATAGAGAAGAAACCTTCGGAAAATTCTTTTGATTCAGAAGAGGAGCAAGAAGAACATGAGCCAAATGAAGTTGGTGATGGAGAACTCCGACGTACAACAAGAGAAAGGGTCAAACCATCTTGGCATTCACAATATGTGATGACAAGTCATGATGCGTATTGTCTCCTAAGTGAAGAAGGAGAACCTTCAATTTTTCAAGAGGCCGTGACTAGTTCAGATGCTTCTCTGTGGATGGCTGCAATGCAAGAAGAAATTGAAGCTCTTCATAGAAACAAGACATGGAATCTTGTGGAACTTCCGAAGGGTCGAAAAGCCATTGGTTGCAAATGGGTGTATAAGATCAAGAAAGATGGCAATGATCAAGTGGAAAGATATCGTGCTAGATTAGTTGTTAAAGGATATGCTTAGAAAGAAGGCATTGATTTTAACGAGATTTTCTCCCTAGTTGTTAGACTAACAACGATCAGAATTGTCCTTGCAATGTGTGCTGCATTTGATTTACATCTAGAGCAATTGGATGTAAAGACTGCTTTCCTTCATGGAGAACTTGAAGAGGAAATTTATATGCTCCAACCAGAAGGCTTTGAAAAACAAGAAAACTTGGTTTGCAGGTTGAACAAATCTCTATACGGTCTAAAGCAGGCGCCAAGGTGTTGGTATAAGAGATTTGATTCCTTCATCATTAGCCTCGGATACAACAGACTAAGTTCAGACCATTGTACTTATTACAATAGGTTTACAGAAAATGATTTTATCATTTTATTGTTGTATGTGGATGACATGTTGGTGGTAGGCCCCAACAAAGCTCTAATCCAAGAACTGAAGGCACAGTTGGCTAGGGAATTTGATATGAAGGACTTGGGACCGGCAAACAAGATTTTAGGGATGCAAATTCACTGAGACAGAAAAGATAGGAAGATTTGGCTTTCACAGAAGAACTATTTATTGAAGATCTTGCGACGCTTCAACATGCAAGATTGCAAGTCAATTTCTACCCCACTTCCTATCAACTGTAAGTTATCCTCAAGTATGAGACCTAGCAGTGAAGCAGAGAGGATGGAAATGTCTCGTGTACCGTATGCATCAGCAGTAGGAAGCCTCATGTATGCCATGATTTGTACAAGACCGGACATTGCTCAAGCAGTGGGAGTGGTTATTAGATTCATGGGAAATTTTGGTGGAGAGCATTGGAATACTGTTAAGAGGATCCTTAGATACATCAAAGGAACCTCAAATGTTGCATTATGTTATAAAGGATCAGAATCAATCGTCAGAGGCTATGTTGATTCAGATTTTGCAGGTGATCTGGATAAAAGGAAATCCACTACTGGCTATGTGTTTACAATTGCTGAGGGGCTATAAGTTGGTTATCCAAGTTACAAGATGTTGTAGCTCTGTCTACTACAGAAGCTGAATACATGGCAGCCACTCAAGCATGTAAGCAAGCTATTTGGATTAAAAGGATAATGGAGGAACTTGGGCACAAGCAACAACAAATTGTTGTGTATTGTGATAGTCAAAGTGCTTTGCACATTGCAAAGAATCCAGCCTTTCATTCTAGGACAAAGCACATAGGAATAAGATATCACTTTGTGAGGGAAGTAGTGGAAGAAGGAAGTGTTGATATGCAAAAGATTCACACAGATGAAAACCTAGCAGATGTCATGACAAAGCCGGTCAATACTGACAAGTTTAGGAAGACTCGATCCTATTACGGTCTATTGGAAACATAAGCAACATGGATGACAAATGTGGTGTGAAGATTTGATTAGTTTAATCAAAATCTTCAAGTGGGAGATTGTGAAGGAGAGAAGTCCCACATCCAGTAAAACATTGTAAGGGACTTCCTCCTTTGGTTATAAAAGAGAGGTTAAGGTTTCCCTTTCCTCATCCCATTCTCTTCTCTTCCTTCTTTAGTTCTCTTGCTTTTAAGCAATTGAGGAATTCTTTAGAGTGTTGTAATTTCTCCTCTTAGTATAAAATTTCCAGTTATTTGCCTAGTCTAAATTTTCTCATCTTTATTCTTTGTTGTGTGTGCTTGTGTCATATGACTATCCCTAGTAGCAGTCAACACTGAACCAATAATGCTCTACCACTGTGATGACATCTCTCGTAAAGGGCGCTCAGCGAGACTGGATATTGAAATGGCAAAGGAAAACATGTTCTTACAAAGTCAACGAGACCCGTCACCACCCATTGAAGTAATTTTAAAAGGTAAATTTTGTTGTATAACTGTATATTTTATATTATCATTCACTAATAAATGTATTCATGATCCTTAAACGATATACTTTTGATTGAGAATAAGGAGTTCAAAAAATATCCTTAAAAAGTGAGAATATTCATGATCATATTTGCATACATTTGTAGTTAGTTTTATAAAACGAAAATTTAACACAATTAATACTTCATTAAAAAATAAAGACAATTTTAAAGATTCAATTAGAAAAATGTTTTACACAACTTATACAAAACTTATCGCAGCTTAATTATTAAATTGATCCATTTTCAAAATTTTGTACTTTTAAAACATGTAGCGGTCGTATGGAAACTCCCGCAAAATAGTTCTGAAATTCCTATAACTACTGGCGATTTTGAAAATTTTCAACAAATAGCTAGAAATTCCTGTAATTAGTAACGGTTAAACAAAAATTGCTAATAATTATTTACTTTTTTCAACTATGTTTTTTTTCTGACGTAAACACGAAAAATATATTTATTAGAGATTAAAACTTCGTAAAAAATAACTTCTAATAAAATTTGACATCTTTGTAATGTTAACAAATTTAATGAATGTAATAAGAATATTTACTATAAAATTTTAATACTAGTCAAAGAAAATAGACAAACACTTTGTAATATATATATATATATATATATATATATATATATATATATATAGGTTATCCTATTATCTCTATTCAATATTCAAGTTTTCTTAAATTTCAGAAATTAATGTAATTGGTTAATTTGTTTTGTCATTCATATTTGTTTATTTGATATTGATTTTCTATTATTTCTTCATTTCTCTAAATAATTCATTTATTCGATATTTTTTTGTCAAGATTGTGCTTATAATTAGTTATTCATGATATATGTCAGCTATTCTAGAAAAAATAGTAAACAAAAAGAAGGAATGGATTCATGGTAAGGAACACCAACAAAGAAATGCTCTTCACCATGCGGCTTCTATAGGTTACCTACATGGTGTTCAGTTATTGCTTGAAAGTTGTGATACATGTCATATGGGAACAGACAAAGATGGATTTTTTCCTCTTCATTTGGCTTCTGCATATGGGCATACTGACGTGGTAAAGAAATTGCTAGAAATTTGTCCAAATCCCAGAGAAATAGTTGATAACAAAGGTCGAAATATCATTCACATTGCAGCTATAATGGGTCAATTTAATGTGATAAAGTACATCTTGCAAAATGCAAAAGATGAAGTTAAAGATATGATAAATGACAAGGATTATGATGGAAACACTCCCTTGCATCTGGCTGCCTCATGTTGTCATCCAAAAGTTGTGCAAGCCTTGACATGGGACACAAGGGTTGATCTCCATTGCCTTAACAACAACAGTCAAACAGCTCTCGATGCTTTTGAGCAATTTAAACAAGAAGATAATCCGCCCTTCCCACAGGCAAGTATATATAGAGTATTGTTTTTACTTAAAATTTCAAGATTTAAATATATGCCTTTTTTATTTATAGTGACTGTTATGGTAATATATGTTCGACAAGGTTCTTAATCAATTAAAATTCATCTTGAATGATTAAGGAACTATTTTTGCTTTATTTTTCATTAGCTCTCACATAATATAGTAAGGTGGTATATTTCATCCACATTAATTGTGTAAATTGTGAAAAAAATTGATCATCATCATCATAGCTCTGTTAAGACATTATTGGAATGTTCAATTTGTAACACAAACTTGTATTTGTAGCGGCTAACATGGTGTCTACTAAAATCTGCTGGTGTACAAAATGCTAAAAGAGGGCAGAATATCGAGATCCCTTCCCCCTACAAGCCAAAACCCAAAAGTACAGAATTTTATAAAGACAGAATCAACACTCTTATGGTGGTTTCAACCCTTATTACTACAGTAGCATTTGCCGCAGGTTTTACTTTGCCTGGTGGAACTAATAGTTCTGCTCCAGAACAAGGCATGGCTATTATGTTACATCACGTGTGGTTTAAACCATTTATTTTCTGCATCACAGCATCCATGTACGGTGGTATTAGTGTCATTATTATACTCATTTGGGCTCAATTAGGAGATATAACTTTGGCTATTTTTGCTCTTAATGTGGCAACACCCGTTTTAGGAGTCACTCTTGCAACCTTATCAGTGGCATTCTTGGCTGGTGTCCACCTTGTTATAAGGGATCTCAGTTGGTTGGCCACTAGTATTATGATTTTGAGTGTGATCTTCATTCTTCTGCTTTTGTTGCTATACATTCTTCTCTGTTTGCCCTCAGCATCAAGCAACCTAATAATGCGATGGATTTCTTATTTCCCTTTCAAGATTCTCACATGGTTATTTGAGAAAACTTCAATTGAAGGTAGGTACTTCTAGATACATTATTCAAAATGCTACACCTTTATGGCTTTGTTTTCTTCTTTTTCTTTTTTGAGATGGAGATTGAACTTTGTTTTCATGTACATCTTATCTTATATAGTTGTATGACTTTTATGTACAAAATCATTTGGCTTTATGAGATATAAAATCTTTTATGAAAGTTTAATAACCAAGTACGTACTAGTACTTCTAAAAGAATTTTTCATATACATATATTGGTATATAGAATAAAAGTAAACAATAATTGTATCAAAATATTAATAAATATTAAGTCTTGGATGATGACTCTGTACATTTTTACCAATTGAAAAGATTTTCTTGTGTTAGTCCCTATACTTATCATTTTAACAAGAATGTTGGTTGATCCTATTATGTAAAAGGTATACTAGTATCATGATTATGCTGCAATGCAATGTTTTTTTTTCATATAAGAGTTTAATGATTTATTGAATTTCACAGATGAATGAGAATCTTTAATTCGAATTCAAATGGAAGAAAATGCCTATGGTGCGACATTATAAATTTTACAAGTTTACTACAAATTGTCATAATAAGAGGCCATGAAATTATGTTTGTGTGATGAAACTTTCTCTTATGATTCATTTTTCTGTGAATGATTTCCTTTATGTTTTCAAAAGGAAGGATATTACATTACAGTTATTACAGTTGGAGAACTCTATTATTGAGAATTTATTCATCACTATTTTGCTTTTATTGATTATGTGTGCTAACTATTTTTCAGATAAGAATATGTGAAAGACTCCTTCGTTGATCTGTATGATACTTAGAAAGTGACCCTAGATCAATATCTCAAGCTAGGGGTAAGGAGCTTGGTGCATATCAACATGGTTGAGTTGTGATTTGATAGTATGATATTAGCGGATGTTAATAAGACACTCCCTTGTGGTGTTTTGTCTAAGTTAGTTGATGTCATCTGGTTATGGCTATATGTGTTTGTAAGGCCAACATATTTTGTTGGAAACATGTAATTTCTCTAAACTCTTGGCTTGTCTGTGTGAGATCCTATATATTGGTTTGGTTGTGTATGCATTTATTTGGACAATGTGAGAAGATATACTATGTTTTTGATGAGTCTGATTGCTACAATATATGTCATTATTAGAGAATTTCTAAAGCAAACTCAATGGACAATTTCTCATTCCTTCAACCGTTACTTGCCTTTGATTTGATAGTAAATTTTATCACTTATTTAAATTCATTAAAATTTGAATTGATGTTTATTTTAATTTTTTAAATTCTTTTAATATAATAAATTAAATTTGTTAAATTTAATTTTCTCACCTAGATAAAGTATTTTAATTTTTATTAAATTAAAAAACTTAATAGTGATATTGTTATTAATAATCTTTTTTCAATCATGTTTTATGTGATGTTACTTTTTCTTGTCACAGTTTTTTGAAAAAAAGTTCAATCAAATTATAACAAAGCGTTTTCTTTATAGACATTAGTGCAATTGATTTCGGTTGATATAAATCACAGTGTCTTAGGTAACATTTATAATAGTTATTTTTACAATGTTGTTGGAATTTGTTTTTTGTTATTATTAATATTTTTGAATTAATAATAACAACTAAAAATTCCTTCCACATATATTATCATAAAGAAACAATTATAATCAATTTTAACTAAAAAATGTCAATAATATCTTGATTTCAATTAATTTGACGATATTACAGGCCAAATCGACTTCAAAAGAGAATTATATATATATATATATATATATGGATAATTTTTTGACAATTATAATAAACTAATAAAAATATTTAGTATTAATACTTTTTTTTATAAGTAATCATATTTTTATAAACTAAGAGAAAGATGAATTATTTTATACGTTCAAAAAAATATTAGAAATGATAAAAAACTTAATTTAAGAGAAATATTCTAAATAAAGTGTGTTACTCCAAGCTCACTGGCTACCGATCGGTTAGACTCATTGGCTACCGATCGGTCAGACTCATTGATTACCGATCGGTCTCAATCAGCTTTCCCTCCGTTCGGTCTCGACAATTATGGAGCAGAGTTAATGCACAATGAATGTGATAACGGCTACCGTTAAACAATTAAGGTTTGCATTATTGCCCATTAGGAGGTAAATTAATGTGTCAGATTCCTTTAAAACTCTATAAATAAGGGTTTAGGTTTAAGGTAAAGACAGATTCAATTCATACTACAATACGTCCTATTTACATCTCATTAGGATGTCAATATTTTAACTGTAGCAAACAGTTCATAAACCGCTCCTAACTTGAGCGTCGGAGTGCCTTTTGTAGGTACCTCCCCTCATTCCACAACCGAGCGGGCAAGATTGAAAGTGACCGATCGGTCCAAATGGGAAGCAGGCAGGCGGATCGCGTCAGTCGGAGGCACCCTTCCTTGTGGCTCGGACAAAGAAAAGAGTGAAGACAGCACAACTGTACATCGGAGCAGACAACTTGGAATGTTTTGGATTAGGATTCTAAATCCTGCCGAAACAAATTTCATTATTGAATTTTGTGTTAATGAGAACATCATCATCTTTCAACTACGTGTTTTGATCTTTATTTATTTATTTTCTTTTCCTTGCCACATCATTGTTGGGCATCATGATGTGCCAGAGGGTTGCCTTTCTTCTGTGCCGAACGATAAAGAAAGAGTTAAACATCAAATGAATTATATGACCAAAAAGTAATAAAACAATATATCCAGGTGCCGAAGGTGATCCCTGATAAAATAATATTTTAGTTTTTCTTCACATGATTATGAATGGGATTTACTGGTGCGCCTTTTGTGCATGTAATCATTATTTCATAAATCATAAATTAAGAAAAGCATGAAGAAGACCAAATCTTATGAGTTGTATATATTGTGGTCGGGTAGACCAGATTAAGGATATTGCACCCCAATTAACTGACAAAATTAAGTGGGAAGGAGCTATGATGGCATCACGCGCTGAGGAAGATGACAGATGGCCCTGTAGTGGTGGTTGGCTCAGCCGCCACTAGTGCAGCGAGGGGCTTTTACCGCAGTTATTTTTCACTATACGTCGCGGTTTACGAACCGCGGCATATTCAGCCGCGGTAGTAAGTCAGAGACTTTAGGCCGCGGTTATAACCGCGGTATATATGTTGCAGAATATGCCGCGGTTGTCCAAGGAACCGCGGCATATTCCCCTGCAGTTTTTTAAAATTGCAGGTCTGTTTTTGTGATATCTACTACCACAAAAACAGACCTGCATATAGTAGTGTCTTGAATCTCTGCAAAAGACAATTCATATTAATTAGTGTGTATGAATTCAACATTTGGGAAAAAATCAAAATTTGTTAAAGTTATCAAAATTTGTTAAAGTTACCACTAATGAAGAAATCATATTAAGAATGCAAAAGGGCATAAATACCTGGAACAGGGGCGGCGAAAAAGCTTGGTGCAACAAAGGGGAATGGCAGCCGAGAGGAATGACAGGCGTTTCAAACGATTTTGATCGGCTAAAACTGTTTCTTATCGTCAAAAATGGGAAATGATCGAACAATTTTGAGTTTAAACGGTGAAGAAACGAGGGAACTGAGATGGGTGGTCGGCGGGAGAAGAAAACTCGAAGTCCAATGAGCGTCTGCACGAACAAGACGATACTGTTCCAAAGTTTTATTTTTTAACTCTGACTGGAGAATCTACCGCGGTTCACTACTTAACCGCGGTATAAGATTGCATTTTTGAAATTATTTTTAAACTATATGCCGCGGTTCGGCGGACAACCGCGGTATAAGATGGCATTTTTGAAATTATTTTTAAACTATATGCCGCGGTTCGGCGGGTAACCGCGGTATATTCCTCTAAATATTTCAAATTCATTTTAAATTTATTTCAGGTAGGAGAATAGGTTGCGGTTACTCTGAGAACCGCGGCATATACCCCTGTAACTTCTGAAATTCTCTGACTCAGTCAGCCCCTGCAATAAATTGGCAGGGGTATATGCCGCGGTTTTCCAGAGAACCGCGGCATATAGGCTGTTATTTAATTTTTTTTTCAGACGTGGCGTCAAAGGGGATGGTTGACTGGCGTATATGTCGCGGTTCCCCTCTGAACCGCGGCATATTCCTTCGATTTATTTACAAAACTGCCACCGCGCACCATTATGCTGCGGTTTCTAGTGAACCGTGGCATAATGTGCGCTGTAAAAACCCAATTTTTTACTAGCGCGCGGTGGATGTCGCCCCGATATCGCTCCAATGTGGGGGCGTGTCATCCTATATTTTTATTGCTTCAAATCTCTCATAATAATATTCGTTAACGTAAAAGATATATATTAAATCACAATAAAGTAAAGACTTCAAACTCTTTTTATGGGAGTGGATTGGTAGAGGCCGAAGGGAGCGTTGATCTTGGTTCCTTGTGGTTTTTTTACGGGATGTCGTTCGACCCCACGGTGGGCGCCAAAATGTTTCGGCAGGATTTAGAATCCTAATCCAAAACATTCCAAGTTGTCTGCTTCGATGTACAGTTGTGCTGTCTTCACTCTTTTCTTTGTCCAAGCCGCGAGGGAGGGTGCCTCCGACTGACACGATCCGCCTCCCTGCTTCCCATTTGGACCGATCGGTCACTTTCAATCTTGCCCGCTCGGTTGTGGAATGAGGAGAGGTACCTGCAAAAGGCACTCCGACGCTCAAGTTAGGAGCGGTTTATGAACTGTTTGCTACAGTTAAAATATTGACATCCTAATAAGATGTAAATAGGACGTATTGTAGTATGAATTGAATCTGTCTTTACCTTAAACCTAAACCCTTATTTATAGAGTTTTAAAGGAATCTGACACATTAATTTACCTCCTAATGGGCAATAATGCAAACCTTAATTGTTTAACGGTAGCCGTTATCACATTCATTGTGCATTAACTCTGCTCCATAATTGTCGAGACCGAACGGAGGGAAAGCTGATTGAGACCGATCGGTAGCCAATGAGTCTGACTGTAAGACCCTTGTAAAACTCAAAATTTTACCAAGTTGTAAAAATTTCAAGTTGTAGTGTAAAATAGAATGCTGTCAAAATTTGACATGGTTTACTATTTTATTTATAACTTTTTATACAATTAATATTTTGGATTGATTCGTTTTCCATTGGAAAATAGACTTAAAGAGCTTCGATTCGAGTACTCATACGCCTAATTCCGGCTTCGGGAAGGGGTTCAACCGAACTGTCAAAGTTGTGACAGATGTGCTGTCTGGGTGGATGGCGCCCGACGCCGTTTTCTATGGGGCGCCCGGCGCGAGAGTTGTCTGTTTTCGCGTTTTGGATCTAAAACACGTGGGACTTACGTGGAAAGATTGGGAATATGCTCCAGACCCATAATGTTGGTCCCTTGGGTCCGAGAGGAGCGTGGGCAGATCTCTTTTGCATTGTTTAAGTGGTTCTTTGTGGATCAAGGGGGCCATGATGTCTCTTGGGCAGATCTACAAGTGTGGGAAGGGAGGAAATGGGTTCTGCACTGGTGTGAGTGAAGTCCTTGCTGCAGAATCCGTGAGAGAGTTTTCTAGAGGTCTTTGGAGCAAGGTGTTGCTCAGATTCGTAGTGAAGGATTCAAGGTGTCCCAAGGAGGTCTTCAAGAGGTAAGGGGAGCTAATTTTGATTTGGAAAAATGCACATGTGTTGTTTGATGAAAGTCCTGCGAAATGTGATGAGTTTTAATGGATTGAATGATGGGAGTTATGATGATAATTCGTTCTAATGTGTTTGTATATATAGATATGAAGTTTTAGATGAATTGGTTCTTGAAATAGGATGAAGAACATGGTGGTTTTCCCTTAGCTTTTTCCAAATCCGAAAATCATACTTCTTGAACAAATGATTAGTTTGAATGGGATGGATGTGAATGTTTGTTGTGAGATCTTGGATTGGAAATGTCCTATTCTTAGATGATGGTTTTTGAGTATGCTTTGATTGTAAAAAGATGAATCAAATGGGTTTTTGCTATAACTTTGATATATGGAATTTGTATGAACTTTATTATGAAAAATTGATGAATATATTGGATTGATGGTGGAAATTCGTTCTAGGATGTTGATATACATGTATATGAAGTTTTTGGTGGATTGGGTTGTGAAATGGGATGAGAAACATGATGGTTTTACCTTCCTTTTGACCAAATATGAAAATTGGGTATTTTGGTTGGTTGATGAATTTTGGATGGATGAATTGATGGTTTGTGTAGAAATCTTTAATAAGATGAAAGTATGGTGAGTTAGGATTTAAGATGTTGATGTTATTAAAGTTTTATGTTGTGGAAAATGATGGAATTTATAAGTATGGTTTGATGAGTATGAGTGATGAGTTTTGGGAAACTCACTTAAGCATAGTGCAAATTCAAATCTGTTTGTGATGATTGATGAATTGGTGATGTGTGTAAACTGTTTTGGGATGGATTGAACTCAGTTTGGGAGTTGTTTGAGTGATTAAAAGTTGGTAGAAATTATGCAGAAAAATATGAGGCTATGCACTTAAAGAGTTGATTTTGCATGAGTAAATAGATGGATTGATGTTTATGATGTTTGTGGTTGACTATGGAGTTAATTTAGACTCCAAATATGTTTGAAAACATGTTAGAACTATCAAATCTTTGCTGGAAATCAGATCTGGACGAAACTGGGTGGAATTTGTGAATCTGGTTGCTGTCATGGCGCCGGGCGCCGCTGGACCTGGTGCAGTTCGCGCCGGGCGCCACTGAACGCAGCAGCATGCTGCAGATTTTGTTTTTGGGAGTTTTGGGGGTTCTGGATGTCCGTTTTGGACGTTCTTTAGTTCGTTTTGGGGGTTTTTGACCCTTCCGGAACTGTTGGTGATGGTTTCAAAGCTGTTTGAGTTACCTAAATATGGGTATTAAAAGGATATAAAGAAAATGTGTTATGTGTACATTGTTTTGAGTTGTTAGATATATCTATTTGATATGGAAATGTTGTGTGATCAGTTTGACATTGCATATTGATATGAGAATGATGTTTGGATGGTTAAGTACTGTTGAAATCATGGTTGTATATGATTTGATTATGAGTTTCATGTTAAATGAAGAATTGAGGTTATTAATGATATGGTATTGTGATAATCTCACTTATGCATTTGAATATATTGAACATATGCTAAGTTCATGGTTGGTGAATATGTGATGATGATATGATATGGGCGTTATGGTATGGTTGGATTGGTATTGTAAGGATTATTGTATATGGGTATTTGGTCAGATCATGTTATTAAACGAGTGGTGGATAGTAAGCGTTGTGCGTGTGGTCCCGGGGAATCTCTTTAGGTGAGTGATGGGGGGTATGCTTGCACTTGTCCGGGGAAGCTCTTGTTCAGAGTGATGGAGGGTGACATTGTGTACTTGCCCGGGGAATCTCCCTATAGAGTGATGGGAAGCAGCACTACACATTGGGGTAATGTGTAACCGCCCGGGGAATCTCTTACATTTATGTAAGAGTGATGGGGGTGACGTGGGGTACTAGTCCGGTGAAGCTCGAGATAATTAAATTGGCGTTGTGCTTGCGGGCCCGGGGAATCTCTTTAGGCGAGTGATGAGGGGTATACTTGCACTTGTCCGGGGAAGCTCTTGATCAGAGTGATGGAGGGTGACTTGTGTACTTGCTCGGGGAATCTCCCTATAGAGTGATGGGAAGCAGCACTACACATTAGGGTAATGTGTAACGGCCCGGGGAAGCTCTGAAAAGAGTGATGGGAGTGACGCTAGTACATATTGGTGTATGTATTTTGATTGATCTGTAATATTGGTGGATGTAGTCTGATTTATTTTGTAATGCATATTGGTGTATGCATTCTAATTTGATATTTTGATACATATTGGTATATGCATAAGGTTGAATCATAATTCGTACTTGGGTATATAGTTTGATCTGGTTAAGGTGTGGATGATAGTATGCTATTATGAGTATATTTATGATGTATATGAATTGTATTTTTGTTAGCTCACCCTTGCTTGTTTGTGCATGTGAATGCGATGATCGTATAATGTGTGATGTTATACGGGAGCAGATGTTATTGCAGATGTGATGGCTGATGTTACTGAACATGCATAAAGGATGAAAGAGAGATGGGATAGATGACTGGGAATGTATTTGTTTATTTTCGATCCTGACTATTTAAACGTTTTATTTTCGGAATAATCGGTTTGTAATAAATATCGTACTATTTTTCCGTTGAGGTTGAATATTAAAATTTGAATTTTTACTTACGTGTTTTACGGAAAATTTAGTCGACATAACACCAAATTTCGGGGTGTTACACTTGTGGTATCAGAGCAGTGATTCTTTTTCGAAAATAAAATTTTGGGGACTGGGGAGTGAGAAATTCTATCATGCATTCTTGTAATTTTCTTGTTTGTTTATGAAATTGATTGTGTCATTATTATGCGTGTAAAGAGCACCATGTCTAGGAGAACTGAGAATGGAAACTCTCACAATGTGACTGAGAGAATCGAAGGAGTTGTTGGTGCTATCGAGAGGGTGGTTGACATCCTACACCACAATGCTACGACTGGGCCGAGAGACCAACCCGGTCTGACCCATTTTATGCGCCACAATCCCTCTAAGTTTGATGGGAGTGCCAACCCTGACGAAGCAGAGTACTGGATCCGTGAAATCGAGAAAGTCTTTGAAGCAATCTCTTGCCCAGAAGACAAGAAGGTGATTTTTGCAGCCTTTCTACTGACTGGAGAGGCTGAATACTGGTGGAGCGGGGTTAAACGACTGATGGAGACCAACGGAGAAGTTCCTACCTGGGATAGTTTCAAACTCCAGTTTTTGGAGAAATATTTTCCTAGAAGCGCAAAGTTCGCAAAAGAGATTGAATTTCTGAGTTTACGCCAAAGACAGATGTCTGTGCATGAGTACGTGGTGAAATTTGATCAACTTTCGAGGTACTATTCACAGCCCTTCCCAGAAGAATGGAAGTGTCAAAAGTTTGAAGAAGGCCTAAGACATGAGCTGAAGAAAGCCGTTGTACCATTGAATATTCGACATTTCTTGACTATGGTGGAAACCACTAAGAGGGTGGAGAGGCTGGAGACAGATCCAGAGAGGATTATTAGACCTCATAGAGGAAGCTCATCCGGGACTAAATTTCAGAAGAAGCCCTATAATCGACCACATAGGCCGCAACAAGGACTAATGAAGTGTTTTAATTGTGGAGGAGCGCATTTCAAGCGTGATTGTCCTCAGCTCAGGGGAACAAAACCATTTGTCAGGAGATGCTTCATTTGCAATGAATCGGGACATTATGCCAACATGTGTCCCAACAGGATGACGAATAGTGGACCGAAGCCACAAGTCTTAACAGGAGCGAAGCCTCAAGCTACAGGGAGAGTGTTTGCTATGACCGGAGAAGAGGCTACTCAGTCAGGTAACCTTATCTTAGACACTTGCATGATACTTGGAAAGTGTGTACATGTTCTGTTTGATTCAGGAGCTACGCACTCCTTTGTATCCTTGTCTTGTTTGGAAAAACTTGGTTTGCCAGTAAGTGATCTAGGATGTGAGCTAGTAGTTTCGACACCAGCATCTGGACATATAACAACTAGTTCAGTCTGTGTCGGATGCCCGATCTTCGTAGCAGGGCGCAAGTTTAAAGTAAACTTGATTTCCCTGCCTCTTCAAGGTCTGGATGTTATTCTAGGCATGGATTGGTTGACTGCAAATCACATTCTTCTCGACTGTGGATGACAACAGTTGGTGTTCCCGGACTCTGACGATTTTAAGTTGATCACAACTAAGGAAGCCTTGAAGGAGGTCAGTAATGGAGCCACATGTTTTGTAGTGATGGCTCAGGAGAAGAAGAAGAGTTCTGGAGAAAAAGCAATGAGAATCCCAGTGGTAGAGGAGTTTACGGATGTCTTTCCGGATGAAATTCCAGGATTACTGTAACACCCATTATCAGGGCGCCACTAGAAAAATAACGAAATCAAAACTTTTACGCCAAATTTTTTTTTTTTTTTAATTAACATCGCGGAACTAAACCATCAAAAATTTAAGCGTCTTACAACATAAAGTTTAAGCCTTACAAATATCAAATTCAATATTCAAAACATAAAATTACTTAAAACATGATAAGTCCCCCATAGTTATTCCCATAACTCTCGTTGTGCTACTTCATCTCTGCCTCATCTGCAACGCCATCTACTCCCGTACAAGTACGATCATCGTAGGTGGAAACCACAACCACAACATTTCAGGGTGAGTAACGAGGAACCTAACATAGCATATAATTTAAATATCAAAATATCATAATTTAGATTATCCTAGTCACAACCTTACAATACAACACAATATTCAACTCGTAACTCAGACCATCACCACTCAGACTATCAAGATCATAATATTACAATACATCACAATATTAAGCTCACAACTCAATCATTTACTCAAGCTTCTGTTGTTTCCTTGAATTTTGTCGTATCAAACCTGTTTCGCAAAACAGGGCGATTCGAGCCGTCCTCCATCGCAACTTCAGACCTATCTCCCCGACCTCTCAAGGAATTACGAGTAAAAACTTCGGTTAGGCGCACCCACCGAGCACTATACTCACACGAGCCGAAGTCATTGGGCGAGACATTCAACCCCCTCTAGTCCCCGCGCACGAGGAAAGGGTGACACTCGAATCTCAGTCTCAGCAGAGACTCAACACACTATCGTATCGCAATACGAACACCATCGATTCGACAAGAATTCTAAGGAAATGACAGAACGCTTGCTCTCCCAGTTTCACCATCACACTCAACCTCAATCTCTTTCAGTCCTCTCATTCTCATAATTCATTCTTTCCTCTTCCAACAATGGAAGAGAATTCTCAATACCCTCTTACCCACACTCTTGGCCAAAGAGTGTAGATAAGTATTCCCAACGAGTAAAAAATTGAATGTTGTCCGCACTGACCTTTGCTTGTTATTTTACTCATAATTCTCTGTACATAACTTCAAATGAGTTCATTTCTTTTTTATTGGAAACTAGACTCAAATATCTTTCTTTGGACATATAAATCTAAATTTTTGGACTACAGGGCTAGCTGCAGTAGAATTATTAAAAAGCGGAAACTTTCACCACGCTCTGGTCTTCTCAGTTTTAACCTTTGCTGACTGTTTTGCTCATAAATCTCTCTACCAAACTCCAATTAAGTTGGTTCTTGCTTTGTTGGAAACTAGACTCAAATATCTTTCCTTGGACATATAAATCTAAATTTTTGGACTACAGGGCTAGCTGCAGTAGAATTATTAAAAAGCGAAAACTTTCACCACGCTCTGGTCTTCTCAGTTTTAACCTTTGCTGACTGTTTTACTCATAAATCTCTCTACCAAACTCCAATTAAGTTGATTCTTGCTTTGTTGGAAACTAGAATCAAATATCTTTCCTTGGACATATAAATCTAAATTTTTGGACTACAGGGCTAGCTGCAGTAGAATTATAAAAAAACGGAAACTTTCACCACGCTCTGGTCTTCTCAGTTTTAACCTTTGCTCACTGTTTTACTCATAAATCTCTCTACCAAACTCCAATTAAGTTGGTTCTTGCTTTGTTGGAAACTAGACTCAAATATCTTTCCTTGGACATATAAATCTAAATTTTTGGACTACAGGGCTAGCTGCAGTAACATCATCAAAACGCGGAAACATTAATCACGCTCAGGTATGTTCTGCTTTGACCTTTGATGACTCTTTTGCTCATTACTCTCTCTACCGAACTCCAATTGAGTTGATTCTTGATTTCCTGGAAACTAGACTCAAATATCTTTCTTTGTACATATAAATCTAAATTTTTGGACTACAGGGCTAGATGCAGTAAAATCATTAAATCTCGGAAACATTCATCACGCTCAGGTATGTTCAGCTTTGACCTTTGATGACTCTTTTGCTCATTACTCTCTCTACCGAACTCCAATTGAGTTGATTCTTGATTTCCTGGAAGCTAGACTCAAATATCTTTCTTTGGAGATATAAATCTAAATTTTTGGACCACAGATCTAGCTGCAGTAAAATTATTAAAAAGCGGAAAAGTTCACCACTCTCTGGTCTTCTCAGTTTTGACCTTTGCTTACTGTTTTACTCATTACTCTCTCTACCGAACTCAAATTGAGTTGATTCTTTTTTTTTTTGGAAACTAGACTCGATTATCTTTAATTTGACTACTCACAAGACTACTTTGGATATCGGGAAGGGTCTCAAATAAATCTGGGAATAATCGCAACAGTTCAGTTTTAGATTCTGCGTTTTATATCCAAAACTCATGTTATACTCAAACTCATAAAACTCACAACCAAGAAGAAAAACACATGCTTCAACATGTTAAATTTAATCTCAACACACAAGGAAGAAAGCATGAAACAATTTGTATGGTTACCTTCTACCCATCATACACTATGTTATATCCCAAGTTAAACCCCCTTACCTCTTGAAGACCTCCTTGTGACACCTTGAATCCTTCACTACAAATCTAGGCAGCACCTTGCTCCAAAGACCTCTAGAAAACTCTCTCACAGACCATTTTCTTCTTTGTAATTCAGCACCTAAGTCCAAGTGCAGATCCCACCCCTTTCTCTTATTCAAATCTGCCCCAAGGGACAACCATGGCCCTTCACTCCAAAAAGAATCACTCAAAATTGAAAAAGAGGATCATCCCATGCTCTTCTCTGGCCCAAAGGACCGAAATGTTGGATCTGGAACAGATTCCCCAACTTTCCACGTAAGTCCCACGTGTTTTAGATCAAAAACGCGAAAACTGACAACTCTCGCGCCGGGCGCCCCACAGAAAACGGCGCCGGGCTCCATCCACCCAGACAGCACATCTGTCACAACTTTGACAGTTCGGTTGAACCCCTTACCGAAGTCGAAAATACGCGTATGAGTACTCAAATCGAAGCTCTTTGAGTCTACTATCCAATAAAAGAAGAATCAGCTAAATTCATATTTTCTACAAAAAGTTATAATTAAAATAGTAAACCATGTCAAGTTTTGACAGCATTCTATTTTACACTACAACTTGAAATTTTTACAACTTGGTAAAATTTTGAGTTTACAAGGGTATGTGAGAGAGTTTTCTAGAGGTCTTTGGAGCAAGGTGCTGCCTAGATTTGTAGTGAAGGATTCAAGGTGTCACAAGGAGGTCTTCAAGAGGTAAGGGGGTTTAACTTGGGATATAACATAGTGTATGATGGGTAGAAGGTAACCATATAAATTGTTTCATGCTTTCTTCCTTGTGTGTTGAGATTAAATTTAACATGCTGAAGCATGTGTTTTTCTTCTTGGTTGTGAGTTTTATGAGTTTTGAGTATAACATGAGTTTTGGATATAAAACGCAGAATCTAAACCTGAACTGTTGCGATTGTTCCCAGATTTATTTGAGACCCTTCCCGATATCCAAATTAGCCTTGTGAGTAGTAAAATTAAAGATAATTGAGTCTAGTTTTCAACAAAGAAAGAATTAACTCAATTGGAGTTCGGTAGAGAGAGTAATGAGCAAAACAGTAAGCCAAGGTCAAAACTGAGAAGACCAGAGAGTGGTGAACTTTTCCGCTTTTTAATAATTTTACTGCAGCTAGATCTGTAGTCAAAAATTTTAGATTTATATGTCCAAAGAAAGATATTTGAGTCTAGTTTCCCGGAAATCAAGAATCAACTCAATTGGAGTTCGGTAGAGAGAGAAATGAGCAAAACAGTAAGCAAAGGTCAAAACTGAGAAGACCAGAGAGTGCTGAACTTTTCCGCTTTTTAATAATTTTACTGCAGCTAGATCTGTAGTCCAAAAATTTAGATTTATATGTCCAAAGAAAGATATTGGAGTCTAGTTTC
The DNA here is from genome assembly GCF_029865625.1 of Vigna umbellata. NCBI lineage: Eukaryota > Viridiplantae > Streptophyta > Magnoliopsida > Fabales > Fabaceae > Vigna > Vigna umbellata. The sequence continues at coordinate 4,892,002 of NC_142167.1, read as the reverse complement.
CAGGAAATCAAGAATCAACGCAATTGGAGTTCAGTAGAGAGAGTAATGAGCAAAAGAGTCATCAAAGGTCAAAGCTGAACATACCTGAGCGTGATTAATGTTTCCGAGTTTTAATGATTTTACTGCAGCTATCCCTGTAGTCCAAAAATTTAAATTTATACGTACAAAGAAAGATATTTGAGTCTAGTTTCTAGGAAATCAAGAATCAACTCAATTGGAGTTCGGTAGAGAGAGTAATGAGCAAAAGAGTCATCAAAGGTCAAAGCTGAACATACCTGAGCGTGATTAATGTTTCCGAGATTTAATGATTTTACTGCAGCTAGCCCTGTAGTCCAAAAATTTAGATTTATATGTACAAAGAAAGATATTTTAGTCTAGTTTCCAGGAAATCAAGAATCAACTCAATTGGAGTTCGGTAGAGAGAGTAATGACCAAAAGAGTCATCAAATGTCAAAGCTGAACATACCTGAGCGTGATTAATGTTTCCGCGTTTTAATGATGTTACTGCAGCTAGCCCTGTAGTCCAAAAATTTAGATTTATATGTCCAAGGAAAGATATTTGAGTCTAGTTTCCAACAAAGCAAGAATCAACTTAATTGGAGTTTGGTAGAGAGATTTATGAGTAAAACAGTCAGCAAAGGTTAAAACTGAGAAGACCAGAGCGTGGTGAAAGTTTCAGCTTTTTAATAATTTTACTGCAGCTAGATCTGTAGTCCAAAAATTTAGATTTATATGTCCAAAGAAAGATATTTGAGTCTAGTTTCCAATAAAAAAAGAAATGAACTCATTTGAAGTTATGTACAGAGAATTATGAGTAAAATAACAAGAAAAGGTCAGTGTAGACAGCATTCAATTTTTTACTCGTTGGGAATACTTATCTACACTCTTTGGCCAAGAGTGTGGGTAAGAGGGTATTGAGAATTTTCTTCCATTGTTGGAAGAGGAAAGAATGAATTATGAGAATGAGAGGACTGAAAGAGATTGAGGTTGAGTGTGATGGTGAAACTGTGAGAGCAAGCGTTCTGTCATTTCCTTAGAATTCTTGTCGAATCGATGGTGTTCGTATTGCGATACGATAGTGTGTTGAGTCTCTGCTGAGACTGAGATTCGAGTGTCATCCTTTCCTCGTGCGCGGGGACTAGAGGGGGTTGAATGTCTCGCCCAATGACTTCGGCTCGTGTGAGTATAGTGCTCGGTGGGTGCGCCTAACCGAAGTTTTTACTCGTAATTCCTTGAGAGGTCGGGGAGATAGGTCTGAAGTTGCGATGGAGGACGGCTCGAATCGCCCTGTTTTGCGAAACAGGTTTGATACGACAAAATTCAAGGAAACAACAGAAGCTTGAGTAAATGATTGAGTTGTGAGGTTAATATTGTGATGTATTGTAATATTATGATCTTGATAGTCTGAGTGGTGATGGTCTGAGTTACGAGTTGAGTATTGTGTTGTATTGTAAGGTTGTGACTAGGATAATCTAAATTATGATATTTTGATATTTAAATTATATGCTATGTTAGGTTCCTCGTTACTCACCCTGAAATGTTGTGGTTGTGGTTTCCACCTACGATGATCGTACTTGTACTTGTACGGGAGTAGATGGCGTTGCAGATGAGGCAGAGATGAAGTAGCACAACGAGAGTTATGGGAATGACTATGGGGGACTTATCATGTTTTAAGTAATTTTATGTTTTGAATATTGAATTTGATATTTGTAAGGCTTAAACTTTATGTTGTAAGACGCTTAAATTTTTGATGGTTTAGTTCCGCGATGTTAATTAAAAAAAAAAAATTGGCGTAAAAGTTTTGATTTCGTTATTTTTCTAGTGGCGCCCTGATAAGGGGTGTTACATTTGGTATCAGAGCTTAGGTTTTAAAAAAAAAAAAATCTTTAGGGCTTTTGGGGAGTGAGCTCGACTAGTACGCTGACGTAATTTTGATATTGTTTGTGTGGTTATTTTTCCTTGCTTATCTTTTTCATTATAAATGAAAAGGATGTCGGGACGACCAAGAAATCCTACTCCAGTAGATGCTACTGCAGAGCTGGCGCAAGCAATGCGGCAGATTGCTCAGGTTTTGCAAGCACAACAGGCACAACAGGCTGAGCAGGCACCAAGGCCGAGAGTGGGTATGAACGACTTTTTACGTCACAGTCCTACAAAGTTCAATGGCAAGGCAACTCCAGATGAAGCAGATGACTGGATTTGTAGCCTTGAGAAGATATTTGAAGCAATCGAGTGCACTGAGGGGCAGAAGTTAGTGTTTGCTACATATATGTTGGCAGGAGAAGCTGAGTACTGGTGGCGTGGGATGCGGAGGAGCATGGATACCCGAGGGGAAGTTGCTACTTGGGAAGACTTCAGAGCTAGATTCTTGGAGCGTTACTTTCCGGCTAGCGCTAAGCAGCAACGAGAGTCGCAGTTTCTGGCTCTTCAGCAGGGAAGTATGTCTGTTCAAGACTACAAGGAGAGATTTGAGTATTTAGCTCGTTTCTATACTCAGAATATGAGCGAGGATTGGAAGTGCAGAAGGTTTGAGCAAGGATTGCGCCACCATCTTTTGAAGGCACTTGTTCACTTGAAGATCAATGAATTTCCAGAGTTAGTGGAGCAGGCCACGATAGCTGAGAGGTTGGATGAGTCTGGGCGTGTGATGAGGAACCAGAAGGGAAGCTTTTCTTTGGGCAAGCCACAGAGGAAACCGTACGAGAGGCCACAACAATTTAGGTCGGGGTTGTTGAAGTGCTTTGAGTGTGGTGGAGATCACCTCCGAAGAAATTGTCCAAAGCTGAGTGACGTCAAGAAGGAGGCGCGAACGTGTTTCACATGTAATAAGCCTGGGCATATCTCTCTTTATTGCCCTCAGAAGAGGTCAACTGGTGGAACGCCTCAGAAGTCAGGTAATGGTTAAAAGCCGCAGGTTGCTGGCAGAGTGTTTGCCATGTCTGGAGTAGAAGCCGAGAAGTCAGGTAACCTCATACTTGATACTTGTTCCTTGTTTGGTAGAAATGTGCATGTTCTGTTCGATTCGGGTGCGACGCACTCGTTTATATCATTGTCGTGTGTTGAGAATCTTGGACTCTCTATGTTTGACTTGGGGTGCGAGCTTGTTGTCTCCACTCCAACATCCGGACAAGTTTCAACCAGTTCAATCTGCGTTGGGTGTCCGATCGAGGTGACGGGTCACAAGTCCAGAGTCAATTTGGTGTGCTTACCGCTGGAAGGTCTGGATGTGATATTGGGGATGGATTGGTTAGCTGATAACCATGTTATGATTGATTGTGCACGTTAGAGAGTAGTCTTCCAAGAACCAGAGGGCATTAAAATGTCAACGTCAAAGGAAGTTGTTCAAGATCTCAAGAGTGGAGTTGTTTGCTTTATGTTGATAGTGAAAGAGCAGAAGAAGAGCATAGACGAGCAGATCAGTGGAATACCAGTAGTCGAGGAATATGCTGATGTTTTCCCTGAGGAGGTACCGGGTTTGCCACCGAGTCGTGAAGTGGACTTTGCAATAGATCTAATGCCGGGTACAGGGCCAATATCTGTAGCTCCATATCGTATGGCTCCAGCAGAGTTAGCAGAGTTGAAGAAGCAGATTGAAGATCTGTTAGAGAAGAAGTTCATCAGACCAAGTGTGTCTCCATGGGGTGCGCCGGTGTTGCTAGTGAAAAAGAAAGACGGAAGCTCAAGGTTATGTGTGGATTACCGGCAACTTAATAAAGTCACTATCAAGAACAAGTACCCGTTGCCAAGAATTGATGATTTGTTAGACCAGTTGAAAGGAGCTGGAGTGTTTTCAAAGATTGATCTACGATCAGGATATCATCAAATTCTTGTCAAGCCTGATGATGTGCAGAAGACAGCGTTTCGTTCACGCTATGGGCACTATGAGTATGTTGTAATGCCTTTCGGTGTGACGAATGCTCCAGCTATATTCATGGATTACATGAATCGTATCTTTCGTTCTTGTTTGGATAAGTTTGTCGTTGTATTCATTGACGATATTCTTATCTACTCGAAGAACCGAGAGGAACATGCTGAACATCTACGGGTAGCGTTGGAGATTTTGAGGGAGCACCAGTTGTATGGAAAGCTGTCGAAATGTGAGTTTTGGTTGGATGAAGTTCAATTCCTTGGTCATGTGATATCTGCTCAAGGAATATCAGTCGATCCAGCCAAGGTTGAAGCTGTGTTGAACTGGGAGCACCCTACATCGGTGACGGAGGTAAGGAGTTTTGTTGGACTAGCAGGTTACTATTGGAAATTTGTAGAGGGTTTCTCCAAGATAGTAGGTCCTCTAACTCAGTTGACGAGGAAGGACCAACCGTTTGTCTGGACTGATGAATGTGAAGCAAGCTTTGAAGATATGAAGAAAAGATTGACAACCGCACCAGTGCTAATTATTCCAGATATAGACAAGGCGTTTGAGTTATATTGTGATGCATCATATCAAGGATTGGGATGCGTATTAATGCAAAATAAAAGACCAGTGGCATATGCTTCTCGCCAGTTGAGGATACACGAGCGAAATTATCCGACACATGACATTGAGTTAGCAACTGTAGTGTTTGCATTGAAGACTTGGCGTCATTATTTGTTTGGAGCGAAGTTTCAGGTTTTCAGTGACCACAAAAGTTTGAAATACCTGTTTGATCAAAAAGAGTTGAACATGAGACAGCGAAGGTGGATGGAATATTTGAAGGACTACGACTTTGAGTTGCTTTATCATCCAGGAAAGGCAAATGTCGTGGCGGATGCTCTAAGTAGAAAACGGATTCAGATGTCAGCTCTGATGATCAAAGAATTAGAGCTGATAGAGAAGTTAAGGGACATGAATCTCGGTGTTATTTTGGGTCGGGATCACATGTGGTGTAGTCATCTCACAATTACGAGTAGTTTCTTGGAGCAAGTGAAGTCAGAACAAGAAACTGATCCGGAGCTGCAACAAATTGTGGGGTTGTTAGGAACTGATCAAGCCAAAGATTTTGCTTTTTGCCGAAATGGTATTCTTCGATTTCGAGGAAGAGTGTGTGTGCCGGGAACAGCAGAGTTGCGAAAGTTGATATTGGAGGAAGGGCATAAGAGTAGTCTCAGTATACATCCAGGAATGACTAAGATGTATAAAGACCTAAAAGAATCTTTTTGGTGGAGCGAAATGAAGAAGGATGTTGCAGAGTTTGTAGCTTCCTGTTTGGTATGTCAGAAGGCAAAGATCGAGCATCAAAGACCAGGTGGAATGTTACAGCAGCTGAATATTCCCCAGTGGAAATGGGACAGTATCTCGATGGACTTCGTAACTCACTTACCGAGGTCATCGAAGGGTCACGACTCCATATGGGTAATAGTTGATCGGTTGACGAAGAGCGCCCACTTTATATCCATCAATCAGAAGATGTCAATGGAGAAGTTAGTAGAGTTGTACATAAGAGAAATTGTAAGATTGCATGGTGTGCCAGATAACATTGTATCTGACCGGGATCCAAGGTTTACCTCGAGGTTCTGGCAACAGTTACAGGATGCTTTGGGTTCTCGGTTGAGCATGAGTTCAGCATATCATCCTCAAACAGATGGACAGACTGAAAGAACTATTCAGACATTAGAGGACTTGTTGAGGACTTGTGTTTTGGACCTTGGAGGTTGGAGTGAGATCTTACCGTTAGTGGAGTTCACATATAACAACAGCTATCATTCTAGCATTGGGATGACGCCTTTCGAAGCTTTGTATGGGCGAAGATGTCGAACTCCTCTTTGTTGGTTTCAAGATGGGGAAGCAATATCAGTAGGACCTGAGTTGTTGCAACAAACTACTGAAAAGGTGAAGTTGATTCAAGAAAGAATGAGAGCAACACAAAGTAGGCAAAAGTCGTACGCTGATCGGAGAAGGAGACCGCTTGAGTTCAATGAAGGTGATCATGTGTTTTTACGCGTGACGCCGATGGCAGGTGTGGGTAGGGCTATCAAGGCGAGGAAGTTGTCTCCTAAGTTTCTTGGTCCTTATGATATTCTTAGGCGGATTGGACCTGTAGCGTATGAGATAGCGTTACCACCGCAGTTGGAAAACCTGCATAACGTGTTTCACGTGTCTCAATTGAGGAAATACATTCCAGATCCTACTCATGTACTAGAAGTTGATGATATACAAGTTAATGAAGATCTTACAATCAAAGCTGGACCAATCAGAGTGTTGGAGGTGCAGACGAAAAATCTGAGGGGAAAGGAAATTCGCACGGTGAAGGTGTTGTGGAACGAGGAAACCCAAGAGATGACGTGGGAGCTTGAAGAGTTTATGAGAAATGAGTACCCATTTCTGTTTGCGTAGTAGCCTTAATTTTCGAGGACGAAAATTTTTGGAGTAGGGGAGAATGTAAGACCCTTGTAAACTCAAAATTTTACCAAGTTGTAAAAATTTCAAGTTGTAGTGTAAAATAGAATGCTGTCAAAACTTGACATGGTTTACTATTTTAATTATAACTTTTTGTAGAAAATATGAATTTAGCTGATTCTTCTTTTATTGGATAGTAGACTCAAAGAGCTTCGATTTGAGTACTCATACGCGTATTTTCGACTTCGGTAAGGGGTTCAACCGAACTGTCAAAGTTGTGACAGATGTGCTGTCTGGGTGGATGGCGCCCGGCGCCGTTTTCTGTGGGGCGCCCGGCGCGAGAGTTGTCAGTTTTCGCGTTTTGGATCTAAAACACGTGGGACTTACGTGGAAAGTTGGGGAATCTGTTCCAGATCCAACATTTCGGTCCTTTGGGCCAGAGAAGAGCATGGGATGATCCTCTTTTTCAATTTTGAGTGATTCTTTTTGGAGTGAAGGGCCATGGTTGTCCCTTGGGGCAGATTTGAATAAGAGAAAGGGGTGGGATCTGCACTTGGACTTAGCTGCTGAATAACAAAGAAGAAAGTGGTCTGTGAGAGAGTTTTCTAGAGGTCTTTGGAGCAAGGTGCTGCCTAGATTTGTAGTGAAGGATTCAAGGTGTCACAAGGAGGTCTTCAAGAGGTAAGGGGGTTTAACTTGGGATATAACATAGTGTATGATGGGTAGAAGGTAACCATATAAATTGTTTCATGCTTTCTTCCTTGTGTGTTGAGATTAAATTTAACATGCTGAAGCATGTGTTTTTCTTCTTGGTTGTGAGTTTTATGAGTTTTGAGTATAACATGAGTTTTGGATATAAAACGCAGAATCTAAACCTGAACTGTTGCGATTGTTCCCAGATTTATTTGAGACCCTTCCCGATATCCAAATTAGCCTTGTGAGTAGTAAAATTAAAGATAATTGAGTCTAGTTTTCAACAAAGAAAGAATTAACTCAATTGGAGTTCGGTAGAGAGAGTAATGAGCAAAACAGTAAGCCAAGGTCAAAACTGAGAAGACCAGAGAGTGGTGAACTTTTCCGCTTTTTAATAATTTTACTGCAGCTAGATCTGTAGTCAAAAATTTTAGATTTATATGTCCAAAGAAAGATATTTGAGTCTAGTTTCCCGGAAATCAAGAATCAACTCAATTGGAGTTCGGTAGAGAGAGAAATGAGCAAAACAGTAAGCAAAGGTCAAAACTGAGAAGACCAGAGAGTGGTGAACTTTTCCGCTTTTTAATAATTTTACTGCAGCTAGATCTGTAGTCCAAAAATTTAGATTTATATGTCCAAAGAAAGATATTGGAGTCTAGGTTCCAGGAAATCAAGAATCAACTCAATTGGAGTTCAGTAGAGAGAGTAATGAGCAAAAGAGTCATCAAAGGTCAAAGCTGAACATACCTGAGCGTGATTAATGTTTCCGAGTTTTAATGATTTTACTGCAGCTATCCCTGTAGTCCAAAAATTTAGATTTATACGTACAAAGAAAGGTATTTGAGTCTAGTTTCTAGGAAATCAAGAATCAACTCAATTGGAGTTCGGTAGAGAGAGTAATGAGCAAAAGAGTCATCAAAGGTCAAAGCTGAACATACCTGAGCGTGATTAATGTTTCCGAGATTTAATGATTTTACTGCAGCTAGCCCTGTAGTCCAAAAATTTAGATTTATATGTACAAAGAAAGATATTTGAGTCTAGTTTCCAGGAAATCAAGAATCAACCCAATTGGAGTTCGGTAGAGAGAGTAATGACCAAAAGAGTCATCAAAGGTCAAAGCTGAACATACCTGAGCGTGATTAATGTTTCCGCGTTTTAATGATGTTACTGCAGCTAGCCCTGTAGTCCAAAAATTTAGATTTATATGTCCAAGGAAAGATATTTGAGTCTAGTTTCCAACAAAGCAAGAATCAACTTAATTGGAGTTTGGTAGAGAGATTTATGAGTAAAACAGTCAGCAAAGGTTAAAACTGAGAAGACCAGAGCGTGGTGAAAGTTTCAGCTTTTTAATAATTTTACTGCAGCTAGATCTGTAGTCCAAAAATTTAGATTTATATGTCCAAAGAAAGATATTTGAGTCTAGTTTCCAATAAAAAAAGAAATGAACTCATTTGAAGTTATGTACAGAGAATTATGAGTAAAATAACAAGAAAAGGTCAGTGTAGACAGCATTCAATTTTTTACTCGTTGGGAATACTTATCTACACTCTTTGGCCAAGAGTGTGGGTAAGAGGGTATTGAGAATTTTCTTCCATTGTTGGAAGAGGAAAGAATGAATTATGAGAATGAGAGGACTGAAAGAGATTGAGGTTGAGTGTGATGGTGAAACTGTGAGAGCAAGCGTTCTGTCATTTCCTTAGAATTCTTGTCGAATCGATGGTGTTCGTATTGCGATACGATAGTGTGTTGAGTCTCTGCTGAGACTGAGATTCGAGTGTCACCCTTTCCTCGTGCGCGGGGACTAGAGGGGGTTGAATGTCTCGCCCAATGACTTCGGCTCGTGTGAGTATAGTGCTCGGTGGGTGCGCCTAACCGAAGTTTTTACTCGTAATTCCTTGAGAGGTCGGGGAGATAGGTCTGAAGTTGCGATGGAGGACGGCTCGAATCGCCCTGTTTTGCGAAACAGGTTTGATACGACAAAATTCAAGAAAACAACAGAAGCTTGAGTAAATGATTGAGTTGTGAGCTTAATATTGTGATGTATTGTAATATTATGATCTTGATAGTCTGAGTGGTGATGGTCTGAGTTACGAGTTGAATATTGTGTTGTATTGTAAGGTTGTGACTAGGATAATCTAAATTATGATATTTTGATATTTAAATTATATGCTATGTTAGGTTCCTCGTTACTCACCCTGAAATGTTGTGGTTGTGGTTTCCACCTACGATGATTGTACTTGTACGGGAGTAGATGGCGTTGCAGATGAGGCAGAGATGAAGTAGCACAACGAGAGTTATGGGAATGACTATGGGGGACTTATCATGTTTTAAGTAATTTTATGTTTTGAATATTGAATTTGATATTTGTAAGGCTTAAACTTTATGTTGTAAGACGCTTAAATTTTTGATGGTTTAGTTCCGCGATGTTAATTAAAAAAAAAAAAATTGGCGTAAAAGTTTTGATTTCGTTATTTTTCTAGTGGCGCCCTGATAAGGGGTGTTACATGGTCCCGGGGAATCTCTTTAGGTGAGTGATGGGGGGTATGCTTGCACTTGTCCGGGGAAGCTCTTGTTCAAAGTGATGGAGGGTGACATTGTGTACTTGCCCGGGGAATCTCCCTATAGAGTGATGGGAAGCAGCACTACACATTGGGGTAATGTGTAACCGCCCGAGGAATCTCTTACATTTATGTAAGAGTGATGGGGTGACGTGGGGTACTAGTCCGGTGAAGCTCGAGATAATTAAATTGGCGTTGTGCTTGCGGGCCCGGGGAATCTCTTTAAGCGAGTGATGAGGGGTATACTTGCACTTGTCCGGGGAAGCTCTTGATCAGAGTGATGGAGGGTGACTTGTGTACTTTCTCGGGGAATCTCCCTATAGAGTGATGGGAAGCAGCACTACACATTAGGGTAATGTGTAACGGCCCGGGGAAGCTCTGAAAAGAGTGATGGGAGTGACGCTAGTACATATTGGTGTATGTATTTTGATTGATCTGTAATATTGGTGGATGTAGTCTGATTTATTTTGTAATGCATATTGGTGTATGCATTCTAATTTGATATTTTGATACATATTGGTATATGCATAAGGTTGAAGCATAATTCGTACTTGGGTATATAGTTTGATCTGGTTAAGGTGTGGATGATAGTATGTTATTATGAGTATATTTATGATGTATATGAATTGTATTTTTGTTACCTCACCCTTGCTTGTTTGTGCATGTGAATGCGATGATCGTATAATGTGTGATGTTATACGGGAGCAGATGTTATTGCAGATGTGATGGCTGATGTTACTGAACATGCATAAAGGATGAAAGAGAGATGGGATAGATGACTGGGAATGTATTTGTTTATTTTCGATCCTGACTATTTAAACGTTTTATTTTCGGAATAATCGGTTTGTAATAAATATCGTACTATTTTTCCGTTGAGGTTGAATATTAAAATTTGAATTTTTACTTACGTGTTTTACGGAAAATTTAGTCGGCATAACACCAAATTTCGGGGTGTTACACTGACCGATCGGTAGCCAATGAGTCTGACCGATCGGTAGCCAGTGAGCTTGTAGTAACATTTTGGATTAGGATTCTAAATCCTGCCGAAACAAAGTGTAATGAATAATCTAACATCCCAAAATATAGCATAATATTATATCATTGATTAATCACATATAACAATATAATAGATCAGTTTTTCAAGACTTAGTAAAGTATTTAACAGTTTAGTTATCCAAAATACCTATAAAACTAAAAACTGTACAGAGTATCATAAGTCTAAATCAAGACATAGGAAATAAATCGAACGGTTCTACAACTATGTTTTTACACATCATCACATACCGAACGGTCATACAATACCCTGTATAAACCGATCGGTTTACAAAAGATAAGTTAAGCCTAATGACCGAACGGTCCTAACTAAGCTGCAGGATCCTCGCCTTCCAACGCTTGTTCCACCGACACACTCATCTCCTTCTACTCACATCCATGGATGATCATTGCAAGAGAAAAGTCAATCAAACGGACAATACAAAACAAAACAAAAAAGTAGGGTAAGCTAATGAATTTAATTATAAACACATCTCTACATTTCGTACAAGTTCAAATCATGCGAGACCGAATGCTACCTCATGCCAACATCGAATACAAGCAATCATTTACACAATGAACACCACAATTCCTTGTAATTAGGGTAGCCCCAAAATTGCTTCCCTCGTTCTTAGCAGTTTTTGTCACTCTCAAGACATCAACTTCCCCACAATGGCATATTTGTGTTCTAACCAATCCTCTAGATGAACCACCATGAGAGATCCTCATGAGCAAGATGAGCAACACTGATTCAATAACATTGCCCTTTCTAAGTCAAGGTGCAAGGACAGAACTAGACTCGTGAAGCAACCTTAAAGAGCATGCAACACTTTTTCAACGAACTCTCAACTTCGTCAACCAACTCGCAAGGAAGGAAGAAGACTTTGTCAACTAAGACCCACCACACAACTGGCAACACAAAATAGTAACCTCCAAACTCCACTTGGGGAACAAACTTCACTTAGGACAACCACCTATAAGTTCCTCCTTTGTAAGCACATGTCAACAACACCGTTGCACAATAGATTTAAACATATGTACTCCTTTCAAATGTGTTTTCTCATGTTACTATACTATTTTGCCACATTATCACACAATTAACTTTGTTTCTGCAAAATTAATGGAATGAACTTGATTGATGCACATTACACAAAATGTGAACAAAGTTTACACTTTTTTAAAAGTGGAGACCAAATTGATACAGTGTAATGAAAGTAGAGACCAACAAAGCAATTAAACCTTAAAAGTAACTGTAAATATATAATTTATAAATAATTTCATTAAAATTGTTCCGTGGCTTTTATAAATAAGTTATTTTAAATAAAAAAATCAAAATAATTGATTTGATTATTGGAAAAAAAATTAATCATTTAATAAAATATGAAAGTACTGGTTTTTTTTAAAATATGTTATATAACTAAAATAACAGTATTATTTTGAAATGAGAATAGTAACACAATTTCTCAATTTTTTGAGAGAAGTTCACACGGAACAAATGTATAACTAAATTTTATCACATGACATATTTATGAACATGAAACGAATAAATTAGAAGTACAGTTGAAACCAACCACTGGAAAATTAAAACTGAAGGTTAATAAATAAATAGTCCTTAATCTTAGAGACAATAATCCAAGGCTTTTGCTTTATGTATCTTTGATTTTGTTTTTCATACATCTATTTGTATTCTTTATTCTTCTCTTGCATTGTCAAATTTGAAAATCATTTAAATTAAACCATTCAAAATAGTAATTTGAAATTTAGTTAACTAATATGTTGTAAAATATTACATATAGCGTTTCAAGATTTACAATTCATTTTCAGAATGAACTACATTCTAATGCACGTCGAATATAATAATTTATATAATTAAAAATAATAGTTTTTAAATTACTGATCAGAAAATGCATAAACTATTTTTAAAACATTAAATGTGAAAAAAATATAATTATCAATTTCAGATTTAAGAATTCATAATAGTTTTTTTTTTCTTGAAATATGAAAGTTTGTGTTTCAACTTTTGAATTATAACTTGCGCAGATGTGGTAGGTGAGGGAGTAGCAATTTCGTGTTGTCAGGTTAACTTGCATAGTACTGCTGTTGCTTTCACGTGCTTTTCAGGTCCCACGTTGCTTTAACTAACCCTATCAAAATATCTTATATACGGTTTTCGGGAAAGTATAAAAGTAGTACAATTTTTTCGGGAAATTATCTGTTTTTTTGTTTAGATTGTTCGGTTTTTACAGTCTAAGTTCGATTGACCTCTGTCTGGGTCGTTCGGTGGACTTCACTCTTAACCGTTCGGTGGACTTCACTCTTAACCGTTCGGTGGACTTCACTCTTAACCGTTCGGTGGACTTCACTCTTAACCGTTCGGTGGACTTCACTCTTAACCGTTCGGTGGACTTCACTCTTAACCGTTCGGTGGACTTCACTCTTAACCGTTCGGTGGACTTCACTCTTAACCGTTCGGTGGACTTCACTCTTAACCGTTCGGTGGACTTCACTCTTAACCGTTCGGTGGACTTCACTCTTAACCGTTCGGTGGACTTCACTCTTAACCGTTCGGTGGACTTCACTCTTAACCGTTCGGTGGACTTCACTCTTAACCGTTCGGTGGACTTCACTCTTAACCGTTCGGTGGACTTCACTCTTAACCGTTCGGTGGACTTCACTCTTAACCGTTCGGTGGACTTCACTCTTAACCGTTCGGTGGACTTCACTCTTAACCGTTCGGTGGACTTCACTCTTAACCGTTCGGTGGACTTCACTCTTAACCGTTCGGTGGACTTCACTCTTAACCGTTCGGTGGACTTCACTCTTAACCGTTCGGTGGACTTCACTCTTAACCGTTCGGTGGACTTCACTCTTAACCGTTCGGTGGACTTCACTCTTAACCGTTCGGTGGACTTCACTCTTAACCGTTCGGTGGACTTCACTCTTAACCGTTCGGTGGACTTCACTCTTAACCGTTCGGTGGACTTCACTCTTAACCGTTCGGTGGACTTCACTCTTAACCGTTCGGTGGACTTCACTCTTAACCGTTCGGTGGACTTCACTCTTAACCGTTCGGTGGACTTCACTCTTAACCGTTCGGTGGACTTCACTCTTAACCGTTCGGTGGACTTCACTCTTAACCGTTCGGTGGACTTCACTCTTAACCGTTCGGTGGACTTCACTCTTAACCGTTCGGTGGACTTCCTTGATTATTTGAGAATAATGGAGTGTGAGTAGAATGTGAATGGAACCGTTAGTGGAACGTATTGGAATATGAATTGAGCGGCTTGTGGTCTTGACTCTCTATTTATAAATTGTCTCATGGACTTTAACCTGACATAAGCCCAATAAAATATAAACAGAATAAAATATAAATATACTTACATAAAAATCTGGTTAGTTGTTTATAACCTACTTATCAATATCTTTAATTAGATATTCTTGATTATTTTATCATCTGTTGGATTACTGACCTAATAATAGCTTTAAGCGTGTAGGCCCAATTACAGGTAGACTGATCGACTTTATTCAATAACTGCTCGGTCCATATTTCATACGATACATTATGCTCCCCAAGTTCGAGTTAAGCGTTCGGCTTTAGTCGTGGTTAACTATAAGACTTATAAGTTTGAGGAATGTTGTTTTTCCTGTACTGAGGAACTTGCTTTTCATGTAATTTACTTCGTTGCTTCTTTGGTGGTTTACTTGTAAGGTCATGTGATGTTACTTTTTTTTTTGTCACAGTCTTTTGAAAAAAAGTTCAATCAAATTATAACAAAGCGTTTTCTTTATAGACATTAGCGCAATTGCTTTGGGTTATCAATCACACTATCTTAGGTAACATTATTGATAATAGTTAATTTTAGGTTTAAACCCTCCCTTGGTCCTCAAGTTTATATGAAAATCTCAGTTGGGTCCTCAAGATTTTTTCTGTCTCAATTGGGTCATATTTTTTGTAAAAGTGAGCACATTTTGCCATGACCGTTAAGTGTTGTGAGACGGCGTTAAAATGGTGTGAGCTGGTGCACAGAGAATGTGGTGATGTGTTTAGGGTTTCTTACGTGGACTGTTTTGTTTAAAATAATAGTGCTGATGTGGCATAACCCTTTATTCATATTAGGTATATCAGAATTAGGGATTTGAAAATCGGAATTGGGGATTTATTTTCGTTGTTGCGAGACGAAGCGGAGGACGAACAAGAACTCGAATCTCGAACAAGACGAAGAGGCCAGCTAATAGTTGACGCGACTAAGGTAAGATACTTCGTTTCGTCTTTGGTTTTCTGTTTCAGTACATAAGTGTGATTTGTGGTCTTGGACAATTGGGTTTTTGTCTTGGTCTGTATGAATTTTTATAATGCTTTGTGGTCCCCATTTTGCATGTTCAATTGTTACATTGTTTATCAGTTGTAGTGGTCCCGAATTTCGTTTCTTGAATTGTTTATGAGTTGTAGTGGTCCCCTGTCTATGAGTGTTTCGTTAGTGGGGATGTTACTTTGTTCCCTGTCCCCCTGTCTTTGTCGGTGTGAGTGTTTAGTTAGTGAGTGAGTGTTTCCGTAGTTGTAGCAGTGTAATATTCGAAACAGTTGTTAACCCCCATAATGTACAGGTTATAAAAGGAAGTTGTTGATATGGATGAGGAACGTATTAAGGTGGTGGTCCACCATTCTGGAAATTTTGTGAGTGATGATAATGGGAACTTAAGCTTTGAAGGAGAGAGAGCAGAATGGTCTTGTGATCCAGACTTGTTTAGCTATTTTGGCATAGTAGCGTCAGTCAAAGAATTAGGTCATATGGACATCAAAGAGTTATGGTACGGTTTAGGAGGTCAGTCTGTGCACCCAGATAGGTTAGAATTATTAACTGATGATAGGGGTGCCATGCACATGTTGAACATTGCTAGGTTAAATGATGAAGTTCATCTGTATGTGGTTCATAATATGATGGAACCAGAAATAATAGAAATGATTGATTGGGTTGGTGGTCAAGTTGATGATGAAGGTGATGTTGCAAGACAAGTGGAGGAGGTTGAGGTTGAGGTTGTTCGTGATGGTCAACTTGGAACAGAAATGGTGGAGGGTGAGGGGGATACTCATGAGGGTGAGGTCCATACTGAAGTTGAAACAGAAATGGTGGAGGGTGAGGGGGATACCCATGTGGGTGATGTTGAGGTCCATACTGAAGTTGGAAGAGAAATGGTGGAGGGTGAGGGGGATGCCCAGGATGGTGATGGTCTGGATCATACTGGAGTAGGAAGAAAAATGGTTGAGGGTGAGGATGATGCCCATGAGGGTGATGGTGAGGATCATAGTGATGGTGGTACAAAAATGGGTGAGGGTGAGGGTGATGGTGAGGATCATAGTGATGCCCATGAGGGTGAAGGTGATGGGTATGAGGGTGAAGGTGAGGATCATAGTGATGCCTATGAGGGTGATGGTGAGGATGTTGAGATCCATCATGTAGAGGAAGCTGAGGTACATGATGTAGATGATTTTGAGCTAGAGGATTATGAAGAGGATGATGATTTAGAAGACAGTGAGGGTGATGCACATCAGGCAGAGTCTGAGGACGAAGATGATAGAAGTGAAGGAAGTCTAATTGATGTCAGCGTGCATTGTGACATTGGGACTTCTAAAGGAAATGTGGGAGAACAAGCTTCCAGTGCCTTACTTGAGTCTGAACGGTCAACAGATAATGAATTTATTCATGATATGCATGGGTTGTCTGACAATGAGTGGTTATCAGAGGAGTTGTTTAGTGGATCAGATAGTGAGGACAATCATGTGAAGAATAAGATAAGGTTTCCCACTTTTAGTATGCCTAAAACTTTGGAGGATTATAAATGGGAAGTAGGAACCTATTTTGCTGAGAAAAATGAATTCACAGATGCCATAAGGACTTATGCACTAAGTAATGGGAGAAGTTTAAAATTTATTAAGAATGACAAGAAAAGGATTTCTGTCAAGTGCTTGGGTGGAGGAGGAAATTGTAAATGGTATGCGTATTGTTCCTTTAGGACTGATATCAGTGCATGGCAACTGAGAAAAGTGTTTGATAACCACAACTGTAGTAGAGATTTCAATGTTAAGTTGATGACTTCAAAGTGGTTGAGTCAAAGGATGGAGAAAACTGTGAGAGAAAATCCTAAAATGAAGGTCATGGACATTAGGGATAAAGTTACTAGGAAATGGAATGTAGGAATTTCAAGAAATATGGCGTTTAGGGCAAGAGCAATGGCAAGAGATAAGGTTGAAGGATCATTCAAAGATCAATACAGAAGACTTCACGATTATGGTCATGAGCTGCTGAAAACAAATCCAGGAACAACAGTACAAATTAAAGTTGATAACATTAATGGTGAGGTCATATTCCAAAGATTTTATGCATGCTTGAAGGCATGCAAGGATAGCTTCATTTGTTGTAGACCTATTATTGGCTTGGATGGATGCTTTCTGAAAACCAAGTATGGAGGGGAGTTACTAACAGCAGTGGGAAGAGATGGAAAAGACTCCTGGACTTGGTTCTTGGAGCACCTTATTGAGGACCTTGGTGGGGCAGCTGTATGTGCAGGATGCACATTTATTTCAGACCAACAAAAGGTCAGTGAATGTTCAATATGTTTTACATATAACTGAATATCTTCATTAAACAAATGTTAATTACAATATGTTGAATATGTCAGGGTCTTTTGCCAGCAATCCAGGATCTTCTACCTGGTGTAGAACAAAGATTTTGTGTTAGGCATTTATATTCAAACTTCAGAAAAAAATTTCCTGGAAAAAACCTTAAACGTCTGATGTGGCGGGCAGCAACAGCAACACACCCACAACAATGGGAGACTGAAATGAGGAATATTAGAGAGATAAATTTAGACGCATTTAAATATCTGATTGCCATCCCACCTAGGTATGCATTAAGTCTTCTAATTATTTACTATTAACCATATTTCAATATTTGCTTGCTTGCCATGACACATACTTGACTAGTTATATTCACTGATCCCAGGTTTTGGTCAAGATCTAGATTCACCTCTAGATCACAATGTGACACTCTTGTCAACAACATGTGTGAGGGCTTTAATAGTGTGCTAGTTGATAGTAGGTCTAAGCCTATTATTAGCATGTTAGAAGACATAAGGGTTTACATAATGAAGAGATGGGCTGCCAACAGGACAAAGATCACATCATATCAAGGTTCAATCTGCCCTAAGGTTTTTAGCAGATTTCAGAAGGAGTCCTGGTTAACTAGATATTGGTTACCAAGGTAACTTTTATGATGTGTGTTTCCATTCATGTTAACTTTCTTTCCATTTATTGTGATCCATCTAATTGTGTTTTGAATTGTGTATTACATATAGGTGGTCAAGAGAAAAATTATTTGAAGTGAAACATCTTTCAGAATTTGGTCAGCAATTTGTTGTGAATATTGACACCATGGACTGCACATGTAGAAAATGGGCAATTACTGGCATTCCGTGTACTCATGCCATCACTGCAATGAAATTTTTGAATATAAATGCAGAAGAATACATTGGCAACTGGTTTAGGAAGTCTACTTATGAAGAGACTTACAACACAATCATTAACCCTATCAATGGACAACATGTCTGGGATGTTACACCCTATGCAGATATATTACCACCAAAGAAGAGGACAATGCCAGGAAGGCCCAAGAAGAAAAGAAGACTAGAGGAGTGGGAGTTGAAGAAGAATAACAGTGAATTAAGAAAGGGTGGCCAGAGGAAAACATGTGCCATCTGCAAAGAACTTGGACACAATAGAAAAGGCTGTCCACAAAGACCTCCAGCAGCCCAATCTTCTCAAGTCACCCAATGATCTAATGTACTGAACACAGTCTGTACTGATCCTAAATTTATATTTTGTAGCAAATGTTTGGTCTATCATTTTGAACACAGTCTGTGCAAATGTATTGTTATGATGTATTTTGGATATGTAAGACAATGTTGTTATCATTTTGAACAACTTCTGTTATCATCTAAGACAATTGAACAGCTTCTGTTATCATCTAAGACAATGTTTGTGGTTATCAGAAAGTGATTACTGCCCAATTTTCTTATCACTCATCAACTTTATTTCTCATTACTTTATTGCTCATTGCTTTATCATTATTCCACTTAAAATAACAATACAATTAAATGAAATTAAATGACACACATTATCACTGTAATAACTCACCAACATTAATAAAACACACATTACATATAAGCCAAGTTTGAAGTCTGATAACATTAATAAAACACACATTACATATAACCCAAGTTTCAAATCTGATCACAGATGACACAACATCAACCAACTTTCACCAACATTGCTAATACAATTACATTCAAAACAAATATGACAAAGATCATCCCCACTAACAATTTAAACCACTTATCTAACTTAACTAAACTTTTCTCTATACAACCCAGTCTGATCTTTGGACAATATGTTTCTTCCATTTGCAACACACTGTCTTCCATGCTCATGACACCCACTTCTTCAGTTCTTTCACTATCAGTCCTTTCTTCTACATTCAGCCATTTTCCTTCATTTCCTTCGTCAATGCACCACTTGAAGAAGTTGCAACCAACCAATTCTCCACTCCCACCCTGTTCAACACCAACACACACACCTTCGTCAAAACCCAAATAAATAGACATAGATTTATTGTTATATCAAACTGACCTTGAAGTTAGGGCAACCCCAGAATTTTTTCCCCTTGTTCTTAGGGGTTCTCGCAGTACGAAACACTGCACTGTGACCACAGAGGCATCTTGGGTTTCCATCCAAGCTCCTAACACTGCCACTACTGCGTTGCATGGCCGAACCCAAACATTGGCAAGAGGAAGATGAACGAGACATCCTTACCACCACCTCAACAGTGCTTGCCCAAGACGTAAGACACCAGCTCTGGTTCACCAAGACGAAACACGATCCTCTCCAACACGAGAATATACTTTGGATGAGATGGGATGCCCTTAAATGTTAGGGCTTCGTAGCCTACGTGGATAAAACACAACAAACAGTCAATTTTAATGCACAATGCCACGTCCGTAAATGGAAAAATCCAGCTCACACCATTTTAACGCCGTCTCACAACACTTAACGGTCATGGCAAAATGTGCTCACTTTTACAAAAAATATGACCCAATTGAGACAGAAAAAATCTTGAGGACCCAACTGAGATTTTCATATAAACTTGAGGACCAAGGGAGGGTTTAAACCTTAATTTTACAATGTTGTTGGAGTTTTTTTTTGTTATTATTAATTTTTTTGAATTGATAATAACAACTAAAAATTCCTTCCACATATATTATCATAAAGAAACAATTATAATCAATTTTAATTAAAAAAATGTCCTAGTCAATAATATTTTCAATTAATTTGACGAAATTACAGTTAAAATCGACTTCAAAAGAGAATTATATATATATATATATATATATAGATTATTTTTTGACAATTATAATAAACTAATAAAAATATTTAGTATTAATAATTTTTTTATAAGTAATCATATTTTTATAAACTCAGTTAAAGATGAATTATTTTATAAGTTCAAAAAAATATTAGAAATGATAAAAAACTTAATTTAAGAGAAACAATGTTAGATATTCTAAATAAAGTGCAATGAATAGACTTTAATGATTTCACTTTTTGGTTATTGTAATAGAAAGTGGTTTTTAATTATTATATCATAAAATAGTTTTAATTGGTTGAATAGAAAATAGATGTTGAAATAAAAAGTGGTAATTGTAATAGGAAGTGAAAGGTTGTTGGAATGGTAAAAGTATGTAAAAATATATCATAGCAGTGAAATAAAAAAATATACATTTATACATGTACCTGAGCAATCAAAATAAAAGAATAAAAATAACATGAAAACAACTTAGAATGAAAACAACTTACGATGAAAATACACTATCCATTACCTAAATCTCCAAATATTAAAAAAACATTTAAGTTAAAACATCCAAACACAAGATTCATTACAAAAATAATTATTTTATTTTTGGTAGTTTTATAAATCTCGAATAATTTTCCGCGGTTTAGGCATACAGTATAATGAAAGTAGAGACCAACAAAGCAATTAAACCTTAAAAGTAACTGTAAATGTATAATTTATAAATAATTTCATTAAAATTGTTCCGTGGCTTTTATAAATAAGTTATTTTAAATATAAAAAAATCAAAATAATTGATTTGATTATTGGAAAAAAAATTAATCATTTAATAAAATATGAAAGTACTGGTTTTTTTTAAAATATGTTATATAACTAAAATAACAGTATTATTTTGAAATGAGAATAGTAACACAATTTCTCAATTTTTTGAGAGAAGTTCACACGGAACAAAACTATGTATAACTAAATTTTATCACATGGCATATTTATGAACATGAAAAGAATAAATTAGAAGTACAGTTGAAACCAACCACTGGAAAATTAAAACTGAAGGTTAATAAATAAATAGTCCTTAATCTTAGAGACAATAATTCAAGGCTTTTGCTTTATGTATCTTTGATTTTGTTTTTCATACATCTATTTGTATTCTTTATTCTTCTTTTGCACTGTCAAATTTGAAAATCATTTAAATTAAACCATTCAAAATAGTAATTTGAAATTTAGTTAACTAATATGTTGTAAAATATTACATATAGCGTTTCAAGATTTACAATTCATTTTCAGAATGAACTACATTCTAATGCACGTCGAATATAATAATTTATATAATTAAAAATAATAGTTTTTAAATTACTGATCAGAAAATGAATAAACTATTTTTAAAACATTAAATGTGAAAAAAATATAATTATCAATCTCAGATTTAAGAATTCATAATAGTTTTTTTTTTCTTGAAATATGAAAGTTTGTGTTTCAACTTTTGAATTATAACTTGCGCAGATGTGGTAGGTGAGGGAGTAGCAATTTCGTGTTGTCAGGTTAACTTGCATAGTACTGCTGTTGCTTTCACGTGCTTTTCAGGTCCCACGTTGCTTTAACTAACCCTATCAAAATATTTTATATACGGTTTTCGGGAAAGTATAAAAGTGGTACAATTTTTTCGGGAAATTATGTAAATGGGTAATGTTTCGGTAGATTTTGTTCGGATTGAGACACTAAATTTATGATGGTCCAATGTTTTACCTCTTTTTTCCGCTTAGATCTTTTGGCTTTTACAGTCTAATTTTTCGGTTGACTTTTATCTGGGAACTTCACTCTTAATTGTTTGATGGACTTTTAGTGAATTGTTTTTATTGTTGATTATTTGAGAATAATGGAATGTGAATAGAATGTGAATGGAATATTAGTGGAACGAATTGGAATATGAATTGAGCGTACCTGACATAAGCCCAATAAAATATTTATTTATAAGTTGTCTCATGGACTTTAATTTGACATAAGCTCAATAAAATATAAACAGAATAAAATATTAACATACTTACCTAAAAATTTGGTTAGTTGTTTATAACCTGCTTATCAATATCTTTAATTAGATATTCTTGATTATTTTATCATCTGTTGGATCACTGGTCGAATAATAGCTTTAAGCGTGTAGGCCCAATTACAGGTAGACTGATCGACTTTATTCAATAACCACTCGGTCCATATTTTATACGATACATTATGCCCCCAAGTCCGAGTTAAGTGTTCTGCTTTAGCCGTGGTTAACTATAAGACTTATGAGTTTGAGGGAGGTTGTTTTCGTTGTAGTGAGGAGCTTGCTTTCCATGTCCTTTACTTCGTTGCTTCTTCGGTGGTTTACTTGTAAGGCCGAATACATGTGATTCGGTCATTATCATCAAAATCTCTCGGTTGATGAGAGGGAATTACCTCTCGATCTTTAACATCATCAACTCTCTAGCTGAAGAGAGAGATTTACCTCCACTAGTACAAAAACAGCGTACAACGTCAAATATTTTGGGCCTTTCACGTCGAATTCGAGAACGACGTCATATCGGGAGACGTTAAATTGACATTGAATTTAAAAACTTCAACCTTAAATTTAACATCGAATTTTATCAACAAACGACATTAAAAATTTTTATTTTTTTAAATTAATTGTGATCTTTTTTACAACTCTACAAGATCTGGAAAGTAGAAAAACAACAAATTTCAGTTTTTGGTATTTTGTAAAGCATGAACTATGAACGTGTAATATAGTATCAACAACAAACAACAATGACAAACAACTAACAAGTCCAATCAAACAACAAACAAGTTCAATCAAACAACAACAAATAAGTTCACCCAAACAATAACAACAAACAAATTCAACAAAAAATAACAAGAAACAAGTTCAACAAATAAGTTCTTCAAAACAAAAACGAAAACTAACCTTGGTTCATCGGAATAAAGTGTTGCCACATGTGAGAGAGAAAGCAGAATGCGCCTTTGAAGGACAACAACACAAAAATAATCGGTCAAAACAAACAAAAATCATATATAAAGTAGTAAATTAACATGCATTTGTATCAAATAAAAGAAATATTACATGTGATGGTCGTCAAACTTCTCTACTTCCAGCATGTGCCTCCTCCAACCCTGATGCTTTACTCCCTTAACGTGGTGGCTGTTTGGACGTGCCAAAAAGAGGAGGACCTTCCCTGTGCCATCTCCTGCTTATTTCTCTTCAAGATGCTGCTGGAACGCTCTTCTCCCTACTGCTGGAAGCTGCTTCACGTGGCTAGATTGCTGCCCTTCATTTGCATGTGCATCTCTTTTCTTCTCCAAGCATTTCCTTCACGTGCGCTGGTCAGTGAGTCTCCTCCTTGCTTCCAGCCATGCCTCCAGCTCTTGATAAAACACTTCTTCTTCCATTATAAAGAAAAGAAACTTCTGCTGTTTTCTCTGCACTGTGGACGTATCAAAAGGAAGCAAAGGGTCCTCCATTCTTATCACGGTGCTTCCCTTCTCGGCTGGCTTGCAACTCCAATCCAGAATCAGCGTGCCATCTTCTTCTTTCCAGCTCAACAATATGAGTGCTGCTGTTTCCGTGGGCTGGCCATGACTCTTTCTCTCCCTCTCTGGTTGCTGATGCGTGATTCTACCTAGAAAGCTTGCATGGATGGAAGTTGGTCTTCTTTCCAACCAATGAGTCCCTTAATTTTCCTTGCAACCGTGGGCTCCCTAACTTGATGGAGTGAGGATTCTTCTGCCCCCTTCAAGTCTGCACACTTGCAAGACTAAAATTAAATTCTTTTACGGGCCACTCTATTTTCAAATAAGAAGCGTGACCTCCACTCCCCTTAATAATACTAAATAAATTTCAGCCACTTAACTTCTCACGGCTGTGACCTTCAACAAGTGTGTCCCCTCCTTTTTCTCTTCACTTTGATTGTTGGATGAAAACAAGGAACAGTAGAATGTGAGTTGGATGCCACTTTAATTCCATGAAGCTCTCCAATAACGTTCCGATCAAGTGGTCACCTTTATTCCAATTGCCAAAATAATTCTTCCAATGGGCCCTAGGTCGTGTGTGTGCTTTTTCTCATGTGTTCTCTTTACAAAATTCTTTAAACATAAGAGAAGGGGAGCCATGTCCAGCTATGATAGTTCACCAATTTAACACCTTAGGTCCGTGAGCTTCTGTAGAGTGAAAAAGGGTTAAATTCTGCACAAGCCAAAATGAATGCATTTTTTTATATGGGCCGTGTGGCATGTGTTCCCAGTCATCATGCTTCTACAAGAATTGAGTTACCAAGTGGGCCAATATTCCACTTCAAATTTTCTGTTTCAACACACAAATTAAATCAATGCAATGCAGTTTCTCCCAAACACAGTGTGTGAATGTTTTTCCAAATGTTCCAAAATATTTCCATTTTTTTTACAATTACTAATGCAAATAATTATCTCAAATAATTCAAATTAATTAAAATAAGAATTTTTGATCAAATTAAGCACAATTAGCAAAAACGGAAAAATACCGGACATTTAAGCATCATTCCCTGATTAATTATAGCACATTAAACTAAGTGAAGTGTAGAAAATATTGGTTCATCAGAAAACAAGCAAGAACTCAAGAGAACATGTTTTGGAACAATAAAAGATCAATTTGACGCAAATACCCATGTTGAAAGCCTTTGGACCAAGCATATCTGCAAAAAAAGTGAAAAAGATGAAGTGCAGAAAAATCAAGTCGGCCCCCCTGGTTCAGGGGAGCTAGCGCCACCTGCATAAAAGCTGATTTTTGGTGTGCTCGAGCCGGGCGCCCCAAGAAGGGGGCTGGGTGCCAGTCTTCGTGCAAGTCTCGCGCTAGACGCCCAGGAAGGGGGCTGATATGTCAAAATAGGTTATTTAAACATGGGTCTCACGATTTTTTGAGCATTCTTCTCTTCCTACACTTCATTCTTTACCTAGAGAGATTGGGGGAGGCCCTTTGAGGGTGTTTGGGGTGTTGGGAAGCTCTCTCACTCCTCTTTGGGTCTTCAAGCTTCATCAATGGTGATTTTGACCCTTTAGGGTTGAGGAAGAAGATGTGTCACAAATTGGAGATGTAGATGTGAAGTGGAGGCGCAAATGGAGCATGGAGCAGCTGCAAAAAACCTTGGGAAAGTTTGTGCATCCTCTCTTTGGTTCCAATTTCTTCCTTATCTCTTCAATTTTTTAGAACCCTAAGTTCTCCACCATGGAGGGCTTTTCCTATATGTTGAGATTAGTTGTAAACATGGAAATTCTTATGTATTTTGTGATGATAATGTTATATGTTTTTCCAATTCATGTTAGTATTCGATTTCTATGCTTAATGCTTGCTTTGGATTGATTACCCATGCATGAATGTTGGTTCTTGATGTATTGGAAATATGAATTGAACCTAGAACTGAAATTGAACACCTATTGGATGGAATTGAGATGTTTGTGAATGCATGAGAATGAAATGGATGAATTCTAGTCTTAACAAATTGTAAATACTCTATGTTAAATTCCTTGCACACCAACTGTTTGATAAAAATACCAAAAAGAGTTTCTTGTGTTTTGTGTACACTTTGATGTTTAATTGAGTTATGGAAGGAAGAGTTGTCATGTGTTGCATAAGTCCCTTGGGAGAGAACGATATTTATCACTTGCTACGCTACGACCGGTGCACTTGCCGTTGGTTTTGCAGCTAACAAATTTTTGGTGTCGTTGCTGGGGACTTGTGTTCCAACACAAGACAATTTGGACATTTATGGCTTTTTTAGATTTTGTTATTTGTTTTGTCTTTGAATGTTGTTTTGTCTGTAGTTGGCTTTAACTTTTAAGACTTTCCATTAGTGTAGTTTGAACTTAATGCCTGTCTTGGGGTACGCCTTTGGGCTTGATGCAGTTACTGAAAGTTCTTAGGGATGAGATTTCATTAGCGGAACTAACTAAATCAAACCAGATGTGCAAATCACCAAGGATGGGGTTGTGTGTTTGGATTCACAATTTTGGAACTTAAGGCAAGTTTGATGGACTTCTTACTCCAAGGGATTGGGTGAGGGTTTGTCATACTTAGGTAGGCACAACAAGAGAGATCTGAGTATTCTAACTTTAGAAAACAGGGAAAGTGGAATTCTTTGCCAATTGTATGTATGTTTTGTCTGTGTTTCTTATATGCAGTTTTCCTACAGATGTTTTTACTTTCCACTGGTTTGGTTTATGCTTAAAGCTTGTTTCGGGGTACGCCTTAAAGCATGATCTAGTTGTTGGAAGGTCTTAGGGATGGGATTTCAGCAACCGAACTAGCTAAATCAACCCAGATATTACTAGTCATCCGAGTGACAAACGATGTGATTTTGTATTTGGACCCCGGTTCTTAATGCAAGTTTTGATACATTCTTAGGCCAAGGGATTGGGTGAGGTGTGTCAAGCTTAGATAGGTGCAACAAGAGGGATATAAGTGTTTTTACCTTAGAAAACACAGGGAAAGTAGTATTCATCACCTTAGGAGAGTACTAAGTGATCTTGCAACAAGAGGGATCTAAGTGAGGTTATTTAGGGAATCCATTTCAATCATTCTGCATATTGGAATTGTTGTTTGGTTGGTGTGCTCACGTTTTGAAATTTTTGTTTCTTCTTTTCTTTATTTCTTCGTTTGTGTTTTTTTTTCTATTTTACTTTTTTATATGTTATTTTTATTTTCATCTTTATGTTTTCAATCTTAAATCTTGGTTTTTATAAAAATTGGACTAACGGGTTTGTTTGAGTTTCTTGGTGTTCTTGCAAGTAATAGGTATGAATGTTGATGAAGAAGAATATACAAGGAGTTGAGGAATTTGAGCAGCAAGTTTGTCCCCCCAAAAAAAGTTTGCTTTTTCTTTCCCTTTCTATTTTTTTTTCATGCTTGCTGAAAATAAGCGTGACTTAGCTGGTTTGATAAATATGATGCATTGGTTATGTGACTTTGAGTGAGTTTTGCATGAATTTGAGGAGAACCATTTGTGTTTGCTCATAAATTGGTTTTGGAATACCTTGGGAATGTGTTGTGATTTAGTGAAAACTTATGTTTGTGGTTTTTCTCATGTGGGAATATCGAGAATATTGCTATTGCTTTTTATTGTGGTTAATGATTATGGCATGGTATATGACAACCATCAAAAACCAAAGAACTAAACCGAGTGAGATTTTATGCCTCAGAATTTTTTTTATCTATGAGTGCTACCACTTTTGGTTTACAATTAACTTTGTTTGAGTTTCATTGCTAGTTGTTATTCATTTGCATGCTTACATTAAAACAAGTTTGTCTTTCTTTCCTTCCTTGCATCTATACCCAAAATAACCAAGTGTGTTTTAAAGATTAGAACCCGTGTGCAATCCTTTGAGCATTAAAAGAAACTTACCTTCACTTTTGAAACCTTAAGCCTTATTGAATATGATTGACCATCTCACCTTGATGGGAGAGAAAGGTTTCCATGGTCAGTAGTAGGATTCAAGTGTGGGGGGAATTTATTATTAAAAAGGGAGCAAGAGTAACAATTGTGAATTGATGTTGGTTGATGTGATGCATTCTTGTATATATGTCATCTATAAAAGAAAAAGAGAATATTTGAATAAGATGACTGCTGTAAGACCCTTAATTTCAGGAGTGGTGGGGACACGGTGGTCACCCACCATTTCCTTAAAACACGGGTGTTTGATTGGGGGAAGGGGGTGCATTATTGATACAAGGAAAGAAGAAAAGGGGGCGGCTGGGTGAAGGGGGGTGTTTTCAGTTTTCATTTTTGGGGGTGTCATTTGGGAGAAGGGGAGCAGAAAGCGTAGGGAGTTTATGGGGGGCAGTGTGTTTCGTTTGTTTTTGGCTCGGAGGGTGAGAGAGAGAGAGAGCCGTGAGAGAGAGGGAGTAGCAGGAGGAAGGGAGCCTTCCTTCCTTCCGTTTCCAGCCGTCCGAAGATCACCTGGGAGCTTTACCAATTTCAGGAGGACTGTGAGATGGATCTGGGATGGGCGTCTTGTGAGAATGGAGTGTTGTAGAAAAAGCTGGGAGAAGAAGTTGAGAGCTGTTGAAAGTTGCAAGGGGATCTTGATCTGCACGGCTAGGAGTTGGATCCCAAAATTTTACATGGAAGTCTTCAAGAGGTAAGGGGAGCTAGATCTTTTGTTTGATTGATTGTATATGCTTTGTATGATGCAAATCTGGGTAAAATCTGGGAAGAAAGGGTTGAATTTGATGTTTCTGGAAATCTGCAATGCTGCAGAAATTCTGCAGAACCGTTCGTCCAATTTGGTTCCAAATTGGACGTTCGTCCCAAATTTTTGAACGTTCGGTTATTTGCTGAACGTTCGTCCAAATAGACAAATTTCTGAACGTTCGTCCTTAGCTAGACCAATTGAACGTTCGTCCAAAATATTCGAGCGTTCGTCCAAAGTGTTCGGGCTGTTGTTGAACGTTCGTCCAAAATATTCGAGCGTTCGTCCAAAGTGTTCGGCCTGTTGTTGAGCATTCGTCCAAAGAAGCGGCCTGTGGAGCGTTCGTCCAAACTGTTAGATGGCGTTCGTCCATTTGGAAATGACGTTCGTCAAATGGTGTTTGGCCTGTTGTTTTGCGTTCGTCCAGATTGTGCTCGTTGGAAATAGCGTTCGGCCTAAGGGTTCGGTTATTAGCGATCGGTTTTCGCGTTCGGCAAATTCAGTTTTGGGCGTTCGACACGATCTGAGGACGTCCGTCCAAATAGTGTTCGGTCTTGGTTGGAAAATGGCGTTCGTCCAGAAACATTCGTTCCAAGGTGTTGGGTGAATAGTGCTCGTTCATATAGTACTCTAGAAATAACGTTTTCTTCTATTGAATGGAACTATGTGTACAAATGTCTGGAATGTATACTGTGATGGGATTTATGTGAAAGCATGTGAATGCATGAGAATGTATGAAATATGATAAATTAATGCGATGATACGATTGTAAATGTAAAGATGAGTCGTGTGTATTTACCTTGCATAGTGTTGGGGAGTGCCAGCAGACTATGTGAGTGTAAAGATATGTCGTGTGGATTTACCTTGCATAGTGTTGGGGAGTGCCAGCAGAACTATGCGAGTGTAAAGATGAGTTGTGTATATGGATTTACCTTGCATAGTGTTGGGGAGTGCCAGCAGAACTATGCGAGTGTAAAGATAAGTTGTGTATGTGGATTTTACCTTGCATAGTGTTGGGGAGTGCCAGCAGAACTATGCGAGTGTAAAGGTGAGTCGTATGTGTGGATTTACCTTGCATAGTGTTGGGAAGTGCCAACAGAACTATGCGAGTGTAAAGATGTGTGAGTTGTGGTTCATTGAGCATGCTATAATTATTCTTTTATATGTATCTATGTATGATGACATGAATCAACTGTGATATATGTATAATATGCTTTTTTTTTATATCTAGCTCACCCTTGCATTGTTTCTGTTGTGTGCCAATTTGGATTATGTTATTCGGCGATGATCATCCACTTGGATGGGAGCAGATGTCGTCGAAGAGAGTTTCCCTTGGAGCAGGAGCTGGAGGCTGCTGATGTTGCAGAGTAATCTTAGAAGTTTCCTGATTGATCACTTGTAGCGATCAATCCTTTCAAACTGTTCAAGTTTAAATTTTTACTCCTTTTATTTGGATGATTGTAATTTAACAATTAAATTACACGTCATATTCTGACTGTTCTCTATATTGGAATGTTGACGTCTTTATTATATAATATTGGTTATTATATAATTGGGATGTTACAACTGCAAGTTGGTGTTTGATTGTTCTAGTTTTCAGATAAAAGAGAGTATAATGATAGAATTGTAAAAATGTTGTGATTGCTCTCTTTGTGCGTTCATACTACCTAAAAACACAAATTTCCTTTCTTGCCTTGTCCCAACATCAAATAAAGCCCTTTGTTGTGTTTGTATGCTTTGATAATTCTTGGTTCTTGAAATGAAAAGCAAAGTCAAATTGTGTCCTATTAGAGGTAGATGAGAGAATGACACACCGTTATACTCTAGTGTGCTTGAGTGAAAACACTTTCTCTAGTGAGGATTGGTTCCTTTGGTTGATCAATGAAAACATCTTTGCCATGGTTGTTAATCTCTCATAAAGCATGTACATTTATTCTTGTAATATTTACATTGTGAGCACCAAAGCTAAGGATTTACAGTGTTACACATATTCTCTTTGATTGATGATGAAAGAAGAACATTCATGAATGTTGTTCGATTTAATTATGTGTGTCGCAACCGAAATCGCGACGGGACGGCAACCCGAAAAACAAACGAGTTTGGGACAAAGGTTTTGGAGTTGCCACCATAATTTATATGGAAAAACTATGGAAAACCAAAAAAATAAGACATGGTCTACAAAAAGAGATTTTCAGGTTCGGGAATCGGTTACGCGTAAGGAAGTTGTTAGCACCCTATCGCGCCTGCCCAAAGGCAGTACCTTTAATTAAATATATAAAGTTGATGTGGTTTTACAAAAATGTTTAATTTTTCCTAAACAAAATAATAAAATAAAATAAAACAAATTATTAAGAAACAAAAAAATATTTTTTGTTTTATGAACCCGACAAGAATTGACCTTGGTCCTACGTACATCCATTTATAATGGACAATCAGGGATCACGTAGTTCTTTATGTAGAAAAAGGTTTGTGAGTTTGTTTGAAAATTATTATTGATGGATTTGGATGTTTTTGAAAACAATGAATCTGAAAAAGATTTGGTTTAAACAAGATTGACATTCTTTTTTGGTTTTTTGGAGATTTTGTATTTTTTTATTTATTTGAAAGATGGTGGGAAAAAAAGAAAGAAACCGACCATAGGCTGACACATACTTATAAAAAGAAATTTTGATTTAAAAAAAAATTGTTTGTGTGTAGAAAGAAAAAAAAATATCTTTAAGAAAACTTTAGAGAGTACAATAAAAAGAGGAAAATAATGGTGTAGAGATGACATACCGTTTTAGCTTTTTCCTTCTTTCATGATCTCTTTTGGCAGAGTTCCTCCAACATGAGAACTTACTTTTCTCTATATTCTTCAGTACTCTTGCTATCTCTCTATTTTTTAAAATCTTTCCCTCCCCTTCTTTATGGCAGAGTGCGTATTTATATACACACATTGCAATATTATGGAAATCTTGCCTTAATTGTGAATTAATTGACAATAAAACAAAATAGGAAAAGAATTGCTCTAATTGTGAATAAAACAAAATAGGGAAAGAATTGCTCTAAGAAATGTTATGGTTTCCAAAAAATAAAATTAAATAATATTCAAAACATTGATTATCATTATTGTCAGAAAATCATATTTTCCTCTTTAAAAGCAACTGATGCAACAAATTATATTAATATACTATTTTAGTTATTGCTTATAATTATTAGCATAATATCAATTCAAATTATTAACATATTAAACTAACATTTCAAAAATATTGTATTTGATATTAAAGTTATTATTTTATCCCTTTTTACCCACCATTAATTATTATTCTCTTATTTTTTTTTTTTTTTTTTTAAATATTTACTTACCCGGACGAAATTGGGTGTTGACAGTGTGAACTTGCTTTCTAGTTATTTGACCATTGTTGAGTGGATGTTTTTCTTGGCCAAGTTACCTTTTGCTTGACGACAAGCAAGGTTTTAAGTGTGGAGGAGTGATAAGGGTTGATTTTACGTGTTTTTGTGTATATATTTTGTGAATAAATCAACTCCTTCACAGCTTTTACCTTGTTTTATCCTCAAGTTTAGTGTTTTTTCTAGTTTTCTTGTGTTTTATGTAGTATATGCTTGTTTTTACCTCTAATCTCTTTATTTGAGTGTGTGAAATAAATGAATAGGAAGCAATTCTTGTGGAGGAAAACGAGCAAGAACTCAATAGAACATGTTTTGGGACAATAAAAGATCAATTTGAAGCAAAAACCCATGTTGGATGCCTTTGGACAAAGCAGATCTGCTGAAAAAGTGAAAAAGATGCAGTGCATCTGGTTTTTGGTGGCTGGAGCTGGGCGTTAGTCTTCGTGCAAGTCTTGCGCCAGGCGCCCCAGGAAGGGGGTTGAGCGCGGGCGATGCTGATATGTCAAAATGGGTTATTTAAACATGGGTCTCGCGATATTTTGAGCATTCTTCTCCTCCTACACTTCATTCTTCACCTAGAGAGATTGGAAGAGGCCCTTGGAGGGTGTTTGGGGAGTTGGGAAGCTTTCCCACTCCTCCTGTGGTCTTCAAGTTTCATCAATGGTGATTTTGCCCCTTTTGGTTGAGGAAGAAGATGGGTCACAAATTGGTGATGGAGATGTGAAGGGGAGGCTCAAATGGAGCATGGATCAGCTGCCAAAAACCTTGGGAAATGATGTGCATCCTCTCTTTGGTTCCAATTTCTTCCCTATCTCTTCAATTTTGTAGAACCCTAAGTTGTCCACCATGGAGGGGTTTTCCTATCTGTTGAGATTAGTTGTAAAACATGGGAATTCTTATGTATTTTGTGATGTTAAAGCTATATGTTTTTCAAATTCATGTTAGTATTCAAGTTTTATGCTTAATGTTTTCTTTGGATTAATCACCCATGCATGAATTTTGGTTCTTGATGTATTGAGAAATATGAATTGAACCTAGAACTGAAATTGAACACCTATTGGATGGAATTGATATGTTTGTGAATGCATGAGAATGAAATGGATGATTTCTAGTCTTAACAAATTGTAAATACTCTATGTTAAATTCTTTTCACACCAATTGTTTGATAAAAACACCAAAAAGAGTTTCTTGTGTTTTGTGTACACTTTGATGTCTAATTGAGTTATGGAAGGAAGAGTTATCATGTGTTGCATAAGTCCTTTG
Organism: Vigna umbellata; assembly: GCF_029865625.1. NCBI lineage: Eukaryota > Viridiplantae > Streptophyta > Magnoliopsida > Fabales > Fabaceae > Vigna > Vigna umbellata. Next base: position 4,859,165 of record NC_142167.1, on the reverse strand, counting down.
GGAGAGAACGATATATATCACTTATGTTACGACCGATGCACATGCCTTTGGTTTTGCTGCTAACAACCGCTCAGTTTAGGACGAAAGTGAAACCATATAGAACCTCACCACTTGGTTAGGCGAGAGTGAGGCCGTATAGAACCTCACCGCTCGGTTTAGGACCAGGGATTCTCAAAGAGTGTTCCCTGGGTTTTGTTAACACAAGTGATGTCTTACTTTTGAGAGGGATTTACCTCTTCGGTCTTCTCTTCAGTGAGAGGGATTTACCTCTCGGCCGAGAGGGATTTACCTCTCGGTCTTTTCTTCAACGAGAGGGATTTACCTCTCGGTCTTTTCTTCAACGAGAGGGATTTACCTCTCGGTTCTTGCACTCCTCTTGGCCGAGTGGTTTGCATGGTCATGTCACCTACACTTGTGAAGTTGAACGGATGAATACCAATGAGGCAGAATGACCGAGCTGGTCCACTGTTGAACACTTAATGCCAAATTTGGCTAAGTGGTGAGTGCATTATTGAACCCTTAATAAATCTTGAATAATATTATAATATTGAATTAAGATATTTAAATTAAATCATATAGATTAAATAATAAAATGAATTTATATCAAAATAATTATCTGTAAAGTCGTAGAAGCTTGTTGATGTTGATGGTGAGATAACATCCTTGTCCGGTTCTTTGTGGTTATAAGGGATGCCTTCAGCCCCACCATGAACGCCAAAATGTTTTGATAGATTTTTGTGGGACCGAGACACTAACATTTCTGACGCTTGAATCACGTGCTTCACCTGCTTCTTCCACTTAGACCGTTCGGCTTCCATAGTCTGACCACTCTGTTGACCTTCGCTGGGTCGTTCGGTGGACTTCACTCTTAACCGTTTAGGTGGACTTCTTGGCAGAGGGGGGAAGTACCTACCAAAAACACTCTGACGCTCAAGTTATGAGTGATTTGAAGAGCTTTTACTCTTAATTGAATGTTTAGTGAATTGTTTTTAGTGTTGAGTATTTGAAATAATAGAATATGAATAGAATATGAATGGAATAATAACTTTAAACGCTGTATGTCCAATTAGAGGTAGACCGACTTTATTCAATTAACACTCAGTCCATATTTGATACGATACAGGTAAAAATTAAAAAAAGTACCGCATGTAAGTCGAACTTCGTTAGCATGATTCTGTATAAAAAAAGTCGTTACAGAGGACGACGTCTTCAAATTTTTTTAAATAAAGTCGTTCTTGAAGGAAGCGACTTATGTGGGAATGATGAAGTCGCGTCTGAATCGAGATTTTAATTAACAATAATTGAAGTCGTGCACTGCAAAAGCGTCTCCAGACACCAGTTTTATAATATGATGAAACGCATTTTGAATTTTCGCCTTTATTTTGCATAGTATGATAATTTTGTGGTAATAGATAGTTTTCCGTATAAAACATAAATTAATTACTATTATTAATTGCATAAAGTCATTCTAAGAAAAAAAAACAGACTCAATTGTGTTATATATATATATAATAATAATAATAATAATAATAATAATAATAAGTTGTAAACTTTTTTTGACTTAAAAACATTAAAATTAATACAATTATTATATTCAAAGATATCGTGATAATTTAAATGTTTAGTTTTTAAGTTTTTTATATTTATTGGTATGTTATTATTGATTGTATTTATAAATTAAGCTTTTTTTAAGTATAAAAATAATATAATGTAACTATAGAGTTTTTTATGAGATAAGTTATTTTATGAATTAGTTTTAAATTGGAGGATTGTTAAAATATAGCTATAATTGTTAGTGAAAAATAAAAGAATAATAAACTTAACAACAAAAAATGAAATTAAACTTTAATTTTGACATGGATAATTTGTCCTAGAACATTTTTTTTCTTCTTATTTGGAATTCAATCATGCATTTCATCATGGATATAAATAGTGATTGGTCTTCTCATGCGTTACGAGGGGATCAAGTATGAAGTATGAAATTTGATGTTGTGTAAGGAGACCAATAATGCGTGGAAAACATTTCTTTAACAACTAAATGACCATAACTTTTTAACAACGTCGTTTAGCGTTTGATTGGTGCACTTTAAATAAATTTTACAAAAACTGAAATTGTGATGTGGAGGGCAATTTGGGAAGGAAAGAACATTTCACACGGTTTTCTCCAAAAATCAATTTTCAGATTATTTGTTTTCTCTTTGGGTACATTTTTTTTTCTCTCTCTCACCATCTTTGGTTGCTCTCTCCCTTTGTCTTTCTTTCTTACTGACGACAACCTCCATCGTTAACTTCCATCGATTTTCTCTCTTCTCTGTCTCGTCCTTTCTTCTTCTCCTATTGAAAACTTTTTATTTTTGTCCACTCTCACTCTCGCCATTTGTCCTTCACTTCTCACCCCTTGTGACGTTGACAGTCACCTCCACCGTCACCTACATCGTTTCTTGACTAGCACATTCGCATTCCCCTTCTCTCGTGCTCTTGATGAAGGAGTAAAGGTGATTCCTTTCCTTTTCTGAATATGTTCACGTTTTTGGGTGAAAAAAGGAGTCTTCGTTAGTATTCAGGTGCCTAGAACCATAAAGTCATGAATAATGTTTTCTATTTGTGTTATTATTGTTGTTGATTACAGGATTGAGGTGTTTGTTGTTTTACTATGTTTTATGTTGCTTTGTAAAGGCTATTGGTGATGATTTTTTTTGTATATATATATATATATATATATATATATATATATTAATTTGGAAGTTCAATACATCTTTCAAACACCAAAACTTATGCAAGATTAAAAAGGTAATGATTTAATTGGGACTACAATTAACAAAAAAACACAAAAAAGAAAAATAGATAATTTTCACAAATCAAATGTAGAAATACACAAATTAAAAGAACAACATAAAAAAACGAAAATTAAAAACTCAAGGAAGGTTTGCCACAAAGATGTTAATATTTGATAAGTATGAGAGTTCTAAACTAAGAATCAAGAGAATCCCCTCTAAAAAATGCAAATGCATATATTATGACTAAAAAGTGGCTACATATGTATTCGATGTCTCTGTGTATAGGTACAAATGTTTGAGGCACCTAAGAAACCCTAAAAGAAAACCCAAGGACATTGAGTTCAAAAATAACTTGAAAAATAGAAACAAATTGTTTGTAATTAAAATAAAAAATACAATTGATTTAATTTTCTAAATTATTCTTCAATTGTGCTTATGATCTTCACGTTCTTTTAATTTTTCTCTTCATGGAAGATTATAAGATTCAAAGAGACATGTTTTGATCTTTGACCTTGTCATAGATCATTTGAATTGTAAATGTTCTTCTTCAAAATTTTCTCATATATCTCTAAGGAGACAGACCTCTATCACAACCCCAACCCCACTTTTGAAAAATCATTCGCAGATCACTACAAAATAAACACCCAATAATAAATTCAAACCACAAATACTACATATTGATAACTTTTTGGCAAGTATACCAAATCGTTACAAGTAATACAGTGATAAGTAAAGTATCGTTCTCCTCAGGGAATTTGTGTTACGTTATTCAATTAAAATTTATTTATCAAAATCAATTGAACAACAAAATATAAGTGAATTAACAGTATCAAACTAAATGACAATTTAAAAATTGAAATTAAAATTTAAAGAAAGCTTCTTTGGAATTGACTTCATGACCACATTACAGTAACTATTCTGAACAATATAACTTGCGTTCAAACATCAACATCACAGTATCTTGGTTTAATTCCTTAAAACAAGTTCTAAAGAATTATGTTCAATTATTAATTCCTTAAGTAATTAAACATAAACTTTGCATTAAGAACGATGTTATTGATGACCAGGAGAATTGAAACTATTCCTAGCATCTTTCCTTCTGGTTGCTTTTCTTGCGTTAATACTCAAATTTACTTCCCAGTACAATTTAAATATAAAAACAAGTTTATTTTACTTCCGTAAAATAAAATAAAAAGTAAACAAGAAAAGCATACGAACACAATTTATATTGAACAGGAAAGATTACATCAAATGTCAGCCATTACAGTCAATTCCAACGAATAAAAGTTTAGCCTATCCTAGACATCACAAACATACTCATTTCTGCAATTCCTTGCATGATGTGCAGTCTTGATGTCTTCAGAGAGGTCTCCTAATGGTCTCCAGAGCAGTTCTCCAAATTCTATTTTCCAGTCTCATCCCCCTCTATCCTTCAAAGCACGTCTTTTAAGAGACAGTTTATTTCTCATAAAACTGCTCCATTCACTCAGCGCACAGAAGCAGATTCGCTGTGCGAATAAAAATTAATTCAACACTCAACTGCACACATTCGCTAAGCGCACAGCCTCTGGTGCGCTGTGCGAATTCAAGACTTGCAATCTCCAAACTGGCATGATTCGCTCAGCGAACCAATGGTGGTGCGCTGTGCGAATGTATTCTCCTAGCTCTGCGAATTTTGCTTCTGCTATGCGAGAATTGGCTGACAAATTCACTTTTGTACAACTTTTCCTGAACAATAATTTACAACACAATCTACTTCCTATTACGACTTTTCACTGAGTAATAACATGAATAATTACAAAATTGAGATCCTTTATAAGTGTCAAAACATCTGTTTTTTTCACACTTATCACATATGCTAACCTTGAATGCAATTCTCCTCCAACTACTTTGCGCTTCACCTCCAAGCTCGTGATTCCAACGACCAAATGTTGGATTCCAATGCCCTAATTGTGCAAAAACCCTCTCCAGTAATGACCATTATACACTCTGTGATTTGTTGCGTCTCTAATCTCGAACACTCTTATTCGCAATTTGTTTTTTGATGAACCCTAATTTAGTGATGCTTAATTTCATATTTCAGAAACCCTTTTGTTTTAATTTTTTAATTACAAGTTTCTACCTAAGAGGCTCTACATATGTCACATAATCTAATTATTCTAGCCTACTGATAACTCACTTTAAATTTAACTTCATTAACCCAATTTAATGAAGTGACCCAATTACTTAAATTTTTCACTTTTAGGAACCTAATTAAGAAAAAAAAATAAGAAAGAAACTTATTTAAGAAAACTCAACACATATGTTTACATAATTTAATTAAACTTATCTTGAGGTAAATCACGTGTTGAAGTCTTAATTCATGGCACAAAAACTTTTAAGAAATACTACTTCTTGAAAAAATATTGGGCAAAATTTAATTGTTTTCCATATCAATCATTCATATATATTGTTATTGTAGACGACATGCTTCCTATCAAAAACATTTTATGTAATTTTATTTGTATTTAATCTGTAGCAATACATATTAATTAGAAATTATTTATTCTTCTCTTCTTCAATTTCAAATATTAGCCTAAATTATTTCAAAATTATTTAAAAAATTACATAAATTAAATTAATAAAATTAATAATTATTACATAAAAAAGATATTAAAATATTATTAATAAGTCCTTTAATTAATTTTAATTTTTTAAAAATATTTACTCATTTATTGCGTTTCTAAAAGAAAATGTGGAAAACGTGCAATTAATGTTGAATAAATGATAGGACAGCAGCGTGGATAGCATTTATAACATTGTCTTTAACTGACATGTGAGTTGGAGAGATAGCATTAATGAGAAATAATTCTGAGAGAGCTAATACCACTGCATTATGATGGTGGATTCTATATATAGAAGCTACTGAACTTTTGAAAGGAGGGAACATACGAAGAGTTGAAGGTAGTTGACATGCTGTAAGAATATTGTTTCTTAGTTTATTGATAGGTTGTAAGATAAGGGGATAGAAAAATTTTAAAAATAGTAAAATGTGAAAGTAATATTTGAAAATAATATATTTTGTCATTATATTAGTTGTTGTCATTTATTAAATTCTAGTGAACATGGATATTTATAAATTTTATTTCTCTTACGTAATTATTTTAGAAAATATTAAAACTTCAATTTTTATCTATAAAATGTTATGAATTTTTTATATTATTTTAAAATTTATTTTGCATTTCAGTACTTTTATTTTTTGTGTTTTTATATTGTTCTAGAATTTGTATTTAATTTTTAATGTGTTATCATTTATTTAATTTTATTACTTTTTAAAATGGATAGATTGATATGTGTGTATAGTTTGGTATTTTTAGACAGAAAAAGCAGGTGGAAGCAGAGCAGAAAGGCCAGGAACAGATCTTATATTGTTGAAGAAAAAGAGCATGATGAATTTTATCAGCAGTAGGAATAATAATGACATTGAAAATAACTCCAACAACGGAGGAGAACAGCCTTCAAGGAGTGTGACTGAAGAATACACAGTTCAAAACTCAGAAGATCTAATCAGCACTGAAGTTAATCCACATGGTTGGTCTTTGTTGCCGAAGAGAACATACGATTCAATAAAAGAGAACAAGCCTGAATCCGATTGGAGCGAAATAGACGATGACACTATAAAGCAAGAGAGGCCTAGAGGAAACACGTTGCTGCATATAGCAGCTCTCTATGGAAATGATAACTGTGTGGAAAAGGTACTTCAAATTGGTCCACACCTTTTGCTAACAATAAATACCAGTGGTGATACACCACTGCATGTTGCTGCAAGAGCTGGCAAAATCTCTACTCTCCGGAAATTGGTGGCTGCACTTCTACATTTAGATCCAAATTATGAACAAGCAAAAGAGGCAATCCTTGTAACTAACAGACAAGGAAATACTTTCTTTCATGAGGCCTTATTGAATGGTCACAAAGCTGTAATGAAGATTTTAGATTCTTCACCAGGCTTCAAGCAATTGGTTCAGGAAATGGTGCTTACTAGTAGAAACCTTAGTGGCAAATCAGTTTTGCAATTAGCAATGGAGAAAGAAATTGCTGATGATTTATTGACCAGAGTAATTCCTCGTTACACAGGTATAAAAGTTGCTACATACACTTGAATTTCCGCTTTTTTTTTTCTTTAATTTCACAATCATTTGGTCCGAGAACGAGGACTGTACTACTGAATAATTAATTGCTAATTACTAATAAGTTAGGCCTTTTCAATTTTTTCAATTAATATTTTATTTCATAATTGTGTTTTGGATAAATATTTCTCAAATCATGTCCAACCTCTTCTCTTTCCATCCGATTAATATACAAATGTCTTTAATGCATCTCCAAAAATTGTTCGAGTGAGTTTTCTTAAGTTGTAAAATATTGAAATGTAAATACGTTTCTAATAGCTTTACGAGATAGCATAATCTACAATGTGAATTTAATACATACAATTTATTTAAAATCTAAAAAAATAATCTTTCATAAATTAAAAAACAAATTACTAGTTAAATAATTTGTCTGATCTTTACAGTTTTATGTGATAATTATTATAGTATGCGAAGAGTTTGCGGCGAGAGTGGATATTCGAATGGCAAATGAAAGCACGTCGACGTTCTTACAAAGTCAACGAGCCCTGGCACCACCACCCATTGAGGCATTCTTAAAACAGAATAAAGGTAAATTTTATTGTATAACTACATTTTCTATTATCAATTCACTAATCAACTTATTCATGATCCTTAAAAAGATATACTTTTGATTGAGAATAACGAGTTCAAAATGATGATCCTTAAAATGTAGAATCTTCATTATCATATTTACATACATTTGTAGTTAGCTTTTTATAACGAAAATTTCAGACAATTAATACTTAATTAAAAAATAAAGACAATTTTAAAGATTCAGTTAGAAAAATATTTTACCTGATAAAAAAAAAAAACTGTCGCAGCTTAATTGAAATTTATTTTTATTTTAAAATAAAATAATAAAATTCATCAGTTTTCAAAATTTTGAAAACAGCGCCATTCTGGAACCTTTACAGGTATGGTTGGTTTTTAGAGAATAAAAATAGATGAATGTTGAGGTGCTTATTTTCTTATTAAATACAACTTAATTTAAATACATTTGGAAATAATTAATTAAAAGATCATATCTCATTATTCTAGCCATCATTACTAATGACTTACTTGAAAAATAGGAAATAACTAACCCAATAACAACTAAGGATAACAAAAAAATTTAAATATCCGCAGATAAAACTCGCGACGCATAGTTACTGTCTGCAGATAATTATTACCTACGGGTAACGAGTATTTTAATACCCGCTTCTAAATGAGTCGGATATGAATATTATACTATCCAACCCACGGATACCTGTTACCCGAAAAAAAAAATTAATTAATAGTTTTTAAAATTAATTTTTTTATTACTCTTAAAAAGGGGAAATTTTAATAACAATGACTTAGGATTCCTTTCAATTAGCTTTTTCTAAAAGAAGAAAAAAAAAAGAGTTACATTACTTTTGAGCTAACCCTAATAGGGATGACTCTCTTCTTCTTCCTTCTGCTTGCTTAGGGAGTAGGCTTTATTCCCTCTTCCTCTCTCTCTTGGTTCTAATTGGGGTTTTGTTCCGATTTGGGATTTGAAATTAGGATTTTATTTGTTTTTTGATTTTGGGAGTTTCTTTTGTACGTTTTGATTCGCGTTTTGGGAGTTCGTTTCTTGATTTCTTCTCTGTTGATTGGTGATGCGATTTTGGGGTTATAATTCGAATGAGTGTTTTGAGTGTTTTTGAATTTTAGTTTATTAATGCAAATTGGATTTTTGAAGACCTTGGTGGTTATCATGGTTTAGAAATTTTTGTAATTGCGTTTGTTTTCAGAATTTGGGTTTAGGGTTCCTGTTTGTGTTCTCTTTGAAATTCTTTATCTCTCTGTTTCATACATTGATAGGTATTTGTGGGTTAATCCTGTGAATAAATTGAGACTTCAGTTATTAGGTGTTTCTTCTCATATCTTTTTTTTTCAAAAGTTGTTCAATATTTGTTTTCTTTAACTTGTTTAAAAAATATATTGTCTTTTTAATATGTAGCAAATATATTAAAATTTTCTCTTTAACTTGGAATTTAATTTAAACCTTATTTAAAAATTCACAAAATATATTTTTTAAATATTTGTGGGTTGAAAATGGGTATCCAACAAAATTAAAAAAATCTGCGGATTATTTTTATGCAAATATCCAACGGGTAGCGCGTAGCGGGTCGGGTTGCGGGTACGATTTTTTGCATGCAGTTCGGGTTGCGGATAGGCACTATCCGTGCCCGACCCGACCCGACCCGTTGTCATCCTTAATAACAACCCTTGACTAATTAAAAAAATAAATTTGAACTCTTCCTAAAATCAATGCAACTAACAAGGCAATTCTCAACACTCCTCCTTATTCCTAATTTATTACTTAGGAATTCGAACCTATAGAGTGAAAAAGATATTGGTAAATATGTTAGCAGCTTGGTCTTCCATGCAACAGTAAACTAAATATGTCTTTCCACTTTCTTGAACTTCTCTTAAGTGAAACAACTTCACATTAAAATGTTGGGTCTTCCCATGAAATACAGGATTATGTGAGATTGAAATTGTTGCTTGATTATCAACAAAAACTTTTGTGCATTTATCTTGCTTCATACACAAATCTATTAAAATATTCCTCAACCAATCAACTTGATTCACAACTACTACAACTGAAATGAACTCAGCTTCTGCAGTTGACTGAGCTACAAACTCTTGCTTCTTAGAGAACCAAGAGAAAACACTTGAACCCATACTAAAACAATACCCTGAAGTACTCTTCATATCATCCAAGCTACGAGCCCAATCATTGTCAAGGAAACCAAATAATTTAAAGTTTTGTGCCTTGTAGTACTTAACTCCAAAATTGACAATTCCTTTGATGTATCTTTCAACTCTCTTTGTTGTCTTCAAGTGCAGCTCATTAGCACAATTCATAAATCTTAACAACAAGCTAATTGGGATTAAGATGTCAGGCCTTGTGGATGTAAGATACATTAGACACCCAATCAAACTTCTAAAACAAGCTTCATCAACTTTATCAATTCCATCCTCCTTGATATTCTTCTCTTTTTTATTCATTGGAGTGTTCATTGGTTTGCATTCACCAAGGTGAAATTTCTTTAGAATCTCCTTTGCATATTTTTTCTAGCAAATAAAAATCTCATTCTTCTTTTGAGTGATCTCCATGCCCAGAAAATAAGTCATAAGACTAAGATTTGTCATCTCAAAGACCTTTTTCATTTCTTGCTTGAATTCCTCAATTAGTGTTAGGTTGCTTCCTGTCATCAAGAGATCATCAACATATAATGAAATAATTAAGGGTTAAATATGTTTTTAGTCCCTCAACTATCATGCGATTTTAGATTTTGTCTCTCTTTCAAACTTTAGTACACTTTGATCCTTCACCTTAAGAAACTATAATTTGTAGTCCACGAAAATCAACTAGTTAAATTTAATCAGATGTGGCTAACGTTGTACCACATATGATGTCAACTGACTTGACTACGTTTGTGCCACGTTTGATAACAACATTATACACTTAAAAACTCTCATTCTTTTCACAACCACCACCACATAACACCATTAAGCCACCACCTTCCACCATCATCATTTTCATCTTGGCCATTGCATCGTGCTGCCATGGCGAAGCAAACTTGTAAACCTAAACCACCATCGCGAAGCCAAATCAATGTCCAGAAACATTCATCGTGCATCAGTTCATCTTCCTTCACCACCATAGAGACCCAAATAAGAACCTAGAAACAACCTTAAACCCCAATTTTCAAAAACCTCCACATCATGCATCTTCCTTCTCATCGCAATCATCAATTTCAATTTCAATTTTACAATTGAACCTTAAAAAAGGAGAATTAATGTTTATGACTAAAGATTGGATGAAAAGGCGTTTGGAACATCTCCTACAGTGAAATTTGTTGTTGATGGTGTAGATGAAGGGTCTTTGAATAGCTATGGACCTCTATCTTTTCACATTGCGGTTGAGAGGTTGAGTCGCTGTGAAGGGTTGACCCTAACGACATGCGATGTCGTCAGTGACGCCTTGGGTTTGGCGGAGGTATGCCACCATGTTTGGTTTGGTGGAGGCTGAGGTGGATGACAACTCGACAATTAGAGAACCGTAGTCATGTGGATAAAGAGTTAAATGGTCATGGATCCGTGAAAAGCTCAAGTTGCAACATTACTGATGGAGAAATCAACAAGTTATTTGCTCGTTTCTAGCTTAATTCTGGAAAACATTCCCCAACAGCCAGCCAAAATCCTAGCTCACTAAGATTTGAGTCTAAATTTCGGTATTTGTTAAGAAATCAAAGAAGGCAAGTCTAAGGGGTAGCTGGATTACAGACGGGGACTCTAAAAGCTTGGTGAGTGTCCAGTCAGATCGGTTTCCGAGGCACTCGATCGCAGGTTCATCAGTGAGAGACGACTAGAGCCTTGCCAGCTCTTTTGCATTTCTAAGCTACATGGTGCCAACTCAATCTGCAAAAGCCAAATTTAGAACACGAAGTCTATTAGCTCCGGAAAATGGAAAAACTGAGAAAGGGGGAGGGAAAATAAAAGAAACAAGGATTGTTTAAGAATAACAATTTGACAGAAAATGTAAAACCTATGCAGCCCATTTTCCAGTAAATGCTTAAAAATCACAATATTAGATTCTATATTCAAATCTAGAAAATCCTGGTTGGAGCATTTCTTTATTCCATTGCTTAGCCTTATCTTTCCTTCCATGATTTAAGAAACCACGTACCATGATATGATATGTCCAAACATAGGTTCATAACCCTTTTGACATATCTGACCAAACAATAAACGAGCTTTGTCCATATCACTCTTGGATAATTCTTTCAACAACAAATTGTAGGTGAAAATATCAAGCGAGCACATCTCTATTAATCGTTCCAAGTTCGAAGTATAATGGGTCACTTTGAGACAACCGGAAAATGCATCAATCACCAAGTTAAGTGTTGAATTAGATGAAAATTCCCCCTTCCACTCCTCTTAAATAAACACATGTATTATAGAGTTTTGTTGAAATCAAAGAATGTTGAAGAAGTTGATTGCCCATAAAATAACTAATTGGGTGTCCAATTGTCTCGTATGCATATAGCTCATAGCATTCAAGACTTGGATTCAATCCAACTCTGAACATGCTAAAAACGAACCCAAGTGAGCATCTCCAGTAAATTGAAAAAGCACCCTCTTGAATTATCCATTTTAAGTAAGCAGTAAAGAGATATGCTCTGTTGCTTGAGATATGAATCTTGCGATCTCAAAATTTGCAATTTCGGCATTTGACAAATAAAGTTATATAAGCTTGTTTTAGAATCACAAGATTCTAAAAGTTCAGGGATTCAACTTTCTTGAAAGCATGCATCAATTCAAAGATTCCTATTTTTCAATGGAAACTCATATTAGGGTTGGTTTCATCTGCATAATTCAAAGATGAACTAGGGATTCAGTTCAGACCGAACTATGAGGTGAAGTTGTGGAAAGTATTTGAGTGCGAGAGGGCAGTGGAGAGATTAAAAGTGAGATGAACCTGAGCAACAGGTTGGCTCACCAAGGAACGACCCAATGGGCCGTTGTAGACGGAGAGGACGAGGATGGATGAAAGGCTTTCTGGAGAGACGATGACGGAGGACGGCGAGGTCGAGGTGGAATGTTGGTGCAGAGGTGGTGATTTCGAGAGTGGAGGCTGAGGCTAAGAGAGGGAGGAGGGCCATATGCGACGCACAAAGGGAGAATGATCCATGGTAAGGATGAAGACAAAAAGTCCAAAGCATTTTCACTCAAATTTCATATTTTCAATTTCTAACGTGGCATGAAATATAGCATACCGTTAGCCAGCTCACTGAAAATTTAACGGCGTTGGTTTTGGAGGACGAAATATTACAGTTTTCTTAAGGACAAGGATGAAAGTGTATCAAAGTTTGAAAGAGGGACTAAATCTAAAATCGCATGATAGTTGAGGGACTAAAAACATATTTAGCCCAATAATTAAAGTATCAACACCATCATGTTTGACATAAAGTGTAGTTTCAAATACACTCTTTTGAAAGCCCAAGTGTAGTAAATGATCATTAATTCTGCTGTACCACACTCTTGGGGCTTGCTTTAAACCATATAAAGCCTTTTTCAACAAGTAGACTTTATTTTCGTGATCTTTGATAACAAAACCATCTAGTTGTTCAACATAAATCTCCTCTTGCAAAAAACCATTAAGGAAAGGTGACTTAACATCCATATGAAACACTTGCCACCCCTTTTGTGCTATAATGGCAAGTAGTAGCCTAATTGTATCATGTCTTGCTATTTGACCAAAAGTATCTAAAAATGTCAGCATAAAGCTAAAGAGCGGAAATTTTGATGATGTCTCAAAGTCTAGTCTCAAGTGCTCTTATTGCAGGAAGATCTTCATCAAGATTTGTTTTTATATCAAAGCTTTTATAGTTTAGTAGATTTATGTATAAGATGTGATTTATATTTGATTCTATGTATTGTTTGCCTTAGGTTGAGTTAAAATTTATTTTGAATCAGAAAACCTCATTTTATACTCAAGATAATTGATTATCAATATAATAATCGATTATCAGTAATCAATATAATAATAGTCTCCTAGGTTTGATTTTTCTCAATCATGGACAACTCCTCCTACATTGCAGCTAACCATTTCTCCTCCATAGCAGCTTCTTCAAAACTGACAGGTTCACAAATAGTTATATTGCATAATGATACATTGCTTTTTTGATAGATATCAGAGAGTAACCTTGTTCCTCTAACAGGTGGATCATCTACAGTGTCTTCAACCTCCAATTCAGTGTTTTGACTTTTTTTTAAATCACTCCAGCACCAGTTTTCATCTTCCATGAAATGCACATCTCTGTTTATTAGAAATTTTCCAATTTAAGGTTGAAAAATCCTATAAGCTTTAGAAATTGTGTTGTAGCCAATAAATAATCCTGCTTCAGCCCTTTTATCAAGTTTATTACGTTTAATCTGAGGTATATGTGAGTAACACAAGCAACCAAATACTTTAAGAAAGTCCAAAGAAGGTTTAAAACCAAACCAGGCTTGAAAAAAGTTTGATTTTGCGTGGCTCATGTTGGAAGCCTATTCTGTATGAACATGGTTGTATTTGCAGCTTCGGCCCAAAACTTCTTTAGTAATTCCTTATGATGAAGCATGCACCTGGCCATCTCCATGATTGATCTATTTTTCCTTTCACTCACTCCATTTTGTTAAGGAGTGTAAGGTGCCGTTAATTTATGCTCAATCCCAACTTCATCACAAAATTGTTGAAATTGATTTGCTATATACTCTTTTCCATTGTCCGACCTCAAGATCTGAATATGGAAATTGCTTTGATTTTCAACAAATGCTTTGAATTTCCAGAACACTACAACTACTTCTGATTTTTATTTAAGAAAGAAAATCCAGCAGATTCTTGTTAGGTGATCAATAAAAATAATATAATAAAGACCTCCTTTTATGGATGAAGTTCTTTGTGGTCTAGCAACATTAGTGTGAACTAGCTACAATTTTTTACCAGCCCTCCAACTACTTTTAGGAAATGGTTTCCTTGTTTGCTTCTCGAATCTACAAGCTTCACATTCAGTTGGTTTCTCTGTTAAGGAAGGAACTCCACAAACTAATTGATTTTTCAGCATGTAGTTCATTCCCAAATGATGGAAATGACCCAACCTTTTGTGCCAAAGATTGACTGAGCTTGCTGTTACTAGAAATGCAATCTGCTCCTCCTTCATTAGATTAAATGAGAAACTCTTGCTCCTCATCTTGACTTTAAACATTTCAAGGCTTGTTGGATATTTAATTGTGCAGACTTTATCTTCAAAGATAACTTTGAACCCTTTCTTTAGTAACTATCCAACACTAAGCAAGTTTTGATTAATTTTAGGTACATATAAGACATCAGGAAGGGTTTTTGTACCTGTATGAGTTGTTATAACTATTGAACCTTTACCTTTTACTGGAAATTATTCATCGTTTCCAATTCTGACCCATTTGACTTCAGTCATGTACAAACACTTGAACAATTCTTTGTCATAGGTCATGTAATTTGTGCAACTACTATCAATCAACCAAGATTCATTTGAACTGCTACTGGAGAAACATGTAGCAGCAACGAGTTGATCTTCATTTTTCCGCAATGTTGACAAGGTGGATAATTTTTCTTTTTACCCTTACCTTGCTTTTGATTAAATACACTATTTTCACTGCTTGCTGGTTGGAACCTTTTGAAAATTTTCTTTTTATTGGTTCCGACATCATGATACTTGATAGGGAGTGCACCTTCAACTATACGATCTTCTCTCATTAGCTTTTGTTGTTCTTGGGCTTGCAAAGCGTGTAACACATCTGCCAAAGTAATTTTGGTTAGATTCTTTGTGTTCTCCAATGAGGCAATAGACGCTTCGTACCTTTCTGGCAGTGTTACAAGGATTTTCTCGACAATTCTGGAGTCTGCAAAGTCGCTGCCCAACAACTTTATTTTGTTCGTAATGCCCAATAACATGTTTGAGTACTCCTTGATTGTCTCTGACTCTTTCCTCCTTTGCAACTCAAATTCCCTTCTTAGGTTCAACACTTGCATGCTTCTTATTTTGTCATCTCCTTCATATTCTTGTTTCAAAAAATCCAATTTGTTTTTTAGCGATTTAAGAGTCATAATTTTGGTGAAGATGTAACACTAGAAAACAAGGACAAATTTGCCTTTACCTTCTTTTTTTTTTGCCTTGTGATTTTTGATTTGAGCCATAGCAGGATTCTCCGACAGCGGTTGAAAAGAGTAATCATCTTCCACAACTTCCTATAAATCTAGTTCCTCTAGATAGGATTACATTTTTACAGCCTACATATCATAGTCTTCCCCATTAAAGATGGGAAGTGCTATTGGAAAGGAAGTTGACTCTCCTTCCATTCTAGAGGTCCCTTGAGAATAAAGGGCTCTAGTTACCAATTGTTTGTTTTTAGAAAATAAAAACAGATGAATATTGGCTAGCTAGAAATATATTTTCTTATTAAATACAATTTAATTTAAATACATTTAGAAATAACTAACTAAAAGATCATATATTGTGATTCTAACCATCACTACTAACAACCTGAAAAATAGAAAATAACTAAATCACTAACAACCATTGAATAATTAAGTATCAACTATTTTAAAAATTCTCACAAGTATAGACAGTTTTAAAAAATTGTAACAACTCTTTTGAAAACTTCTGTAACTAGTAATAGTTAAACAATTATCGTTGGTAATTATTTACCGATGTTTTTTTTATGGCTTTTGTAACAGTGAAAAATATATTTATCAAAGATTAAAAACGCCAGTAACAAAAGATAATTCCGGGTAAAATTTAACATTTTTATAGTTAATAAATTTAGTGAATGTAAAAAGAATCTTCACTATATAATTTTAAAATTAGTGAAAGAAAATAGAGAAACACTTTGTATCCATTATAAGTTATGCTATTTTCTCGGTTCAATATTCAATTTTTTAAAAAATTTAAGAGATTTTCTTTGGGAAACTATTAGATGCGGTGAATTGAGAATAAAATATAATGTAATTGGTTAATTTGTTTTGCCATCCATATTTTTATTTGAAAGGGTTTTTCTAATATTTCTTCTCTAAATAATTCATGTATTCAATATTTTTTTGGAAGATTGTGCTTATAATTGGTTATTCATGTCAGATATTCTACAAAAAATATTAAACAAAAAGAGAGATTGGATTCATGTTAAGGATCACAAAGGAAGAAATGCTCTTCACCATGCGGCTTCTATAGGTTACCTAGATGCTGTTCGGTTGTTACTTAAAAGTTGTGTTACATGTCATATGGAAAGAGACAACGATGGATTGTTTCCTCTTCATTTGGCTTCTGCATGTGGACATACTAAAGTGGTAAAGAAATTGCTAGAAATTTGTCCAAATCCCAAAGAAATAGTTGATGAGAAAGGTCGAAATATTGTTCACATTGCAGCTATAATGGGTCAATCTAATGTGATAACGTACTTGTTGCAAAATGCAAAAGATGAAGTTAAAGGTATGATAAATGGCAAGGATTATGATGGAAACACTCCCTTGCATTTGGCTGCCTTACATTGTCATCCAAAAGTTGTGCAAGCCTTGACATGGAACAAAAGGGTTGATCTTCATTGGCTTAACAACAACAACCAAACAGCTTTCGATGCTTTTGAGCAATTTAAACAAGAAGACAATCCGCCCTTCCCACAGGGAAGTATATATAAAGTATTGTGTTTACTTAAAATTTCAAGATTTAAATGTCTTTTTAGTTTATAGTGATTGCTATGATAATATATGTTCAACAGGGTTCTTAATCGATCAAAATTCATCTCGAATGATTATGTTCAGGGAACTATTTTTGTTTTATTTTTCATTAGCTCTCACATAATATAGCAAGGTGGTATATTTCGTCCACATTAATCGTCTAGATTGTCAGAAGAAAAAATGATCATCATCATCATAGCTTTCCTACTACATTATTGGACTATTTATTTTTTTATTATTGGAATCTTAAATTTGTAACACAACTTTTATTTGTAGCGGCTAACATGGTGTCTACTAAAATCTGCTGGCGTACAAAGAGCTAAAAGAGGGTTACACTATGTCGAGATCCCTTCCCCCTGCAAGCCAGAACCCAAAAACACAAAATTTTATAAAGACAGAATCAACACTCTTATGGTGGTTTCGACCCTTATAACTACAGTAGCATTTGCTGCAGGTTTTACTTTGCCTGGTGGAATTAACAGTTCTACTCCAGAAGAAGGCATGGCTGTTATGCTACATCACATGTGGTTTAAACCATTTATTTTCTGCATCACAGCATCCATGTACGGTGGTATTAGTGTCACTATTACGCTCATTTGGGCTCAATTAGGAGATGTAACTTTGGCTCTTTTTGCCCTTAATGTGGCAACACCCCTTTTAGGAGTCACTCTTGCAACCTTATCAGTGGCATTCTTGGCTGGTGTCCACCTTGTTATAAGCGATCTCAGTTGGTTGGCCACCACTATTATGATTTTGTGTGTGATCTTCATTCTTCTACTTTTATTTCTATACATTCTTCTCTGGTTGCCGTCAGCATCAAGCAACCCAATAATGCGATGGATTTCTTATGTCCCTTTTGTCGCAACCGGAATCGCGACGGGACGACGATCCAAATAAGAAACGGGTTTTGAAAAGAGATTTGGAGTCGCCACCATAGTTTATTTTGGAAAACTATGGAAAAACCTCAAAACGATAAAGCACGGTCCACGAAAACCAAAGATTGGGTTCGGGAGTCGGTTACGCGTGGGGAAGGTGTTAGCACCCCACAATGCCTGCCCTAAGGCAGTACCTTTAACTAAATGCACGAATATGATGTGGTTTTTCAAAGTGTTTAATTATCCCCTAAAATAAAATTCTAAATAAACAAAATATATTTTTTAGTTTTTTGGGCCCGACAAGGATTGACCTTGCTCCTACGTATTCTCATTCAAAATGAGAAATCAGGGTTACGTAGTTCTAGCTAAAATATTGTTTGTTGTTTGGAAAAGCATATGTTTTTAATTTTTGGAGATTTTTATGTTTTTAATATTTTCGAGAAGGTAATGAGTACTAGGCTGACGCGAACGGTCACACGAGTACTCATACCTTTAAAATGATATTTAAATACTTTTAATTATTTTTGAAAAGAGAGATAACGATATTAAGCACTAGGACGATGCGAACGATCACACGAGCACTCATACTGTTATCTGCTTATTTAGGAAGACTTGAGAGCAATGAGTGCTAGGCTGATGCGGACGATCGCACGAGCACTCATACCCTCGTTTAATATTACGTAAATAAGAGAGAAAAGTATTGAACACTAGGACGATGCGAACGACCACACGAGTGTTCAACCTTTAAACGTATTTTTGAAATTTTATTTAAGAAAAGAAGAAAAAGGTTTTTAGCACAAGGACGACGCGAGCGGTCACACGTGTGCTTAAACCTTTAAAATGTATTTTTTATGTAAATTTATTTAAGGAAGAAGAAAAAGGTTTTTAGCACAAGGACGACGCGAGCGGTCACACGTGTGCTTAAACCTTTAAAACATATTTTTGTAAATTTATTTAAGGAAGAAGAAGAGGTTTTTAACACAAGGACGACGCGAGCGGTCACACGTGTGCTTAAACCTTTAAAACGTATTTTTGAAATTTTATTTAAGAAAAGAAGAAGAGGTTTTTAGCACAAGGACGACGCGAGCGGTCACACGTGTGCTTAAACCTTTAAAATGTATTTTTGAAATTTTATTTAAGAAAAGAAGAAAAGGTTTAAGCACACGTGCGACCGCTCGCGTAGGCCTTGTGCTGAAATTTTTTTCCTTTCTTTTACAAAAGTTAAAAATCAAATAAAAATATTTTGAAAAAGGTTTTAAGCACACGTGCGACCGCTCGCGTAGGCCTTGTGCTAAAAACCTTTTCTTCTTTTCTTAAATAAAATTTCAAAAATACATTTTAAAGGTTTAAGCACACGTGTGACCGCTCGCGTCGTCCTTGTGCTAAAAACCTCTTCTTCTTTTCTTAAATAAAATTTCAAAAATACGTTTTAAAGGTTTAAGCACACGTGTGACCGCTCGCGTCGTCCTTGTGTTAAAAACCTCTTCTTCTTCCTTAAATAAATTTACAATAATATGAAAATTTAATCTTTTCGTATTATTTAAGTAAAGCTAAGTAAAGATAAAAACACAAATTTTGTTCGGGTTTCAATCATGACAGAAAACGAACAAAATAATTCAAATCACGATACCAAACGACCAATGTCAAGTAGAGTATCCGTAACAAAAACTAAAACCTGGATTTGACCATTGCCTCGCAGAGGGCCAAACTCACAGAACAAAAATTTAAATCCGACCATTGCCACGCAGAGGGTCGATACCAGAAAATTAAAATCTGGATTTGACCATTGCCTCGCAGAGGGCCAAACTCACAGAACAGAAATTTAAATCCGACCATTGCCATGCAGAGGGTCGATAACAGAAAATTAAAACCTGGATTTGACCATTGCCATGCAGAGGGTCGATAACAGAAAACTAAAACCTGGATTTGACCATTGCCTCGCAGAGGGCCAAACTCACAGAACAGAAATTTAAATCCGACCATTGCCATGCAGAGGGTCGATATCAGAAAATTAAAACCTGGATTTGACCATTGCCTCGCAGAGGGCCAAACTCACAGAACAGAAATTTAAATCCGACCATTGCCATGCAGAGGGTCGATAACAGAAAATTAAAACCTGGATTTGACCATTGCCTCGCAGAGGGCCAAACTCACAGAACAGAAATTTAAATCCGACCATTGCCATGCAGAGGGTCGATAACAGAAAATTAAAACCTGGATTTGTAACTTTGAAAAGTTGATAAATGCCGAGTCAAACATGAAGATTTTGCAAACAATTTTCCTCGCTTCCTCTAAGATGATGTTATGTCATGATGATGCATGGATGCATGAACACATGAGACCTTCATTTTGGTCTTTTCTTTTAATCTCGCTTTTCATCATTTTTTTTTTTTTTTTTTTTTTTTTTTTTTTTTGAAAATTCCATGCTTGGAATCCATTGTTAACATTGTCATCAAACACAATGTACGTTCAAAACGCATTCCTAAAAACAACGTTGATAGGTATAGAACCCTTTGATGAGCAGGAAGAAAGTGTAACCCTGAGTTAAAATTCTTTTTATCGCTTTTTGCAATCCAAATTAAATTGAACCCTGTAGAATGTGGAAGAATGGTTATGAGAAGCAAATGAATAATGATTAACGTATGTGTGTCCCTCCTTTGGGGAAAAGTGCTATTAACATGTTGTGCTCCCATACTGCCCCAATCTTACACAATGGAAAAGTGAAAAGATTTGGGTATGAAGGATTCCCCCAAATTGGATGATCTTCGATTGACAGGGAGACCTCTTTTTCCCTTTTTTTTTTTTTTTTTTTTTTTTTTTTTTTTTTTTTTTTTTTTTTAACACTGAATTGTGTCGTTCACCACATCATTTTGTTTCAAAGTTAAATTCGTGAGAAAGATTAGGACCAACAGTCTTCAGTCAGCGTGGACTTTTAAGGGCTTGTACCGTGGTTAAAGGTAAAAGGGTTTTGAAAGAAAGGATAACAAAGGCCCAAATAAGTGTTTGATGGTTAAAGTCTTTAAACACGAATCATTTGCAAGGTGCCCAGTCAATTGTCTTTAGGGATTTGAATTTCAAGCATATTTATTGTTGTTTTTCTTTCTTTCCCTTTGGATCATTCTTTTCGTTGCCCCTGTTGTGGTCTTTTATGATATTTCCCCTTTCATTCATTTTTTCTCAACTTTGGATGCTTGTGATGTACCCTTTCAAATTGACGTCGACATGCTAATGATTCTTGTCTAGGGTGATGAAAACAATTATGAATTTCGGCTCAAAAGGGGTGCAATTGGATGAACTGTTTTTGACGATTGGATAATGAAAAATGGCCACACGTCACTCCGAATCTTGTTTGTCTGACTTTCTCTTGAATTTAAACCTGAAACGAAACTATGTAGTGCCTAACACATCAACTTCATTTTTTCTTTGTTTTATCCTCTTTTTTTTTTTTTTTTTATTATATATCTCCCTAATCAACGGATTATCGGTGATATGTAACATGATGAAAACTGCCCCAATATTAGGCATATGGCGAAATCCTTCGTCTTGTGAGAAACGAAAAAGTTAGGGTTCAAGTAATGTGAATGCAGATGCTTTATCAAGAAAAGACACCGGTTACACCCAAAACCTTGAATCAGGGAAGTATTCACCAACGGTATTTTTCAAAACTGTTTTCGAACATACTATGTCTTTGACAACTTTATTAACAACAAACTCAACATGTAACTCTTTTTTTTCGTTTTTCCTTTCCGACATCCTCCAGGACCGAGCTCGCCAACCTGATATACCTGTGATGCTTTTATCAACGCGCGTTTACTTATTTTCATTTTCATTTTCACTTGACTACTTAACAGCTCAGCGTGACATGCAATATTTCAGATGGAATGCAAACAACCAAAATATGAATGAAATCATGTGAAATTTATTTATTGAATAAAACACAGAGTACAATAAGCGTTGAAGATAACATCAACATCCCTTTAACAGCAACCACTATCACGGAATCATCATGCGTAAAACTTTTTTACTGCATCAGAATTAACTGGCAATGGTAACTCCTCTCCGTCCATTCTCGTGAGAATTAGTGCCCCACCAGAAAATGCTTTCTTCACTACAAATGGCCCTTCATAATTTGGAGTCCATTTGCCTCTATGATCCTTTTGTATAGGTAGGATCTTCTTCAACACCAGCTCACCTTCATGCAATTCTCTTGGATGTACCTTTTTGTCAAATGCCTTCTTCATTCTTCTTTGATACAATTGTCCATGGCATACTGCTGTTAGTCTCTTTTCATCAATGAGATTGAGCTGGTCGAAACGAGCTTGAACCCACTCCGCCTCTTCTAATTGGGTTTCCATTAAAACTCGTAAGGACGGAATTTCCACTTCAAACGGAAGTACTGCCTCCATTCCATATACAAGCGAGAAAGGCGTTGCCCCAGTCGATGTTCGTACCGAAGTGCGATAACCATGTAAAGCAAAAGGAAGCATTTCATGCCAATCCTTATACGTGACCACCATTTTCTGCACAATCTTCTTGATATTTTTGTTAGCAGCCTCTACTGCCCCATTCATCTTTGGACGATAAGGAGAAGAATTAAGATGATGAATCTTGAACTCCTCACATAACTCTGTCATCATCTGGTTGTTCAAGTTAGTGGCATTATCAGTGATGATCCTGTTAGGGAGTCCGTATCTGCAAATCAACTCCCTTTTTATGAACTTGGTCACCACCTTTCTAGTCACATTAGCATAAGAAGCAGCCTCGACCCACTTGGTGAAGTAGTCGATTGCGACTAATATGAAACGGTGTCCATTTGACGCCTTTGGCTCTATAGCTCCGATGACATCTATTCCCCACATCGAAAAGGGCCATGGTGCAGACAACACGTTCAAGGTCGTGGGTGGAACATTGATATTACTTGCGTATACCTGGCATTTCTCACACTTTCTCACATGTGTACAGCAATCATTTTCCATAGTCAGCCAAAAATACCCCGCTCTCAGTATCTTCCTGGCCATTGAGTGCCCATTCATGTGCGTGCCAAATGTACCCTCGTGTACTTCTTTTAGTATCAGGTCGGCTTCTTTTGCATCTACGCATCTAAGGAGAACCATGTCATGATTCCTCTTATATAGAATATCCCCACTCAAAATGAAACTGCCAACCAACCTCCTTAACGCCCTTTTGTCGTTTTCTGATGCCTTCTCTGGATATTCTCGGGTCCTAAGATAATGCTTGATATCAAAGTACCAAGGTTTACCATCTACCTCCTCTTCGATGAAATGACAATACACTGGCTTTGCATGACTCTTCATTTCAATCATTGGCAATTCTGCATCTTGATCAACTTCAAACATCGATGACAAGGTAGCCAATGCGTCTGCTAATTGATTATCTTCTCTCGGTATATGATTAAACGTGATGGAATCGAAATACTCAATTAATCCCCTGATGTAAGCTTGGTATGGAATTAATTTAGTATCCCTAGTCTCCCATTCTCCCCTCAATTGATGAATAACCAAAGCTGAATCTCCATATACATCCAGAATTTTTGCTTTAGACTCTATAGCTGCTCGAATTCCCATGGCACAGGCTTCATATTCTGCGATATTATTCGTGCAATTAAAACACAACCTTGCCGTCATTGGAATGTATTGATTCTTAGGAGAGATAAGCACTGCCCCTATTCCATGCCCCATTACATTCGAAGCCCCATCGAATAATACCGTCCACGCTTTTTCATCTTTGTCCTCTTTATTCTCAGCAAATAAAGCCATGATATCTTCATCAGGAAATTCAGGTTGCATTGGCTGATAATCACTAATGGGTTGATGGGCTAAATATTCCGCTAAAGCGCTACCCTTGATAGATTTCTGAGTAACATATACAATGTCGTATTCTGACAATAGCATCTGCCATCGAGCTATCCTTCCAGTGAGAGCGGGCTTTTCAAAAATATACTTGATAGGATCCATTTTAGATATCAACCAAGTAGAGTGGCTCAACATGTATTGTCTTAGACGATGAGTAGCCCACGCCAGTGCACAACAAGTTCGTTCTAACGACGAATATCGTTGTTCGCAATCTGTGAATCTCTTGCTCAAGTAATATATAGCATGCTCTCTTTTCCCATCTTCATCATGCTGACCCAATACACAACCCATGGAATTATCCAATACGGACAAATACAAAATGAGCGGCCTTCCTGGCATAGGTGGACGCAATACAGGAGGGTCTTGCAGGTATTGTTTGACCTTTTCAAAAGCAACTTGACAATCTTCATTCCAGACTACTGCCTGGTTTTTCCGTAGTAACTTGAACATTGGTTCACAAGTATCAGTTAATTGGGAGATGAACCTAGCAATGTAGTTCAATCTTCCCAAAAAACCTCGAACCTCCTTTTCTGTTCTGGGCGCAGGCATTTCCGTTATCGCTCTTACTTTGTCCGGATCAACTTCTATCCCTCTTTGACTGACAATAAAGCCCAACAATTTTCCAGACTTTACTCCAAACGTGCATTTGGCAGGATTTAATCTGAGTTTATACTTTCTCAGTCTCTCAAATAATTTCTTTAAATTGAAAATATGCTCCTCTTCTGATTCAGACTTTGCAATCATGTCATCCACATAAACTTCAATTTCCTTATGCATCATATCATGAAAGAGTGTCACCATTGCCCTTTGGTATGTTGCCCCAGCATTCTTGAGTCCGAAAGACATCACCTTATAATAGAATGTTCCCCATAACGTGATAAAGGTCGTTTTTTCCATATCTTCCGGTGCCATTTTAATTTGATTATATCCCGAGAATCCATCCATGAACGAAAACAACGAAAATTTGGCCGTATTATCAACCAGAGTATCGATGTGTGGTAACGGGAAATTATCTTTCGGACTTGCACGATTTAAATCACGATAGTCAACACACATTCGAACCTTCCCATCCTTCTTAGGCACTGGTACAACATTCGCTACCCATTGTGGGTATCTTGCCACGGCCAAAAATCCTGCGTCAAATTGCTTTTGGACTTCTTCTTTAATTTTTAGGGACATTTCCGGCTTCATTCTTCTCAATTTTTGCTTGACTGGAGGGCATTCTGGCTTGAGCGGGAGTCTATGCTGCACAATATCGGTATCTAGACCCGGCATGTCATTGTAAGACCATGCGAATACATCTTTAAACTCCTTCAACAGGACACGCAATCTTTCCCTCACCTCCGTTTTCATACTAGTATCGATTTTCACCTCCTTTATCTCATCCTTCTCTCCCAAGTTAAGTATTTCAATCTCCTCCTGATGGGGTTTTATCTCCTTAGACTCTTGTTCCACTAATCTCAATAATTCCGGAGAGGGTTCCACATCATCTTCGAAATCATCTTCCGTATTATTGATAGGGTGCTCAAAATTAGGAACATTGATATCATTATTTTCAAAACAATCATTGTCACATCTGCATCATTTAAATTTATGAAAAAGTATAAATAAATAAGGTAAACAAAGAAAAATGCCAAATGATGATGAAATGCAACTTTATTATCACGCTGAGTGAAAAGTAAAAAAGAATCAATCCACAAAACTTCAGTTCTAAAGCCCCAATCGAAACTATGAGCTTAATTAAAACTATTACATTTTGTTCACATTAAGCATCACAGGTAAATCAAGTGTTTCCCAATTGTTGAGTTGAGTATCAGGGGAGCAAGCCCACACAAAGCTCAAACTTTGAGGCCCTTCTTCATCCTCCACAGCTGCTATTTGGTCAGCATTGATCCACCCAGCACTGCGGAAGCTTTCCTTGATGTCAACAATGTGAATTTTGCTCTCTTTGGGCCCTCGTCTTTCTGCACGTGCCAAACTGCGCTCTTTTCTTTCTTCAATCATCCTTTTCCTGTCTTCCTTGGTAGGTTTGTACCCCAAGCCATATCTGTTCTTATTTTCAACGATCTCCAGAGGGAATGCTCGCCCCTGCCGATATTTGCCCAAACCTTCCCCATATATATAGCCCTCTCTTAGCATAATCTTGGCCATCATAATAGAAGCACATGATAGGCGAGGATTTACTGGAAACGGTTCCACACAAGCATTTCCCACAATTTCCAATGATTGGAAGGCTGTCTCGAGAGCTTCTTCAGCCGCCTCGATGTAGCGCGTGGATGATGGTCCACTCACCAAAAGATCCTCTTCTCCTGATACTATCACCAGCTTATCTCCTATCACATACTTCAACTTCTGGTGTAGTGTAGAAGGCACAACTCCCGCCGAATGAATCCATGGGCGTCCCAACAGACAACTATAAGCTGGCAGGATATCCATAACCTGGAATGTTATTTGAAAAACGCATGGGCCAACTTGCATTGGTAAATCCACTTCTCCCATCACTTCTCTTTTACTGCCATCAAACGCCCTCACAATCATTGAACTCGGCCTCATATGCATTCCTTCGCAAGGTAGCTTTTCCAGAGTTGCTTTCGGCATGACATTCAAGGAGGACCCATTGTCCACTAAAACACGCGCAATAACATGGTCCAGGCATTTCACAGAGACGTGAAGAGCCTTGTTATGCCCTCTTCCTTCAGCAGGTATCTCTTCATCCGTAAAGGTGAGATAATTATTAGCAACAATATTGCCAACAATACCCTCGAATTTATTCAATGAAATACCTTGCTCCACGTGAGCCTCACTGAGTATCTTCATTAGCAACTTTCTGTGTGATGCCGAATGCATGAGCAAGTCTAACAAGGATATGCGAGCAGGCATACAGTTTAACTGTTCCACCACCTTATATTCGCTTTGTTGTATGAATTTTAAAAATTCACAAGCCTCCTCTTCAGAAACCTCTCTCTTCTCTTCCTTGTCGGGGATTTCCTCTGTCTGTGCCCCCTTCCCCTTTAAGAATTCTTTTGCTTTCGCGGCTATCGTTGCTTCATTATCATTAACCCTTTCTCGTGCCAACTCAGGTGATGTGAAAATTCGACCACTCCTAGTCATTCCCCCTATCCCTGATATGTTTTTGACGACAGGGTCAACGCTTTGCGTTTCGCCTGACGCATACGTCCCATATCTCCATGGGACGGCTTTTTCGTTCTTGTAAGGAAAAGGGGCTGGTACATGGATAACCACAGGCGACCTTCCTTGAGTTGGTGGAATAGAGGTAGTCTTAGTGAAACGGATCACCAATGGTTCTGGTACAATCATGCCGGATTCATCACCAGTTTGTGCAAATACATCACCCTCTTCCCTCTTGTAGCATACCTGCATCAGACCACGATCTAGCAGGTCTTGCAGAATTTCTTCAAATTCAACACACTCCTCAATAGAGTGCTCAGCCTCTGGGTGGAGCGCGCATGCCATACTCTCATCATAATCACCCTTCAAGATACCCACTTTCAGCAATGCCTCCAAGATAAACCTCCTAGAGCTCTTAACTTCTTTCACATTTCTCACCAGCTCATGTTCTTTCACTTCGACAGCATTCGTCGAAGCACTTCCATGCCCAGATAAAGGATTGGCCTCGACACTAGGCTTATCCTCTTGGAACTTTAACCACCCAGAATCAATTAGAGTCTGCACTTTATGCTTGAAAGCCAGACACCTCTCAGTGGAATGACCAGCGGCCCCTCCATGATAACTACACTTTGCCTCTGCATCATAGCCTCTTGGGTACGGAGGCTGCAAAGGCTTCAGGGGACAAACGACAACTAGCCCTTGTTTAATAAGCTGAGGCAATAATTCCGTATAAGTTGTAGGAATTGGAGTAAAGTTAACATAATTTCTTTCCTGGTTCCTTCTTGGATAAGCATTTGGACCCACATTCATATTGGAAACTACATTTGCCCCTCCCCTCCAATTATTCGTCGGGATGTATTGTGGTTGATAGTATCCCGGTTGTTGTTGGGGCCTAATTTGATGACCAAATGACGCGTTAGCTGCATGTGGATGTTGACCCCAGTATGGTCGATAGTTATGGGTGGGAGCTTGACCTCTCCACACGGGGGTTGCAGATGTTGCATGCACATCTCCCTCCTTTCTTTTCCCTGCGTTGAAATTGGGTTTTTTGGAGTTTGCACCCGCCGACGAGCCATATGCAATCTTCCCATTCTTCAACCCGATCTCTATCCGCTCACCTATCACGATGATATCGGCAAAATTTGAAGATACATTTCCCACCATATGTTCATAAAATGGTGGTTGGAGTGTATTTACAAACATTGCCACCATTTCCCTATCATACAAAGGTGGCTCAACTTGTGCAGCCAATTCCCTCCACCGCTGAGCATACTCCTTAAAACTTTCGTTGTCTTTCTTCGACATGTTCTGCAGCTGTAAACGATCTGGCGCAACATGTGTATTGTATATGTACTGTTTCACGAATGCATCAGCCAAGTCCGCCCAACAACGAATTCGAGTAGGCTCCAAATGGGTATACCAGTTTAACGCCACTCCAGCCAAACTATCTTGAAAAACATGGATGAGCAGCTGCTCATCATAAGCATATGCAGCCATCTTTCTGCAAAACATGGTCAGATGGCTCTTTGGACATGTATTTCCCTTATACTTCTCAAAATCTGGTGCCTTGAACTTATGTGGTATTTTAACGCCAGGAACCAAACTCAATCTAGAAACATCCCCAAATCCATAACTCTCATACCCCTCCACAGCTCTCAATCTTGCCTCTAAGCTCTCCAGTTTATCCTTTGCCCCATCAACATTACTAGTTACCCCCTGAAACGAAGTATATGGTGCAGCCCTGGTAGAAAAACCCTCTCCGGCAATCACAGGTGGCACCGGGGTTACTCGTATTCCATCAGTCATGCTTGCATGCATCCCTTCATTTATCATAGGTACAGACATTACAACAGGCCCCGGAGTACTGATTGGCGGTAGGTTAGCAGTAGTAGGGAAAGAGAATGACGTCTGCTCCCCTTCTGTGTATTCTCCCACAGGTGGGGTATAACCTGGGGGTAATCCATACATTGGGAACGAAACAGATTGGCTCCCAGCATTGAACATCGGAGGGTAATATTGAGCACTTCCCTCAACTTGCACAGACGTCGCCCCTCCCGTAGTCTTCAGGGCCTCGAGAGCCGCCAAAATCTGGGCCATTTGATCCTTCAACTGGCTGACATCGGCCTTAATAGATTCGTGTGACTGCTCCCAATTCTCCATGACCTTCGAGTTAGCTCTGGTCCTGTACGGATGTCGTGGAAAATTTGCCGTTGTTTTCTCACTTGTACTGCCGATTATTATTTTTTATTAAATTAAATTAGATAACGATGAAAAATGCAAAACGAAAGAAAACATGATGCATGCTAGTAATAAGTGGAAATCACAGGATAACGATGACAATACTGATGGAAAATTAACACAAGCCGATACCAACAAACATCCCTTATCTTTCATTTAAAGGAAATTTGATCCATTACATAGTCTAAGGAACAAAACACATAATTCCGATGTACATCAATCCCGTGCCCGGGCAATGAAAGATTTCATCTCTCCCACCAACCATTTACAATGATTAATAAACAATTCTATTTCCGCTGGTGAGTTACAAAAATGAGTGCTTGCTTCAGCATTCGACACCATCCTGGGGATGTCTTCAATTGCCCTGTTTGCCAAAGCAGCCAACTGAGAGAATCTTTCCTTCCAGTGCTTTACAGCAATTTCTTGCTCGGCGATGTGCTCTTCCATTCGCCTTATCAAGGCCTGATGCTTTTCTTCAAAATCTATCGACCTCCATCGCTCCTCCTGTTCCTCGATATATTCCTCCATTTGTTTTATCAGAGTTCGATGTTCTTCCTCTGCTTCCGTTAGCTTCCAACGCTCCCTATTCATATCCGCCTCGAACGACATAGCCATCTCTTTCATCTCATGCCCCGCTTTTTCTATCTGAATCTGCGCTTCTCTTAATCTCTTTAGGGCTTCTCGTTTATCTCTTTTGGCTTCTTCGTAGAGGTGTTTCCACTCCTTTCCCTCTTCTAAAGCCACCTTCTTCTCATTTACCCTCATGGATAATTCCTTACTCGCGGCAGCTAGATCCTGTTTCACTCGAAATGTGTAATCCCTCTCAGCCTTCTGGCTTTTGACAAGGTTTTCATAAGCCCGCGACTTTTCTTCATTATCATTTCTCATATCCACAAGATCATTACGCGCCCTTTGTAATTCATTCTCCAACCTAGCATTTCTCACCTTCAATTTCTCCATCTCAGCCTTCAATTGTTGCACCTCTTCACTTTCTGGGGTTTGAGATGGTCCTTCACTAGCTGATTGATCCTTGATTGGCTTGAAAGGCAACTTGACTACTTTCACTCTCTCCAGAATCCAGGTGTGGTAACTAATACTGCTATCCACTACTCCATCCCTCAAGTCCTTCTCTACTCGAACAACATTTTCCCAGGCGCTTTTAACCTTTCTTAACAATTCGATGAAATGCCCGTCTTCGTAATAAATGAATAGAGTAGCAAGGTAATCTGATGAAGGTGCCCCTTTTATAGGATGCCCAAATTGTCTTTGCACCAAAAGAGGGTTGTAATTGATACAGTACCGGGCACCTATGAGAGGTACATTAGGAAAGTTACCACAATGCTGGATAGCCAGTTTATTTCCGAGCCAAGGAAGGCGCCATTTTATACTTCTTTCGCTCAAGCCGGCAAGGAATCGGGCCCAATCGTTTCCTCCTTTACCTTTAAGCCCTTGGTGTGACAAAGTCTCCGATAGACTCTTAACGTCGACCATCTCCTTAAACACGCGAGTTGTCATCCATGTATACAACGCCGGTAAGCAACAAAGAATCTTCTTTCCCTTTCTCTCATGGCAAAAACTCAAAGTCCCATAAACATCCGCAAGAACTGCTGTTACAGGATTCTCTGACCTGGTTTTACTCGCCACGAAGACGTCCATCGCGGTGTAATCCACAAATTCTTCTATTTTGGGAAACAAGACAATGCCATATATGGTGAGGGCTAATACATCCATGAAAGTTTCCCAATCTTCTTTATCAGCCAGATGATGTAAATACTGCTCTAGATATCCCTGTGATAACCCATGCACTTGATTCCTCATCATCATCCTGTTTTCAAGCTCCTTGGGATGTAATTTCATGATGGCAGCAATGGTGGGTATAGAGGCATGATGCTCTAAATGTTGATAGGGAGTGGTACCCTCCAGTGGCAAACCCAAGATATACTCAAACTCTTCTATGGTTGGCGCCAACTGAAAGTCTTGAAATGTGAAACATCGAAGCGGAGAATCATAATATTGTGCCAAGGCTGTGATAGCGGGTATTTGTACTTCAACCTCCATTAAATTCAACAAATTTCCATATCTTCTCTGAAAGGTTTCTCTCTTTATAGTCTTAAGCCTTTTGCCCAAGTTTATCAGCTCAGTCAAATTTCCAACATGGGTCCTTAGACTATACTTCTTTCTTAAATCGGAAGAGTCGGTGTGCCGTGTAGCATCGGATCTTGTGTTAACATCCATCTCGTATGAAGTCAAGTAGGTACCTGTGATTTCCTTTTAACACGTTACTAAATGATGTATGAATATGATGCATGATAATAAACAACATGACGAATGCATGGTATGACATGTAATATCATAAAAAATGAACAGCGTGAGGGTTACAGAAGTACATAATCCTCCCATCGTGCCCTAACAAAGGTTCACTGCTCTGAGTTCAAGGTCAAGTATATGCAATCTCACAAGGATGGTTCCCTGAACCTAAAGGTCAAAGGTCACTAGAGCTATGGCCCCCTTCATAGCATTTCCACAACAGTCGAGTAATCAACTAGGTGTGAAAACACATATGAAGAGAACAGACTCTAGCTGGAGTTCTCACGATAGCCAAACAGGAAGTACATCCCAGAGTGACACCGCTACACAACTCCTCTAATTCTAAGCTACGCTCAGACCCGGGTATAGGGCCCCACTCATGATATGCCAAAAGTGTGTGTGTGAAGGGAGGAAATTATGCACACCCAAACCCTCACCTGCAAAACAACCAGAAAAATTCCCAGGCAGATATAAACATATTGTCTACCCTAGGGTTCAATATTCCACAGTTATTGCAGTTATTCCAAATATCATACATAGATAGAGAAAAGGGAAAGAAAAACACAAAGCAAAACCACACCAAATTCGTGCATCTAATTAAATGGCTCGACTCTCTAAAGTCCCCAGTGAAGTCGCCATCTGTCGCAACCGGAATCGCGACGGGACGACGATCCAAATAAGAAACGGGTTTTGAAAAGAGATTTGGAGTCGCCACCATAGTTTATTTTGGAAAACTATGGAAAAACCTCAAAACGATAAAGCACGGTCCACGAAAACCAAAGATTGGGTTCGGGAGTCGGTTACGCGTGGGGAAGGTGTTAGCACCCCACAATGCCTGCCCTAAGGCAGTACCTTTAACTAAATGCACGAATATGATGTGGTTTTTCAAAGTGTTTAATTATCCCCTAAAATAAAATTCTAAATAAACAAAATATATTTTTTAGTTTTTTGGGCCCGACAAGGATTGACCTTGCTCCTACGTATTCTCATTCAAAATGAGAAATCAGGGTTACGTAGTTCTAGCTAAAAGATTGTTTGTTGTTTGGAAAAGCATATGTTTTTAATTTTTGGAGATTTTTATGTTTTTAATATTTTCGAGAAGGTAATGAGTACTAGGCTGACGCGAACGGTCACACGAGTACTCATACCTTTAAAATGATATTTAAATACTTTTAATTATTTTTGAAAAGAGAGATAACGATATTAAGCACTAGGACGATGCGAACGATCACACGAGCACTCATACTGTTATCTGCTTATTTAGGAAGACTTGAGAGCAATGAGTGCTAGGCTGATGCGGACGATCGCACGAGCACTCATACCCTCGTTTAATATTACGTAAATAAGAGAGAAAAGTATTGAACACTAGGACGATGCGAACGACCACACGAGTGTTCAACCTTTAAACGTATTTTTGAAATTTTATTTAAGAAAAGAAGAAAAAGGTTTTTAGCACAAGGACGACGCGAGCGGTCACACGTGTGCTTAAACCTTTAAAATGTATTTTTTATGTAAATTTATTTAAGGAAGAAGAAAAAGGTTTTTAGCACAAGGACGACGCGAGCGGTCACACGTGTGCTTAAACCTTTAAAACATATTTTTGTAAATTTATTTAAGGAAGAAGAAGAGGTTTTTAACACAAGGACGACGCGAGCGGTCACACGTGTGCTTAAACCTTTAAAACGTATTTTTGAAATTTTATTTAAGAAAAGAAGAAGAGGTTTTTAGCACAAGGACGACGCGAGCGGTCACACGTGTGCTTAAACCTTTAAAATGTATTTTTGAAATTTTATTTAAGAAAAGAAGAAAAGGTTTTTAGCACAAGGCCTACGCGAGCGGTCGCACGTGTGCTTAAAACCTTTTTCAAAATATTTTTATTTGATTTTTAACTTTTGTAAAAGAAAGGAAAAAAATTTCAGCACAAGGCCTACGCGAGCGGTCGCACGTGTGCTTAAACCTTTTCAAAATATTTTTATTTGATTTTTAACTTTTGTAAAAGAAAGGGAAAAGATTTTCAGCACAAGGCCTACGCGAGCGGTCGCACGTGTGCTTAAACCTTTTCAAAATATTTTTATTTCATTTTTAATTAATTAAAAGTAGATAATGATAGAAAAATAGAAAGTAGGGGAGTTACTAAATATAAATAAAGGGTAAAAATAAAGATAATATGGAAAGCTTAATGATGAAATAAAATAAATAAAAAAATGGTGTTTAAATAAAAGATGGGAGTGTCTAAATGAGAAAATGGGGTGCCCAAACCATTTTTCTTTTATAAAAAGATTGGGCCTAAACCCAAGCTAAAAGGGGTGTGGAAGTGAGAACAGGAGCTGCGCGAAGTAGAAAGGAATTTTTTTGTTTACTTGGGCCAAGCCCAGCACTGGCCCGAGGATGGTATGGGGTGCGCGGGTGAGAAAACAGGGTCTGCAGAACGGAATTGAGGCTCCTTTGGTTTGCAGAAACGGAATGGGCTTCAACCCAAACAGGGGGGGGGTGTGAATGAGAAATGCGCGTCGACATGAAGAAGAATCGGTCCTGCTGGGCCCAAAGCCTCTCTATCCAGAAACCCTAATCCCATTAGGGGTTTGGTTGAATTCCCCCATTTCGCCACACCCCATCAGCATCCGAGAGGTCCCCTTTCCTCCTCCTCTCAACAAACAGACCGTGGACCTTCACCTCCGCCACACGACGATCACCACTCAACCTTCACACCACCGGTAGCCGCCAGCCACGGTCCATGGTGTCGCCCGTGACGGCGTTCGTCACCGGAACCGTCCCTGGTCGAGGTGAAAGCCCTCCCTCTTCCACCGCTTGTCGCGCGCGAGTTTGGACTCGCCCTCGCCGCCGCAAATGATACCCGTCGCCGCCAACCACAACTTCAGGTTCTCGCCTCTCTTCTTCTTCTTCGCGCGAGAGGGAAGAAACGTTGCTGCTCTACGACGAAACCTCACCACTACGAGCAGAGCCAACCGCCACCGATGCCTCCGCGATTTGCCCCTACTCGCGCCGGTGCCGCTGTGACTCCCCTACCACCGTTGCCGGCGTGCGCCACCCTCCGATATCTCCCTCTTTCTGTCATTTATTTCCTTGATTGTATGATGGGTTGTTATGTGCGGGAGTGTTGTTTGGTGAGGAAGAAGACGAAGGCGTGGAGATGAAAAAAAAACAATT
This sequence comes from Vigna umbellata, assembly GCF_029865625.1. Lineage (NCBI taxonomy): Eukaryota > Viridiplantae > Streptophyta > Magnoliopsida > Fabales > Fabaceae > Vigna > Vigna umbellata. The sequence goes on along the minus strand of NC_142167.1, from coordinate 4,824,389 downwards.
AGAAGCTCGACTTTATGCGTGTGTTTGGAGAGGTGGTATTTGGTGCTTGAGGATTCAATTTTGCTGGGGATTGGAGATGAACATAAGCGTTGAAGGGTTCCATGAAAGGGGAAGAGAAGAATGGTTTTGTTTTTGTTTCTGTTTCTGAATTTGGTTGACTGCAGGTGGGGGGTGACACACTGAGGAAGTTCTCGGTGGAGGGTGTCGGAAACGCAAATTGATGATGTAGTTGGGATAGCGGTTCCAGTGGAGAATGGAATGGTTCAATGAGGATGAAGACACTGTTCCATTGTTTCTGTTACATGATTTTTCTGTTGTGTGTTTTGTGTTTTTTATTTCAATTTCAGTATTGATGATTGGAGATGAACAGAGGCTTGGGGGCACATCTTATGGAACCTACCTCGTTTTGAGCTTGCTTGACATTGAAAAATAAGACCATAGAAGTGGACGTGGGGAGGGTGATGCAACCATGAACATGTACAGTGGAAGGTATTCAAACCATACGCAAATAGCAATTTCAAGAGAGATATATGTAAGGGCAAACAAACAACTCTCTAAGCAACATTACTTACCTTTCGAAGATCCACCCGCTATGGTCAATCTCCTGCTTCCAATGAATACTCTTCTTCCTTGAGCTTCCAATGAATACTCTTCTTCCTTGAGTGGCTGCCCTGTGTCTCTCTTTCAGATGCCAAAAAAATGGTGAAAAACTCCTCAGCAATGGATGATCCAAGATGATGGCCCGGAGCTGTGTCCAAAATCTCTTTTCTCTTCCTCCCGATCCCAACCAAAATCCTGCTCTAAAATCTTCGAAAAAAAATTCTTTGTAACCACCTTGTCCCCCTCCTTCCAGACATGTTTCCCATACGCCAATTCCCACCTTTTTTCATTTTTTCTATTTTTTATTTTTTATTTCAATTTTATTTTATTTTTTAATTGTTTTCAGTTTTAATTTTATTTTTTTAATTTTTTAATTATTAATTCTATTAAAACAAAATTGAAGATAAGAAAAATAGAAATTAAATTAAAAACAAAAAATCTAAATACATAAAAATAGAATAAAACAAAAAGGTAAAATAATAAAAAGGAAAATAATAAATAACCAATAAAAAAAAGAATTTTTTACAACCCGGACAAAATTGAGTGTTGACACCTTTCATGATTCTCACATGGTTATTTGAGAAAAGTTCAACTGAAGGTAGGTACTTTCCGATACATTATTCAAAATGCTACATCTTTATGGCTTTGTTTTCTTCTTTATCTTTTTTGAGATGGAGATTGAACTTTGTTTTCATGTACATCTTATCTTATACAGTTGTATGATATTACGTACTCATCACTTTTATGTACAAAATCATTTGGCTTTATGAGATATAAAATCTTTTATGAAAGTTTAATAACCAAGTACGTCATACTAGTACTTCTAAAAGAATTTTTCATATACATATATTGGTATATAGAATAAAAGTAAACAATAATTGTATCAAAATATTTATAAATATTAAGTCTTGGATGATGACTCTGTACATTTTTACCAATTGAAAAGATTTTTCAGTTGTGTTAGTCCCTATATTCTTATCATTTTAACAAGAATATTGATTGATCCGAGTTTAATGATTTATTGAATTTCACAGATGAATGAGAATCCTTAATTCGAATTCAAATGGAAGAAATTGCCTATGGTGCGACATTATAAATTTTACAAGTTTACTACAAATTGTCATAATAAGATGCCATGAAATTGTGTTTGTGTGATGAAACCTTCTCTTATGATTCATTTTTCTGTGAATGATTTCCTTTATGTTTTCAAAGGGAAGGATATTACATTAGAGTTATTACAGTTGGAGAACTCTATTCTTGAGAATTTATTCATCACTATTTTGCTTTTATTGATTATGTGTGCTAACTATTTTTCAGATAAGAATATGTGAAAGACCCCTTCGTTGATCTGTATGATACTTAGAAAGTGACCCTAGATCAATATCTCAAGCTAGGGGTAAGGAGCTTGATGCATATCAACATGTTTGAATTGTGATTTGATAGTATGATATTAGCGGATGTTAATAAGACACTCCCTTGTGGTGTTTTGTCTAAGTTAGTTGATGTCATCTAGTTATGGCTATATGTGTTTGTAAGGCCAACATATTTTGTTGGAAACATGTAATTTCTATAAACTCTTGACTTGTCTGTGTGAGATTCTATATATTGGTTTAGTTGTGTATGCATTTATTTGGACAATGTGAGAAGGTATACTTCTTTGAAGGGGTTACTTTCTTATGTTTTTGTTGAGTCTGATTGCTACAATATATATCATTATTAGAGAATTTCTAAAGCAAACTCAATGGACAATTTCTCATTCCTCAACCGTTACTTGCCTTTGATTTGATAGGAAATTTCATCACTTATTTAAATTCATTAAAATTTGAATTGATGTTTATTTTAATTTTTAATTTTTTTAATACAATAAATTAAATTTGTTAAATTTAATTTTCTCACCTAGACAAAGTATTTAATTTTTATTAAATTAAAAAACTTAATAGTGATATGGTTATTAATAATCCTTTTTCAATCATGTTTACGTGATGTTACTTTTTTTTTGTCACAGTTTTTTGAAAAAAAAAGTTCAATCAAATTATAACAAAACGTTTTCTTTATAGACATTAGTGCAATTGCTTTTAATTGATATCAATCACAATGTCTTAGGTAACATTGATAATAGTTAGTTTTACAATGTTGTTGGAGTTTTTTTTTTTGTTATTATTAATTTTGTTGAATTGATAATAACAAATAAAAATTCCTTACACATATATTTTCATAAAGAAACCATTATAATCAATTTTAATTAAAAAAATGTCCTAGTCAATAATATCTTGATTTCAATTAATTTGACTATATTACCGTTAAAATCGACTTCAAAAAGAGAATTATATATATATATATATATATATATATATATATATATATATATATATATATATATATATGGATTATATTTTGACAATTATAATAAACTAATAAAAATATTTTAGAATTAATAATTTTTTTATAAGTAATCATATTTTTATAAACACAGTGAAAGATCAATTATTTTATAAGTTCAAAAAATATTAGAAATGATAAAATACTTAATTTAAGAGAAACAATGTTAGATATTCTAAATAAAGTGCAATGAATAATATAACATCTCAAAATATAGCATAATACTATATCATAGATTAATTACATATATAACAATATGATAGATCAGTCCTTCAAGACTTAGTAAAGTATTTAGCAGTACAGTTATCCAAAATAACTATAAAACTAAAAACTTTACATAGTATCATAAGTCTAAATCAAGGAAATAAGAAATAAACAGAACGGTTCTACAACTAGGTTTTTACACATCATCACATACTGAACGGTCATACAACACCCTGTATAAATCGATCGGTTTACAAAAGATAAGCTAACCCTAACGACCGAACAGTCTTAACTAAGTTGCAGGATCCTCACCTTCCAAAGCTTGTTTCATCGAACACTCATCTCCTTATACTCAAATCCACAGGATGATCATTGCATGAGAAAAGGCAATCGAACAGACAATACAAAGCAAAACAAGAAAGTAGGGTAAGCTAATGTAATTTAATTATAAACACATCTCTACATTTCGTACAAGTTCAAATAATGCGAGATCGAACGATACCTCATGCCAACATCGAATACATGCAATCATTTACAAGATGAACACCACAATTCCTTGTAATTAGGGTAGTCCCAAAATTGCTTCCCCTCGTTCTTAACAGTTTTTGTCACTCTCAAGACATCAAGTTCTCCACAATGGCATATTTATGTTCTAACCAATCCTCTAGATGAACCACCATGAGAGGTCCTCATGAGCAAGATGCGCAACACTAATAATGACATTGCCCCTTTCTAAGTCAACGTGCAAGGATAGGACTAGACTTCGTGAAGCAACCCTAAAGAGCATACAACACTTTTTCAAAGAACTCCCAACAAAAGAAGAAAACTTCGTCAACCAACTCGCAAGGAGGGAAGAAGACTTTGTCAACTAAGACCCACCGCACAACTGGCAACTCAAAATAGTAACCTCTAAACTCCACATGGGGTACAAACTTCACTTAGGACAACCACCTATAAGCTTCTCCTTTGTAAACACATGTCAACAACACTGTTGCACAACAAATTTAAATATATGTACTCCTTTCAAATGTTTTTTGTCATGTTACTATACTATTTTGCCACATTATCACACAATTAACCTTGTTTCTACATATTTAACGGAATGAACTTAATTAATGCACATTACACAAAAATGTGAAGAAAGAGTTTACACTTTTTTAAAAGTAGAGACTAAATTGACATAGTGTAATGAAAGTAGAGACCAATAAAGCAATTAAATCTTAAAAGTAACAGACAATATATAATTTATAAATAATTTCATTAAAATTGTTTCATGGCTTTTATAAATAAGTTATTTTAAATAAAAAAATCAAAATAATTGATTTGATTATTGGAAAAAAAATTAATCATTTATTAAAATATGAAAGTACTGGTCTTTTTTAAAATATGTTATATAACTAAAACAACAGTATTATTTTGAAATGATAGTAACACAATTTCTCAATTATTTGAGAGAAGTTCACACGGAACAAAACTATGTATAACTAAATTTTATCACATGGCATATTTATGAACATAAAAACGAATAAATTAGAAGTACAGTTGAAACCAACCACCGGAAAATTAAAACTGAAGGTTAATAAATAAATAGTCCTTAATCTTAGAGACAATAATCCAAGGCTTTTGCTTTATTATGTATCTTTGATTTTGTTTTTCATACATCTATTTGTATTCTTTATTCTTCTTTGCATTGTCAAATTTGAAAATCATTTAAATTAAACCATTCAAAATAGTAATTTGAAATTGTTCTATTATAACTAATATGTTGTAAAATATTACATATAGCGTTTCAAGATTTACAATTCATTTTCAGAATGAACTACATTCTAATACACGTCGAATATAATAATTTATATAATTAAAAATAATAGTTTTTAAATTAATGATCAGAAAATGCATAAACTATTTTTAAAACATTAAATGTGAAAAAAATAAAATTATCAATTTCAGATTTAATAATTCATAATAGTTTTTTTCTTTTCTTGAAATATGAAAGTTTGTGTTTCAACTTTTGAATTATAACTTACGCAGATGTGGTAGGTGAGGGAGTAGCAATTTCGTGTTGTCAGGTTAACTTGCAAAGTACTGCTCTTGCTTTCACGTGTTTTTCAGGTCCCACGTTGCTTTAACTAATCCTATCAAAATATCTTATGTACGGTTTTCTTTTAATAAGATCAACGTGTATATTAATGGGAAAGTATAAAAGTGATACAATTTTTTCGGGAAATTATGTAAATGGGTAAACATTAAAAAAACTACCATGCATGTAAGTCGTGCACGATTCTGTATAAAAAAAAAAGTCGTTACAGAGGACGACGCCTTCAATTTCTTTTAAATAAAGTCGTACTTGACCGAAACGACTTACGTGGGAATGATGAAGTCGCGTCTGAATCGAGATTTTAATTAACGATAATTGAAGTGTTGCACTGCAAAAGCCTCTCTAGACACAAGTTTTATAATAGATTTAAATCTTTACTTCGTTTTATATTAAGTGGTGAATTTTTGTTTAGTATCTGATTTTGAAAATGAAGACATTGAGTCCTTATGTTATGAAAAGTATATGAATAAAATTTTAAAAAAAAAAATTAATAAATTATCAAAGAAAAAACTAAACAAGAGAGAAAAAAAGCACTTATAATATGATGAAAGACATTTTGAATTTTCGCCTTTATTTTGCATAGTATGATAATTTTGTAGTAATAGATAGTTTTCCAGTATAAAACATAAATTAATTACTATTATTAATTACATAAATTCATTCTAATAAAAAAAAAGAAAAGACTTAATTGTGTTATATATATATATAATAAGTTGTAAACTTTTGACTTAAAAATGTTAAAATTAATACAATTATTATATTCAAAGATACCGTGATAATTTAAATGTTTAGTTTTTAGGTTTTTTATATTTCTTTTTCTAATTATTTTATTGGTATGTTATTATTAATTGTATTTACAAATTAAGTTTTTTTAAAGTATAAAAATAATATAATGTAACTATAGAGTTTTTTATGAGATAAGTTATTTTATGAATTAGTTTTAAATTGGAGGATTGTTAAAATATAGTTCTCCAAAATCAATTTTCAAACTCTTCGTTTTTTTCTTTGGGTACATTTCTTTTTGCTCTCTCACCATCTTTGGTTGCTCTCTCTCCCTTTGTCCTTCTTTCTTACTGGCGACATCCTCCATCGTCAACTTTCTTTGATTTTCTCTCTTCTCTGTCTCGTCCTTTCTTCTTCTCCTATTGAAAACTTTTGATTTCTGCCCACTCTCACTCTCGTCATTTGTCCTTCACTTCTCACCCTTGTGACGTCGACAGTCACCTCCACCATCACCTACATCATTTCTTGACCAGCACATTCGCATTCCCCCTCTCTCGCGCTCTTGACCAAGGAGTAAAGGTGATTCCTTTCTGTTTTCGAACGTGTTGATGTTTTTGGGTGAAAGGAGGGGTCTTCGTTAGTGTCCAGGTGCCTAGAACCATAAAGTCACGGATTATGTTTTCTATTTGTGTTATTGTTGTTGTTGATTATGAGGTTGCTGTAGAATTGCAGTATTGAGGTGTTTGTTGTTTTACTATGTTTTATGTTGCTTTGTAAAGGCTATTGGTGATGATTTTGTTTTTGTATATATATCTATCTATATATATATATATATATATATATATATATATATATATATATATTAATTTGGAAGTTCAACACATCCTTCAAACACCGAAACTCATGCAAGATCAAGAAGGTAAAGATTTAATTGGGACTACAATTAACAAAATAACACAAGAAAGAAAAATAGATAATTTCCATGAATCAAATGTAGAAATACACAAATTAAAAGAACAACATAAAAAAAACGAAAATTAAAAACTCAAGGAAGGTTCGCCACAAAGATGTTAATGTTTGATAAGTATCAGAATTCTAAACCAAGAACCAAGAGAATCCTCTCTCAAAAATGCAAATCCATATATTATGACTAAAAAGTGCCTACATATGTATTTGGTGTCCCTATATATAGGTACAAATGTTTAAGGTACTAAGAAACCCTAAAAGAAAACCCAAGGACATTGGGTCCAAAAATAATTTGAAAAATAGAAACAAATTGTTTGCAATTAAAATAAAAAAAAATACAATTTATTTAATTTTCTAAATTATTCTTCAATTGTGCTCATGATCTTCACGTTCTTTAAATTTCTCTTTTCATAGAAAATTATAAGATTCAAAGAGATATGTTTTGATCTTTGACCTTGTCATAGATCCTTTGAATTGTAAATGTTCTTATTCAAGTTCTTCTCATATATGTTTAAGGAGTCAGTCCTCTATCACAACCCCAACCCCACTTTTGAAAAAACATTCGCAGATCACTACAAAAAACACCCAATAATAAATTCAAACCCCAAATACTACATATACTAACCTTGAACACAATTCTCCTCCAACTACTTTGCGATACACGTCGAACGACTTCGCGCTTCACCTCCAAGCTCGTGATTCCAACGAACAAATGTTGCATTCCAATGCCCTAATTGCGCAAAAACCCTCTCCAGTAACGACCATTGTACACTCTGTGATTTGTTGAGTCTCCAATCTTGAACACTCTCGTTCCCAATTTGCTTTTGGTTAACCCTAATTTGATGATGCTTAATTTCACATTTCAGAAACCCTTTTGTTTTAATTTTTTAATTACAAGTTTCCACCTAAGAGGCTCTACATGTGCCACCTAATCTAATTATTCCAGCCAATACTGTCAACTCACCTTAAATTTAACTTTGTTAACTCAATTTAATGATCCCAATTGTTTCAATTTTTTATTTTTAAGGACTTAATTAAGAAAAAAAATAAGAAAAGAACCTATTTAAGAAAACTCAACATAAATATTAACTATAAGAATTATTAAACATTATATAAATTAACACATGTTTACATATTTTAATTAAACTTATCTTGAGGTAAATCACGTGTTGAAGTCTTAATTCATGGCACAAAAACTTTTAAGAAATACCACTTCTTGAAAAAATATTGGGCAAAATTTAATTTTTTTGCCATATCAATCATTCATATATATTGTTATTGTAGACGACATGCTTCCTATCAAAAACATTTTATGTAATTTTATTTGTATTTAATCCGTAGCAATACATATTAATTAGAAATTATTTATTCTTCTCTTCTTCAATTTCAAATATTAGCCTAAATTATTTCAAATTATTTAAAAAATTACATAAATTAAATTAATAAAATTAATAATTATTACATAAAAAAGATATTAAAATATTATTAATAAGTCCTTTAATTAATTTTAATTTTGTTTAAATATTTACTCATTTATTGCGTTTCTAAAAGAAAATGTGGAAAACGCGTGCAATTAATGTTGAATAAATGATAGGACAGCAGGGTAGATAGCATTTTTTTAACATTGTCTTTAAACTGACATGTGAGTTGGAGAGATAGCATTAATGAGAAATAATTCTGAGAGAGCTAATACCACTGCATTATGATGGTGGATTCTATATATATATAGAAGCTACTGAACTTTTAAAGGAGGGAACATACGAAGAAGAGTTGAAGGTAGTTGACATGCTGTAAGAATATTGTTTCTTAGTTTATTGATAGGTTGTAAGATAAGGGGATAGAAAAATTGTAAAAATAGTAAAATGTGAAAGTAATATTTGAAAATAATATATTTTGTAATTATATTAGTTGTTGTCATTTATTAAATTCTAGTGAACATGGATATTTATAAATTTTATTTCTCTTGCGTAATTATTTTAGAACATATTAAAACTTCAATTTTTATCTATAAAATGATATGAATTTTTTATATTATTCTAAAATTTATTTTACATTTTAGTACTTTTATTTTTTGTCTTTTTATATTGTTCTAGAATTTGTGTGTAATTTTTAATGTGTTATCATTTATTTACTTTTATTACTTTTTAAAATGGATAGATTGATATGTGTGTATAGTTTGGTATTTTTAGACAGAAAAGGCAGGTGGAAGCAGAGCAGAAAGGCCAGGAACATATCTTATATTGTTGAAGAAAAGGAGCATGATGAAATTTCTAAGGTGTGGAGGGAAGATATGTATGAATAATAATGACGTGGAAAATAACTACAACGGAGAAGAACAACCTTCAAGGAATGTGATAGAAAGCTCAGAAGAACGACGCAGTGATGAAGCTAAAGCACATGGTTGGTGGTTGTTGCCAAAGAAAACATACGATTCGATAAAAGAGAAGAAGCCTGATTCCGATTGGAGCGAAATAGACGACGACACTATAAAGCAAGAGAGGCCCAGAAGAAACACGGTGCTGCATATAGCAGCTCTCTACGGAAATGATAAGTGTGTGGAGAAAATAGTTGAAATTGGTCCAGGGCTTTTGAAAGCAAGAAACACTACTGGTGATACGCCACTGCATGTTGCTGCAAGAGCTGGCAACATCTCTACTCTCGAGAAATTGGTGGCTGCACTTCTCCGTGATTTAAATCCAAATTCGGAAGAAGCTAAATTGACAATCCTTGTAGCCAACTTCCAAGGAAATACTTTCTTTCATGAGGCTTTATTGAATGGTCACAAAAATGTTATTAACATTCTAGATTCTTCACCAGACTTCAAGCATTTGGCTGAGGAAACCGGGTTTACTCGTAGAAACCGTAGTGGCAAATCAGTTTTGCACTTAGCAATCGAGAAAGGCTACCGAGACATTGTTGATGATTTATTGACCAGAGTAATTCCTCGTTACCAAGGTATAAAAGTTCCTATACACTTGAATTTCCACCAATTATTTTTTTCTTTAATTTCACAGTCATTTGGTCGGAGAATGAGGATTATATCTACAGAATAATTAATTGCTAATTACCTAATAAGTTAGGTATTTTCAATTTTTCCAATTAATATTTTATTTCATAATTGTGTTTTGGATAAATATTTCTCAAATTATGTCCAACCTCTTCTCTTTCCATCCTATTAATACACATTTAATGAATCTCCAAAAATTGTTCGAGACATGTTGTAAAATATTGAAATGTAAATACGTTTCTAATAGCTTTACGAGATAGCATAATCTACAATGTGAATTTAATACATACAATTTATTTAAAATCTAAAAAAATAATCTTTCATAAATTAAAAAACAAATTACATAGTTAAATAATTTGTCTGATCTTTACAGTTTTATATGATAATCATTATAGTATGTCCCGATATAAAAAAGAAATTTATATAATATCATTTTTATTAAAAGAAAAATCATCTAAACTTATATTTATTTTCCTCTCTCTATCTCTCTCTATCTCTCTCTCTATCTATCTATCTATCTATATATATATATATATATATATATATATATATATATATATATATATATATATTTAAATATCTTATTGACTTGATAGTTGCATTACAGAGCAATATTTATCCCTAGCAGCAGTCAACACTGAACCAATAATGTACAACGGAATATTCTACCACCCTGATGGCAGATTTTCTCAAAACCAATCCGCGAGACTGGATATTGAAATGGCAAAGGAAAACATGTGGATGTTCTTACAAAGTCAACGAGCCCCGGCACCACCCATTGAGGCAATCTTAAAACAGAATAAAGGTAAATTTTATTGTATAACTGTACATTTTCTATTATCAATTCACTAATCAACTTATTCATGATCCTTAAAAAGATATACTTTTGATTGAGAATAACGAGTTCAAAATGATGATCCTTAAAATGTAGAATCTTCGTTATCATATTTACATACATTTATAGTTAGCTTTTTATAACGAAAATTTCAGACAATTAATACTTAATTAAAAAATAAAGACAATTTTAAAGATTCAGATAGAAAAATATTTTACATGATAAAAAAAACTTTCGCAGCTTAATTGAAATTTATTTTTATTTTAAAATAAAATAATAAAATTCATCCATTTTCAAAATTTTGAAAGCAGCGCCATTCTGAAAACCTTTATAAGTATGGTTGGTTTTAAGAGAATAAAAATAGATGAATATTGACGGGCTAGAAGTGTATCTTCTTATTAAATGCAGCTTAATTTAAATACATTTAGAAATAACTAATTAAAATATCATATCTAGTGATTCAAGCCATCATTATTAATGACTTAGTTGAAAAAAATTAGAAAATAACTAACCCAATAATAACTAGGAATGACAAAAAAATTCACGTTCGTGAATATCCGCAGATAAAACCCGCAACGAATAGTTACTATGTGCAAATATTTATTATCCGCGGGTAACGGGTAGCGGGTATTTTAATACCCGCTTCTAAACGAGTCAGATGCGAATACTATACTATCCAACCCGCGGATACCTGTTACCCGAAAAAAAATTATTTAATATTTTTTAAAATTAAATTTTTTATTACTCTTAAAAAGGGGAAATTTTAATAACAATGACTTAGGATTCCTTTCAATTAGCTTTTTTTAAAAGAGGAAAAGAAAAAAAAGAGTTACATTACTTTTGAGCTAACCCTAATAGAGATATCAAACATATACATAGAACTGATTAGAAAATTCTCTCTTAATGGAGGACTTTTTTCTTCACTTTTTTCTTCTTTCTTTAGCTTGCGTAGGGAGTAGGCTTCATTCCTTCTTCCTCTCTCTCTTGGTTCTAATTGGGGTTTTGTTCCGATTTGGGATTTGAAATTAGGGTTTTATTTGTTTTCTAATTTTGGGGGTTTCTTTTGTACGTTTTGATTCACATTTTGGGAGTTCGTTTATTGATTTCTTCCCTGTTGATTGGTGATGCGATTTTGGAGTTATGATTCGAATAAGTGTTTTGAGTGTTTTTGAATTTTAGTTTATTGATGCAGATTGGATTTTTGAAGACCCTGGTGGTTATATCATTATTAATGACTTAGTTGAAAAAAAATAGAAAATAACTAACCCAATAACAACTAGGGATGACAAAAAAATTCACGTCCGTGAATATCCGCAGATAAAACCCGCGACGGATAGTTACTATCTGCAGATATTTATTACCCGTGGATAACGGGTAGCGGGTATTTTAATACCCGCTTCTAAACGAGTCAGATGCGAATATTATACTATCCAACCCGCGGATACTTGTTACCCGAAAAAAAAATAATAAAATTTAATTAATATTTTTTAAAATTAAATTTTTTATTACTCTTAAAAAGGGGAAATTTTTAATAACAATGACTTAGGATTCATTTCAATTAGCTTTTTTTTAAAGAGGAAAAGACAAAAAAGAGTTACATTACTGATGACCCAAACTTGTTGGGCTCGATTTCGGCAAGTGCACCGAATCGTTTAAGTAATAAACCGGTAAGACCGGTTATCGTTTTCCCAAGAGACTCGTAATACTAGAGAATTGTGCGATTAACAACTCATATAGACTCAAGAACATAACATCAATTTACAGAACAAGTGCAGAAATGTAAATTCATACATAATTACAAGGTTGGACTTTGGTATTGAAGGCACTTGAAAATGGAAAAGACTAGAAATGGTATGAAATGACATTGTTAAGGCTAGTTTTCACCAATGCACTATTGTGTAAAACCAATTTCATCTCCTCTCTATCAATTTACTAAAGTCAATCCACTAAAACACTCTAGCCCTAATCCCTTAGGTGAAAGAGCCTAGGTTTTCCTTATCAAACCCCAATCCCTTGGCAATCTAACAAGCAAAACCCGCATTAAAGAGCTAGGATCTAAGACAACATGTGAATCATCTTCCATCCCTAGAATCAATGACCCACAAGGACTCCTATTTCAGTTCTGGGTTTCATCTTACGTCCCCATAATCCATAAAACCCCAAAAACAAGTCATGAACGTCCCCATTACATGCAAGCTTTAAGATCGGAAACAAGAATACTAGCAATTGATAGAAAAGGCATATATATAATCAAATTATTCAACAATTACACAAGATTCAAAGGCTACAACTAATCCCAACAAAGATGGGTTTGGTTCTCCATTTCCATGGAGAACTCTAAAGCTTACAAACATGGAAGATGGAAGAAGAAGGAGACCCAAAGGAAGAGGAGGAGATGTTCCCACAAGCTCCTCACGCCCTCCATGAGCTCCAGACGTAAAATCGCACCTCCAATGAACCAAAGACCGTATCCCCTTCGCGTTTTAGGGTTAAATAAGCTAGATCTGACACATCAGCAAAAGTCACGCCCGGCGCCCTCTCAGTCGCGCTCGGGCGCGAGCCTCTCGGAAAAAGTCGCGCCCGGGCGCCCCATTTCTCACGCCCGGGCGCGACAAGCACGCAGAACTGGCTTCTGGTCAATTTTCTGTGCAGCTTGCGCCCGGCGCCCCTCAGCAGGGGGGCTGGGCGCCACTCGGTCAGTCTGGTACAGAGGCCTCTGGTGCAGCTCGCGCTGGGCGCCCCTCAGCCAGGGGGGCCCGGGCCTGACTTTTCAGCACTGCATCATTTTCACTTTTTCTGCAGATCTGCTTGCTTCTAATGGTTGGTTCAGCTTTAGACATTATTGGAGACCCTTCCAAGCTCATTATTAGCTACAAAATAAGGGATTATTGATGAAAGCACATCAAAGTAGCAAAAGATACAATTATTTAGAAAACAAGACAAAAGAAGAGGATTTAACAAGTTATAAGTTAGAAAGGAGTTGATTTTGCTACTAAAATGATGCTTAAAATATGGTAAAATAAAGCATTATCAATTACTTTTGAGCTAACCCTAATAGAGATATCAAACATATACATAGAACTGATTAGAAAATTCTCTCTTAACGGAGGACTCTTTTCTTCTTCCTTCAGCTTGCGTAGGGAGTAGGCTTCATTCCCTCGTCCTCTCTCTCTCTTGGTTCTAATTGGGGTTTTGTTCCGATTAGGGATTTGAAATTAGGGTTTTATTTGTTTTCTAATTTTGGGGGTTTCTTTTGTACGTTTTGATTCACATTTTGGGAGTTCGTTTCTTGATTTCTTCCCTGTTGATTGGTGATGCGATTTTGGAGTTATGATTCGAATAAGTGTTTTGAGTGTTTTTGAATTTTAGTTTATTGATGCAGATTGGATTTTTGAAGACCCTGGTGGTTATCGTGGTTTAGAAATTTTTGTAATTACGTTTGTTTTCGGAATTTGGGTTTAGGGTTCCTGTTTGTGTTCTCTTGGAAATTCTTTATCTCTTTGTTTCATACATTGATAGGTATTTGTGGGTTAATCCTTTGACTAAATTGAGACTTCAGTTATTGAGTGTTTCTTCCTCATATCTTTTTTTTTTTCAAAAGTTGTTCAGTATTTGTTTTCTTTAACTTGTTTAAAAATTATATTGTGTCTTTTTAATATGTAGAAAATATATTAAATATTTCTCTTTAACTTGTAATTTAATTTAAACCTTATTTAAAAATTCACAAAATATACTTTTTAAATATTTGTGGGTTGAAAACGGGAATCCAACGGATTTAAAAAATTCGCGGATTTTTTTTATGCGGATGTCTAGCGGGTAGCGCGTAGCGGGTAGCGCGTAGCGGGTACGATGGGGTCGGGTTGCGGGTAGGCACTATCTGTGCCCGACCCGACTCGTTGCCATCCTTAATAACAACCATTGACTAATTAAAAAAATAAATTTGAACTCTTCCTAAAATCAATGCAACTAACAAGGCAGTTCTCAACACTCCTCCTTATTCCTAGTTTATTCCTTAGGAATTCGAACCTATAGAGTGAAAAAGATATTGGTAAATATGTTAGCAGCTTGGTTTTCCGTGCAACAGTAAACTAAACATGCCTTTCCCCTTTCTTGAACTTCTCTTAAGTGAAACAACTTCACATTAAAATGTTGGGTCTTCCCATGAAATACAGGATTATGTGAGATTGAAATTGTTGCTTGATTATCAACAAACAATTTTGTGCATTTATCTTGCTTCATACCCAAATCTATTAAAATATTCCTCAACCAAATAACTTGATTCATAACTGCTACAACTGAAATGAACTCAGCTTCTACGGTTGACTGAGCTAAAAACTCTTGCTTCTTGGAGCACCAAGAGAAAACACTTGAACCCATACTAAAACAATACCCTGAAGTACTCTTCATATCATCCAAGCTACGAGCCCAATCATTGTCAAGGAAACCAAATAATTTAAAGTTTTGTACCTTGTAGTATTTAACTCCATAATTGACAATTCCTTTGATGTATCTTACACTTCTCTTTGTTGTCTTCAAGTGCAGTTCACTAGCACAATTCATAAATCTTAACAACAAGGTAATTGGGAATAAGATGTCAGGCCTTGTGGATCTAAGATACATTAGACACCCAATCAAACTTCTAACATAAGCTTCATCAACTTTATCAGTTCCATCCTCCTTGATATTCTTCTCTTTTTTATTCATTGGAGTGTTCATTGGTTTGCATTCATCAAGGTGAAATTTCTTTAGAATCTCCTTTGCATATTTTTTCTAGCAAATGAAAATCTCATTCTTCTTTTGAGTGATCTCCATGCCTAGAAAATAAGTCATAAGACTAAGATCTGTCATCTCAAAGACCTTTTTCATTTCTTGCCTGAATTCCTCAATTAGTGCTAGGTTGCTTCCTGTCATCAAGAGATCATCAACATATAATGAAATAATTAAGGGTTAAATATGTTTTTAGTCCCTCAACTATCATGCGATTTTAGATTTTGTCTCTCTTTCAAACTTTGGTACACTTTGATCCTTCACCTTAAGAAACTATAATTTGTAGTCCTCGAAAATCAACTAGTTAAATTTAATCTGATGTGGCTAACATTGTACCACATATGATGTCAACTAACTTGACTACGTTTGTGCCACGTTTGATAACAACGTTGTACACTTAAAAACTCTCATTCTTTCCACAACCACCACCACATAACGTCATTAAGCCACCACCTTCCACCATCATCGTTTTCATCTTGGCCATTGCATCGCGCTGCCATGGCGAAGAAAACTTGTAAACCTAAACCACCATCGTGAAGCCAAATCGATGTCTAGAAACATTCATCGTGCATCAGTTCATCTTCCTCCACCACCATAGAGACCCAAATAAGAACCCAGAAACAACCCTAAACCCCAATTTTCAAAAACCTCTACATCATGCATCTTCCTTCTCATTGCAATCATCAATTTCAATTTTAATTTTACAGTTGAAACTAAACAAAGGAGAATTACTGTTTATGATTCAAGATTGGATGAAAAGGCGTTTGGAACATCTCCTACAGTGAAATTTGTTGTTGATGGTGTAGATGAAGGGTCTTTGAATAGCTATGGACCTCTATCTTTTCACATTGCAGTTGAGAGGTTGAGTCGCCGTGAAGGGAGGACCCTGGCAATGACCGACGATGACCCTGACGACGTGCGGTGTCGCCAGCCACGCCTTGGGTTTGGCGGAGGTGTGCCACCATGTTTGGTTCGGTGGAGGCTGAGGTGGATGACAACTCGACCATTAGAGAACCGTAGTCAGGTGGATAAAGAGTTAAATGATCATGGATCCGTGAAAAGCTCAAGCTGCAACATTACTAGTGGAGAAATCAACAAGTCATTTGCTCGTTTCTAGCTTAATTCTGAAAAAAATTCCCCAACAGCCAGCCAAAATCCTAGCTCACTAAGCTTTGAGTCTAACTTTTGGCATTTGTTAAGAAATCAAAGAAGGCAAGTCTAACGGGCAACTGGATTACAGACGAGGACTCTAAAAGCTTGGTGAGTGTCCAGTCAGATCGGTTTCGGAGGCACTCGATTGCAGGTTCATCGGTGAGAGACGACTAGAGCCTTGCCAACTCTCTAGCATTTCCAAGCTACATGGTGCCAACTCAATCTGCAAAAGCCAAATTTAGGACACAAAGTCTATTAGCTCCCGAAAATGGAAAAACTGAGAAAGGGGAGGGAAAATAAAAGAAATAAGGATTGTTTAAGAATAAAAATTTGACAGAAAATGTAAAACCTATGTAGCCCATTTTCCAATAAATGGTTAAAAATCACAATATTAGATTCTATATTCAAATCTAGAAAATCCTGGTTGGAGCATTTCTTTATTCCATTGCTTAGCCTTATCTTTCCTTCCATGATTTGAGAAACCACGTACCATGATATGATATGTCCAAACATAGGTTCATAACCCTTTTGACATATCTGACCAAATAATAAACGAGCTTTGTCCATATCACTCTTGGATAATTCTTTCAACAACAAATTGTAGGTGAAAATATCAAGCGAGCACTTCTCTATTAATCGTTCCGAAGTTCGAAATATAATGGGTCACTTTGAGACAACCGGAAAATGCATCAATCACCAAGTTAAGTGTTGAATTAGCAGAAAATTCCCCCTTCCACTCCTCTTAAATAAACACATGTATGGTAGAGTTTTGTTGAAATCAAAGAATGTTGAAGCAGTTGATTGCCCATAAAATAACTAATTGGGTGTCCAATTTTCTCGTATGTGTATAAGCTCACAGCATTCAAGACTTGGATTCAATCCAACTCTGAACATGCTAAAAAAGAACCCAAGTGAGCATCTCCAGTAAATTGAAAAAGCCCCCTCTTGAATTATCCATTTTAAGTAAGCAGTAAAGAGATATGCTCTGTTGCTGACCCCTGAGATAGGAATCTTGCGATCTCAAAATTTGCAATTTCGGCATTTGACAAATAAAGTTATTTAAGCTTGTTTTAGAATCACAAGACAAACTCAAATATCGCAAATTAAGAAAAGTTCAGGGATTCAACTTTCTTGAAAGCATGCATCAATTCAAAGACTCCTATTTTTCAATGGAAACTCATATTAGGGTCGGTTTCATCTACATAATTCAAAGATGAAATAGGGATTCAGTTCGAACCGAACGATGAGGTGAAGTTGTGGAAGATATTGGAGTGCGAGAGGGTAGTGGAGAGATTAAAAGTGAGATGAACCCCGAGCAACAAGTTGGCGCACTGAGGAACGACCCAATGACTCGTTGTAGACGGAGAGGACGAGGATGAATGAGAGGCCTTTTGGATAGACGATGACAGAGGGCGGCGAGGTCGAGGTGGAATGTTGGTGCAGAGGTGGTGATTTCGAGAGTGGAGGCCGAGGCAAAGAGAGGGAGGAGGGCCATATGCGACGCACAAAGGGAGAATGATCCATGGTAACGATGAAGACAAAAAGTCCAAAGCATTTTCACTCAAATTTCATATTTTCAATTTCTAACGTGGCATGAAATGTAGCATACCGTTAGCCAGCTCACTGAAAATTTAACGGCGTTGGTTTTGCAGGACGAAATATTGCAGTTTTCTTAAGGACAAGGATGAAATTGTATCAAAGTTTGAAAGAGGGACTAAATCTAAAATCGCATGATAGTTAAGGGACTAAAAACATATTTAACCCAATAATTAAAGTATCAACACCATCATGTTTGACATAAAGTGTAGTTTCGGATACACTCTTTTGAAAGCCCAAGTGCAGTAAATGATCATTAATTCTATTGTACCACACTCTTGGGGCTTGCTTTAAACCATATAAAGCCTTTTTCAACAAGTAGACTTTATTTTCGTGATCTTTGATAACAAAACCATCTAGTTGTTCAACATAAATCTCCTCCTGCAAAAAACCATTAAGGAAAGGTGACTTAACATCCATATGAAACACTTGCCACCCCTTTTGTGCTATAATGGCAAGTAGTTGCCTAATTATATCATGTCTTGTTGCTTGACTCTTTCCTCCTTTGCAACTCAAATTCCCTTCTTAGGTTCAACACTTGCATGCTTCTTATTTTTGTCATCTCCTTCATATTCTTGCTTCAAAAATTCCAATTTTGTTTTTGGTGATTTAAGAGTCATAATTCTGGTGAAGATGTAACACTAGAAAACAAGGACAACTTTTCCTTTACCTTCTTTTTTTTTTTTTTGCCTTGTGATTTTTGATTTGAGCCATAGTAGGATTCTTCGGCAGTGGTTGAAAAGAGTAATCCTCTTCCACAACTTCCTATAAATCTAGTTCCTCTAGATAGGATTACATTTTTACAGCCTATGTGACACCCGGGCACGGAGACGAGGGCGGGGAGTGACGCCGGTGCAAGAAGCATGGTGTAGGGGGCACAGAAAAGGAGCGGCTCCTGGCAGCTTCGGGTGGAAGGGGTACATGGATGAATCGAACATACACCGGAATGAGAGGGATCTGGAGACTGTGTAGGTATGGGACTATACAGTTGAATGATAGCTTAAAGGAATTGATTTGACTACTCATATCATCAAAATGCATTTACTTTTCGGTAGCCTGACTCATAAGAACTCCATGGTTAAGCGTGCTTAGCCTGGAGTAATTCTGGGATGGATGACCTTACAGATGGTATCGCTCTAGACACCAATTTCATGATACCAATTGTTTGTTTTTAGAGAATAAAAACAAATAAATATTGGCTGGCTGGAAGTGTATTTTCTTATTAAATGCAACTTAATTTAAATACATTTAGAAATAACTAACTAAAAATCACATCTTGTGATTCTAACAATCACTACTAACAACCTGATTGAAAAATAGGAAACAACTAAATCAGTAACAACCATTGAATAATTAAGTATAAACTATTTTAAAAATTCTCACAAGTATAGACAGTTTTGAAAAATTGTAACAAACTCTTTTGAAAACTTCCGTAACTAGTAATTGTTAAACAATTATCGTTGGTAATTATTTACCGATGTTTTTTTTATGGCTTTTGTAACAGTGAAAAATATATTTATCAAAGATTAAAAACGCCAGTAACATAAAAAATAATTCCGGGTAAAATTTAACATTTTTATAGTTAATAAATTTAGTGAATGTAAAAAGAATCTTCACTATATAATTTTAAAATTAGTGAAAGAAAATAGAGAAACACTTTGTATCCATTATAAGTTATGCTATTTTCTCGGTTCAATATTCAATTTTTTTAAAAATTTAAGAGATTTCCTTTAGGAAACTATTAGATGCGGTGAATTGAGAATAAAATATAATGTAATTGGTTAATGTGTTTTGCCATCCATATTTTTATTTGAAATGGTTTTTCTAATATTTCTTCTCTAAATAATTCATGTATTCAATATTTTTTTGGAAGATTGTGCTTATAATTGGTTATTCATGTCAGATATTCTACAAGAAATAGTAAACAAAAAGAAAGATTGGATTCATGTTAAGGATCACAAACTTAGAAATGCTCTTCACCATGCGGCTTCTATAGGTTACCAAGATGGTGTTCAGTTGTTACTTAAAAGTTGTGATACATGTCATATGGAAACAGACAAAGATGGGTTTTATCCTCTTCATTTGGCTTCCGCATGTGGGCATACTGAAGTGGTAAAGCAATTGCTAGAAATTTGTCAAAATCCCAAAGAAATAGTTGATCAGAAAGGCCGAAATATTGCTCACATTGCGGCTATAATGGGTCAATTCAATGTGATAAGGTACATATTGCAAAGTGAAAAAGATGAAGTTAAAGACATGATAAATGACAAGGATTATGATGGAAACACTCCCTTGCATTGGGCTGCCTCATATTGTCATCCAAAAGTTGTGCAAGCCTTGACATGGGACACAAGGGTTGATCTCCATTGGTTTAACAACGACAACCAAACAGCTCTCGATGCTTTTGAGAAATTTAAACAAGAAGATAATCCACCCTTCCCACAGGCAAGTATATATAGAGTATTGCGTTTACTTAAAATTTCAAGATTTAAATATGCCTTTTTAGTTTATAGTGACTGCTATGGTAGTATATGTTCGACAGGGTTCTTAATCGATCAAAATTCATCTCGAATGATTATGTTCAGGGAACTATTTTTGTTTTATTTTTCATTAGCTCTCACATAATATAGCAAGGTGGTATATTTCGTCCACATTAATCGTCTAGATTGTCAGAAGAAAAAATGATGATCATCATCATAGCTTTCCTACGACATTATTGGACTATTTATTTTTTTATTATTGGAATCTTAAATTTGTAACACAACTTTTATTTGTAGCGGCTAACATGGTGTCTACTAAAATCTGCTGGCGTGCAAAGAGCTAAAAGAGGGTTACACTGTGTCGAGATCCCTTCCCCCTGCAAGCCAGAACCCAAAAACACAAAATTTTATAAAGACAGAATCAACACTCTTATGGTGGTTTCGACCCTTATAACTACAGTAGCATTTGCTGCAGGTTTTACTTTGCCTGGTGGAATTAACAGTTCTACTCCAAAAGAAGGCATGGCTGTTATGCTACATCACATGTGGTTTAAACCATTTATTTTCTGCATCACAACATCCATGTACGGTGGTATTAGTGTCACTATTACACTCATTTGGGCTCAATTAGGAGATGTAACTTTGGCTCTTTTTGCCCTTAATGTGGCAACACCCCTTTTAGGAGTCACTCTTGCAACCTTATCAGTGGCATTCTTGGCTGGTGTCCACCTTGTTATAAGCGATCTCAGTTGGTTGGCCACTACTATTATGATTTTGTGTGTGATCTTCATTCTTCTACTTTTATTTCTATACATTCTTCTCTGGTTGCCCTCAGCATCAAGCAACCCAATAATGCGATGGATTTCTTATGTCCCTTTCAAGATTCTCACATGGTTATTTGAGAAAAGTTCAACTGAAGGTAGGTACTTTCCGATACATTATTCAAAATGCTACATCTTTATGGCTTTGTTTTCTTCTTTATCTTTTTTGAGATGGAGATTGAACTTTGTTTTCATGTACATCTTATCTTATACAGTTGTATGATATTACGTACTCATCACTTTTGTGTACAAAATCATTTGGCTTTATGAGATATAAAATCTTTTATGAAAGTTTAATAACCAAGTACGTCATACTAGTACTTCTAAAAGAATTTTTCATATACATATATTGGTATATAGAATAAAAGTAAACAATAATTGTATCAAAATATTTATAAATATTAAGTCTTGGATGATGACTCTGTACATTTTTACCAATTGAAAAGATTTTTCAGTTGTGTTAGTCCCTATATTCTTATCATTTTAACAAGAATATTGATTATCCGAGTTTAATGATTTATTGAATTTCACAGATGAATGAGAATCCTTAATTCGAATTCAAATGGAAGAAATTGCCTATGGTGCGACATTATAAAATTTTACAAGTTTACTACAAATTGTCATGATAAGATGCCATGAAATTGTGTTTGTGTGATGAAACCTTCTCTTATGATTCATTTTTCTGTGAATGATTTCCTTTATGTTTTCAAAGGGAAAGATATTACATTACAGTTATTACAGTTGGAGAACTCTATTCTTGAGAATTTATTCATCACTATTTTGCTTTTATTGATTATGTGTGCTAACTATTTTTCAGATAAGAATATGTGAAAGACCCCTTCGTTGATATGTATGATACTTAGAAAGTGACCCTAGATCAATATCTCAAGCTAGGGGTAAGGAGCTTGGTGCATATCAACATGTTTGAATTATGATTTGATAGTATGATATTAGCGGATGTTAATAAGACACTCCTTTGTGGTGTTTTGTCTAAGTTAGTTGATTTCATCTCGTTATGGCTATATGTGTTTGTAAGGCCAACATATATTGTTGGAAACATGTAATTTCTATAAACTCTTGGCTTGTCTGTGTGAGATCCTATATATTGGTTTGGTTGTGTATGCATTTATTTGGACAATGTGAGAAGATATACTTCTTTGAAGGGTTACTTTCTTATGTTTTTGTTGAGTCTGATTGCTACAATATATATCATTATTAGAGAATTTCTAAAGCAAACTCAATGGACAATTTCTCATTCCTCAACCGTTACTTGCCTTTGATTTGATAGGAAATTTCATCACTTATTTAAATTCATTAAAATTTGAATTGATGTTTATTTTAATTTTTAATTTTTTTAATATAATAAATTAAATTTGTTACATTTAATTTTCTCACCTAGATAAAGTTTTTTATTTTTATTAAATTAAAAAACTTAATAGTGATATGGTTATTAATAATCTTTTTACAATCATGTTTATGTGATGTTACTTTTTTTTTGTCACAGTTTTTTGAGAAAAAGTTCAATCAAATTATAACAAAGCGTTTTCTTTATAGACATTAGTGCAATTGCTTTCGGTTATCAATCACAATGTCTTAGGTAACATTATTGATAATAGTTATTTTTACAATGTTGTTGGAGTTTATTTTGTTATTATTAATTTTTTTGAATTGATAATAACAACTGAAAATTCCTTCCACATATATTATCATAAAGAAACAATTATAATCAATTTTAATTAAACAAATGTCCTAGTCAATAATATCTTGATTTCAATTAATTTGACGAAATTACAGTTAAAATAGACTTCAAAAGAGAATTATATATATATATATATATATATATATATATATATATATATATATATATAGATTACTTTTTGACAATTATAATAAACTAATAAAAATATTTAGTATTAATAATTTTTTTATAAGTAATCATATTTTTATAAACTAAGAGAAAGATGAATTATTTTATAAGTTCAAAAAAATATTAGAAATGATAAAAAACTTAATTTAAGAGAAACAATGTTAGATAGTCTAAATAAAGTGCAATGAATAAACTTTAATGATTTCACTTGTTATTATGATAGAAAGTGGTTTTTAATTATTATATCATAAAATAGTTTTAGTTGGTTGAATAGAAAATAGATGTTGAAATAAAAAGTGGTAATTGTAATAGGAAGTGAAAGGTTGTTGGAATGGTAAAAGTATGTAAAAATATATCATAGCAGTGAAGTAAAAAAATATACATTTATACATGTATGTGAGCAATCAAAATAAAAGAATAAAAATAACATGAAAACAACTTCGGATGAAAACAACTTACGATGAAAATACACTATCCACTACCTAAATCTCCAAAAATTAAAAATTAAAAAAACATTAAAACACCAGACACAAGATTCATTACAAAAATAATATATTTTATTTTTGGTAGTGTTGTAAATCTCGAATAATTTTCGGCGGTTTAGGCATATACCGTCCGTAACCTTTTCCTCTTTTCTAAAAAAAAAATTTTGTCCGACGGTTTATAAAAGTAACTGCCCTAAAATTTAAACTTATTTTCAGAATAAGTTTCCCAAAAACGTAGTTCCTCCCCTCGCGTCTTCATTTTATTTTGTTTCCTTCTGCCTTCATTTTTCTCCCAAACCCTAAATCGCTCTCTCCTCTCCCTGCTGCCTTCATTTTCCCCAAGCCCCTTCCTCGCGCCATCTTATTGCCTTATTGGCTTCGTTATCAGGTAATTTTCTTCGTGTAATTTTCTTGAAGTAGGTGTTTCTTACATTATGGCATTCACATCTTGGCAGTAATTTTCTTTGTGTAATTTGTGGACTGAGCGAGGGTCTTCCCCTGCTTGGGAACGAGGCGTCGAGGCTGCATTTGTGGGCTGAGCAAGGCATCGAGGTGTCTTGTTGTTCGTTGAGGCGTCTTATTGTAACCCTGCTACTGATAAAGGTGTGGCTCATGAGTCTGTTGGAGTAAAACCAACGATCTTGGTTCCAAAAGAAATCCCTGTTAAAGGTGTTTATTTTTTAGAGATTAATTTTTGGAGAATTATTAACAATGATTTTTTCATTTTATTTTAGTTTTTCATCATGATTTACAGATAAACATTGTCTCCAAAGCAACACTAAATAAACATAGGGATGATGAGTAGATGGTGAGGAAAATCTTTTTGACTTGGATGGTCGACTTATTTTCACAGGTAAAATTTGGTTTTACTTCGTTAGGCCTCTTCACAGTTCTTACTTGATTGAGTGGTGCACGATTTTCTATTATCTTGTTTTATCTTCAGACAAAACAAGTATTATGTCTTTCTTTCACCATCTTATACTCTTATCTGCTTATTTCTTTCTTTCATGCTATTTGGTTAACCTATATGTTTCTTCAACCAATTCCTTGGCTTGAAATGCATTGTACTACTAGATAAGGTTAGCATCATCTGCAAGCAAAACATTTGAATTTTTGCTTCTTCATAAAGTCCTTTCTTTAGTCTTTGATTTCCAACCTGGTTCATTACTCTTCTCAGAGAGTAAAATAAATGAAAAAAAATGAGAGTCGGCTTCAGTAGGAGTTTTTGAGCTCCCAACTACACCTAGCTTTCTTTAAATCTTTTAGTACTACAAGCAATCCAAAAATATCCCCAGGTTTTATATTGCTCGAATCTTCTTTTAAGTCAATTAATTATCTACAATATTATCTACAATATGGATTTCATACTTATCTTATTAATTTTCTTCAACCACTTTTGTTAATTTTCTTCAATTCTCCCCTACTTCCAACTTCCAACACCAACACCATTTATATATGCATCCACTTTTCATGTCCTTTCTACCTATTTAATTTCCTATTAGACCTGGAATAAGTACAAGAATTATTTCCTTTGCCAATTGTAAACCACCTTTTTGAGGTCACATATTTTTTGTATTTCAAGTTCTGTTTTATATCTCATTCTATATCAACTGTCTTGTACTTTAATAAATTATTAGAAACATGAAAATTGAATTACATTTTTTAATCTTATAAAGTCAACTTTAGTCTTTATATTTGAAGACTATAGTTTTAGTTTCTTGAATGTGATGGATCCAACATATGTTTCTGAACCTGATACCTGCATCATATGCTGTCAATGGTCTATTAATATAGTGGCAGCTAGCTTCATTGGTAAAGACATGAATTGGGTTTGATCTCAGGTATAGAAAACAAGAGTGTTATTTTATCTGTCATTAGGCTCTATAACCATCTTATTCATCCCTCTAATTGCTCTATAACAAATTGTATCTCACTTATAGTTATTAATTTATTATATTGTTTTCAATTTGTTTATTGTTTCAATATATTTTGTACAGAAAAATATATATGAAGAGAAAAAAGTTATTTTTCACTGTTTCTTAAGGAAAATTCTATTGGAGGAACGGTATATGTTTGTGATTTCAGAACTGAGCGGTATAATTATATTTTATTCTAAATTAATTCATGTTAATAGTAATTTCTTGATACTGTGACCGTTTGGTTCACAATGATACATGATTGTCTTATTGTATAGATATATTTCTATGTTATGTTTATAACATGACGTATTTTCAGAATATTTTCTACACCTCTTTTAATAAAGTTCTGTTGGTCGTGACCACATGAAGTTTTACATGAAGAAATAATGTCAGGTGATGAAAACGCAGCAATTGACTTATTTTCTTGGTCTAAAATATAATATAGTTAATTTTGATCATTTACTTTGACTTCAATTTACCAGGATGAATGTATATATGAAAGTGTCTTGCCCTGCTAGTTGGGAAACTGGAAGCATAGTTGAACAATCTTCTATTTACCAGGAATAGTAACAATATGCGTACCTTATAATTGGTTGATTCAATAGTGCCAAATGGGTATCACTTTAACAGTATTTAAATTTAAGATCATATATTAAATTATATACTTAATGACTATGCATTGATTGATCAAACTCTAGTGCTTCTCTTGCGTATATTATTTTCATGTCTCTATTTATGCATCAATAGCTTTTATATTATGTTTTTAGTCAGATGTTGTCAGATATGCTTAGTCAACAATGTTATCTATAGATCTTGTTTACTATCGAAATTCACAGTGATTGTGATTGTGATTGTGATTCTTATTTAGTATGACCTCTTTCACATTCATCACAAGAAAATTAATACTGGAATTTACATATGAATTGGAATCAGTTGCATGTTTCATTTGTCATTCTGAAATGTTTAGTATTATCTTACTAGGACAAAAGTACTCTCACAGTTGGGGCCTACTTATAGGTTTATTTCACCATAAATGTGATATTCTTAGATTTAAAATGTATTTCTAGACTCATCTGGATTTTGCTTCAACTGCTGAATGATTATTGAACGTTATTATTCTTCAACGTTCAGGTTGCCTTGGCAACACTCTTGCCGTGATGAAGAAATCCTCTAAGTTTCTACCGGTATGTTATGTGAGAGCTTGTTGAATTCTCAGAGATTTTCCGTGATTGTTGAATTATTGATGGTTAATTTGTCGGATGCTCCAAACAGAGAAAAAATTTCTCAGAGTCATTTTAGCGAAAGAAGATTTGGCACCTGATGTTGATTTTGAAGCACTGATGGATATTCTGGGAGTGATCTAAAGGTTGTATTTCTATATATTTGTCATTTCTTTCTTGGTTTCTAGAGAAGGGAACATTCAATTCTGCAGTCTCACTGTTATCTTTTGATTGCAGAATCTTTGTGCACAGCAGCTCACTGCCCAATACGAGAGATCTTAGAGAAAGAAAAGAAGGTCGGTGACACAGAAAAAAACTATCTACCTAGCTTTCTCTCATACTGAAATATTTGTTTACTGCTAAATATAATCCAATACATCATAATGTGCTGGCATAATAGTCCACGGATTGGTGATCTCTTTCCTCACTTTGACATGAAATGTCTTTCAGGAGAAAAGCTTAGCAGTATCTGAGAACAAACCTTTACCTGGATTGTGTGGCAGCTCCGACATTCGGCCTTTGAAGATTGATGATTTTAGATATGCACATGAGCAGGTATATTAATTGCACTTCCATTGTTTTGTTTTTAAAATAATATGTTCACTTTGATGTATACAGTGTCCTTTAAGTAAGATAAATTGCCTTTAGACCCCCACCAATTTTTAAGCCTTTTGTATTATTGGTATATGGCATATAGAACAAAGGATGTAATCACTGTCCAGCTAGTGAAACCGTCCAATTTTTGTTAGAAATTAAATTTGGAGGTTGGCTCTGTTGGAATATAAATTGATTTTGTATGTTGGGCCTAAAAGATAAAAGCCCAATATTAGCAAAGGCCCAAATAGCATTCTAGAAAATCCTATCTAGAAGGATTCTAGAATGTTCCACAAAAATATCTAGAGATGCTTATCCATAAGATGTCTCTAGATAAGTTTAGAATTATAGGAATGTTTTAGAAAGTTCTAGAGAATAAATTATAACCCTTAGATGAATGTTGTGGTGGCAAGATCCTAACCATTGGTTAAGGAGGTGCCATTAGTATAAATAGAGGATGATTGTATCATTTGAATATAAGCTAAAAAAGTTTAGAAGCACTCAATACAAGTCTTTCTTCTTCTCTCAAAATCCTCCAACCTCTCCCAACTTAAACACTTCCTTCTAGCCTTTAAGGTTTTTTCCCAACAAAGTGGTATCAAGAGCCATAAGATCTTCATAGAAATGGCAAATACTGGAGTTCCCTTTCAAGTTCCAATGCTCACTAAGAGCAACTATGACAATTGGAGCTTAAGGATGATAGCTCTCCTTGGTGCACATGATGTCTGGGAGGTGGTCGAGAAGGGCCACATTGAGCCAGAGAATCTAGAGAGTCTTTCTCAAGCTCAAAAGGATAACTTGAGAGACTCAAGGAAGAGAGACAAGAAAGCTCTCTGTCTAATCTATCAAGGATTAGATGAAGATACTTTTGAGAAGATTTCTGGAGTCAAGTCAGCCAAGGAAGCATGGGAGAAGCTTAAGATCTCTTACAAGGGAGCAGATCAAGTCAAAAAGGTACGTCTTCAAACTTTGAGAGGAGAGTTTGAAGCTTTGCATATGAAGGAAGGTGAACTAGTCTCTGATTACTTTTCAAGAGTTTTAACGGTTACTAATAACCTAAAAAGAAATGGTGAGAAACTAGATGATGTAAGAATTATGGAGAAAATTCTTAGATCATTAGATCCAAAGTTCGAACATATTGTCACCATTACCGAAGAAACAAAAGACTTGGAGGCCATGTCAATAGAGCAACTTCTTGGTTCGTTGCAAGCTTATGAAGAAAAGAAAAAGAAGAAGGAAGAGATCACGGAGCAAGTCCTCAAGGCACATGTTGATTCAAGAAAAGAAGAAAATACACACAACCAATCAAGGCAAAGTTATAGTCAAGAACAAGGACGAGGGCGTGCATATGGACGTGGACAAGGACGAAGGCCTAACAACAATAACCAAAGAGGAGAAAGCTCTAACAGAGGTCGTGGGAGAGGAAATCCGAATTCAAGGTATGACAAGACACGAATCAAGTGTTACAATTGTGATAAGTTTGGACATTATGCTTCTGAATGTAGAGCCCCTAACAAAAATAAAGTCGAAGAGAAAGCCAATTATGCTGAAGAAAGGTGTCAAGAAGATGGTACCTTGCTATTGGCTTACAAGGGCCAAGATAGAGGTGAGGATAATCAGTGGTACCTGGATAGTGGAGCAAGTAACCATATGTGTGGGAAAAGAAGCATGTTCGTGGAGCTTGATGAATCAGTAAAAGGAAACGTGGCTTTTGGAGTTGAATCAAAGGTGGCGGTGAAAGGAAAAGGTAATGTCCTCATCCGACTAAAGAATGGAGAACATCAATTTATTTCCAACGTATATTATGTGCCAAGCATGAAGAGCAACATCTTGAGCTTAGGACAACTCTTAGAGAAAGGTTATGATATTCAACTTAAGAATAATAACCTTTCTATAAGAGATAATACAAGTAGGTTCATTGCAAAGGTGCCAATGACAAGAAATAGAATGTTCGTGCTCAACATTCAAAGTGATGGCCCACAATGTCTTAAGATGTGCTACAAAGACCAATCATGGCTTTGGCATCTTCGATTTGGCCATCTTAATTTTAAAGGATTAGAGTTGCTCTTCAAGAAAGCAATGGTGAGAGGACTGCCTCATATTACTCACCCCAACCAAGTTTGTGAAGGATGTCTACTTGGAAAACAATTTCGATTGAGTTTCCCAAATGAGTCGGACTCAAGAGCTCAAAAGCCATTAGAACTCATACACACAGATGTGTGCGGACCAATCAAGCCAAGATCACTCGGTAAGAGTAATTATTTCCTTCTCTTCATTGATGATTTTTCAAGAAAAACATGGGTATATTTCTTAAAAGAAAAATCAGAAGTGTTTGAGAACTTCAAGAAGTTTAAAGCCCATGTTGAGAAGGAAAGTGGCCTTCTGATCAAAGCTTTGAGATCCGATCGTGGAGGAGAGTTTACATCAAAAGAGTTTCAGAAGTATTGTGAAGACAATGGAATCAAACGACAGTTGACAGTGCCAAGATCCCCTCAACAAAATGGAGTGGCTGAAAGGAAGAATAGAACTATCCTGGAGATGGCAAGGAGCATGCTTAAAAGCAAGAAACTTCCAAAGGAGTTTTGGGCTGAAGCTGTTGCATGTGCAGTCTATCTAACCAACCGCTCTCCAACAAGAAGCGTTAGTGAAAAAACACCACAAGAAGCATGGAGCGGAAGAAAGCCAGGTATTTCTCATCTTAGAGTCTTTGGAAGCATAGCTCATGTGCATGTGCCAGATGAGAAACGAAGTAAGCTTGATGACAAAAGTGAAAAATACATCTTCATTGGTTATGACGCCAACTCCAAAGGGTACAAACTCTACAATCCTGATTCAAGGAAAACAATCATCAGCCGGAATGTAGTGTTTGACGAAGAAGGAGAATGGGATTGGTCGACAAACTTTGAAGATCATACCTTCTTCCCGTGCATTGAAGAAGATGATGTGGAACAACAACAACAACCGCAAGAGGCACCTGCTACTCCACCCACTTCACCAAATACAACCATTCAAGATGATGAAAGCTCAAGTGAAAGAATGCCACGTTTCCGAAGTCTCCAAGAAATTTATGAGGTAACTGAAAATATAGACAATGTTACCTTATTCTGTCTATTTGCAGACTGTGAGCCCATGAACTTCCAAGAAGCAATTGAAAAGAAGAGTTGGAGAAATGCAATGGATGAAGAGATCGAGGCAATAAAGAAGAATGATACTTGGGAGCTAGCCTCGCTTCCAAAAGGGCACAAAGCAATTGGTGTCAAGTGGGTCTACAAAGCAAAGAAAGACTCCAAAGGAGAAGTTCAGAGATACAAAGCAAGATTGGTGGCGAAGGGCTATAGTCAAAGGGCTGGCATCGACTATGACGAGGTATTTGCTCCAGTTGCTCGACTAGAAACTGTAAGACTTATTATATCATTAGCAGCTCAAAATAATTGGAAGATACATCAAATGGATGTCAAATCCGCCTTCTTAAATGGAGTTCTTGAAGAAGAAGTCTACATTGAGCAGCCACAAGGATATGAAGTCAAAGGTGAAGAAGATAAAGTCTTGAAATTAAAGAAGGCTCTTTATGGGTTGAAACAAGCCCCGAGAGCTTGGAATGTTCGGATTGACAAGTACTTCAAAGCAGCGAATTTCATCAAGTGTCCATATGAGCATGCACTCTATATCAAAGCTCAAGGTAAAGATATTTTGATTGTATGCTTGTATGTCGATGACTTGATTTTTACAGGGAACAATCCAAGCATGTTTGAGGAATTCAAGAAGGATATGACAATGGAATTTGAAATGACCGACATGGGGCTTATGGCATATTATCTCGGAATTGAAGTAAAACAAGGAAACAAAGGAATTTTTATTACTCAAGAATGTTATGCCAAAGACCTCCTCAAGAAGTTCAAGATGGATGATGCTAATCCAGTTGGTACTCCTATGGAATGCGGCATCAAGTTGAGTAAAGATGAAGAGGGAGAAAAAGTGGATCCAACCCTCTATAAAAGTCTTGTTGGAAGTTTGCGCTATTTAACTTGTACAAGACCAGACATTCTCTATGCCGTTGGAGTCGTGAGTCGGTACATGGAAGCTCCAACAACTACTCACTTCAAGTCTGCGAAGAGGATTCTTCGATATATCCAAGGTACGACAAGCTATGGCCTATACTACTCCATTTCTAACGATTACAAGCTTGTTGGATATAGTGATAGTGATTGGAGTGGAGATATGGATGACCGAAAGAGCACAAGTGGATTTGTGTTCTACATGGGAGACACAGCCTTTACTTGGATGTCCAAAAAGCAGCCTATTGTCACTTTGTCTACATGTGAAGCAGAATATGTAGCTGCAACTTCATGTGTTTGCCATGTTGTTTGGCTACGCAACCTATTGAAGGAGTTAAGCTTGCCACAAGTGGAGCCGACAAAGATTTTCGTAGACAACAAGTCGGCAATAGCATTAGCAAAAAACCCAGTCTTCCATGATCGAAGTAAGCACATCCACACCCGTTACCATTACATCAGAGAATGCATCAGCAACAAGGATGTGCAAATGGAATATGTGAAAACACATGATCAGGTAGCAGATATCTTCACCAAACCACTGAAGAAAGAAGTCTTTATGAAGTTCAGAAGTTTGCTTGGAGTACAAAATCAAGTTTAAGAGGGGGTGTTGGAATATAAATTGATTTTGTATGTTGGGCCTAAAAGATAAAAGCCCAATATTAGCAAAGGCCCAAATAGCATTCTAGAAAATCCTATCTAGAAGGATTCTAGAATGTTCCACAAAAATATCTAGAGATGCTTATCCATAAGATGTCTCTAGATAAGTTTAGAATTATAGGAATGTTTTAGAAAGTTCTAGAGAATAAATTATAACCCTTAGATGAATGTTGTGGTGGCAAGATCCTAACCATTGGTTAAGGAGGTGCCATTAGTATAAATAGAGGATGATTGTATCATTTGAATATAAGCTAAAAAAGTTTAGAAGCACTCAATACAAGTCTTTCTTCTTCTCTCAAAATCCTCCAACCTCTCCCAACTTAAACACTTCCTTCTAGCCTTTAAGGTTTTTTCCCAACAGGCTCGGGGGTGATGTAAAATGTATTGTTGTCTTCCTTGTGTTTAGTGATTCTGGACTTGGCTTTATCGGGTGTGCAGTTGTTGCCACATAACTAAAGTGCAAACCTGATACTGGCACATGCATTTTCAGCTTCTTATTGTTAAACGTTGAATGGCTATATCGATGAGATCTTTTGGGGAGAGGGTAGTCTTGGCTCTTGGTGCAAATGCAATTACCTAATAAAATGGGCTCAGTGAGCTTTAAATTGTCGAGGGAATATTGCCCTAGGGATAAAAGTTCAACAATGAATGGCCTTTATTAGATGTTTATGGTGGATGGAACTTTGGGCAAATGATACTCAATCTGACATATCGAACATTAGTTTTTCATGCATTGCTTGGTAGAGTCCTTCAAATTAATTTTGGTTTATTTTTGGTTAATGTGTTTTGATTGTAATATAGTCTTTGATTTCAGGGATTTGCTATACCAAAAGATGTACAAGGAAAAGTTGCCAAATTTGATTTTCATGGGCAGCGAGCGGAGCTCAAACAAAATTAGACATTGTTTATTAGTTTCTTTTTTTAGTAATGTAATGAAGATATTTTTAGTACGTTAATTTAGTATTGAACATCTTTCTTTTTAATTTATGAATTATTAGTTGTATACACATATTAATACGTTGAACAATGTAGTTTATTTTATATATAATATTCAGTTTTATTTTATATTATTTTATTGTCTGTTTGGTTAATAAAACTAATTTTATTATAATCTCATTTTATTATAATAAAAAACTAAAAAAAAATAATTTGTACACATTTTCAATGGTTTCAGCAAAATCTCGTTAGTTCTGACGGTTTCAGGAAAACTCCGCTAATTTTGGCGGTTTTAGCAAAAGCTCTGTTAATTCCTGTGGTTTTTGTAAAACTCTGTTAATTTTGGCGGTTTTAGTAAAACTCTCGTTAATTTTGGCGATTTCAGCAAAACTCTCACTAATTTCGGTGGTTTTATCAAAACCTCTGCTAATAGTGACGCGGTTTTCACAGCTTTTCCCAGGAGTTTTCCTAACCCCGGATAACATACTTTTCGGGAGTTAAAACCACCGGAAACAAAAAAAATAACCCTTGGTAAAAATCTAAATTTTTGTAATGATTAAACGATATTGTGCCTAAAGCGTTTAAGAGAGTTAGAGTTAAACGCTTCATGCTTATCATACTTGAAAAATGTATTCAGCTTAACTTTCGAAAACAAAATAGGTCAAGACGATGTCCTTGACAAAACAAACTAAAAGACACAATATTAAAATATAAAAGAAAGCTTGAAACAAGCTAAACGTTATTTGTCTAAGAAGAGACAAATACAAAAGAAGCGTTTACTTGGCTAAACAATTTATGAGTTTAAACAATAGTTTTTCCAAATGATAAAGTTTATACAACACTTGGTATCTTTAGAAAAAGAACTTATTGTTAAAAGCTACCTAACAGTAAGAAATAAAAAAAAACACTTTGTTGTTCTGACCAAGCATTAAATGACATTAAATACTTAACATTCAAAAATAACAAAAGTTATAAGAAAAGACCTATCTACTGCATGAACAATTTACTCTATTATTTGCATATAAGCTATTCTACACACATGAATATGAAGGCTAAAAGCTCAAGTCTAGTGAACATACCATGAAGCCTTTAAATAGAAGAGCTTTTAGAAGAAAAATCAAGAGGATAAGAGAATAGTCAAGTGAAAAATCTTACAACAAAATATCCATCCTAGAAGCATTCAAAAGAGAAGAGAAGAAAAAACTCAAGAAAAATAATATATTTGAGCTGTAAAAGAGAAGAAGAGAAGAGCAAAAAGAAAAAGAAATATTCTCTAGCTTTATTGTCATATTGCTTACTATTGTAAGAGAAAATAGAGAAACATCTGCAAATGTTTAAACTGTTTTGTATTGTATTTACATCCTATCTGTGAGACCAATAGTCTGAACAACTTGTAAGCAATCATTGATTGTAATTATGAAGAGAATTAAAACGCTTATAACTGACCTGAGTTTGAGTTGAGAAATCTAATCGCGATAGTCTAGTACCATGAGTGGTGCGAATACTTAGAGGAAATCTTGGCAAGGTTTGCTAAGTACTAGGAGTGGTGTTAATACTTAGACCAGGAGTGGTGAGAATACTCAGTTGTAATCGTGTGAAGATTATAGTGGAACACTTTGCAGAGGATACTGGAGAAGCTCAATTGGAGTTAACCAATATAAAAATATTTGTACAATTATCTCTTCTCTCAACTAAACGATTCTCTTATAAAAACATGCAGTTGTGTTTATTTCCAAATACAAAATCTTTCATGCTAAACAATTACTTTTCTTAAAGGCTTAATAGCTTACTTTGTCCCCATGTTAAGAGCTGAATTTCCGTTTAGTACTCGATTTTAAAAATGAAGACATTCGATCCCCATTTTACGAAAATTGTGTATCTTAAGTCATCATGGTTTAATGACATTAAAATTGAAAACGTTGATCTGAGTGTGGATGTGAGGTGTGCAAGAAATGTGGTCGTGGCAATGAGTTGGGGTACGTTAGTTGACGTGGTAGGAAAATGAAAAAATTACATGTTATGAAAAAATTACATTAGGGAGCTTGCAGTCGCTGTCCTACACACCACGACCACCATCCACAATCGCCAACGTTGCTACCGCAAAGCTCACCATCGTCGGAACACCACGAGTTCATCTCGCCACCACACATCGCTGCCATCAACTCACCGCAGAGAATCACCCAGAGCAAAATCCACAACCTCCATCATTAAATCGCGAAAGCAACCCTCAAATCGCCTCGAGTTCAGAGTGCGAGCCTCCTCCTGTGTGAGCCATCATCTTCTCCGCCATAAAACCAGCACAATAGCGCCACCAACAACTACAACTACCCCTCCGCGATGCCAATCTCTTCCACCACATAACGCAATAGCGACTTCTTCATCCAAATTTCGCTCAGAAACCTGCAACTAGATAAATCAATTCGCACAAATCTGAGCTGCATTCAGAATCCCTAAGGCAAATCGCGATGGTGAACCCTAGATTGAAGGTTTATTCAGTGTAATTTCTAGGCTTGAGGATTTGGGATGTTTTAATCGGTGCAAAACCCTAAATGAAGCAGAGACCATAAGATGGACCAATTAAACGGTGGGAAGGAGAGATTGATCGGAGGAAAACCTTTTAAACGGAGCAAAGGAAGATTTAAATGGTGGAAGTGGCTAGAATCCGATTTCAATTGGTGAAATGGAATGTAAATGAGATTCTAATCGGGCAGAGATGAAGGAAAGAAGATCTAAGGGAAGAATGAGGTGCAAAGTCGAAATCAATCGGTGGATTGATGACAAACCTGATGGAAGAGACTGTCCTTGGCTTGGATTTGCGATAAAGTCGAGATTTGGTGACGACGGGAAGAGAAGCATGTGAAAGCTGAAAGGAAGACGGAGGAGTTGAAGAAGCGACAGAGTCACACTACCGTAGAGGATGAGCACAAGACAATGGAGAGTAGGATTAAACTGGACCGTGTTCGTGAATACAGATGAATGAAGATTGAAGAATGGTTTCTGTGTGTAGGTTCTTGGGTTTTTTGTGTATGGGTTTCTGGGTTCTCTATGTGTAGGTGGAAAAGATGAACTCTATTGGTAGGAAGAACATATGAGAGAGAGAAAAAGTGCTGGCAAGAAGAGTAGAGGAGAGAGAAAAAAATGTAGCCACGTAAGCACAAAGTTAACGCCTTTATTATCAACTTAACGGATAAGACTTTATTTATACAATTTTTACAATTTTAGGACTCAATGTCTTCATTTTTAAATGTGGATACTAAACGGAAATTCATCTCTTAACTTGGAGACAAAATAAGCTATTAAGTCTTTCTTAAAAGAAAGTTCTTATAAAACGCTGCCGTATATATTCTGAATTATATATTCTGGATTGCATGATAAAACATATTTTCATTTATTAATATTTATCAAGTCGAGTGTTTAAACTTTCAAAAGATAATCTTTAAAGTTCGATAATGTACTATCTTAGAAGGGTTGCGAAAAGTTTTCTATTAACACTGTTCAATCTCTCTTTTAATGTTTTTGAGGTACTTCATAAACTCCTAGAGTAGAGAGTCAAGCTTTAATTTTCTGAGAGAGCATAGTTTTTGCTTTTGTCATTTTTTCATTTTCTGAGTTTAACAATTTTGAAAAATAATACACAAATGTGATGAGATATTATCAATTTACATTATCGACTTTATTTTGCGTAACTCGATAGTTATTGATGGTTTTAGCATAATGTTTTATGATTAGATGAAAAAGAAGTGTTTGGCTGAGATATTATCAATTTACATAAGAGCATATACAGTAGTGTTGGCTTATCCGACGATGATCAAAGTGTGCCGTAATAATTATTGTGACGAAGGAATAAAGTTCCTGCATACAGCTAAATATCCTCCTATTACTTTTTTTCTATACTTTATTTTCTCTAATTTCACAATCATTTTGTCAGGGAAATGAGGAACATATATAAATTCCACAAACAGCATCTCCCACTATTTTGGAATTCCATTTCTGCTATAGCCATTTCTCCTTGGTAAGGGAAATTTATACTTCCTAAATGAAGGGATTTACTAAATTTATTATTAAATAAAAAAATATTAGTAAAATGTCAAAAATGATAATTTATGAAACTTTACATAGTAATTAATTACTAGACACTAATAAGTCAGCCCTTTTCAATTTTGGAATTAATATTTTATTTCGAACTTGTATTTTAAATTAATTTTGCTAATTGTCATACGAAATGATCGCATAGCCGAGATTGGATCTGTCACACATAAGCTGGTGGAGACTTTATTTTATATATTCTTTTCTTGTGGAGAAAAAGGGAAGATATAGTAGGTTCTGGAAGAGGGGGTGCCCACTGAGAAAGAAAGTGTTTTCTTATGTAATCTTTTGTTTTAGAAGTTCCTTTGAGAAAAAATACAGTTTTGGGGAATGTCGCACGTTTTCTCTTTTACTTTTTGACCTTCTCTTCGAAGGCTCCTAACAACCTCTCAAAGTGATTCTACATATACAGGTTGTTGGTGTATGATACTTTGCGTCTATAACCTTTGAGTTTTCTAAGTAAAGGAGGGAAGCTCTCAGAGGGATATGAAGACTTGAAGGTGAAGTTGAGAATTTTGTGTTTTTGTGTATGTTGTGATTTATTTATTTGAATTATTCTTAAAAACGGGTAGATTGATATGTCTGTGCAATTTTGTGTTTTTAGACAGAAAAAGTTGGTGGAAGCAGAGCAGAAAGGTGAAGAACAGATATTGATAT
Organism: Vigna umbellata; assembly: GCF_029865625.1. Classification (NCBI taxonomy): domain Eukaryota; kingdom Viridiplantae; phylum Streptophyta; class Magnoliopsida; order Fabales; family Fabaceae; genus Vigna; species Vigna umbellata. The sequence continues at coordinate 4,786,285 of NC_142167.1, read as the reverse complement.
ATTGTTACAGAAAAGGAGCATGATGAAATTTCTAAGGTGTGGAGGGAAGATATGTATGAATAATAATGACGTGGAAAATAACTACAAGGGAGAAGAACAACCTTCAAGGAATGTGATAGAAAGCTCAGAAGAACGACGCAGTGATGAAGCTAAAGCACATGGTTGGTGGTTGTTGCCAAAGAAAACATACGATTCGATAAAAGAGAAGAAGCCTGAATCCGATTGGAGCGAAATAGACGACGACACTATAAAGCAAGAGAGGCCCAGAAGAAACACGGTGCTGCATATAGCAGCTCTCTACGGAAATGATAAGTGTGTGGAAAAGGTACTTCAAATCGGTGAACACCTTTTGCTAAAAATAAATGGTAATGGTGATACACCACTGCATGTTGCTGCAAGAGCTGGCAAAATCTCTACTCTCGAGAAATTGGTGGCTGCACTTCTCCATCGAAATTCTGAAGAAGCAAAAGAGACAATCCTTGTAACCAACAAACAAGGAAATACTTTCTTCCATGAGGCCTTATTGAACGGTCACAAAAATGTTATGAACATTCTAGTTTCTTCACCAGCCTTCGAGCAATTGGCAGAGGAAACTGTTTTTGTTAGTTCAAACAATAACGACAAATCAGTTTTGGACTTAGCGATTGAGAAAGGTTACGAGGACATTGTTGATGATGTATTGACCAGAATGATTCCAACCAATGAAGGTACGCAGTTTCTTCATACCTTTAAACTTCCTCCTCCTATTATTCTTTTCTAGCTAAGTTTTAACAAAGTCAATATAACAACAAAAGTTTATAAACATATATTAAAATACGTGAGTTACTCACGGATAATAATATTTAGGAGTACCAATTGTTTATCTATAGTGGATTTTATCGGTAAATTTTCATAAACATAACTATTTTTGTTATCCTTAAGTTAGACCATGTTAAACCCTATGATAAAAGGGTATAATGGAAGAGTTTTACATAAGAATAAGTAGACCATCAATCAGAGACAATCTAGTAGCGTTACAGAGAACTTAGTACAAGCCTTTATTTGGCGCTTCTGTAAACTACCTTGTGTTTAGATGAAAATTTTCAACAATTTCAGAAAATAGAAATACATAGAATTTTTGTAATTAAATTCTTTTAATTTCTTAAATAATTTGTTTCGATAAAATAATTAAAATGTGTTCGATTTTAATTTTGTTTTTTGAATAAAACAATTTAATTTTTATTTTAAACTAAACTAAACTTTACCCTTAAGTTAATTTGACTTTCAATCCAAAATGATTGATATGAATGTATTAATTCATTCATATAAATTAAATTAATAGTTTACAATTATATTATTAAAATAATCATATATAAGTCTATACACACTATTAATTTTAAAATTTTATTTTTTAGGTACTTACAAAAAGCGCAAAAAGCGCATGGTAGATTCGGATATGCATATGGACAAAACAGAAAATCAAGGCGCCCTACCCGACCTTGCGGCAATCTTAAAAGACAGAAAAGGTAATTTTTGTTGTATAATTATAAGTTTTCTCTTTCCATAATATAATAGTAACAATTGAACCAATATCTCTCCACTATTTTTGTGCGTAGATGGAGCAATCGAATTTAAAAAAAAATGTTAAATTAAGAGGGATGATCTAGAATTATTTAATAATTTTTAATTATGTGTATACAGTTTTTTAATTAGACAACTCAACTTGTTTATTAATTGGACATTTTGTTTAACTGTTGTTATGATTGTAAACAAGTACTTTTTATTCAGAATAACGACTTCAAAAGGCCCTTATAAAATGAGAATCTTCATTGCATATCATGTTATGCTTTTTTTCTCTTTTAAATATTCAATTTTTTCAAAATTTCCGATATTTTCTTTTGGAAACTATTAGATGTGATAAACTCATAACAAGATATAATGTAATTGGTTAACTTCTTTTTCCAACCATAAATATATTTTTTCTACCATATTTATTTACTTATTTTTCAACCATATTTGTTTATTTCTCCTTATGGACATAACTGCAATGAAGATGGATATAACTGCAACATATGGATATTAATATCTTATCCTCCCGTTTTTCATATATATTTATTGTTATAGTTGTTTTCATTATTTTGACATAACATATTATTGACATACTTTTGGACTTGTGTCATAAGAATTGTAAAAGGGTAATTTTGTTTGGTCTCTGAGTATTATTATAAATAATATACACAGTCAATAAATAATATACACAGTCACTGATAATGTAAAAATCAAAGTGTCATAAATTCATAAAATGTTATGTATAAGTTTTTTTATTGTTATAATATTATTTACTTAAAGTTATGTACAGTCGAAGGGCGCATGGCACTTATGGATATAGAAATGGACACAAGAGATATAAGCACTCCAACATTCTCAAAAAATCAAGGTGCTCGATCACCAGCCATTATGGCTATCTTAAAAGAGAATAAAGGTAATTTTTGTTGTATAATTATAAGTTTTCACTTGTCCATATTAGAATAGTAAAAATTGAAGATATGAATCAATAACTCTCCACTATTTTTTGTGTAGATGAAGTAATCGAAGTTTAAAAAATGTTAAATTAAGAGGGAGGATCTAGAATTATTTAATAATTTTTAATTACGTCTATATAGTTTTTTTTTAATTAGACAACTCAACTTATATTTATTTATTAATTGTACATTTTGTTTAACTGTTGTTATGATTGTAAACATGTACTTTTGATTCGTAACACCCAAAAATAGCTTTAAGCTATACTCAGGTACATTTAAACTAAAATAGAACAGTTACAAGAATAAAATTAAACTTACAGTTATTTTGAAATAACCAAAAATTTAAAACTTTAAAGGAACCTATACTGCTACAGGTACAAGACCCAACGATCTTACACTAATAGAAATCATCCTCTCCTGCCAGCGCCACATGCCCACCAGCTTCCGTCTGGTTCGTCCTCGAACCACACCGTACTGGGAGAGGCTAGGCTCTGATACCATTTGTAACGCCCCGGCAACTCACAGGGACCATCGACTGGGAGAGTTCTTTTGAGTCAGGCTACCGAAAAGCAAATGCATTTTGGTGATATGAGTAGCCAAATCAATTCCTTTAAGTTATCCTTCAACTGTATAGTCCCATACCTACACAGTCTCCAGATCACTCTCATTCCGGTGTATGTTCGATTCGTCCATGTACCCCTTCCACTCGAAGCTGCCAGGAGCCGCTCCTTGTCTGTGCTCCTGCACCATGCCTCTTGCACCGGCGTCACTCCCCGCCCTCGTCAGTGCTCGGATGTCACACCCATCACATCTTTAAATAACTTCAAATCGAACATTAAAACAACATCACCATGGAGCATAACTGAATTGGAAAATATCAACAATTATTATAAACAAAACCTGACGGTAGAACACCTCCTATCTATGAATCTGACCGTACGGGATATGGCTTCCCTATGATGAACCTGACCGAATAGGATATTGTTTCCCTATGGTGAACATGACCGAACGGTCATGTAAAGAGTGAAACTCAAGCATGAGCTGAACACTATTAGTTTGATCTGAGTACTATTGAATTAGACCGAACACTTATTGATTAATGTCGACCACTAGTAGACCATACCAAACACTATTATTTTAGACTAATCACTATAGGCTTAGGCCGAACACTGAGGGCTTATGTCGAACGTTATAACCAGGATAAACACTTTAGTTGAACCAAATACTTATTGTCAGACTGAACATTTTCTCGTTATTCAAAGACTATAACCTAACTATATTCACTAGATAGAATCCCAAGAATTGACTGAATACTATGGAACATCTATAATTGGACATAATCAAATACTAAAGCTTATAATCAAAATCTAAGAGCTTAGACCGAATACTACGAGTTTAGACCGAACACTCTTAGTTTCAATTTCAATTACATAATTTGGTAATATGACTACACCTAGTGCTTAGTGCATCACCGAGCACTACTGAGACTGAGTGTTGGCATTTGACCGAGCACTACCAAGACAGTTCAAGATCGAGCGGTCAATAACAGTTATAGCTTATGACAGACCGAATGTCGTTTACAAACAAAAGTTATGTCTAGATCGAATGCTACAATAAATTGAAAATCACACTAAACCGAACGGTCATTATTTGAGAATCCACAATAGCATAATTCAGTTAAGATCGAACACCAGAGAGAAGCCGAACGGTCAATTAAAGACCTTCAGCAAACTACATAATTCTACAAAATAACTGTAGAATTAGGATCAATACCAAACCTTACCAATTTCACTCGACCATTGAATTAGAATCAAACAGAAACATTATCATCATAAAACGCATCATCAATATTTCATACCAACAACACCGAATATCAAATCATTGAATTTCATACACATGCATAATCATCAAACCAAGTAATTGAATTAGCTAGCTTCCCTTATCTATTAGACCGAATCGAATAGCTCTACCTCTTCAGAAATTTGCTCCTAATACCAAAAGACCTCAGGAACCTACAGTTCGCAAATTTGCGATAATAAACCAACCCAAAATACCAGAAAAGTGATTAGAAATAAGAAGAAGAAGCTGATAACACATGCAACCAGAAATATGGCTCGCATGAGTCAGAAAGTTTCAAAATCCTACAAGAACCCCAAAGATTGAGACTTACCCGTTCTAAATGAAACGTTGATCGGTGAAAATTGAAATTCTTGACACTGGGATAGCTTTCGTTACAATTTAATTGTAAATCAAATGAAGTGGAATGAGAGATTTTTAGAGAGAAGGAAGAAGATTTTAGAGAGAAGGAAGAGAAAAGAAAAGAGAAGAAGTTTTAGAAAGAAAAAGTGGTGTAAGAAAATGGCAAGAGGATTTAAAGTTTTAATTTAAATACTACCACTGAAGCCACTTATTCACTCGAGAAACATACAATTGTCTATTCCCTTCCACATGTCATTTTCGGGTGATGAGAACAACTTCAAAAAAGTCACTATCATATTTATACACATTTGTAGTTAGTTTTCTATAACGAAAATTTAATGGAATTAATACTTACTTAAAAGATCAACACAACATTAAATATTCATTCTGAAAAATATTTTACAAAACTGATAAAAACCTTTTGTTGCTTGATTGAAAATTATTTTAATTTTAAAATTAAATGATTAAATTCTTTCATTTTAAAAATTTTGTACTTATATCAAGTTAACAAATTTATTTATTATAAAGAAAATCTTGAGTGTAACATTAAAAAGAAAGAAAAGAAAAACATTTACATATTATTTTGTGCTTTTTTGTCTTTTAAATATTCAATTTTTTCAAAATTTCCGAGATTTTCTTAGGAAACTATTAGATATGATCAACTCATACCAAGATATAATGTAATTGGTTAACTTGTTTTTCCAACCTTAAATATATTTTTCCTACCATATTTATTTACTTTTGAACCATATTTGTTTATTTCTCTAAAGTAATTCATGCATTTAGTATTTCTCAGCAAAATTCTACTAGTAATTGGCTATTCCTAACATATGACAGGTATTCTAGAGAAAATATTAAACAGAAAGAAAGAATGGATTCATGATAAGGATGAAAAAGAAAGAAATGCTCTTCACTATGCAGCTTCCAAAGGATATCTAAATGGTGTTGAGTGTTTGCTTCAAAAGTGTGATACCTGCAATATGGAAACAGACAGATATGGCTTTTATCCTCTTCATCTGGCTTCTGCATGTGGACGTATTGAAGTGGTAAAGAAATTGCTTGAAAACTGTCCAAATCCCAGAGAAATAATTGATAAGAAAGGTCGAAATATTGTTCACATTGCAGCTATAATGGGAAAGTTTGATGTGGTAAGTTATGTCTTGCACGATGCAAATGGAGTTAAAGATATGATAAATGACAAGGATTACGATGGAAACACTCCTTTGCATTTGGCTGCCTCACATTACCGTCCAAAAATTGTGCAAGCCTTGACATGGGATACAAGTGTGGATCTCAATTGGCTTAACAACAACAACCAAACACCTCTCGATGCTTTTGAACAATTTAAACAACAAAATAATCCACCTATCGTACAGGCAAGTATATAGAGTATTGTGTTTACTTAGGCTACTTGATTTTTTCTATTATTGTCTTGTTAAATTTGTAACATAGACTTGTATTTGTAGCGGCTAACATGGTGTCAACTAAAATCAGCTGGCGTACAAAATGCTGAAAGAGGGTCACACTCTATTCAGGTCCCTTGTTCCCCTTTCAAATCAAAAGCCAAAAACACAGAGTTTTTCAAATCAAAAGCCAAAAACACAAAGTTTTTCAAATCAAAAGCCAAAAACAATGAGTTTTATAAAGACAGAATCAACACTCTTATGCTTGTTTCAACCCTTATAACTACAGTAGCATTTACCGGAGGTTTTACTTTGCCTGGTGGAACTAACAGTAATCCTCCAGGACAAGGCATGGCTCTTATGCTGAATCACGTGTGGTTTAAACCATATATTTTATGCACCACAATATCTATGTATGGTGGCATTAGTGTCGTTATTATACTCATTTGGGCTCAATTGGGAGATGTAACTTTGGCACTTTTTGCCCTTAAAGTGGCAAGACCACTTTTAGGAATCACTCTTGCAACCCTATCAGTGGCTTTCTTGGCTGGTGTCCACCTTGCTATAAGCGATCTCAGTTGGTTGACAACTACTGTTCTGATTTTGTGTGTGGTCTTCATTATCCTGCTTTTGTTACTGTACACTCTTCTCTGGTTTCCCTCAGAATCAAGCAACGTAATAATGCGATACATTTCATTCTATCCTTTCCAGTTTCTCACATGGTTAACTGAAAAAGATTCAATTAAAGGTACGTAATTTCAAATACCCTATTGTAGTCTCTGCACCTTTGTGACTTCCTTTTCTTCTTTATCCTCTTTGAGATGGAACTTAACCTTTGTTTTCATGTCATCTTATTTGGAGTTGTGCATCTTATATAATTATATGCCACTACTCATCATTTTTATGTAATCTTTTTCTTTTTTTCTATAGTATACAAAAAGAGGGTTGAGTTTAGTTAAATTTGTTTGAGGATGCGTGGTAGATATATTTTAGTAAAACCAGAAAGCAAATGAAAGAGATTTAAGCCTTGCATTTTTATGCATAGCACTGTAATTTGATGCGGCAACTTGCTAGAAATTTTTTTCTTCTAGCTACCAGTGCATTTGTTGTCATTCTAGTGCTAAATCACAATATTTATGTAAAACTAAGAGGGATTGCAAGATTTTTGAGAACAACACTCTAATTTCCATACCTTAACCAAGTGTGTTCATAAAAGGTAATATGAGAACCATTGGCAGAACCTAAAAGACCTATTGGTCTAAAACAAGCGTATCTACAAAATTATTATCCAAACTCTTCTATCTTGATTAGAGGATAGATCAAGAGATATTAGTATTGGCAAAACTAAGTAATTAGTGAGAATCCAAGAAATATGAAGACCCTAACTTACCTAAGTGACTTGACAAAATTTAATAGGAGAAATATCATCATAACCCAAAGAATCTATCTATTCATCTAAATGAAAGGAACTGAGTGTGGAAATTTCAAATTTGCAATGACTGATTGTCTAGTGCCCCCACAATGAGATAAACCAAATTAAATTTATATTTCATAATGTAGTGTGACTTCTCTTAAAAAATGTACTTTCTCCATCTTGAAGTCATAATTAAACTTTTATATTTACATCCATAGAAGCATGAAAGCATGAATGAGAGATGAAGTTTCCTAAGTAAATGAATACATAAAACCACAATGCAACGACTACTTACTTGTTGTCTCTATTGTTTAATTGGTGAAGGCATATTTACATTACATGACTTTGATATTAAAGAACTGGAGGAACATGAATATGGAGGAAAGCAAACAGAAGAAACTGAAGAAACTGAAGAAGTTGATGAAGGGGAGAATGAGAAGGATGATAATGATGATGTAGAGGACGAAGATGATAATGATGATGTAGAGGACGAAGATGATAATGAAGACGAGGAGAAGGACACTCATGAATAGTAGTTTTTTTATACAATTCAAAATGTAGGATAAATGTACTTCCTATTTTAATTTGGTGACTACAAAGAAAAACAATCTCTAGTACCAAATGGGGAAAATGCTTTTTATATTGCAGTCTTAACTTTGTTTGGGGTGAATTCTGAAAACATGTCGATTGAAAAGTTAAAGGATTTTGCTAGTCTCTTTATTTATGCAAATATAAGTTACAACAATAAGTAATTTTATTAGCATGTAAGAAATTCAATTTTAAGGTCAAATAATAGAAGAAATTATAGTGCATGCTTTTGTAATTTTGTTTAGTTAATTTTATGAGATCTATTATCCTTTAACAAAGTTTTATAATATTGTAAGAAAACGTTGAATTACCAAATAAATTTGACTGATGAATGCTAATTGATTATTTATGCATGCAATGCCACCAAATAATTGCTATGTGATACAAGGTGTACATTATTGACAATATAATCCATTGATCAAATATATTTGTTTAGGCGGTAAAACATCCACCGATTACGTCTTATAAATGATGCCTTGGAAGGTGAAAAAAATATATAGCATAGTAAAAAAATAGCAATACAAAATTATTTAAAACCCATGAAAAATTTTGAACTTGTTGCCTAGTCGTTTGTCCTTTGCCAACAATTATTTTCTTCCATTAAATAAGTTTTGATAAAAAAAAATTGAAGTGTTAAATTATGTTTATGCTAAGACAAGATCATTATGAAACATTTATTTTGAAATTTAACAAAATTGTTTATTGAAATATTGTTAATCGCAAATATTGTCTAAGATAACAGTTTATTGTTATTGTTTAGATATGATTAAATGTTCAATGCCAACAATAAACGTTATCCTTAATGCCATAATAAATTGTTTATTGTTTCGACTTTATGTACCTAATCTAATCATTAGATGAATAGTTATGTATTGTCTTTTTCTCTGTGTAGATCTTGCCAACGAAGTGTTTTGTTAAGTTTTGTGTTGTGATAATTAGTATAGGATTTTATTGATGTGATAGAATAAAAAAATTTATTTAATGGGTAGAAATTTAAGATTATCAAAATGTCCCTAGTTATTAAATTAATATAAAATAATAATTGTTAATGTTATATTTAATTGTAAAAATGTTTATAAAGAGTAAAAAATTAACATTAATTAATTTAAAAAATGTAAAAAAAGTTAGATATTTTTTTTTATTTACAAAATATAATTATAATTAATACAGATAATATAAATAATAAATATTTTAAATTTGCTAAATTATAAAAATATCATATAAAATAAAATAAAAACTATATTGTTTTGATATCAATAATATTTAATAATGTAACAAGTTCTTAATTGAGCACATTAATTAGGATAATTTGACGATGACTATAAAATAATGATCTGAGGTAACTACTATAATGTACTTAGAATCATGTGATTGCTAATTACTAATTTGCCACATTAATTAATTTCATTCAAATATTAATTTATTAATTCATGAAATATGGAAGACCAACCGTGTCACTTGATGGTCACAGCAAAAAAGACTTCAAAAAATTTAACTAATCCTAATTAAAAAAACCGTAGCCTAGTGCGGCTCCACCTCCTCCTTCCTATCCATGCACCAAAACCCAGTGCTCACTCTCCATTTGAGTGAGGCATTTCATCGAACATCATAACGGCACCTCTTTCCCCTTTAAACACCCAAAAAGAACACTCACACTCACATTCACTGTCTGTGGTTTTCCCTCCGTGTTCCTCTCCGACCCTCTTTTCTCCCCCTTCCACTCCTCCCTCCTCCACTTCACTTCTCTATCCTCCACCCTCTCCCACGCCAAAAACCTCGCATCCACCTTCCTCCACCTCCTCCAATCCCACCTCTCCCCAAACTCCTCTTAACCTTGCTTGCGAACTCTATGTCCACCTCCTCTTCCTCAAAAACTTCAACCCCTTCCACAACGCCCATCAGTCCTTATTTCACCTGAAAAACCAAAGAAACAAGTGAGATAGCCATCAAAACGAAGATCTCAAGCCATCAAAACAAAGATCTCTTGTATTGAAATTAAGTATGAAGCAGTGTATTCGATTACACCCAACCTCGAATACAAGGTGCTGAAGCAATTCTCAAGACCATGGAACCCAATCCCAGTATTGAAACTGAATATGCTGCAACACAAAACATGATAGAACCAAGTCCATAAACACGGAACCGAATACCGCCTCCACTTCTACATCTTCTATGCCCTGGAATAGATTATTGTTACTTGGAATCGAATAATTCAATTTGGCATGGGTTATTTCAAATAAAAGATGATGGCATTCGACCAAAAGACTGAGGGTAAGGATGACATTTCTCAATAAATCAGCTCAAATTCGAACATTTTAGGCTTTGTTCGTTTAGAGTGATTTGGGAGAGATGATTTGGGGAAGATGATTTGAATGGATTTGAGTGAATTTGAGGGTAATTTTTTTGTTGTTTTTTTGAGTGGATTTGTGGGTAATTGAGAATGGATTTGGAAGTAAAGTTTCTGAGAATTAGTATAGGATTTGATTGATGTGATAGATTTTAAAAATTAGTTTAATTGTTAGAAATTAAAGATTACTAAAATGCCCCTGGTTATAAAAGTAATATAAAATGTTATTTATAAATGTTATATTTAATTGTAAAAATATTTATAAAGAAAAAAAATTATGAATAATTTATAAAATTAATGTTTAAAAATTATAAAAATTAAATAATCAACTTATTTTTAATAAATTAGAAAATATAATATACCTATTAATTAAGATGTAGATTTTTTAAATTATAATATTAAAATAATTATAAAAAAACTGAAAAGCGTAACCGGTTACGCGTTTGCAACCTTCCCCTTCCTCACGCACTGCTTCTACACAGTCTACATCCTCCGATCCTTGGTGCACCTCCTCATCTCGCCCTCATGCATCCACTGCTCCATAATCCTCTTCAACTCGTCCTCCTTATTCATGCCCACAACTTCGACCGTCAACCATTAATATTCAATCACACCACTAACAACGACAAGCAGGGAACAACGATGAAGGCTGCTGGAACCGCGACTTCAACGCTTCAAACAAAACGCAAAAACCAACCCTGTAACCGAATAAATTTCTACGTAACCGAATACCCAAATACAACTTTTCTCTGTGTTCTGCGTAACCCACTGGAATCGAATATGCACTTCATAAATCCAATATATCTGGTTTTAGTATCTGGTATCTTGAAATGTTTTAAGGGCATAAAAGCCTTTTCCCATTAATTCATCGCAAATCTTCTCAGTTATGCGAGTGATTCAAAAACCCATCGCCTCATTTTGCTCCTCACAAATCGGCTGAAACGAACACGGTAATAGTTTAATTCCTCGCTCACAAATCTCTGTAAATAGTAAATTCAGTTGAAACGAACACAGCGTTAGTGAGATACCAAAAAAGCATCAATCTCGCAAATCATCTCAAATCCTTTCTCGCTAATCACTCGTAACGAACACGAATTATCGCCCTCTACCTTCCTCTTTCTCTTCTTTTTTTTCTTATTGGTTGGACTCTCTGTTTCAGTTTCAGTTTCCTTGTTGGCTTCTTTTGGAGGGTGTTCGGAAGATCGAAGCTTTCAGTGTTTGTCTCGCTTGGACAACCTGAGTGTGGGGGTAGCAGCATCCAAAAGAGATTTGAGAGAGTTTGAAGATGAAGGAACTTCGTTGATATTATTTTGTTGTTGGCCAATTTGGCTATAAGCTTAAGCTTCAGTTTCTTGTTTGATAGAACCATTTTCCAGCCCTGGTTAGGGCTGCAACTCCACTCTCAAACCCTCAATGCAGAAACTTGGCGAAACCGAATACACAACAATTGTGCAGGTGGAACTTAATATGCAACGAAGGAATCAAATACACCCCTTTTGCTTTTAGCTGCTAGGGACGGAACTGAATACCCCTCCCCGTAACCGAATAAGCCGCTTCAGATCTTCATCTTCTTCAACGAATTTTCATCTTCATCCATCAACCGTAACACCAACCATACACCGACACTGACCCTTCTTCGTCTTCGTCTTCCGCTCCAACGACATGCCTCCAACATGCAACAACAAATTGGAATCGATTATCTTCATTTTGGAATCGAATCCCTTTTGTCTTTTGTCTTATTTTTAGTTGGTATTTTACAAAGCACTAAAGGCATATACAAGATTACTTTAAATCGTTACAAATCGTCACATTATACAAAGATAATGAAAACTCATCTCACAAATCACCTTAATTATATAGTACACGTCAAACAAAGTTCTCATCGCATTTCTATTTAAATAGTGACACCCACTGAAGTGAATATACCTAAGAGAAACAATGACATGGGATAAGTACAATAAATAGGCTTTAGTGACCCCATCTTTTGGTTGTTGTAAAGTGATTTTTTTTATTATAACAAAATAATTTTGGTTGTTGAAACAGAAAATAAAAGTTGAACAGGAAGTAGTTGTAATAAGAATTGAAAGGTTATTAGAATAATAACCATGTCTAATATTAAAAAAAAAGTGGGTAAAGATATATCATGGTACTGAAGTAATAAAAAGAAATACAAGTATATGTGTAGTCAGCAATCAAAATAAAAAATAAAAGAGGGTTTAAGTTTCAAAACAAAATATAAATTTTAAAATGTCTCCGATGTGATATAGAATTTCTTAGATTTGAATTATAGAAATCTAGCTATCATGATAGCACTGTACGCGGCATGTCCTAGTCAGATAATTTTCAGTCAAATAGGCTATAGGCTGGGCAGTGACGAAATCTCAACGAGAAAAGAAATGCAACGATTTTCGAAATACGATGCATGAAATTAGTGTTGTCAAAAGATACTACCTGATCGGGTTTATGATGGCTTGGTAAAAAATAATCAATCTAATCCGATTAGTAAGTTAAAAAAATTTAAATTTAGTCTGATCATCGTAAAGTGTAGGTCAATTCACTGTTTCATTGGACTACAAATTTTTTAAAATGAAAAGAATTATATTGAATTTAAATAATTTTACTCTAAAATAATATTAAATTATAAAGACAATCAAAATGAAAAAGTTAACATATATATCTTAAATGTATTAAAAAAACAAATAAATAAGTTTATTAGAGTTTTGAAGGATAAAGTTATAATATTTTGCTTTCTTAAAATATTTTTTTTTATTTTTATTTATAATACAATAAAAAAATGTTAACTAGAAACAAAAAAAAATAATTATATTAAATTAGATGAATTGGTAAATCAATCTAGTTCACCACAGGTTCAACTGGATAAACCAGGTTTTAAATGAGTCGAGTTAAAAATTAACTCATATAAAAAATTTTATTTTTTTCAAACCCAACCTAACCCGAATCTAAAGTAGGCTGGATTGGCCCACAGATTCTAACCCATTTTGACAATACTAATAAAATGAAACGACAAAATTAATACATTAGACTTTCCAAGCTATATGCAAAAAAGATATTTATAAATATATTATTTCATAAGTCCAAACTTTTTAGTGACTTTGCTTACGAGTCCATGTTATCGGGTGTTCTTTTTTCTACAAATCAATAATTGATAACGATACTTGTAACATCCCAAATTAGTAATATAAAACTACTAAAATGAACATGGATAATGATACAACAAGAACTATAGGTTAACTATGAACAAAAATTTCTTCACCTGAAGAATAAAAGTTCATCCTAAACTGTAAGCTTCACTCCCAAACCCGCTGCGACAACTGAAAGATTACATTCCTAAGCTCACACCATTTAGGTGATCATTGAAAAAAAGAAAGCAACATACAAAGACATACCACAAAAAAACAAGGGTAAGCTAGTGTAATTTAATATTCATGTGGAAATACAATTCAAACGAGCAACTAGGATACTCATAAATTCATCAATTAAATTAACTAGCTTCCCTTACCATTAATGTAACATCCCAATTTAGTAATATAAAACTACTAAAATGAACATTACATGGATAATGATATAACAAGAACTACATGTTAACTATGAACAAAAATTTCTTCACCTGAAAAATAAAAGTTCATCCTAAACTATAAGCTTCACTTCCAAACTGTCGCTGCAACAAGTGAAAGAGTGCATCCCTAAGCTCACACCATTTAGGTGATCATTGCAAAAGAGAAAGCAACATACAAAGACATACCACAAAAGAACAAGGGTAAGCTAGTGTAATTTAATATTCATGTGAAAATACAATTCAAACGAGCAACTAGGATACTCATACAACATGTGTAAAACATATAAACATATATTGACCGACCACTTTAACTTGATTGTCCTGACTAGTATGAATATATAGCTTGAGGCCGTTCGTGCACCCGTGGGTGTAGTAACCGGAAACCCATCAGCTGCCACACGAGGTTAGCCTGTTATCACTCACCGTAGGACCCTCCTAGGCTAGGGCCTCCTGCTATTCTCACGACATGACTTACCCATCTCTACTTGAGAATTGGTAATCATTAGAATGTCAGGATGAACGTTGTGGATTTCACTGTCCATATTCATTACTTTACCACCACCTTGATAACCAATCACTGAGACATTCCTCCTTGGAATTCTCTTTCATACCAGTTGGAACATCATACCTTATTTGAATATTAATACAATTTCTCATACATAGTAGATCAATGCAACTATAATAAGCAATCAGAGCCAAACAGTGAAATCAACATTTAAAGACCGAATAATATTTAGTAGTAGAAGACTGAATGGGAAACAGCACAACTCCTGAGTACGACCGAACGGTCAATGACTAGTCAGGCTTAAGCAAAGTCCAAACTCAGTTGAGGACCGAACGCTAGAACACTCCCGAACATTTAGACTATCCCAAACACTAAAACTTAGTTCGAAATAATCAAAGTAACCAAACACCAAGGTTAAGCCGAACACCGAGTATAAGACCGAGTACTTATACCATACTAAACACCAGGACAAGGCCGATTACTAAAACTAGACCAAACATTGGTACAAGACTGAACACTTATAACTTAGACCGAAAACTAATGTAAGATCGAGGACTAAGGTTAGACTGAACCCTAGTAGAAAACCGAGCACTACTAAGAGACCGAGTGCTAGACAAGACCGAGCACTACTAAGAGACCGAGTGCTAGTACAAGATCGAGCACTACTAAGAGATCGAGTGTTAGTACAAGACCGAGCACTACTAAGAGACCGAGTGCTAGTACAAGACCGAGCACTACTAAGAGACTGAGTGCTAGTACAAGACCAAGCACTACTAAGAGACCAAGTGCTAGTACAAGACCGAGCACTGCTAAGAGACCGAGTGGTAGTACAAGACCGAACACTACTAAGAGACCACTCACCCACTTAAGACCAAACGGTCATGAACGGGTAAGACTCTAAAGAGACCAAACCTAGTTAATGACCAAGTATCTGAACATGGCTGAGCAGCCAATCAGCACATGGCCGAGTGGTCAACAGCGCGTGCTCAGCTTGCTGCATAATTCTGCATAAATTCTGCAAAATGATGAACATGCTAGACTTTACCAAAACTAAACATTTTTTCCAACTTCTAATCTTTCATACATGAATCATGTACCAATTTACACCTATCCAAGGGTACCTAAATCTTCCTAACATCATTCCAAAGAGTCTCATACCAGATTTCACTCCAAATTCTGCATAATCATCAACTCAATGACCCAAAATCCATTTCCTTACTTTTTACACATTTTAGAGGGTCTTAAAGGTTCTAATAGCTCCAATTACACTTCCTCACACTCTCCTCACTTACCAAATTCACTCCCAACCCCAAAATCTTATTTTCACCTACCCACTTCCACAAGACCAGAACAGGCCAAACACTAATGCAGAGAAACTCCAACTAGTTCACAGGTTCCAGCATTTACAAATTCAACACAATTCAATCAAACATTCAAGTGACACACATGCAACCATCCAAACAGTAATTTCATACATATGCAAAATCATCAAACAACATTCACATACACCATAAATTCATCAATTAAATTAACTAGCTTCCCTTACCTCTAACCGAACCAGACAACTTCTACAACCTTCAGGAATTTGCTTACTCTTCCAAGAAATTCTAAGAACACATATGAACCACCGATTGGTGAAAGAAGACCAACCGTAGAACCAAAATGAAATCAGAAAGATAAGAAGGAGAATGCTGAACACATGCAAACAAGATTGTTCCTTGCATGCAGCAAAACCAAAAATCACTAAAAACTAGAGAACGTGACTTACCAGTTCTAAATGCTAAACCCAACGGTGAAACAGGAAGCCCTTGACACTAGGATCACTTAGGTGCCTCCTGATCGTCGAAGAGATGAGCCACTAAGGAGTAATTTTAAAGAGAAGGGGAGGAAAGGTAGAGAATATTATTTTTAGAGAGATAGATCTTACTGACATAATGAACTGAGTATTTTAAATTTTTATTATATTGTTAGCTTATTTTAACACTAAGTGTTCAGTTTCATTATTTTCTGGGTTCTTACAATACTTTTTCACACACTAAATTTTTATGTTTATTTTGATACTATCTTTATTAATTTTTTTTTTTTAAAAATACAAAATTTCATGATTAATCTAGTATGTAGAAGTATATTATTTTACCACTACTCATCAATAATTAATCAGCTGGGGCCACTTGATTTCTAAAATTCAAGCCACGAGTACACGCTTACTAAATCAGTTCATATAATAAGGAAAAAGTTAGTTTCACACGGATTAAAAAAACATTTATTTGACACTGCTTTTAATAATATAATTATTTGACCCTGTTAAATGGAGTAATTTGTCGTTTTGTTGCGTAAAAATAGCACTGCTCATGTGACAATAACAACAAACTGGAAGTGATCGTCCACTGATTCAATTTTGCTTTATAATATTCAACCAATCAAATTCAATGAAAAACATGAGTCTACTAAATAAAATTTTCCACGATAAACTTTTTCTCGCGCTGGTTTTAGTCAACGTCGTCATATAGCACCCCAATTTGGATTTGACTACGCTACTAACACATGAATTACCATAAATGTGAAAATGGATTAAAACGAGTTTCGAATACAAATAAAGTATCATCAAATAAAATAAAAAATAGACATAAAAGACACTTCACTTGTTAAGAAGATTTTTGAAGTGATAAAAAAACAAATTTGTGTGGAGATCTATGGATACGTGTATATTGAATCTACATAACAACAAGTTAATCTATTTCAGTACACTGAGTTTAAAACAATTACATATGATGATGACACGAACAAAAATGAATTTCATCCATTAAAAATGTGATTTATTTTGATAAAATTCAGATTAAGTTATTAACCTATTCATAAATTTTAAATATTAAAAAATAAAAATTTAAATGCTTTCATATGTTTCTGAATATATTTATATTATATTATATTATTGTAATTTTGGATTTATTTCAAATTTATCGTCATTTTATATAGTATTTGGATTAAATTTATTTAGATTTCAATTAAAATAAATAAATTATATCTTTTTAATGGAAAAAAATGTAAGTAAGAGATAATCCATTTAACTCATTAATTAAAGGTGAACTCGTTAGACTGAATTCAAATTTTTAGACTTGTTATTAAGTAAGTTATATTGTATTAACTCACTAAATAGCCCATTCACAATAAGTTAAATCGAATTGGACAATGATTCATTTTGATAACTTTGTAATTCTAATTTGAATGAAAAACATGTATTCACCAAATAAAATTTTGCACTAATGAAATATTTTTGCAACACTTCTTGATAGAATTTATGAAGCACGTACAAATAATCAAGAACAATAAGCCATTATAATTGAACAGTTCCCAATACCTCTTAGAATAGCCTACCTGAAGTATTAGACATTGGGAACAATTAATAAGCAACTTGATTAGTATGTGATATTCTCTTTGTAGGAAACTCTCTTCCCTTACCGGTTTGACAATCTGATAATTCTATAAGCTCTAAGATTTCTCCCACAGCTTCACGAACTCTAATAACTAGTTTTACAAACCAAAATAACTTGATGAGAGCATACCCTTAGTACCATTGATCAACCAAGAGTTTTAGAGAAAACTCATACCTCAAATTAAAGAGAAACACAAACACATGCAAAACACTTAAATCAAGAAAAAAAAATATAAATTAACTTACTCTTTAACAAAAATTGATCTGCTAGAAATGAAGATCTCTCTTCAAGGATTCCTCAACGCGGTCTCTGATCTTCAGACAAATGAATAAGAAATTAAAATTTTTAGAGAAATGACAAAGAAATCTTAAGAAAAAAAGTTTTAGAAAGACAAAACTTTTTAGATAATGAAACCCCTTAATAGAAAAATTTATTTATATTTTTATATATGTTTTTAATTAAAATAATAGAGTATCATTATTTAAAACACTCTACTACAACTAATACTTATGTTTCTCAAACCCATTAAAATTTATATATTATCCCCATTTATTATTATTTTTCTATTTACTTTTCTCCTAAAATCAATTCAATTTTTTTTAATTTTTCATTCTTTTTCATTTTTTAACCTTTACACAAAAAAGAAGAAAAAACTAAAACTCCTCAACATTCGAGTTCCCCAAATTCGAATTCCTATAAAGCTTTCCCACTGAAGTTTCTAAACAGAATTAGGAAAAGTGAATTCTCAACCTGAATAGTGAATGAGTATATATGAAGAAATAAATTGCCAATGGATCTATTTGAGAATTTGCTTAAAAAAGTTTTATTTTGAGAAAACAAAAAAAAAGTTAGTTGGTCAAGGTAATTTACTGTGAATAAACAGTAGGACAACAAATAGCCTTATCAACATCAATATTTTAAGGGGTAGGTGAGTTGAAGAATAATGAGAGCTCTTTGCGGTACAGCTCATGGCTAACTACCATTTCATACTCGTGCACTTCTCTCAAGTCGATTCTGGATTCTATATTACATTGAAATTACCTAAATTTTGAACTGAGGGAAGCTTCTAGCTAGTGAGATATGAAGAGATCTGAAGAAGAGTTTAAGGTAGAAATTTGTGTTTTGTGTATATTATGATTTATTTATTTTAATTGTTTGAAAATGGGTCTTTTTAACAGGCAAAAACCAGTTTCGTTTTATGTAAGTAGGCAAATTTTTAAAAAATTACTATGGGGATGTCGTGGAGTCCACACAATTTCAACGTGCACTCCAAAAACGATTTTTCATCATGATAATCGATTACCGAGCATTGTACCGAGCATTGTAGTGTTGAATTTGTAGAGAGACACAACTTCTCTGATAATTGATTATAGCAGAGTTGTAATTGATTAGTAGTAGTATAAATAGGAAAAAACTATCTGTTAATCGATTAATCAATTACCAACAATGAAAGATTCTATGGTAATCGGTTGTAATCTTTCAAAAATAATACTGTTTCTGGGGAATGCATCACGTTTTCTATGTTACTTTTTTCCTTCTCTTTGAAGTCATGGATTCTATATATAGAAGTTGTCGGTGTAATATTA
Source organism: Vigna umbellata (assembly GCF_029865625.1). NCBI lineage: Eukaryota > Viridiplantae > Streptophyta > Magnoliopsida > Fabales > Fabaceae > Vigna > Vigna umbellata. The sequence continues at coordinate 4,766,731 of NC_142167.1, read as the reverse complement.
GAATTCCGTGTTTTGAAGGGAGGGAAGCTTCTGGTCTAGTGGAATCTCAAGAGTTGAAGGTACTTGAAAAGTTGAGAATTTTGTCTTGTGTGTATGTTATGATATATTTATTCGAATTATTCTTTAAAATGGATTGCCTGATGTGTGTAGTTTGGTATTTCAAACACAGAAAAAGAGGTAGTGGAAGCAGAGCAGAAAGGGCAGAAACAGATTTCATATTGTTACAGAAAAGGAGCATGATGAAATTTCTAAGGTGTGGAGGGAAGACAGGTATGAATAATGATGACGTGGAAAATAACTACAAGGGAGAAGAACAACCTTCAAGGAATGTGATAGAAAGCTCAGAAGAACGACGCAGTGATGAAGCTAAAGCACATGGTTGGTGGTTGTTGCCAAAGAAAACATACGATTCAATAAAAGAGAACAAACCTGAATCCGATTGGAGAGAAATAGACGATGACACTATACTGCAACAGAGGCCTAGAGGAAACACGGTGCTGCATATAGCAGCTCTCTACGGAAATGATACGTGTGTGGAGAGAATAGTTGAAATTGGTCCAGGCCTTTTGAGAGCAAAAAATAGTAATGATGATACACCACTGCATGTTGCTGCAAGATCTGGCAACATCTCTACTCTTAAGATTTTGTTGGATGCACTTTTCCGTCATTTAGATCCAAATTCTGAAGAAGCAAAAGAGGTCATCTTTGTAACTAACAGGCAGAAAAATACTTTCTTTCATGAGGCCTTACAGAATGGTCACAAAGATGTAATGAAGATTTTTGATTCTTCACAAGACTTCAACAAACTGGTTGAGGAAACTGTTTTTGTTACTACAAACAATAACGACAAATCAGTTTTGCGCTTAGCGATTGAGAAAGGTTACGACGACATTGTAGATGATATATTGACCAGAATAATTCCAAGTAATGAAGGTATACAGTTGCTTCATACACCTTTAAACTTCTTCTCTGGATTTGACACACTTAAATTTTTTAAATTTATTTAACATTATTTTCAATTATTTTTTATTTTCTTTTTCTTGTATAACTACAAACATTTATACTTTTATCACTATTTTATCTTTGTAATATTTGTCAAATGAATGTTTATGTTATGGTACATTATCTTATTTTATAGATATAATTTTCAATAAGTCATAAATTTCAATGTGAATTTTTTAGATATAATTTATTTAAATTTCTTTAAAAATTGTTTATAAATTGAAAATTTGACTTAGTTAAATAATTCCAGTTCTCTATACTTTATAAGTATATTTTTAAAATTTTAAACAATTTAGATTAAAATAATATTTTTATTCATATATATCTCATTGTGAGAAAACTAACGATCATAAATACTGCTCAATTATGCACTTTTCATATCAACTATAGTTTGTCAACTATAGTTTGTCTGCATCTTATAATATGTTCCAATATAAAAAAAATTACATAACATGTCTATTAAAAGAAAATTCATCTAAACTTATATTTATTTTCCTGTCTATATAGTATTTTTAAAATATCTTGTTGACTTGATATTTTGTTACAGAGAAATATTCACTCCTGGTAAAAGTCAACACAGAACCAATATCGAACCATGTAGAATTCTCCTATCCTGATGGCGGTCCTGTTGGTAAGAACACTATGGAAATAATAACTGTGTCGAAAAGGTACTTCAATTTGTTCACACCTTGTAGAGGACACATGCTGTTATAGACAATTTGTTATATAAGTTCCTCTAAAACATTTAATTTAAAATTAACTTATTGATTATTGGTTCTAAATTATGAATAGACAATCTATTGAAATGCTGGGTTAGACTGTGTTAGACCCTCTGTTTACGTTAGACCCTCTGTTTATGTTAGACCCTCTGATAGCAGGGTTTAATAGAAGAGTTTTACACAAGGGTAAGTAGACTCTCTGATTTAGACAATCTAGTAGTGTCACGAGGAACTTAGTGTAAGCTTTTATTAGGCGCTTATGCATATTATTTTGTGTTTGGATAAACGATTTCAACAATTTAAAAATAAAATAAAATAAAATACATAACATTTAAATTATTTTTAATTGAAATTTTTTATTTCTTAAATAGTTTGTTTTATATATTAATTAAAGTGTCATATATTTTAATTTTATTTTTTTAGATAAAATAATTTAATTTCTCTTTTAAGTGAAACTTAACTCTACTTTTAAGTTTGAGTTAGCTCAACTTTTGATTTGAATTAAATCATTTGGATTTCGATTTGAGTGACTCGACTTAATATTTGGTTTGGGTCAACTTTGTTCGATAATTCCATATTATCTTAAGTCGATAATTCTGAACCGACTTGGCTCAATCTTTGGCACGATCTAGGTCGGTTCAACCATTGGTTTAGGACGCTCGCCACAAACTTTGGCCCAACCGACTCGACTTGAACTTTTACCTGAGCCAACTTGGCTCAAACTTTGACCCAGGTCGAACCAACTTAACATTTGACTTTGGTTGACCCAATTTGACATTTAGCCCAAGCCGATTAAACTTGACCTTCAGTTAGGGTTAACTCGGATCGTCCTTTTTCCAAGGTCAACTCAGCTTGACTCTGCCTAGATCGACTCAATGGGATGTTTAACCCGAGTTGACTCAGGTTAACCTTCAACCTAAGCCGACTTAACTCAACTTTTGGCCTAAGTCTTCTCTGCTTGACCTTTACCCTAGGCTAACTTGGCATGACCTTTGGTGTTGGTCAATTCAGCTCGACCTTTTATCCAGACCCACTCGACTAGATTGCTAGCATAGACCGGCTTTGCTCGACCTTCCATCTTGGCCGGTGCAGCTCGACCTTCTGTCTTAGCTAGTGCAACTCAAACTTCTACGCAAGCTAACTTGGCCCGACTCTAGTCGAGACGACTCAACTCAACCTTCGACTCACAACTGACTCGATTGGACCTTCAGCTCAGGCTGACTTGGCTCTACCTTCGGCTTCCCTAAAATCAGCTTGACCTTCGGTTGATGTCGAATTGGCTCAACCTTTGATTGATTTCAAATTGGTCTGACCTTTAGTTTATGCCAAATTGAAACAGATTGACGTGGCTTAACCTTTATTCCATATGAATCATATCTCAGCTTAGGTCCATTCAAGTTAGTTTGAGTCCATAGTTGAGCTGAGTCAGCTTAGGCTAGATGTTAAGATTATTCAACCCGAGCTGAAGGTCAATATGATCGACTCTTTGGACTTGTGACTTTTTTTCATCCCGAGCAACGAGGAATTCCACAACTTGTAGAATTTCAACTTGTAGAATTTCAATTTTCACATCTAAACAAGTCATTTAACTTCAAAGAAATTCCAATTCTCTAAATAAATGAATTACTTTCTTAAATTACCCCATCCAAACACAAAATTAAGGGTATTTAGGTTTTATATATAAAGACCTTTGTAGGTTAAGATTTGTACATTGTAAGTGTGTTAAATTATGTGTATAAGGTGTTTTCTTTCAATCTTGTTTTGTGTGATTTCTTGCATTATTACTGTTATGAACCCAACAATTAGCATCACTTATGGGAACAAGAAAATAAAGTAAAAAGTTGAAGAAATATCCACCATATTTAACATCTAGAAGTTTTTTTTAGGACAATGCTTTGGATTGTTGAGGGTTAAGATGAAAGTCATCCTAATACAACAAGGTTGTGCTAAGGCTCTAAAGGATTATGTGAACATGTCAACATCTATGTCTCAATAGAAGAAGGTTGGCATGATCAACAAAACTAGAAGTGTCATAATTTTGTGTCTCAATGATAAGGAATTGAGAGAACTCACTAAGGAGAAGACTACCACATTGATGTGAGTGAAACTTGAGTTACTAAATTTGGCTAAGTCCTTGGAACACAAAGTTTGTTTGAAGTAAAAATTGTATTCATTCAAGATTATTGAGACAAAAACAATAGTGGAACAACTAATTTCAATAGGATTTTGAACAACCTATAGAACATTGAGGTGAAACTTGAGGATGACAATAAGGCTTCACTTCTTCTTAATGTCTTACTTAAGATGTGCGAACACTTCAAAGATGCCTTCTTATTTGGGAAGGAGTGGTCGTTACTCTAAAGGAGGTGTTAACCTCAATAAGGATTAAGAAGTTTCAAAAGGTTTCAAAACTCTAAGGTAGAGGATAACGAGATGAGTTTGAATGTGTCTAATTCGAAGAGGAAGAAAGAAAAGGAATTTAAGGGAGAAGACGAAGAAATACTCATTAAATGATTGGACAAAAGTAGAGTGTTACAACTACCACGAGAAAGCTCACTTCAAGATGATTTGTCCACAAAAAGAACAGAAATGAAAAAGTTAAGAAATCTCATTTCGAGAAGGAATTTGTTGATGTTTTTGTAGTGTTTGATAGCTACGAGTCTAGTGGGATGCTAATGATGTTTGCATTTGATGCATAGAAAGCTAGGTCATGGACTTAGGATGCATTATCACATGTGTCCAGTGAACAAGTTCTTTGTGACCTTAGAAATGGGAAGGTGGAATAGTCCTTCATACCTACAATTAAACGTATAAAGTGCAAAATAGGCTTAAATATTTTTTATAATCGGGAGATGTTGCAAGAAATGAAGTATGTTCCAAAGATCAAAAGGAATCTTTTGTCAATCATTATGTTTGATCAAAGTGGTTTAACAATGGATCATCTATAGCTCCTAAAGAGGACGAAAAAAATGTACATCTTAAGCGGTTCAAGAGTGATCACACATGCGTCTGGGACTAGTCAGATAATGCAGGACAAAGCAAAGTTGTGGTATCTAAGACTGGGACACATTAGTGAGAATGATTTGGTGGAGTTGAGAAATAAAACGTATTGGGAGGTGATAAGATGGAGTGACTAGAATTTTGTGATCACTACTTATTGAAAAGGTCTCAAACTGAAGTCTAAAACTAATAAGCAAATGGGAAGTAGAGTTTTTATTTATGGTCATGTAGACTTGTGGGTCCAACATGAACTCAAACTCATGGTGGAGGGTCTTATTTCCTTACTATCATAGACAATTACTTAAGAAGTGTGTGGAATTTTATCTTGAAAGATAAGATTGAGATTTTTGAAAGGCTTAAAAGAGTAACACCATGGTGAGTAACTAGTATGGAACCAAACTAAAAGTGTTGAGCACAAAAAATGTGTTGGAGTTTGTTTTTGTGAAGTTCAATGGTTTTGAAAGATATAAGGAATAAAGAGGCATAAGATGGTTGACTGGGAAAATGAACACAAACATTTTGGAGATGGTGAGATGTATGCTTCTAAGGCTTAGATTGCCTAAGTCCTTATAGGGGGAAGCTACGAACATTATTGTCTAGTTAATAAATAATATTTCATTGTTTGTTATAAAGTGCAAAGTCTTGTGGAAGCATGGAGTGGAAAGCCTATACACTATGATAATATAAGGATATTTGGTGCTTTGGAATTTACACATGTCAAAAAGATAAAGTAGAGTCACAAGATGAGAGGTGTATCTTTATTGGATAAGTAAAAGATGTGAAGGGTATAAGTTATGAAGGTTAGAGTTGGAGGGGCTAGATGCTCTGTTAGTAGATCACATTTGTTCGAAATCAAATGGATACAGTGTACAAAGATCTAGAGAAAGGGATGGAGAAAGTTCATGTTGAGGTGAAGCAATCTACTGAAGGATTAGACCCTTAATTGTTTAAACAATGAGACATAACACTACATAAAAACCTGCGGCAGATATATGCCGTCAGAAACGTCCAAAATATGTTAGTATTGTATGTTTCTCGACGAATTACTGATAGGCTCAGATCTGTCTATAATGCCCTTGTCGAAAATAATTATTGGCGAATATAGACTGTTGGTAATTAATGACAGAATGATCCACTGAGACCTTCATCTACTGATAATTATCACAAGCCTAAATCCTTCAGTAATTACCGACAATTCATGTGTACCAATAATTACCGACGAATATATTTGTCGGTGATCCACCGATAATATGCGAAACAGATTCAAGTACAATCCGAGTATTTTGTTTTCCACCACATTGAACTTAGACAATTACAAATAATGAAAATCACATAATTCAGATACATCTAAGCATATCAAGCAATGCATTAGTCACAATAAAATCCATATCATTAAAAACTTAATATAATGTCATAAATACGTGTTTTCAAATCCTATAATATATACATAAACTAACTAAATATCTAATAATTATCATAGTTATCTTCAGAGTTATTTTCTTTTTTTCTTGAGAGTTAATTGAATTTTGCAATTTGAATTTTTTTTCATCCTTAAATTTTAATTGGGGTTATTGATATTGCAAAGTTTCCCTGATTAGAGGCACTCCAATTGATGCCTTTGCAACGAATATGGACATAACTGCAACATAGTTTCCCTTGATAATATCTTATCCTCCCGCTTTTCATATATATTTATTGTTATATGCTGACATATTTTTGGGCTTGTGTCATAATAAGAATTGTAGAAAGATAATTTGGTTTGGTCTTAGTATAAGTAATGTACAGTCACTGATAATGTAAAAATCAAAGTGTGAAATTCTTAAAATGTTATGCATAAGTTTATTATTATTATAATATTTACTTAAAGTTATGTACAGCCGGGCGCATGGCATTTATGGATATTGAAATGGAAAAAAAAGGTAGAAGCATGCCAACATTTTCAAAAAATGAAGGCGCCCGATCACCAGCCATTGTGGCAATCTTAAGAGAGAATAAAGGTAATTTTTGTTGTATAATTATAAGTTTTCTCTTATCCATAATATAATAGTAACAATTGAAGATATGAATCAATATCTCTCCACTATTTTTGTGTGCAGATGGAGTAATCGAATTTTAAAAAATGTTAAATTAAGAGGGAGGATCTAGAATTATTTAATAACTTTTAATTAGGTCTATTTTTAATTAGACAACTCAACTTGGATTTGTTTATTGATCGGAGATTTTGTTCAACTGTTGTTGTTGTAAACATGTACTTTTGATTCAGACCAACGACTTCAAAAATCAGTATCATATTTATACACATTTGTAGTTAGTTTTCTATAACGAAAATTTGATGGAATTAACACAATTAAAAAAATAAATACAACTTTAAATATTCATTCTGAAAAATATTTAACAAAACTGATAAAAGCCTTTTGTAGCTTAATGGAAAATTATTTTAATTTTAAAATTAAATGATTAAATTCTTTCATTTTAAAAATTTTGTACTTAGATCAAGTTAACAAATTATTTATTATAAATAAAATCTTGACTGTAAAATTACAAAATAGAAAGAAAAGAAAAACATTTTGCATATTATTGTTCTTTATTCTCTTTTAAATATTCAATTTTTTCAAAATTTCTGAGATTTTCTTTAGGAATTAGATATGATCAACTCATAACAAGATATAATGTTATTAGTTAACTTGTTTTTCCAACCATAAATATAATTTTCCTACCATATTTGTTTATTTTCCAACTATATTTGTTTATTTCTCTAATATAATTTATGGATTTAGTATTTTTCAGCAAAATTCTACTCGTGATTGGCTATTCCTAACATATAACAGGTATTCTAGAGAAAATAGCAAACAGAAAGAAAGAATGGATTCATGGTAAGGATGACAAAGGAAGAAATGCTCTTCACTATGCAGCTTCCAAAGGTTACCTAAATGGTGTTGAGTGTTTGCTTCAAAAGTGTGATACCTGCAATATGGAAACAGACAGAGATGGCTTTTATCCTATTCATCTGGCTTCTGCATGTGGACATATTGAAGTGGTAAAGAAATTGCTTGAAAACTGTCCCAATCCCAAAGAAATAATTGATAACAAAGGTCGAAATATTGTTCACATTGCAGCTATAATGGGACAGTTTGATGTGGTAAGGTATGTCTTGCACGATGTAAATGACGTAGTTAAAGATATGATAAATGGCAAGGATTACGGTGGAAACACTCCTTTGCATTTAGCTGCCTCACATTACCGTCCAAAAATTGTGCAAGCCTTGACATGGAACACAAGTGTGGATCTCAATTGGCTTAACAACAATAACCAAACAGCTCTCGATGCTTTTGAACAATTTAAACAACAAAATAATCCACCTATCGTACAGGCAAGTATATATAGAGTATATTTTTAGTCAAAAGTTCAAGATTTACGAATATTTTTAGTTTATAATTATTGTTAACGGAATATATGTTCAACTAGCTTTTCAATTCATCAAAATTATTCTTGGATAATGATGTTTTTAGGAAAGAATTGTTGTTTCAATTCCTCGTTAGCCCTCATTTTTTCTTTCCTTCTTGTGGTGAATTTTATCTAGGGATAAATTTAAATTTTAGGGGTTTATTAATAATTTTGTTTGAATCTTATTTTATTAATTTGGTTTTAGTGATATCTTGTTTGATTTTGATAAAGATAAAATAAAGATAGGTAGTTTTGATTTTCAATTTATTTAGGTGCACTATCATTTTATTTTATTGATATAAAATAGATATAGGTTAAGTAGATTTTATTTTGAGTCGGTTGATATTTTATTTTCAGTTTTTATTTTTTATACTTAGCCCAACATCCTATTTGCACCTATTTGCACCTATTTGTGTGTGTCATATTTATTTTTACAATGTGGTATCAAAGCTTTATACTTTAAGTATCGAGAGAGAAAAAGAAGAGAGAGGAGAGTCAAACCTTGTGAGGAATACACTGAGTGCTTGAGTGTTTTGTGAGAACGATGACAAAGGTTGTCAATGCTATTAGTGTGCCACAACTGACTAGAAAAACCAATTATGATAATTGATGCATAGAAATCAAGGTGTTATTGAGGTTATAAGACATTTAGGATATGGTGGATGACGAGTACAATAAACCCAATGGGGACAAACATCAGACGATGGCACAGATGACCACGTCAAAGAAATCACGTGCAATAGTCTCTAGAATGTAGTATGAGTCGAGATTCGAAAATAACGAATGCCACATTAACAAAAGAAGTCTGGGAGATATTGGAGGTTACATATAAATATGACAATCGCGTCAAAGAAGTCCGAATACAAGCTCTTAGAGGAGAGTTTGAATAGTTGAATATGGTGCCCAAAGAGCACGTAACTGAGTACATAACTCGGGTGGAGAAGGTGGTCAACCAACTCGACGGGAATGGAGAACAAATGCCACCTAGCCGGGTTGTGGGGAAAATCTTGAGATCCTCACAAAAGATTTTGAAAGTATCATGTGCTCCATCAAAGAATCAAAGAACTTGTCTATTCTCAGAATGGATGAACTTGTTAGGTCTTTAGAAGCCCACGAACAAAGGAGAAGGAGTTGGGATGAATGCGTTGAACCTCTCAATCAAGCACTAAAAACACATTAGCCTTCATTTTTTCTTTCCTTCTTGTGGTGGTGAATTCCATATTGGGATAAACTTAAATTTTAGGAGTTTATTAATAATTTTGTTTGAATCTTATTTTATTAGTTTGAGTTTAGTTTGATTTTGATAGAGATAAAATAGGGATGATAGATTTTATTTTTTTAATATAAGATATAGATAAGATTAAGTAGATTTTATTTGGAGTCTATTGATATTTTATTTTCAGTTTTTATTATTTGTACTTGGTCTTGGTCTGTGTTTGTAATTAACTATTTAAAGGTTTCCAAAATTCAATAAAAATCAACTATAATAAATTGAAGAATATAATAAATTGAAGAATCTGTGTCACGTTTATTTTAACATTCCATTCCATGCATGTGCATAAATTGTTTAATTGTATAAAAAAGTCAATCAGCATCATCAATACTCCCTTACGTACTTAGGCTACTTGTGTTTTTCTATTGTCGTGTTGTTAAATTGGTAACACAGACTTGTATTTGCAGCGGCTAACATGGTGTCAACTAAAATCTGCTGGTGTACAAAATGCTGAAAGAGGGTCACACTCTATTGAAGTCCCTTCTTCCCCTTTCAAACCAAAAGCCAAAAATACAGAGTTTTATAAAGACAGAATCAACACTCTTATGGTTGTTTCCACCCTTATAACTACAATAACATTTGCTGCAGGTTTTACTTTGCCTGGTGGAACTAATAGTTCTACTCCAGGAGAAGGCATGGCTCTTATGCTGAATCAAGTGTGGTTTAAACCATATATTTTATGCACCACCATATCTATGTATGGTGGCATTAGTGTCACTATTATACTCATTTGGGCTCAACTGGGAGATGTAACTTTGGCTCTTTTTGCCCTTAAAGTGGCAAGACCCCTTTTAGGAATAACTCTTGCAACCCTGTCAGTGGCATTCTTGGCTGGTGTCCACCTTGTTATAAGCGATCTCAGTTGGTTGGCCACTACTCTTCTGATTTTGTGTGTGGTCTTCATTATCTTGCTTTTGTTATTGTACACTCTTCTCTGGTTTCCCTCAGAATCAAGCAACCTAATAATGCGATACATTTCTTTCTATCCTTTTCAGTTTCTAACATGGTTAACTGAAAAAGATTCAATTGAAGGTATGTAATTTCAGATACACTACTGAAGTCTATGTACCTTTAAGTCTTTCTTTTCTTTTTTATCCTCTTTGAGATGGAACTTGAACTTTGTTTTCATGTCATCTTATATAATTATATGCTACTACTCATCATTTTCATATGAAAAATCATTTGGCTTTTGAGTTCTAAAATATTTTATCAAAGTTTTATAACGCTATAAGAAAACCTTTAATTATCATAGGAATTTTACCAACGGATAGCATTTCATTATTTATGTATGTAATGTCGGCGGATAATTACTGATAGAGAGTATGTAAAGACAAAGTTCACAATACCCACAAAATAATTCACCGGTCAACTATTTTTGTTTAGATGGTAAAGTATCTATCAAATATGTTAGTAAGTTTGATGCTTTGGAGAGTAAATGATTTAACCCTTGAAAAATTTTGAACTTTTTATCACATAGGTTGTCCTTTGCCAGCAGTTATTTTCTTCCATTAAATAAGTTTCGGAATAAAAAAAAATTGAAGTGTTGAGTTATCTTATAAAGTATGTAATTTGTTATTTTACTTGCCTTTCCATCAAACTTGCTATGTTACCAATATAAGTTCTAGCCATACTTGGGCTTACATAGTTCCTGTTTTTCAAGGGAAAATTAATAATAACCTCAATTTTTACCCTTTGTACTCGTGTTCCTACATGAATCAACTGAAAATATCTATCACTCTATTCCTGAAATTTTGTTATGGTGGAGGAAAAAGAGTTAGGATTTTGAGATTTGTTTTTAACTATGCCATGAATCAAAGATAATATGCATATGAAACCTTTTATCAGTGTTTAATCGAGGTGACAAATTGAACAGTGAAACAATATTTGTGAGGGGAAGTTCAATGACTTCGATTAGAAATTTTCTAAATATTTTCATATCAATCCTTTTTTCTTTTTTAAATAGTGAAAATCGAGGTCATCCTTTTTACTTTTTTCTATAGTATATAAAAAATAGGGTTGAGTTTAGTTATTTTTTTTATGATGCTTGGTAGATATATTTTGTTATGCCTTGGTAAAACCAAAAGGCAAGTGAAAGAGAATTAAGCCTTGCATTTTTTATGCATAGCCATGAAATTTGATGCAGCAACTTGCAAGAAAAAAAATTATGCTAGCTACCAGTGCATTTGTTGTCATTCTAGTGCTAAATCACGATATTTAAGTAAAACTAAGAGGCATTGCAAGCTTTTTGAGAAAAGCACTCTAACTATCCTTACCCTAACCAAGTGTGTTCATAAAAGGTAATATGAGAACCATTGGGAGAATCTAAAAGACCTATTATTAGTCTAAAACAAGCGTATCTACAAAATTATTATCCAAACACGTCTATCTTGATTAGAGGATAGATCAAGAGATATTAGTAATACTAGGCAAAACTAAGTACTTAGTGCGAATCCAAGTAATATGAAGACCCTAACTTACCTAAGTGACTTGCCAAAATGTAACAAGAGAAATATCACCATAACCTAAAGGATCTATTCGTCTAAATGAAACAAACTTTGAGTTTGGAAATTTCAAATTTGCAATGACTGATTCGCTAGTGCCCCCACAATGAGATAAACCAAATTAAATGTAGTGTGACTTCTTTTCAACAATGTATTTTCTCCATCCTGAAGTCAGAATTAAACTTTTATGTTAACATCCATAGAAGTATGAAAGCATGAATGAGGGGTTGAAGTTTCTTAAATAAATTAATACATAAAATGACAAAGCGACGACTACTTGTTGTTTCTATTGTTGAACTGCTGAAGGCATATTTAGATTACATGACTTTAATACTGATACTAAAGAACTGGAAGAACATGAATATGGAGGAAAGCAAACAGAAGAAACAGATGAAGTTGATGAAGGAGAGAACGAGAAGGATCATGATGAAGACGAGGACAATGACAATGATGATTAGTAGTTTTTCCGTACAATTCAAAATGTAAAACAGATGTACTTCGCATTTTAATTTGGCGACTACAAGGAAAAAAAAGCTCCAGTACCATGCAAATTGGGAAAATGCCTTTTATATTGCAATTTTAACTTTGAGGTGAATTCAGAAAACATGTCAATTGAAAAAGTGAGTCATTCAAAACATTATACCCTTCTTTTTGGATTTTTCTATGCTCTTTATTTATGAAAATATAATTTACAATAATAAGGATTTTCGTTAGCATGTAAGAAATTGAATTTTAAGGTCAAATAACAGAAGAAATCAGTGCATGGTTTTGTAATTGTGTTTAGTTAGTTTTATGAGATATATTATCCTTTAACAAAGTTTTATAACAGTATAAGAAAACGTTGGATTACCTAAGAAATTTTATTGATGGATGCTAATCCGTTATTTAGGTATGATATGCCACCAAATAATTACTGATAATGTATGTTGGATTCAAAGTGTACATTACTGATGAAATAATCCATCAATCAAATGTATTTGTTTAGGCGATAAAACATCCACCGATTACATCTAATAAATGACGCTTTGGAAAGTGAAAACATATATAGCATAATAAAAAAAATTCCATCAATAAGAAAATAACAATCCTAAATGATTTAAAACCCTTGCAAATTTTTGAACTTGCTATCTATCGGTTTGTCCTTTCCCAACAATTATTTTCTTCCACTAAATAAGTTTTGATAATAAAAAATTTGAAGTGTTAAGTTATGCTTAGAAACTCTGTAATGTTTTTCTTATACTTGCCTTTCTGTCAAACTTGCTATGTTACCAATCTAAGTTCCAGCCATAGTTGGACTCTATCTAGTACCTATTTGCAGGAAAAAAATGCTATCAACCTTAATTTTGACCTTTTGTACTCGTGTTCCTACATGAATCAATTGAAAATATTTATCAGTTTGTGCCTTGATTTTAGTTGTGGTAGAGAAAAAGAGTTAGACTCTGATTTGTTTCTAACTATGCCATGAATCCAAGATAATATGCATTATATGAACCCTTTTATCAAAGTTTAATCTATGTGAGAAGTTAATAGTGAAACAATATTCTATGGGATAGTTTAATGACTTCAATTGGAAATTTTCAGAATATTTTATTCAATCCTTCTTCTTTTCTAAGTAGTTAATATCAAGGTCTTTCTTTTCATGGTTTTGTATGTAAAAATTAGGGTTGAATTAAGTTAAATTACTTTGATGATGCTTGATAGATATAATTTGTTATGTCTAAGGTAAAACAAATAAGTGAAAGAGAATTAAGCTTATGAAATTTTATGCATAACCATGAAATTTGATGTGGAGTAAGAGTAGCATGACACATTAACATTCATTTGACACATCTAACAGGGTAAAATGGTCTTAAAAGAGTGAATTTTTGTAGTTTTTCAAAAAAGAAGAAAGTGAAAAGTAAGGAAGGATGTTGTCAAATGAATATAAAAAATTATGTGTGTCAAAGTAATATTTCTCTTTTATGTGACAACTTGCTAGAAAAGTATAATTTAAGGCTGTCATAGATCCAACGTTTTTTTCCTTAATGTTTGGTAATTATTGGTTATTATGAATACTTAGAGGTTTGTTTCTTGTAGCTACTTGTCCATTTGTTGTCATTCCATTGATAAATCACAAAAACTAGGGATTACGGTTTTAGGGGAAAATACTCAAAATATCAAGACCCTAACCAAGTGTGTTCACAAAAGGTAATCGGAGAACCATGACAGAACCTAAAAGATCGATTGGTTTAAAAGAAGCATATTTACGAAATTAGGCTTAATAGCACTGATGGTACCTATTTTCGTCAGGTTTGTTCGAAATGGTCCTAGTTTTTTTTTCTATTCAATGTTGCCTAAATGATGTAATTTATGTTCAATTTAGTCCTTTTTACAGATAGCGTTTAAATCGTTAATAGCCACTTGTCCAGTTGTGCAATATCCAAATAAGATGACATTTAACTGTCCACGTGGAGCTGCCACGTGTCCTAATCGAGGAGGTCACTCGCTGTTGTGATGATGGAAGCATGCTAGTGGTGGTCACGATTCCTTTTCTCTCTCGCGACGATGCTGGCTCAATGAAGAAGAAGATGAAGACGTTGCAGCATTTCCCTTGTGATGGATGCTGGGGGTCTTGCACTTGGTGGATGTGCAATATTAGGGTTCTATGGGTTTCTAATTTGGGAATTTTTGGACTGATTGTGTTTCGTTGCAGGTTGATGAAAGCACGAGGGAGAAACAAGTTCGCAAATATGGTGGTTCTTAGGTGCGATAGGGTTGAGGGTTTTGAACTGCTAGGTTGCGTTAATGGAGAAGGACGAACTCTCGAAGACATCGTGAATCGCAGCGGTGTTATTTCTGGGGTTTTGTGAGTTTTCTGGATTGGATTTGATGTAGGTTTCCGGTGCAGTTAATGATGGTGGAAGTGCGCTTCGCAGCGACTGATGCGAGGTTGATGGTGGAAGGAGAGGATGATGGCACAATGGCATGGTGCTGGAAACGGGGCTATGGTGGCAGCGCAAACTGGGAAGAAGATGATGGTAAAGACGCGCGATGAAGATGGTGGCATGTGAAGGTGGTCACAACAGCGTCCTGGTGATGGTCTTCTAGGTCGCGTTTGAAGGTTTTTGGTAATTGCGGTGGCGGCCTGAGGGTTTAGGTGTGGCGGCGCTAGGGTTAGATGGCTAGAGAAAAGTTAGGGTTTCAGTTTCTGTTTGGGCTGAACGTTGAAGAAGATGGTGACGTGGCAGCTTCTAAATGTCATCTCATTTGGGTTTTGCACAGCTGGACAGTGGACCGTTAACGATTTAAACACCGTCTACAAAAAGACTAAATTAAACATAAATTACATTCTTTAGGACAACATTGAAGAGAAAAAAAAACTAGGATCATTTCAAACAAACTTGACGAAAATAGGGACCATCAATGTTATTAAGCCTACAAAATTATTATCCAAACTCTTCAATCTTGGTTACAAGCTTTATTCTTAAAAAGATTCTCATAATGCATATTATATTTATTGTCTTACAACTAGCACTTATGCTGCAACTGCAAAAGAAATGAGTCATATTTATCATTTTTTTCTCTCAAATTTAGCTTAGATTGTAAAACTTGTGATAGTTTCTCTTAATAGACATGATCAATTACAAACTCTCCTCAAGTAACAATCATTGCAAATTTGATTGCTAGTGATGATGATAAAACTGGTAGTGGACTCAATTAAATAAGCACTTTACAAAGAGCTTGTAGAAACTTGATGGCGATCTCATTTAAACTCAATCCATAGCTTGTTATGCATATATGAGGCTACTTGTGATGTTCTTTAAAAAGTTACAAAATAAGGTAATTATTCCCTCTGATGCTAATACCATTTATAATATTCTTACATCTTTTGAATTCAATTTTTTGCTTCATCTTATGTGAGATATTTTGGCAATTACCCATGAGCTTTGTCACGTTGCTTAATGTAAGAATCAAGATATATTGAATGCAATGTCTTTGATTTTCACAACAAAAACTTTGATTCAAAGAATGAGGGAATCAGGCTGGAAAATGATTACACATGAAGACACTAGAGGGGTGAAGAGTATTTTCCAAAATATGTAAAACAACATCTAATAAATTGTAATAAGAGTATACGAAAGTGTTCTTTATCTAGAGACTGATTTTATAAGATAAGTAAAGGAGAATAAGTTCAGACGATGATATTATAAAAGACTTTTGTAAAATCTTTAAGGCAAGTATATCAAAGTGTAAATTTTATACTAGTTCACTCAATCTGAGTTACGTTCAATTCTCCCTTAAGAACTCTTAAAGGGTTCCATTATCCTTTAAAAATTACACGAGTATAACTCACTCCTGGTTGCAAGTATTCTTACACCACTCTTGGTCCCCTAATCAACATGACTAGTCCGAGTTTAGCATCTCCAGGATCTACCCTAGACAATTGTCTAGTCCAAGTTTACCCACTCTTGGTTACAAGCATTCTTACACCACTCCTGGTCCCCTAGTTAACATGACTAGTCCAAGTTTAGTCACTCTTGCATCTATCCCTAAACGACATGTCTAGATCGAGTTTACCTACTCCTGATTGCAAGTATTATAACCATTCCTAGTTTTCAAATATTTTCAACCACTCTTGGTTTCCTAGTATAACCTGACTAGTACACAAATTTAGCTCAAAGTTTCAATACAAACACACTTGGTGTTTGTTTTCAAATACAGATTGTATAAACTCTCATAGAGATGGTTACGAAGATACAAATCAATTTGTAAACTCATGAGATTTCTTCTCTTAAGTTGATGTTCCATTTCTTTTTTAAATGAGAAATCTATCAACAATCTTTGAGTTATGTCAAGGATTAGTGAAAATAAGAAAATATTTAAATTATCCCTTGATTGATAGTTTAATTCGATTAGTATTAATTCTACCTATGATTTTTTTTTTTAACTATGAAGATTGTAAAAAATAGACTCAGAAACAATATGGAAGATAAACTTATAGCTGATTGCTTGATTCCCTGTATTGAGAGAATAATTGCTGAGAAGATTGATACAGATTTTATCATTGATGAATTTCATGATATGAAAAAACGACGTGCATAACATAAATAAGAGATATCATGTATTTATTTATTGTGACAAATTGAAAATTTTAACATTTAAAAAGATATTTGAAATCGTCACTATAATTTATTTTGAAAAACTATGAGAAAACATAAAAATAAGTGCATGTTCTATAAAACTCGATTTTGGATTTGAGGGTCAATTATGGATAATGCTTGTATGAAAACAAAACTTTTAAATAAATATGGAAAAACAATGTGTTTTTTAAAATATTTACTTTCCGAAAAATAAGAATTGTTGTACAAATGAACAAATTTTTTTTTCAAAAATGAACTCAACAAGGATTAACATCACTCCTCATTTAAAATACTGGGATTAATGTAATTTTAAAGAATAGTTTGAATATATATTTCATTTTTTTTATTTTGAATTCTTTGGTTTTTTTTAATTATTTAAAAAAGAATGTAATGCTATGCAAACGATGTTACAGACACCAAAGTGTAAAAACACCAAAGTGTAAAGAGTGGTGCATGATAAAAAAAGTGGGGGTGACAACTAGTAAATGAAGTAGGATATAAAAAGTTAAATTAGGTGTTTAAAAATAAAATAAAGGCTGAAAATGTAAAAAGTAAGAAAATAAAAATAAAAAGATGGATGAATTTGTAAAGTATGGATAATTAGGAAAAAAAAGATAAAATTGAAATACAAAATACAGGGATGCATGAATAATGTGGGGTGAAGCAAGAAATAGTCTTTAAATGGAGATGGGATGTAATCAAGTAATAGCTGGATGTAGGAAGCAAATGTAATTCTTGTATCTCATATTTTCTTCTTGCACCCATATAGTCTTTAAAATACCCATTATAACCTTTTGAGTAAATTATTTTTAGTTTTATAATCTAAAACAAAATATTGTTATTTTTTACATTCCAAATCTTATTTTTTTCTTTTTAACAATTCAATATTTTCTTCAATGATTTATTATTCCACCACGGAGCATCACTCATTAATCTTCAAATTGTAAATAGTGCATAGTAATGCTGATACATTATGTGAGAGAGAAGAGGTATTGGCTGAAAGAAAATAAAAATTAGAAGATTACAGTTTCTAGAATTCTAAAGACAATTAAAAAATAATGCATTTAGAATTATACCATTCGGAATGCATTAAAAAAAATCAATGTACATTTTAGATTAGAAAATTCAGAATACAATAAAACAAATATTACGAATTGTATAATATAAATTATATATAATAAAATGTATTTCGAATTACAAAGATTATATACGTTTCAGATTATATAATTCGAATTACAAATCTATATTTTGAATTATATAATGAAATGCATAAAATTAATATTTTTAAATTCTGGACTATCTATTAAAATGATGCAATCCAAAACTATAATTTCAGGAGTATAATTAAAATTTAAAAAAAAATATAAGAGGGTGCAGGAAGAAATTGCCGGGGTGCAGCCACAAATATACTTAGTCTAACAAATAAAACACATTGGGTGAAAAAATTAAAAGGCCAGTGCATGGGGCTATGAGTTGGGTAAGCCCAACCACTTCAATCTTCTTCAAAATATGAGACTAAAAGTTCAACCTTCATACCCACCTGAGGCATCAATGGAGGAGCACCAGATCAACCACTCCGAATTCTCACCTGGTCAGAACCGCAGTCGATCACAGCAATCTCCGTCGGAGGCTTCGCCGGAGTCAGTGCAGTGCCTCCCTCGTTGCTCCTTCTCCCAAACGTGAGACACTCTAACATCCACACATGCTTGCCGCTCCACTCACCTCGAGCCACTGGCGGGTGCTGTTTTTAGAATGAAGATGAGAAAATTGGAGAAGAGGGCAAAATGCTAGTGGGGCTTGATGATGAAGCTGTTTTGGTGCTGGAATGAATGGAAAATAAAAATGGATGACGTGAAAGTTTAAAAAATATACTCTCTCACAAACAAACACTTTTACAGTACACTATTTTTTTTATTTTTAGTTTTTTAAAAAATATATATAAAAATTTACTTTTTTATAATTATTTTCATTTTGTAACGTGTTAAATGATTGTGAATGTGTTACTTTATTATTATTCAAACATGATAGTCTACAAGTCTCCTATAGAAAAGTTGTGTGAAAATAAAATCTAGGATATTGATAATCTAAGCAGGAGTTCAATTGTTGAAAATGAAAATGTAGCGTTCTGGTGTTTCACCTGCACCTTCAACTTTTTTTTACTCTACACCTCCAATATTCTAAAATAAACTTAATTAATGATGTGGTTATTTAATAATTTTTTTCTCATCCTATTTTCCTTATCACTAAACATGCATCCAATTTCTCATCTATTAAGCACCCTTACACCCCATTTGAATTGCACATCTTCTTCTCTTTCGTTTCTCTCCATTCCATTTTCTTTATTTTCATAGTGTATTCCTATCTAATGTGATTTTGATAGTTGAATGATTTGAGAGAGTTTATTGAGACAATTTAAGATATTCCAACAGTTTAGAGGTGATGCTTCTAGGGAGGTAGACTTGGCGTTTGAAGGTGGATGCTTCAAGGGAGGTAGGTTTGGCGTGCTTCGAGGTAGATGGTGGTGTTGTTGGTGATTGACATTGTTACTGGGAGGTTGAGAGATTGTTGCTGACATTATTGTTTCAGGTGCATGAGATATACACATCAAACATGAATATATGATATAAAAATTCGAAAATTACAACATCGGATGTCAACATCCAATGTAGTGACATTCGGATGTTGATATCCCATATTCATGTTTGATGAGTTTTAAAATATCTCATTACATTCGTTTTTTAAATATTGTATTATTTTATAATTCTTTTTTTGTAAATTTTGTATGAATTTTTATTAATTTATAAATGTTTAGTCTAATTTATAATGTTAAAAAATAATTTATATGACTTTATTAAATTTAATAAACAAAATTTATGAAAAAAGAAAAATACTATGTATACATCAAATTTAAAAATCTCAAAGAAGAGTTTCGGATCTAGGTATTCAATTCAGTGTCGATAGATATGGGAAATTTTTTTTTTGTCGGATTTGGAAATGCGATCACATATTTTTATATTTATACTTCGCACCTCCAAATTCGATTGTGCTGTGTAAAATTTTTTTATAATATATTTTTTAGTTTTTTATTATTTAATGTTTCATTACATGATTTTTACACTTTCTGTTTCGCTTTTTTTTATTATATTAATTTCAAATGTTTAATTATATTATTTACAAGATAATTTTAAAATTTGTTATATTGTTTTAAAAGGATTAATTATATTATTTATAATGTAAGAGTTTGTTTTTTTAAAACCTTTTATTATATTATTTTAAAAGTTTGTTTATTTTGAATGTAAAAGTTTATTAGATTAATTTATATTGTTTATTTATATTATTTATAATTGTTTAAATAGATATTTTATATACGAGAGAAAGAAATGAGACGAGAGAGAGAAATATCTATGTACTTGCGCAAAAAAAAAGAATCTTTCACAACGTTTTAATTTTTTTAAATATTAAAAGTTTAATTATGGGGTAGGCTAAACATTTTACAAAAAAATTGGAGAAATTGGATGAAGGGGTTGGAGATGAAGGATGAAACACGTGCGCATTAAAAACGTGTCTTACTGGACCAAAACGATGAAAATAAAATACGAGTGCGCATATTAAAAACACGAGTTATTAAGCTGAAAATGGGTATAGAAAGGAAAGATGGGGTTTTACATATTAAAAATCTGAGTTGTTGGGCCAAAGGGGGCGAAATAATGAAAATATAGGGGGTGTACATATTAAAAACGTGTGATAGTGGGCTAAATTGGGTGAAAAAAGAAATTCTGGTAGGTACACATAATAAAAATGTATTGGGGCTTGAACCCAGAAGGAGCGTTAAAAGAGGCGCAGGTATTAAATCTGTGTAGGCTTCTTGCAAAACTAATTGATTGATTAATTAAGGGTGTTACTCCCTCCACCACTACATTTTCTTCCTCCACCTCCCCAATTCTATTACATATTTTCTGAATTACAAAACTAACCTTTTATAATTAGAAAAATAACCTTTATACTTTTTAATTCTAATTATTTACTTTAACCCTAAAATCTATATTTTTATCCCTTCTCACCCACCTCCCAACCTTCTCAGATTCTCACCCAAACTCCATCATTCTCATCTTCCATTTTTTCTCCACAAAAGTTTTCTTCCTCCTTCAGCGGTGGGCGGTGTGCGGCGCGGCAGTGCAACGGTGCGGCGGTGCGACGGTGGTGCGACGGTGAAGTGTGGTGGTGCGTTCTCCCACAAAGGTTAGTGATGATATTTTTAATGTTTTTTAAAATGCAATGCATATATTTTTGCTGTGTGCTGGGTTGCTCCTCTGCGTTTTTTTGCTGTTGTGTGCGTGTGTTGGGAGAAAGGAAGAAGATAACCAGGAAAAACGGCATCCGTCGACGGATGTCGACATCCGTTTCAGATCCACACGGATACCCGACATCCGTTTTTTGCCTGTATTATTAGTTTTTATTTTAACTTTTTATTTTCAATTAATTTGTTACGTAATTATTATATTTTTATTTTTTTACTTTATTAATTTATTATATTTTAAATTAATTTATAGAGTATTTAAATTTAGTGTTTTTTTCTAATTTTTTATTTATTTATATCTAAATTAAAATTATTTTATTTAATGAAATAATTATTATTAAATTAATAAAAAAAATAGTATTAATTAATGAAATAATTATTAATTTAATTAAAAATATTTTTGTTAGAAATGGTAAGAACACGAGGTTCATCTTTTAGTTCTCGTGGAGAGAGTTCTAGAGCAGAAAGTTCTTGAGGAGAGAGTTCTGCACAGGGTGAAGGTCGGAGACGACCTAGAGCTTCAGCTCGGAGAAGACGTGCAGCTCCAATTCAGGATGACCCTATAGCCGAGGACCGAGCGTTTGAGGAGGAGGCATATTAGGCCTATGAGGGTCTTGTTCACGAGGAGGCATTTGAGGCTCCTCATGACGATAATGAGGAGGAGGAACATGTCGATGTTCCTGACATACAGGAGGAGGATGTCGGTGGATTTCCTGGAGGTCCACGTGATGCTTCATTACTGACACACTATGTTCAGCATGTTGCTTATGGCATTTCGTAGGGTCGGGTGAGTGCATAACTTAAATTTTAATTATTAAGTTTTTTTTGAATACAATTGATATTAAATATTATTGTGTAGGATCGAGGGGAGATACTGAAGTTGATCTCCCATGGTAAAAAAATTAATAAGTTAGGACCGTGCGCCGAAGGAATTCAACACATTGTGTTGAATTCCGCTTTGATGTCTCTCACAGATATTTGCTATGATTACGTTGATAAGGGCTTGTTGCTCGGTTTCATAGAGAGATGGCCCTTTGAGACGAGTAGTTTCCATCTCCCTGTAGGGGAGATGTCGATCACTCTTGACGATGTCTCCAGTTTACTTCACCTTCCGGTACTGGGGCAATTATGTGATTTGGAGGAGTTGGAGTTTGAGGAGGCTCGTACAATCCTTGTAGAATTGCTCGGCATTGATGGTGGCGCAATTGGTGCTGAGATGGAGGATGCACGTGGTCCAAAAGTCAGACTCAACTGGCTAAGAGAGATATATGTTCAGAGGTGCTAGTCGCAACAGTGGGACTATGCTGTCAGAGCATATTTGTTGCATCTAGTAGGATGCACGATTTTCGCAAATAAAAGTGCCACTTCTATACGTGTGTCTTACCTTCTATTATTTAGAGATGTACACGCGTGTGGTAGATATGCTTGGGGTGTTGCTGCACTCGCCCATTTGTACGACCAGCTCGGGGATGCGAGTCTGGCTTCCACGAAGCAGATGGCTAGATTTCTGACTTTGTTTCAGGTACAGACATATACTCTTCACATTTATTTGATGTACTTATTTCGATGTTCAAAGAAGAAAGATATTTAATTGAATAATTGCATTTTTAGAGTTGGATATACGAGCATTTCCCTACCATGGGAAGGAGGCGGTTGATGTCTTCTTATGATGAGACCACACCACGTGCGGCTAGGTGGCAGAGTCCTCGGCAGAGTTCGACTCTTGCAGAGATTCGGTCGTAGTTGGATGGCCTGACATACAGTGAAGTTGTATGGCATCCATATGAGGGACATCAGGGCATTCGTCCATTCTTTGGCATTTGTATGTATTCTGGATGGATTCGGATTGGTGACACTCTTTCCCGTCATTTGCCTGAGCGTGTGATGAGGCAATTTGGGTTATACCAGGAGATTCCACGACCACCCACTGCCGTTGCAAATGCAGATGTAGTCGTTGTTGATTATGCGTGGTTGCACTTCATGAATCACATTATTACGAATGTGAGACAAGCATCATACCTTTATGAATGTGTCGATGGATACATACAGTGGTTTAGGACGGTTTCACATCCCTATATTATTCTTGCTCCACCTGACGCGAGACCGACTCTTGCGCCTACACAGTACCCCGATGTTCCACAGGAGGCACGACCCCATCGTAGATCCTTTCCACCTTCACCATCTGGCATCGTGGTATGCTATTTTTCATTGCTTATGTTATTAAATTTTCTTAACCATGTTTATTTATTTGTTGGATATAATTATAATGCAGGCTAGATTTAGGCGAATGGCGAGAATGTTACAATCGTTGATATCGTGCCGTCATGTGACCAAGGGTACTGTTGCACATCAGGTGTTAGCATAATCATTTATTATTACATCATTGTTTCAAAAAAAAATCATAACATATAAGGCCATAATCATGTATATATCATAACATGTGCACATATCATCATCAATGTGCAAAACGAAAATTCAAAACATGTATTGGCATTATCATGCATCATTTCCATGCATCACCATCAATCTTTCAAGAAGAAATTTTTTCTATCTTTCGGATTGAAACCTTCTCATTCATATTGAACAAATCACTCTTCCAAGCAGTCTCCTCAACTTAATGGAACAAATATCACTATTTTGAGCAACCTCTCCAACTAATGGAAAACATATCGCTATATCGAGCAAGTTTCCTAGCTTAATGAAACACATATCACTCTTCCAAGCAACTCCTCTATCTATGTTGGAACAAACTCAGACTCACACAAAGTCCTACAATCATGCTAACTAATGAAGCAAACTCAGACTTACACAAATTCCTATAACCTTACCGACTAATGAAAAAAGATTCATACTCACAGAGAGTTCTACAACTTCCCTAACTAATGGAACAATTCTGACTCACACAACTGACTAATGAAATAAACTTAGACTCACAAAAAGTCTTACAACCTCTCTACCAAATAGAACAACTCAAACACATACAAAATTTCTACAACCGCCTTACAATACAAAAATTCTTGGAATTACCAACGTAATTTTATCGACGAAAAATTCTCACTTATTTATTTTACTAATTAATATAATAATTTAAGGTTTTAATTTTTACAATCTCGTGGAATTCTTTTAATATCTTCATAATAATTACTCACTAATCTTAATAAAAAAATCCTTATAAATAACGTTAAATTTATTAAATAATTAATAAATGCTTTATCTTTTAAAAAATATTTTAAGTTAAGAAATTATTATATCTCTTATCATAGTATTTTAAATAAAATGAATTCTTTAAATTAAATAATAAATCACTTTGATGATATATATTTTAATGATTATAATTTTCCAAAATCTTATATAATTGATAGGCAAATCCACACTTACCAGTTATTATCCTTACTCTCAATTCATAAAAATGGAGAATGTTTTATTAGAAATTCTACGTCAATTAGACACATAAGACCAATTTACATGTAATCTCATCTTTAAAACTCATCTTATATTAAAGAAAATTAAAATTAATCTCACTTGCTACCACGATTGGATGCTAGAATGGATGAGCAAATTATATTTCATCAGTTAATTTAAATTGATAAAAGTTTGGTAATCTTAAACCGGAGTGGAAGGGTTCACTACAAGACTTCACTGAAAAGCCACGTAATTGGGAAGAATCATTGGAATCCAAAAATTTCTGACCATCCACATCATGGTCAAATTTCCGTCAGAGACAACTGTGTCGGAGACTTTTTCAATTGCTAAAATCAAAGCCGTCGAGAATATTATAAATTATCCATGCCGGTCTCTTCATACTTGTTTTACACTGTTTGATATATAAATCATAATCGGTAGTTCATAATTTATTTTAGGGTTAAATGTATTTTTAGACCTTAAACTATTGGTCGTTTTTGGTTTTCGTCCCTCTTTCAAAGTAAGGTACAATTTGGTCCTCATTCTTTTCGATCGTTTTAGTCTTCAGAATTTTGGTTTTAGTCCTCATTTGTTGCTAAATGAGGACCAAATTTTTAAACAGTGTTTAGTTTTCGAGGACTAAAACAAACGTTTCGAAAAGAATGAGGACCAAATTGTACCTTACTTTGAAACAGGGACGAAAACCAGAATCGATCAATAGTTTAGGGACTAAAAACATATTTAACCCTTTATTTTATAAACTAAATTACAATCAACTTCTATTCTCTTTTCATTTTTATTCTATTTATCAAATAAAGTCCCAATTTTCTTAACTTTATTGAGTTTAACTCAACTTATTGAGTATATGAATTGGAATATTTCTTATAATCGCAAATAAACTTCTGACTTGTAAAAGAATAAAATATAATCAGACAAAGAAATTTTATTACGATTAAGTTTAAGATTAGTCATAAATTTTAAAATAGGTATTGCCCAACTGTAATTCTCTTAAACACATTGTTGGTTTTAATTTTTATTACTGTTATTTTTATATTCTATTCTATGCTATTTAAAAAAATACTAAACTGGTTACAACCCAAATCTTCTGACATTATAAACATAATGAAAATATAAAATTCTACATTATAATAGAAATGAAATATCTGCAATTCATTGGTTTAT
Source organism: Vigna umbellata (assembly GCF_029865625.1). Taxonomy (NCBI): domain Eukaryota; kingdom Viridiplantae; phylum Streptophyta; class Magnoliopsida; order Fabales; family Fabaceae; genus Vigna; species Vigna umbellata. The sequence goes on along the minus strand of NC_142167.1, from coordinate 4,740,791 downwards.
ATATATATATATATATATATATATATATATATATATATATATATATATATATATATATATATATATATGTAGAAAACCTTGACCAAGTGTAAAACGTTTAAGACAACATACATAAGTAGATAGAGAATGTGTCACCACCATAATGATGACCATGTGTCATCACTTTTTATTTGAAATGGAAAGTATCATGAGCATTTGGTTAGGTTCCAAACTTCAGGTGAAATATGGTCCAAATTGCCGGCTATTGTGGAACTTATCTTCAACCGTTTCCTTGTGTTGAAGGTCATAAATAAGTATGAATCTAATACCATGAAAGTGCAGAGATAAAATCCCTGAAACCCACATGAAAGTTTTGTGACTTACGCGGAGAAAGAAAGAAGAATCTGACCAATTTTTTTGTCTTTTTTGCACAAACTAATATGGTGAGTACCACACAGAACCAACTTTTGGGAATCTAATACTCTCCCTTATATATTTATGCTTATATATCCAAAGCCAACCACCGCTATAGAGAGTACACACTACACCTCACTCTTTATTTTGCTTTCATGCACTTGCGTGCTTTATCATCCCTCAAACAACTAAGATTGTGTGAAAGGTTGCATGGCTTTCCTCTTCTCAATGTTGGTGAATAAACAAAAAACCATGCCTGAGATCGTGCTAGATTTTGTAAAGTTATGAGTGCATTATCTTTGATACCAGAAACACATATACAATAAATTCACAAAGAATTCATGTTTTTGTTAAACTCTATTATTTTTCAAAGCTCACTTACGTTATGCTTCACCTTAATAGCTTATTTATGAAAGAAAGATGAACAAACAAATCAAAATAATACAAGCTTTTGATAATGCATTCACAGGTCACGCACTTTTGGTAGATGTTAAAAATTCAAATGCAAACAAATTTCTTTTCATCTTTAAAGCAATTGTGGACCCTATACACTTAATTTAATTCTAATATTGTCTCCCTTAAATTAAATTTCTACCATTGCAAACATTTCCTTCACCTTATAAAATAATTCAACTTTTCTTGGCTTTGTAAAAATATCAACAACTTGTTATTTAATGGAATAATACTCGATCACCATTTTTTTCTCAGTGATTTTGTGAAATTGAATATCTATGTGTTTTTCTGATTGATTTTTCAATTATTTTGAGTTGATAGAGAGATAATCATACAAATTTTTATACCTAATCTTGCCACAGGAATAAATACCTCAAAATAATCAATACTTGGTTTTTGTTTATCCTTTTGCTACCAATCTTGCTTTGTACTTAGTTTTGTACTTAGTTTTGTACACCCACCTTACTCCAAATTTTCCTTTGTTTGTTTATAAGTCTATCAGCTCCCATGTTTGATTATTCTCAATGAAAAATTTCTTAATTCATTGCTTTCCTACAATGTTGATTATTTGAAGCTTCTTCAAATGTTACAAGTTCACAATCTACAAATAAAACAAAATTGATAATTTCTTCATCAAATGAATCATTGTCATTTCCCACAAAATATTCCTCCAATTTGGTTGGTAGTCTTTGCTCTCCCTATGGTTTGCTTGATGTTTCTGGCTCATCAAGTGTTAGATCTACATGACCATTATCCTCTTCATAACCTCTTGCAATTACTACAGACTTCTTTTAAGTTTTGGAAGATCAATCCCACATTCATTCTTGAAATCACATGACTATGTTGAAGACTACTTTCTTTGTCATTGGATTATAAACCTTGTACACATTTGAGTTAGTATCGTAACCAATAAAGATGCACTTTGATCCTTTGTCATCAAGCTTTTTTTTTAGTTGATCTAGTACATAGACATATGTTATACATCCAAAAGTTTTGAGGTGTCGAATTGAAGGCCTCCTTTGACTTCAAGCTTCTTCTGGTGTTTTATCACAAGCACTCTGTTGGACACCTGTTCAAAATATAAAAAACAGTAAAATCATCTTTTATCCAAAATTCTTTAGGCAATTGTTTAACTTTAAGCATGCATCTCACCATGTCCATGATAGTTCTATACTTTCTTTTTATCGCTCCATTTTGAGTGTATATAGTTGTTAGATGATGTTGAATCCCATGATGGTCAAAGAAATCTGCACAAGCAAGATATTTTTTTACTTTTGTATGTCCTTAGTGCTTTAATCTTACAGCCACTTTGTCTCTCCACAAAAGCCTTAAACGACTTAAAGGCATCACATGCTTCTGATTTTTGTTCAAAAAATATACCTAAGCATGTCATCTAAAGTTGTCAATGAAAGTAATGAAATACTTGCTACCATCATGGGTTAGTATCTCTACCATACACAAATCTGAATGAACAATCTCCAATAGCTTTCTTGCTCTCTGGGATTTTTCAATTTGAAAAGATTTTCTATGCTTCTTTCCAATATCACACATCTCACAAACACTTTTCTGGAATGTTTATAACAAGAAAGCTAGATACATATTCTTTTCTTAATAAAACATTTAATCCAAAATAGTGATAATGTGTAAAGCGGATGTGTCATAGCCACTCATCATTTGGTATGAAAGGAAACATGCCATTAGAAGTATACGGGAGTTCTTTATGCTGAACTGTCAAAAGAAACAAATAATTAGAAGTCATTTTTACCTTGATTATAAATCTCTTAATTTTATCAATCAACGTACATTAGTCATTACTAATCTGCATGTTGTAGACTTTTTCTGATAGTTGTCCCAAACTCAACAAGTTTTGATGAAGACTGAGAGCATAGAAAACATCATAGATGAAATCATGAGAACTATCTTTTAATTTGATAACAATTCTTCCTTTCCACAAAATTGGAATATTTGTATTATTCTCGAACTTCGTGGTACATTTTACCGTTTCATCTAGCGAGAAAAATAGCTCTTTTTTTCCACACTTGTAGTTGTTGCAGCCAATATCTAGGTATCAAATATTTTATCACCTACAAAACTATTTTTTGCTAGAAGCAAAGTATGTGGGTTATCAAAACTTTCACCAATATGTTGATCTTGATTTTCTACTGTATTTTCCTGTTGTTTGAATTTGAAATCTGCAACTCTGTGTCCAAACTTTCCACATTGATAGCAATTGAAATTTGTCCTTCTTTGGTAATTGAAGTCTCCTCTTCCTCTCCCATGATTGATAAATCTGAAACTGTGTCCACCTCTTTCTTAATTAGGTGGCCTAGAATTGGTTTCTTTTCATTGTTTATTGAAATTACAATAACCTCTTCCTCTGAAGTTGTCATGACCTCTACCTTTGAAATTTATCTTTCCACCTTCACGACCTTTATTGTCTTCACTTTGATTGGATTCAACTATGTCGGTAAAATTCACCTGAAGTTTTAAGACCTACTCTTTCAATTTTTTCCAAAATTCTATTCACATGGCTTTCAATGCTACCTTGCCATTTTGTAATTCAAATGATGTCTATGTCATGGGACTCAATTATTGTAGTAATCACATGATCAAATTTGATTCGCATGGTTTGTAGAATTTTCTCCACCACCTTAATTTTGGGAATATCTTCTCCATATACCTCCATCTTATCAACAAGGTTTATTACTCGTGAAAAATATTGTTCCATGCTTTTTGAATCAGACATCTCATATTTTTCATATTCTTGACGCATGGATTGCAGTTGGAATTTTTAAGCTTTCTCTCTACTCCTTTGTACGACAATTTCAAAATGTCACACGCTTCTTTGGTTGTTTTAGCATTTGCTAGTTTTCCAAAAACACCTTGGAGAATTTATGATAACGCCATTTGGTTATTCTTTTGAGTTGTATCATCAGCTCATTGTTGTAAGCCTGGTTCAATAAAGCTTCAAATATTTTGAGCCTTCCTCAAATGGGTGAACATAAATAATGTCCAGTAATTATAATATAGTTTCCCATATAATTTGGGATTGGACCCAACAATATTGTAATTTGTGGTTATTTCTCTGTGTGTGTCTTCAATAGACTCTAAAAATTTGATTAAGTAAGAACTCTTATTCCTCGCACACTAAAAAAAATATTAATGACACTAAGAGGACATATATAAAAAATTCACAAAGAACTTAGGTTATTTTCCTCTTAAACACAAACTCTATTATTTTCAAAGTTCACTTACATTATACATCACCTTAATAGCTTATTTATGAAAACAAGATGAATAAATAAACCAAAATAATACTTTGATAATATAGGTCATGTAACATCCCAAAAATATAGCATAAAACTATATAAAGGAGTTATCATATAATAATATAGTAAAACAGTTACTGGAAATAAAGTTAATCTTACAGTTATTACAAAATAACCATAAAATTTAAAACTTTAGAAAATTCCTATACTACTACAAAACTACGTACATAACCGAATGATTATTACAAAACTAAACACAAGACCGAGCAGTCTTTTACTAAGTCGAGGGGTCCTCTCCTTCCAAGGACTGCTCCACCGAGAACTCCTCCCCAACTACTCACACCCACAGGGTGATCATTGCAAAAGAAAAACCGAACAGGAAACATGGACTAACACAGGAAATAAGGATAAGCTAATGTAATTTAATTGTATACACATACATACAATTCACACAAGTTCAAACAATGCAAGACCGAACACTACAACATACCAAAACCGAATACTCAAGTAGCTATGACCGAATCCTAAACTCATGCATAGACCAAACACCATAATTCATGTATAGACCAAACACCTGACTTGACCATCCAGATTGTATGAATGTGTATCTACAAGCGTTCCTACACTTGTGGTGGTGAAACAGCAAGACCCCCATCAAGCTACCCCATAAGGTTAGTCCAGTGAAGATTACCTCGATACCCTGAGGTTAAAGGACCTCCTGCCATTCTCATACATGAGTTACTCCTCTCTACTTGAAAATGAGTAATCACAGAATATCAGGATAAACGCCAGCTTAACACGATACCCACATTCATACTTTACAATTCAAATACCATCCACGAGACATTCCTCCTTGGAATTCTCTTCCACATTACTTGAAAACATAAATCCTCATCAATTAACATATCATGTCATTCACCAATCATATACTCACTCATAAGACTGAAAACCCTGTGAACTTTGGAGACCGAACAGTTTCTCACCACCCCAGGATACGACCGAACAGTCTATAACAGACAAGACCTAACAATTTACCGAACATTGACGAAGGCCGACTACTAGGGAATGTCTAACAATATATTAAAGTTGAGTACTAAAACTAAGTTGAATATCAAGACTAAACCGAATGCTAGTATAAGACCGAACGCTAACACTAGCATAATTACTAGTATAAGACCGAGCGCTAGACTAAGATCGAACGACCAACTGCGCACACTCCGCGTTCTTCATAATTCTGCAAAATTCTGTAGAATTACGAAGAACACCAGAATTTACCCAAAACCAAATATTTTTCCAACTTCTAATCCTCCAAACATGATTTCTACACCACTTCAAACCTATCTAAGGGTGCCTCAGCATCTCTAACCTTCCTTCACAAAATTTCACACCAAAACCCACCCAGAAATCGGCATAAACTCAACTCAAGAACCCAAAATCAGATTTTACCACTTTTATACATTTTTGACCAACTTAATGATTCTAAGAGGTCACAATGCACTTGTTCAAACTCTCTTCACTGCCAAAAATCACTCCCAACCTCTAACTCTCATTTTCACCCTCTCACTTCCTCAAATTGACACTGGCCGAACACTTTTTCTACATAATACTCCCCAAATCCAGTTCACAGAGTTCAGTCCTCACATTCAATCGAAAACAGAAATTCAACATGCATTTCAATCAATAATACAATTCATTTCAAACATATAAAAATACAAGTTAAATTATTTAGCTTCCCTTACCTCAAATGAACCAGAAAATTTCAACACTTCCACAGTTTTGCCTAACCCGCAAGTAACTTTTAAAGCAGCCTACAAATTTATGATCGGTGAAAAGAAACCAACAGAGGATCAAAGACAGAAAACAAATTTAGAGGAGTAGTTGATGAACACATGCAAGCTGAGCAGTGCTTGCATGTAACAAAAAATGTGGGAACCTCAAAGGACGAAGGAATTGAACTTACCAACTCCAAAACAACAACTTGATCGGTGAAAAGAGAAGCTCTTGACACCAGGAAAGCTCAGGCAAGGCCTGATTGATGATCAGTTGAAGAAAAAGTGAGAATTTCTAGAGAGAATTTGTAGAGAGAAGGAGGAGAAAATAAAACTCAGAAGTTTGAAAAGAAGAGTTGCATGCAGAGAGTGACACCAAATTTTAAAACTTTCGTTTATATACTACCGTCAAAACCGATCGGTCCACTTAAATGCATACACATGTCTTCCCATTTTCTTTGAATTTCTCAATTCTTACATGTCACACACTTTTTAATGTGGATTTTTTTTGGTAATCTTGTTATTACACTACAACCATTTTTTAAGGTTACATATATATAACTTTTTCTTAAATACTTTCATTAAAATAATACCATTCTCTTAATATGTTTAACTTTTATCATGATATAGAATAATTAATCTGAAGATAAATTTACTAATATAAGGGTTGGTAAATTTACTAATCTTAAGTTACTTAATTTAAAATTCTCTTATAAGAGGCTAAAACTGAAACTGTCCTGGAATGGAGGGTCATTAATTATAATATGATTGACGAACTATTTTTTCTTTTTAAAATGTTGTCAAAGGTTTTTATTTTTAATGGGGATAATCCATTGAGAGAACTTAATTTCAGAAATAAATCTTTGTATCTCGATAAATTAGATATTGAACTAAAGATATTTTGGATTTAAAAAAAAAAGGTAGGTGTTGCTTTTTTATCTAGGAGTGTATGGTGGTTACTATTTCATTGGGGGTAATGAATAAGTTTGGAATCTCTTTATGCAAATCAAAAGATATTCCGTGAAGTTTTTTACACATAAGGTTTGGGTTGTAAGGGAAGAGTGGAAAATTTAGGAAGGATATGAATTTTTAAGAGCATAGAGAAAAGTCTTTCGGCAAAAGACACTAGAACCTTTCTCTCTTAGTTCCAAGGTAACTGGTTTTATACAACTCAATCCACGTCACATTTGAAGTGTTAACACCAAAAAGCTACTTAAGCAAAGATTCAAACCAATAAAAAGTGATAAGATACATATAAGAGTGTCGCATATATAGCCGTTTTACTTGAACGTGATTACTTGTTCTTAGCCAAAATTTATGTGCCAAAAGGATTTGACCTTAACTTCTTTTACTTTTTGAGTTCAACAAGTTTTGGATTTAATCACTTTAGAACAAGAATTATGCTAAGAAGGTATTCAAGCCGCAAAGACAATGTTGCATCCCTATTAATGCTTAATAATGTCAACATCACAAAATAACAATAGTGATGATTCTATGAGTAGTACTAGTGAGTAGTGAGTGGTAACTAAGAGTGCAGTATAGTATAGGTGGGGCTGTGATGAGGAAAGAAGCAGTCAAAGATTTTGTGTTGTAATGATTAAAGTGTTCGGTATGTCTTTACTCATATGAAAATGATTTTTTAAGGAAAGGACGATAAACAAGGAACAAAGGAAACAGTAAAGAAAAAGTGAGTTTGGATGGCAGAAAAAAGAGATAAAGGGCAAAAATTGTAAAAAAAAAAAGAAAAGAAATCATCAGAAGGTGTGTGCCAGGTAGATTTGTTCAGATGCTAAGTGGACCCCTCTTGGAGTCAGTAACCGATGCATGATAAAAGGGTTCTTTTCCTCTTGGGCTAATTTTAAAGGCTCCTGGACCCACTCCATGGCCCAGTAACTCTCTTCTCTTTCATCTATTCTTCAATTCATCGGTTCTTCTACATCATTCATCTCCAATTCTTTCTTCCTTTTTTCATCTGATCTATTACTCTTGATGTATAGTTTCACATGAAATTCTTGTAGTATTCTTCTGACGTGAAAGTGACATATTCACGGTAGCCATTACTAATAGAATATGGGTTTAAATCTAATTATATTTACGAAAATAAATTGATTGGAAATTATATTTTATTTGTGTTATAATTTGATCATATATTTGGTTTATATATGATATCTCTAATACACATTTTTTAATACTGATTAACATTTTGTGTATGAAGTTATATATTTGTAAGCAGTACAATAGTATGAGATATAATATATTTAACAAATCTAATTATAATATATTATGATATCGTATTAGAATGTAAAATTAAGTTTAATTAATCATTAATATAAGAATTGTCTCTTAATTGTACTTTGTTCTTATCTACCTTTAATATAAAATATTCAATAGTTACCACTCTAAAAGGCCTGTTCACTAAGAATTGATTATAAAACTTATTATTGAAATAGTACATGTTAACTTTTTCTACACTTTGATAATACTATAGTTCTGTAAAATTTAAAATCATGGAGGTGATTAATTTTATTACAAAAAGTTAACATCAAAATATTAATTTGATGAAGGTATATTTTCGGGGTATTATATTTTTTATACAGTATTACAAGTATTCTTCATGTGAAACAATAATATTTTAATTAGGTGGAGCTATGATTATGACAACAACTTTTTTAAAATATAATAATTATTCAGGATTTGAATTCAAAATTCATATTTAAACTAAATAACTATTGTGCTATTTGATGTACACGTTTTATGCATATTAAATTGAATATAATTACATATAAAATTTTAATATAAATATCGCGATATTCTTTACAGCACTGATTATTTTAATATAAATATGCTTTTCACAATCAGATGAAATCATCCAAGATCTGTTTTTATTTCTATTTTTACCCGTTTTCTATACTTGAATTTAGGTGCTTTCCTAAGCAAAAACACGTACAAAATAGAGTTTCCTTTTCTAATAAAAAACAGATAAATTGCAATCTTCCATCTCAAAAGCCATGCATAATTTATTTGCGACATGGCTATATTAAAAACAACTCAATTTAGTTCGTTTTGGAAAAAAGTGAAACGCAAGACTACTTTTGTTCGCAATAATAAAGCTAAAACAATATTTAGTCATAGTAGTCCCTTTCATCTTTCAAAGCTATTTTGAGTATGAATTTCTTGAGTATTGAGCTACCCATTCTCTCTGACATATGAATTTAAGCATAAGTTCAAGTTATACATTAAATAAAAGTGATAAAAAGAAATCTAAAAATATAATATTTTAAAAATGTAAACTAAAAATATTATCAATCTCTTATATAATTTAATATAATTTAGTTGAGATATTGTTGAATCTTTCTTATGAATCTTCTTCAAAGAATACCCATCACTTGTAATATTATCTACTTTTAGTAGTTTATGTAGCTAAGTGCTGTTCTTGATTTCTCAACATGTCTTATAAACAAATAATTGATCATAGAAATCATAACTTATGGATCCCTTTTGTCCAACATCCATTAAGATTATAGCCACCGCTGTATAAAAGTAAAGCCAAAATACAATATTAATATTATCTAGTCGTATATTATACTTATAGCGCGTAGTCATTGTTAAAATATGAGAATGTTCAGGAAGGAATATTGCAATGCACAGCTTTGGAAATAAACTATTAGCAATGTTGCAGCATGACACTTCTTGCAACATGCTATGTAGATTCTTTACACTGCCACTTTAATTTTATGTGTTTAATCCTATTTTAATACACCTGCTTCACTTACACACATGATTTAGATATAATTATGTTATTTTTTTTCCTTATTTGGTTCATATTAATTAACTCTTTTTTGCTGTATAGTCTCAAATCCAAACTCAAACTTGATCTCTCTTTCACACACACAAAAGAGTGAGGCACTAATTTTCAATTAAGTAATGTTCTTTTTTTATGATTTTTTTTTCGATCTATTATGTGGGTTACATAATTAGAGGTTACCCTGGCCTCTGCTTTAAATTTTATATTATTCGTAAAGGCAAAGTGCAACCAAAGTTTATATTAGCAAAAATTAATACTAATTAATACTGTATTAGGACATGTGTTTAATATATGAACGGGTAGTTGAGGTCTATGGTCCAAATTAATTATATATTTACACATAGATTTGGGAGACATTTAGGACTCACAAAATCCATATGCCGAATATTTCTTTTATATACTTATATATGGATGTTGGACTCGTTTATGACTAAAAGTACTCTTAGACTAGAACAGGTTTAATGAAAATAGTAATTAGATTTTGAGTTTTTTTTTTTTCTTTTTTTATCGTCTTTGATTTAGATTTTTAATTCAATCAAATTTTAAATTATTTGAATTGGATTGATTTATAGTTTAGTATTATTTATTTATTTACTCTTAAATAAAATGCTGAATAACTAATAAAATATGTAATAAAAATACAACAATCAAATTTCACATCTATCAATTATTGTATAGTTAATATTATATATATATATATATATATATATATATATATATATATATATATATATATATATATATATATATATATGTATGTATGTATGTACACACATATATATAGTATTTATTTATTAAGGTATTTTAAATTTTATTAGCTTTTTTGGTATATTGAATACTTAACATTATTTTATATTCTTTTTAGTTAAGTCACTATCATAATTTTTCTATTAATTAATTAGATGAAGTGACGATTATTTTGTCTGCGTCTGTTTATTTGTTTTTCCCATGTTAAAAATGAAAGTTTTATGGCTAACACAAAACAATATTTTTATTAATACAAAACAATACATGAATTTTATTATTTAACTGAAAATGTATTTGATGAAAAAGGATTGTCATTGTAGCCTATATTAATTATGATGATGGTTGGTTACTAACGGTGGTGATATAAAAACAATCGAGAAACATAATTAATTTATTATTTAATATATTTTTAATAAAAATAATAAAATTCACTTATCATATTATATTATATAAATTTACAATAGAAAAAAATATAGTTTTATTGTAGAAATTTTAATTTTGATAAATTTGTTTAAACTCTTTTAATGATAGAGGGTAATTAAACACATGTTTGATCTTTAATAATTGTCAAAGATATTTATTAGAGGAAAACTTAATGGTAATATGGAATTAACATTGAAGAGAGTCCTTTACTATTTTTTTTTTCTTTGTAAATTTAAAATCCTAATGATCCCTCTTCAAAGTTTTAATTACATATTAATGTTAATTTTTCTCAAATTAATATACGTTATAATTGATAAAAGTCAAACACATGTTTTAATTATTTAAAGCTTTAAAGGGGTTAAAGAAAATTAACAAAATTAAAGTTTTTACTTTTGATGATAATATAATGAATTGATTATTTATTCTATGTATTAATAATGAAACAAAACTATTTGATACAAATTATTTAATTGATAATGATTACCTCATTATAACAATATCATTAAATAACAATCAAATTTAAAGACAAAAATAAGTAATTATCATATTAACTAATTATAAAATAGTTATCATGATTAACTAATTATAAAATAGTTATCATGATTAACTATTTTTTATTTTTAAATTTAGTTATTATATAATGATTTTCTTATAATTGATAGTGTTTAATTATTATGATTAAATTCTTTTTAAGATAAATTATTATACTGTAATTAGGTTCCCTTTTAAAATATAAAAATACTACATCTAATTAATTAAATTACCTCTATATAGTTATGTTAAAATTTATTACGCTAAATAGTCACATGTGCTCTCAACAAAATCTAAAACTTTTTTCACACTTCAAAATCTCACCTCCATATTCCTATAACTCAAATAATAAGGATGGATTTCATTATTATAATTATGTACAAGGTATAAATATGTGTTAGAAATTGATTCTAATTCAAAAACTTAGAAAAAGAGAGAACTCTCGATCGTGAGAGAAACCACAAAGATGAAGCCAAAGTGTTGTTTTCACTTCTTAAGGTTTGTCCCCGTTGGGGATTACCATAAGATATAATAAGGTCCATTTTAACATAAAATTTCTTCAAGTTCTTCAGGTTTAAGACTGACACAAGTATGCCAAAGTCTGCACGACTGTGTTATTCTCAAAATCTTTTAATTTTCTTTTTCTTTTCAAATTTGGAATGAGTTTAAAGATATCTGTATTGTCATACACAACTTCTAAGGTTTTCTAAAGTGTTTATTTTTATCTGCAACAACACCACCCTTCCTCGATGTATGTGTCGTCTAGAGATAGTTCTTCAAACACCTCAAATAATGGAAAATCTCTTCCTATAAAACAAATATAAACAGGTTTGGCAAAGTTTGAAAAATAATAAAAATTGAAGACCAAATCATAAAATAATGCACTTTATCCTAACTAAAATGACGGCCAATAATGGTATAAAATACAACATATCACTAATATATTAGTATGATTAGTAATATTTTATTTACTCTATTAAATAGCCTGCAGTTCTATTTACATCACGAAAATACGTAACCATAGTTAACAATTACATTAATGTTACTCTTTAGTGGGTATTTAGTTATATGTAGAAATCAAATCCAATTTGACATATCAGTTTCAGTAGAATGTGTCCTAATCTCACTATGAAATATAATTACACAGAATTATGAAAGGATGTTAATTTGCACAAAATCAAAATATCACCATTACTTCAAAAACATAAAATCTACATGTTATTTACACTGTTTGCTTTACAACTACATTCACACTCTTGTAAATAAACACAAATTTTTCCTTAAATTATATATTTAAGTGATATAGAACATCAATGAAAATTTGAGTCGAAATAAAAAGTATATTTTACATTTTAAAATGTTACTTATCTAAAACTTTAAAACATATTTAATTTAATAAACACACTATTAAGATATAACATATTATTTACCATTGGCTAGCATCGAGACTTTGTTCCAATTTTACTCGTGTAAACTGAATAGAGACATTGTTATGTTTGACGCTATACGCTTAGTAATAAAGCCTCACAGTTTAAAAGCATGCTACAAAGTTAATTACGTAACCAATGTATTTTCTCAATACCTAGAATTAAACTTCAAGTTTAACTATGTTTCACGAATTAGCATTCTATCCAAACGTTTAAAGGCCATGTTTATAATATTATACTCTTTGTTTAATGTAGTCTGAAAATAATTACTTTTAGGATTTTTACCTTCGAATCTACGTGGTATATGGATGATTGATGAATCACATTATGCCCTAGCTACATTCACAATTTTTTTTATCAAATAGCACGTGACTGCTTGATGAATCATATATGCCCTAGCTACACTTATATTTTTTTTATGAAATAGCATGCTAGCATCACTGCAACATGTTAATGATAATTAGAAAAGAAACCGAAATAAACACCAAACCAAGCTAAACCCATAAAAAATATATTACAAAATGCTATGTTCAAAAAACCAAATCTGTTCTTAAGAACAACTATAAGTTTATCACAAACAACAGTTAAGAAATAACATACAAATAAAAAAAAAAAAAAAGCCTAACAGATATTCTGATGCTCTCAGAATTTAAAAGTCGAAGCCTACCGTCTCCAGAAAAAACATACTGCGATGTAACAATACATGGTTAGGTAATATGAATCTTTCTACCACAAGATTGTAGTTTTCTTTCTCTTTTCTTCACATTATTGTATCAAAAAAGAAAACCATGGGCAGCTTTGGTACAATAACTTGCACATGATGTTACAATACGTATAAGATTCTGTATACCTCATTCCGCTTTGCATGGAATGGGAAGAATCTAATTATGATATCTAGAAAACACCCTGACATCATAAATCACATGCTTATACGTACACCTATAAAACAAGTGGTACATACGCATCAATTATACTATGTATGTATGTTAAGTCTGGAATACGTAACAGTACAATGATGATGAAGATACCATATATTATAGGACAACAAAATGTGACAGCGATTATTTAAGTAAAATAGACCTAGTATTGCGTGTTGTAGGGATGGACGGTTTGTGGCCCACACAGCCTTTTGAGAGGGACTCTGATTTTTGTTAGTTTGTGAGCAGACAAAAGCAGAGAAGCTTCTTATCCTCTCCCTCTAGGTTTTCACACAACACCTTACACATAGAATCTGTTCAAAAGCCAAAGTTCTTCCATTTGAGACTTTAGCCCCTCAATTCCCATCAAAATTACTCACCCCTAACCCCATCCCTAACTGCTTTATTTCTTTTCTGCTTCCCACCTAAAACCAACACTTTGTAATTTACATCAATTCTAGGGGTATGTCCCCACTACTTTGATCTCAACAGTGGCCTATTTAGCTCCATTTCATATAACCTGTTTTGGTTCATCTCCTGTGCCACCGATTTCCAAATTTCCCTCTCTCTTTCTCTCTCTCTCTCCACTTCTCTCTCTAACATTGATCTAACTTTGTTGCCATGGCTCCAATGAGTCTCCCACCTGGGTTTAGGTTCCACCCTACTGATGAAGAGCTTGTTGCTTACTACTTGGAGAGGAAAATAACAGGTCGTTCAATAGAGCTTGACATCATTGCTGAAGTTGATTTATACAAGTGCGAACCTTGGGATTTGCCAGGTATTACATTACGTGTGATATCATTCATGACATAAATATCAGCATTTAGCAAGTTATAATGATTTTCCTTTTTTCTGTCATTGGAATTTTTTATGGCTTAACTAAACTAACATTGTATATTCAATTCCGATTGTTTATATGTGAAAACAACAGATAAATCATTCCTTCCAAGCAAGGACATGGAATGGTACTTTTACAGTCCTAGGGACAGGAAATACCCAAATGGGTCAAGAACTAACCGTGCAACACAAGCTGGTTATTGGAAAGCTACAGGGAAAGATAGGCCAGTGCACTCTCAAAAGAAGCCTGTTGGCATGAAGAAGACATTGGTGTACTACAGAGGTAGAGCACCACATGGCATTAGAACGAACTGGGTTATGCATGAATACCGCTTGATTGAATCAGTGCCTGGTGCTGCTCTTTCATCTTTGAAGGTATTATTACTACATCATATATATGACAGTCTATTTTCTTTATCAACAAAACGAATTGAAAATGTATAGAGTATATACATTACTCCAATTTAATATATTCAGTTTATCCACCTACTGAAATATAAATGTATCATAAACGAATAAAATGACCAGCATCTTATCTCAGAAGTCACTGTTACTTTCGGTCTTCATCAGTCTTTACTATTTTCTTTTCTTTCTGGTTTAGATGGAACATGTTTCTTGGGTATTAGCTTCATTATGAATTTTGAGGTTTTATGAGTATAATTATAATTAAAAAGTGAGTGAGAATAGGGCTTTTAAAGGAAAACAGAAAATGACAAATAAAGGAAGAAACAGTAGATAGTGAATCGTGTTTTTTTTTAGTTAGGTAAATGTCTAGAATAATAATAAGCTTCATCCATTTCAAAACTCACTTATTTTTATTTTTTCATGCATCACGTCATCTCACATTCCTTTTGTATTTTTCTATATAGGTTTAGCTTATTTTGGAGAATTCAACCATCATTTACTATTGAATTTGAAAACGGATTATTTTTTGCCTTTTGGGTACATTTGAAAGTGCAGCTGATAATAATTGAGTGATTATATACATATATATATAGAAGAAGCCCTAAAAAGTGTGAAAAGTCTTCACATAAGACGAGACCAATGACCAAAATCCTCGCTTAGTGCTTGCTTTAATCAAGTCTTTTCCCAAAACTGGTCTACAGTGATAGAGGGTTTTAGGTACACATCTTTTATGATTGGTTTACATCTAAGTATGTGATAATTATTTGGTCAGAGTCAAGTTCGCTAGACCAGACCCGTTTTCTATGCTTAGCGTGAATATGGAGTAGCTATGATAAACCCACTCTTTGATTTGAACCTTGTTCTTCAAGGATGCACATGCCTGCAATAAATATTCCCTTTATTTTTTCTTTTTCTTTATATGATTTGCACACTTTTATTTTTCTCCTCTTTAAAAAGAACAGCTTGTGATCGACACACTATGGTGAAAAATTTAGATCCATGCACTTAGATACTTACTATTGCATCGACTCTTTTCTTTTGCCAAACTCTTTCTGAATTTGCTTTTTTGTTCGTCACTCTTTTCTTGCATTCAGTGTTAAACCAGCAAAAAAAGAAGAAAAGAACTTTGATCATGAAAAGCAAACTAACATATACACATGTATTGACAAAATTTTCATCCAATCACAGGATTCCTATTCGTTGTGTCGCATTTTCAAGAAGATGATTCAAATGCCTGCGAAACCTAGTAAAGAAGAAGAACAACAAGCCGAGGATGCAAAAAAGGAATCAATGTGGATCTCAGAAGAACAAATGTTGGGAGAAGACTCAAGTGGCACTGAGTTTTCCAGAGAAATGGAAACCGTGGAGGAAAAAATTCTCAATCACGAATACCCTAAATTTCCTTGTGACGCTTCTTCCTCTGATCTCACTCAAGGAACATGCACACCCACAGACACTGGTATAGCAGAAGATTTTCAACCACACTTTGCTTGCGATGAAGCAAACAGTGCAACTAATTCATATACAATGGGAATGGGATACCCCAGCAATCTATTTCAGGTAACACTTAGATTCAATTTCAAATTTAGAACTTTGACAAATTTCATGATTGTTAGAGTTTGTATTGTAGTACTAGTCACGTAGACGTGGCATGAATATATGGTTTTATGGGGGACATATAAAAAGCAAGGTGGGTCATAGCATGATCATTATTATATGAACTGATCTGATTAGTATTTTAACTTTTCCTTTTACTCCATTATCTTTGGCATTTATGTTCATGAT
Source organism: Vigna umbellata (assembly GCF_029865625.1). Lineage (NCBI taxonomy): Eukaryota > Viridiplantae > Streptophyta > Magnoliopsida > Fabales > Fabaceae > Vigna > Vigna umbellata. The sequence continues at coordinate 4,724,030 of NC_142167.1, read as the reverse complement.
GACTTCCTTTGCCAATCCTGCATTTCCAGCAACATTCTGCTTTATAAATTCATATCTTCATTGTCACACCTCAAATAGGAGATATACACATAGAAATTACTTCAAGTTCTTGATTACTATAACATTTGTCAGTTTACTATTGATATACATGTTGCAATACTAGTGGGGCCAAATAGCATATCTTTGAGTTTTCTTTTGATCTTAAAGTGAAAATAGTTGGAAGTATGATGAAGTTGCTATCTTTTCATAAAGCTCACTTCTCAAAAATTCATTTGGACTGACTCCAATTTAGCTTTTCTTCACCATCCCCTATAACTTCTTTTGACTGACTACTCAAAACGTTTTCCAAAGTAAAGATGTCTTTACTCCCCCATTTTCCTCACGGGTTGATACGTTCTAAAACTAAAGCACACAGATCAAACATCTATATGCACATCTTTATCTTTAATCACACTCTTTTTTATGAGTAATGTCTGGATCATTTCCTATTTTAGGAAAAGCTAGCTCTGTGAGAAGCGGCTTCTGAATCCTTCCCTCACCATTCAACTAGCTTTACAATGTTCATACAGCGACCTATGCATTTGATTGGGGACTTCAACCACCTCATTTTACCACTTCCACCCTTGAATCAAAACAAAACACCTTTTATTCTTTTCCTTTTAAGCCTATAAACCACAATTCTAACCCCACTTTTCTTTTGCCACTTGCACTACTTTCAAGTCCTGCTTTAGTTTCAATTTAGCATGCGTTTTACCAGTTCCTTCATATAGTCAAATCGACTGTTCCTATTTCATATTTAACACCTATATCTCTCTTTCTACACATTATAACATGTGAAGTTTTATACTTTTTACTCTCTGGTTATTATTTTTGTATTTTGGGCGAGTATGCATTATTTTTCTTTAGTAAAAGCATTTATAATAAATCAAGAAAATTGTGTTATTTTCTTAACCATATATTTTTTTTCAATTCAAAGTTTCTATGTTGCCTAAAAAGAACACTAAAGGTTTCATTATAGTTGTTTTTCTTGGCCAACAATTGAATAAGGTTGGACAAATCAATGGGGAGAGAAGGAGTGGGAAAAGAGTTTCTCTGTAACATCAAAATTCTTAAGTTTTAAAGGGTACTCTAGAATTTATCTTTTTACCTAGTGCGTAGGTCAACAAATATAGAGTGGTGATTTAGTTCAATATCTTCTCAATTCATATCAGTTGATCCTTCTACTTTAGTGCATTGGGATTTGAGGACTAAAACAAATTCTAAATAATGGTGCAGGATGTGGAATTAATACCTTCTTTTGCTGCCATGCATTATCAATTCCCATACACACCTTTGGTGCTGGAAGACTTCCCTCAAATTACATTGCCAGAGACAAAGTCAACGAAACCAGAAATGAGTGATCCCTGCATGTTATATGACAGACAGAGGGACTGCATGAATGGAACGCTAGAAGAGATAATCTCTTTGTGTTGCACTCAAGATAATAACGTCCCTTTTCCCATGCTAGAATGATTATACTAACCCAGATGACAAAAACTATAGCATCAAAATATTCATTGACACAGAGAAACTTGTGTTGGTTAAAATAACGACACAAATGGGGATTGTTTTTCCAGCCTTAGAGGAAAGGCTATACATATATAATGTACTAAACATATAGTAGAAGATGCTGAGCCATGGGGGGCTCGCATGCAATTGGCCTTTTAATTTTTTTTTTCTTTTCTTTTTTGTGTTCTTCCTGTTTTTTTCATAGGGGGTTCTTTCTTTTTTTTTTCTTTTATGTTGGTGTTTACATCTCTTCAGTTCTGAAAGCAAATGGATGAGGCAAGTTTCCAATTGTGATGTTTTGTATCATTCAAAGTGTCACTTCAGTCACTTACGCGTTATCTTACTTAATTTCTACCTTCAAAAGTTTACATTTTTTTTTAGCTATTCAAGTATTCTTGATATATATGTCTGCCTCTAAACAGAAGTAAGTTTCAGGTGTGTTTGGATTGGGGGAGAAGATCTGAAAAAGACTGATTATAAAGATTGAATAATGATAAGATAACACATTGATTTTCAAAGAAAAAAGCGTTATAATGTAGTTAGATTAAAGGAAAAATGGTGTCATTTGATTGAATTTTAAATGAAAATTTGAGTATGATAGATTAAAAAAATATTTTAATAAATAAAATTAGATGAATATAATTTTACTCTTGAAGATAAAAATAATATAAATTTAAATATAAATATTAAAAAATAGATTAAAATAAAATTGAATTTTTTATTTATATTATTATTATTATTAGTTATCCTGTAGAAGAATAATTTTGATTGGATCAAATATAATTTTTTATATATTAATAATCCATACAAATAAACAGTTCGTTATATTTTAAAAATTAAACATAAGATTTCAGGTAAATATAATAAATAATATTATGTATTGAACCTTTCACATAACCCTACAGCATGTTCTTACATATGGGGTTGGATGAGAAACCAATTCCCATGAAAGAGAATAGGTTAGTGAGGAATCAATTTTCAAACGTATAATGGTTATATATGAGTAAATTCTCGCAAAATTGATTCAAGGATAAAATTCTCGTACTCTCCCACAAATCCGCTTCAATATATGGAAACAAACAACCTCATCCAAATCCATCACGTTGCACAATAAATCATCAAAAGCAAAAACACACTAAATGTTTTTATCAAATTACTGTAAATTGTATTTCAGAAGTAACATCAAATTAATGAAAATGAACTTGTTCCGCGAATAAATATCTTAGAATGTTGTAAATACATACATACGAATATATATACATACATACATATATATATATATATATACATACATATATATATATATATATATATATTATATATATATACTTTAACAAATATTTGTATGTACAAATACTCATTCCTTTTATAAATGCGGACTACCTACGATGCGTAGTCAATATAAATTTGGGATAAAAATTTTAGAATTACGTAAAATTAATTGTACATTTTAATATCTTACTTTCAATATTTTATACATCTTTAGCACTTTCTCGTTCATTATTTCATTATTTTGAAAACTTTATGTTGTACTTGAATGTTGATGGAGTAAGAAACATAACATCGGTGGAAAATTCATGCTAGTGTTTAATTAAGAATAAAATAAGTGAAAATTTGAAACCATGGAAAAAAATTAGAATAGAAACAAACCTTTGTTAAAAGTTTCAAATTAGAAAAAAAAATACTAGATTAAAGAGTATCTTTTAGATATTTGAAAATTAAAATTAACATATTGATAGAGTGATAGAAATTATTTAGCTATAAAATCTCAGGAAAAAAAGTACTATTTAGAAGAGTAGAACATTGTGAGTTTTGTTTTAGTCTTTTACAAATTATATGTGTATATTTTATTTTATATATTGTAGGATTTTGTAGATGTATAAGTGGACTAGTCTTTATCTTTATTTGGGCCTCAAATAGGGTCTTGCTTGAATGGTTAAACTATGGAAAAAGTCAAGAAATTTTGTCCAAGCATTGAGTCCCACGAAAAATAAGGCTAAAATGAGGAGTTAGCTTCAAGGATTCATGTGTGACATTTTTAAAAGTCCCACACCTTTTGTGTCATTAAGTTTGAAGGGACTAGGCATTTATTTCACCCTTTAATTATTGTACAACCCAGTTTTTTTGTTAAATGAGAATTAAAATTCTTAATGTTTTCTTCTTGTTCTTAAGGTCATACATATGAATAATCTGTCCTTTACATCCTTAAAAGCGGAATATTTTGGGTTTCCTTTTTTAGAAACTTAGACAGTTTAAAAGTTATTTCAAATCCTTTTGGAGTTTCCATTCTAAGGAGAGAAGACTCACCTTCTTTGCTTAACTATTGTAATTTATGAGCTTTAGAATGATCAATTAAACCTTTTTTTAACATCATTAGACTCATTACATTGTTGCATCTTCATTAATAATAAGAATACATATTTTATTCATGATTAGACATCTAATTCTCCTTTTACGAGTTCAACTTTTAAGATCTTAGGAGTTACTTTTGCCTTGGTTCTTATCTTTATCTTTAGATGTTTTCTCCGATGGCAAACCTTATTGAACTTATCATTTAGGATTTACCACAAAGATGGGTGTTCTTCTCCATTTCTAGTCCTTAATTCATTTTTAATTTCATTTGGTTACAAGTTATTGTTTTCTAATTGTTTTCTTGACATTGTTACAAGCTATAACAAGAGTCCATTTGCTTCCATGTAACACCTCATTTCAGGATGTCACAAGTTGTGATAAGCATTCAAAATATTTGAAAATTTACTCATGCAGAAAAAAAATTAATAAAAATTTTATTAATTTAATATGAGAAAATGAAATAAACATAAAAACTCCTCAAATGTAATATCCAGATTACATTATTCTAAAAATTTAGTAAATAAATGACTTAAAGAAAATTACATGTCTTCCCCGTCCTCTCGCGTCTCCATATTACATTAGGGGACATTTGCAATGTCATCTGCTTTCGTATAACTAAAGAGTCATATGATCATCGCACAAACACAAACCACAACAAACAAGGGTAAGGTACCAGTAAAACCACTAATGAACCACTTAAAATACAAGAAAATAGTTATCATATCAAACCAAATTATCCAAACGTTATCACCATCACCAATCACATTGGATAGTTGTCTACCTTCTGTACCTTACCGTACACACCTATTCCTTCGAATAGGGTGGTTTGAGTAGTCCCGCCCTCATGACTAAACGACATGTTACCCTACTCCTTAAGGACTTACGAGTAAAAACGTTGGTGCATCGCACACCAGACACTATACTCAGCAACAAGTCAAAGTCAAGGCAAAACATCATTCCCTCTCGCATTGGCGAGAGGGTGCAACACTCAAACTCATCCTCTTCCCGCATTGTTACTATTGTTTAGACTGTTCCACCCTCACAATCACCTACTAGGGATCCTCCTTCATCCGATATTACCGATGACTTTGTTATTTTCAATAAATTTCTCAAATGGTATAAGGATCAACAACCTTCTAGTTCCATTGCATCTGTAGCACACACATGTACATCTTTTGTTGGTATGAGTCCATCTTCTTCTCTTGGCTCTTGGATTCTTAACTCAAGAGCCTTAGATCACATTACTGGTAACAAATATTTGTTTTCCTCTTTGTTCTCTCCAAATCTTTTACCTTTTATTACAATGACTGATGGATTTAGAGTTTTAACTCATGGTGTTGGCACGGTTAACATTTTTCTTTTTTTATCCATTAATAATGTTTTTTATGTCCTTGGGTCTCCTTTTAACTTATTATCCATTAATCATCTAACTCGATCTCTTGATTGTAATATTTCTTTTAACAAAGATTTTGTTTGTTTACAGGACCAAAATTTGAGATAGGTGATTGACATCATATGTGAGTCTCATAGTCTTTATTATCTTCATCCCTCTACACATGTTGACGTAGTTATGGAGTCTTTATCCCTTCTTCATGCTCAATTAGGCCATCTTGGTCTTGTCAAATTGCAACAACTTGTTCCTTGCTTATCCAAATTATTCCATTTGATCTGTGAGTCATGTCAATTAGAAAAACATATTTGTACTTCCTTTTTTCGTAGTGTCTCACAATGTGCTCCGTCTTCTTTTCCCTTAGTCCATTCTGATATTTGGGGACCTAGCCATTTTAAGTCTAATTTAGGTTTTCAATATTTGTTTTACTTTTATTGATAATTTTTCAATATGCACTTTGCTATTTTAATGAAAAATCATTCTGATTTATTACATATATTTCATACCTTTTACAATGAAATTAACACTCAGTTTGGTGTTTCTATTCAAACTTTGCGCAGTGATAATGGTCGTGATTCTCATTCTCTTAAACAATTTATGACTTCTCAAAGTATTAGAGCTATGTTAGAATCTATCCTACGATATTGTTCTACATGCTATCGGGTCGTTATCGAACCACCTATTAATATCTAGTTTCACGCTCGAGATGTATATACCTCAGCGTGAGGGGTGTGTGTTGGAAGTTCCACATCGATTAGTGTTAGATATATTATATTTATTTTATATTTATCTTTTTATCTTTAGTTAGTTTGTTATTATTTCTTATTTGTATTTTGGGATCAGCCCCTATTTCTTCATTATAAATAGAGGACCTTATGTGTATATTCAACACAATGAAGATTAATCCCATATATAGTTTTTCATTATATTCAACATGGTATCGGAGCCAGGTTCTTTTAAGGAAAAGGTTTCTAGTTTCTTTATCACTACATCCGCCACTGTAGGCGGTGGCGCTATCTACTACCATTAGTGGGACCGTCGTCTATCGTTGCCACCATGTCATTAACGGCGCCTTCATCGAATCTCCTACGCGCTCTCAGCGCCTTTTGAAGTTATGGATTTGCTCCTTTTTTCCGTCGTGCATGGTGACATGTCTACTAGTAATTCAGAGCGTCGAGGTCACGTTCATCGTGTGTTGTTGCATGTGTCGTCTCCTCTCAAGCAGCTATTAAGAGCATCGAGGTTGCTCTTTTTCCTTTCTCAAGTGCCTTGATTAGAGAATCTTTGATTTTTATAATTTCTTTCTCCTGTTCATCCATGGCTTCTTCGCTGTTGTCTTTTCTGACCTCTCTTTTGTAACCATTGCGTTTGACTCGTCCATATATTTTTTTTTTCATGGAAAAGATGGTTTTTGTTACTTTATTTATAGTAGTGGTGGCTCTCTAACAATTACCTCTTTATCCACTGGTGGCATTACTCAATGACGATTTGTAAGAAGAGATTTACATGGAGCAACTTCCCAAATTTGTTAGTCATGGGGAGTTTTTTGGGTTGGTATTTCGTCTTCTATTTCCTCTTGCAAATCATTAGCAACTTGATGTCACTCAAGTGCAGAAGCAAATATTTTCACTAAGACTTGATGAACTATATTAGTAACAAGCTTGGTACATATGTATGTACTAGCTTGAGGGGGAGTGTTAGATATATTATCTTTATTTTATATTTATCTTTTTATCTTTAGTTAGTTTGTTATTTCTTATTTGTATTTTGGGCTTAGTCCCTATTTCTTCATTATAAATAGAGGACCCTATGTGTATATTCAATACAAGGGAGACTAATCCCATATATAATTTTTCATTATATTCAATAATTAGAAATAAATATGTTGGTACAAAGTTCACCTTACAAGTCAGTTTTGTGAGGTTAAATTAGAGTTAAAGTTCACCTCTTAACAAATATAATTTATTTCAATTTAAATTTTATCAAAAACAAATCTAAATCTAGTTAATCTAATTAAAATAAATCCATATTATAAATCCAATCTAATCTTAGATTTAAACTGGATTTTAAAAAATTCAATCCATAACTCTTAAATTTTGGTATATATGCATTCCACTTTTAATAGGAGAAATATAATTTAAAAGTAAAAATGAATGAAAAAGCATTCTAAGCTTAAATATCTGAAATCAATTATATAATATCGTTGAGAAATTAATGAGGATGTCATAACCAAGATACAAGTTATGTCACTTGAATGAAATAAGGCATGAGGTATGTTACACTCAAATACAAGTTTTATCGCGAAACGGTTATACTTTTAACTATGCTATATGGTAGTGGATGAGCACTAGTGCAGTAAGGAAAAACGACAGCGGTTGTTTTGACCTATTCGCACCGGTTCTGCAACCGAGGTATATAAAGGCGAGGTAAAAAGCCTACAACTTTTGGCCTCGAATCTGAACCGAGGTATAAAGATGTACGCTTTTGCCTCGGTTAAAATGAAACCGAGGACAGTAGAAGGTTTTCCTTTTTTTCGCCAGACTTTTGGTCTCGGGTTCTGGTGAACCGAGGCAGTAGAAAGGTTCTTTTTTCTCAATCTTTATGCAAAAATGGATAATATACATTTTTAACATCAGGTCATGAATATATCACCTTCCATGAACATGATCAACATCTGCTTATTGTGATTTTCTCTGTTGCATCATCTTTTAACCGTGACTCTATAGAAATCTGAACTCAATCTTCTATCCCACAACCAGAAAAAGAGAGGAAAATATCATAGAAATAATAAACTTTAAAGTTCACACCAGGCTAGAATCATATTCAGTTCCTTTCATAACATAACATAATCATATAACACAAAAAGAAAAAGAAACATTTTTTCCTCAAGGCAAGTTCATCCCTTCAACCTACACTACACTACACGGAACACACCACAAAAGCCATATCCAGAGAGGAAAACTTTCTCCTTCAATTCCTTTTAACAAAACATGCCAGAACGCCAGAAATAAAAAAAGCCATATCCAGAAATGTGCTTTGCTCCTTCTTCACCTGCGTTAAATGAAGCCAACAACCAAATGAGACTCAATACACATAAAATTTCGTTAAGCCAATAGCCAACAACCAACAACCAACAACCATTTTTCTCTACAAGAAAAAACCCAACCACCCCGAATTGGTTATGGTGACCACAAACCAAAACAGATAATGAAATTAAGCCTCCACCCCTCTCTGTTCATCTCTAATCACCAATAAAGAAGTTGAATCCTTAAACAAAATACACGGGAGATTACCTACAATGCGTGACTTCCTCCAACGTGAGCAACGGCGACTCCGACGACTGGCCTCAGCGAAGACGTGGCGCGAAGGGGCAACAACGTTTCTCTCTCGGGGAGTTGGCTTCTCGGGTAGAGGTGAGTGAGGGTATGGCTTCAAAGACGTTGGGGATGGAGGAGGGGTCTTTAGGGGCGGAAGCCGGGCCTTCAGATATGTAGATCTGAGATTTTTCACCGTCAACGGCCACCGCTTGCTCTTCACTCCAGAGGCGACGCACTGGCAGGCGAGGTGGAAGTCGCGCTCGCAGCCGTCGCATACGACGAGGTGGTGGGTGCTCCCAGCGGCGACGGGGCAAGCAGCGCAAGGAGTGAGATTGGAACGTAGAGAAAAATGGGAGAGGTGCTAGGTTTTCCTAGCTTGAAAGAGGCATTTGGGGAAAAGTTTCGTAGGGTCCAAGCCCAAGAAGGCTTATATGCCTCGGTCAAAACGAGGCCGAAGTACCTTTTGACATCGGGTCTAAGAGGGACCGATGTCGTAGAAGCCTGTTCAGGGAGTTGCAGGTGTGGCAGAGGCTTTATGCCTCAGTTTTGCATGCAACCGAGGTAGTATCATCTTTTCAAAAAGTTGTCAGCCCAAAAGCCTAGCTGGTAGGTGGGTTTTAGGCTCTGGTTCTTCCTGCAACTGAGGTCGTAGTGTTGTTCTACTTCGATCCTACATGCAACCTAGGCCTATAAGGTCCCCTTAATTTCAATTCTGCCATCCCGTTTTGATAGGCAGCAGTTTGGTGTAAAATGAGGTATATTGTGCGAGTTTAAAAACAAATATTGTACTAGTGGAAGGACAACACATGAGATAAAAATGGTAACAAAATTGAACAAATTAAGATGTGTAGGGAGGTACAACACACACATAAGTTTCCACACTGGTAAGATATTGTCCGCTTTGGGCCAAGCCCTCACAAATTTTCTTTTGGTATCACTCCAAAAAGCCTCTTACCAATGGAGGTATCTTATGTGTATATAAACCCATGTCCATCTCTTATTTTATCCGATGTGAGACTTTGTTTGTACCCAACAAGATGGATATATAGTCATATATAAAAGAACAAAGAAAAATTATTTTTTGACACACCTAAATTTTTTACATTTATTTGATATTACCTTTCTCTACTTTTTACTTTCTTCTTTCTTGAAAAAATATAAAAGTTTCCACTTTTATAACCATTTTATCCTTGTGTTAAATGTCAAATGAATGTAAAAATGTGTCATGATACCATTACTCAAGAACAAGATATGGAAGGAAATGTTAGTGTAACACCTATTGATGGAAAGATGACAAAAAACTATTTAAGATGCTCTCGACATATACACAAGGTTAGTATTCTTATTGACAATTGGGAGCATGTTCCTGAAGAAGTGAAGAACCAAATATGGAAAACTATCATGGTATGAAAATCATAACTTAACTTCCACAATTATTAGCAAAATTGTAAATATAACATTCATGTACCTATTATGTAGCTAACATATTGTTTTAACTCTATTATTTTTTTTGTAGATCTTTAATGATTCATCTTCCATGAAAGCTGCATACATTGAAGAAATTAGAAGGAACTGGACTTCTTCTATTTTAAGTGTTAGTAGAAACTTGGCTACAATTCAATAGTGTATGTACATTAATATAATATTTGGATTTAACATATAGTTTTATGTATAAATGATGTATTAAATATTATTAGACAATTTAATGTTTGAAAGGATCTCTATTTTGTTAGTTTAATTGATTTGGTTCATTTGAAGCTATATTGATTATAAATTGATTGGATGAGATAATACAAGAATATGATTATAATTTCATTGGATGTCAATTGTAATAATCAATTTTTTTTAAAAAAGAAACATATTATGACGTACTAAACAATGTACATCATAATACATTGATTCTGAAAATTATTTAGGTTTAATCCTTTTCGACATCCCTATTTATGTACGAATGTCTCAATTGGGTCCTCGTTTTTTAAAGTGTATCAAAATGTCCTTAATTTTGAAAATTGATATCAATTGAGTCCTTTCCGTTAAGTTGGCTGGACGGCGTTAAAAAAATTGATGAGTGGATGCTGAGATGACGAACGAACGCTCGTCCACCAGCGAACGAACGCTCGTCGACCACCGAACGAACGGTCGTCCAGTGTGGAACGAACGGTCGTCCAGCAGTAAGAGGTCGACGAGCGTTCGTTCTCTGGTGGACGAGCGTTCGTTCGCTGGTGGACGAGCGTTCGTTCGTCATCTCAGCATCCACTCATCAATTTTTTTAACGCCGTCCAGCCAACTTAACGGAAAGGACTCAATTGATATCAATTTTCAAAATTAAGGACCATTTTGATACACTTTAAAAAACGAGGACCCAATTGAGACATTCGTACATAAATAGGGATGTCGAAAAGGATTAAACCAATTATTTATTATGATAGGTGAAAAATTGTACATCATAATACATTCAACATTTTATGATTGGTAAACATATCTACATCATAATACACTACATATTATAACGTACTAACACATCTACGTCATAATATGTTTCGTCATATTATGACGTACAAATGAAAATTTGTCATAATAAACTGCGCATATTATGACTGATTTCAGAAACTACGTCATAATATGTTCAAGCTATTATGACATAAATTTCTACTACGTCATTAAATGCGCAGACATACTATAATGCCTAGAACTATGTTCCGAGAAACTAAGTCATGTGACTTTTATACATCATAAAATGTGATTTTTCCACCTGTGAACAAAATAAGTCAGTTAAAAGATGGTATGACTTTTACTCCGGTTAAAATAAGAGGAGAAAGGTCAAAAATACAATGTAAGATATTGTTAGCAGATATTTCACGCTAAATAATACTCCTAAAATTGTGACTTTTAACCATTTTGAATGACGTTACGTGATTCATGTAGTCCATCTCAGCTATCAAAATAAAACTTTGCTGTGGTTATGATTTCTTAAAGATTTCATATCCTTGTGCATAGTGGAATAATAAAAGGATTAATTAATATACAAGGGATTTAAAATGGAATATTCATACCATACTTTTGAATTGAAACAAATACTATATCCATCATCTTCAAAAAATCTGCATTAAAATAACACTTAAAATGAATACATCAATAATCAATAATTATAATAATTTGGATAACTTCAAAATGAGTAATGCTTAAGTCTCAAGACATTCATTACTCTTGATGTTCACCTGATTGAAACAATGATTAAACAGTTAAACAAATAAGGGACGTAAGAACCACGATTTGCATTAAGAATGCTTGCTGTTTCTTCTGAGTAGGTTTAGTTTTTAACAAGAAACCACAAGAAAAACCAAGGCTCATAACCCCATTCCTCTTCCACCTCCAAACTATTTTCAAATTTTATGATATGCAATTTCATTCTTCTTTATTGCAGCTCAGTCTACTCGAGATCACCTCCATATATACATACATACATATATATATATATATATATTCATATCGTACCCATATGTTCGAACAAAACTAATTGCTTTAATATATACATAAACGATGAAAATATTGGAAGCATGGTCTAAAAGTTCCATGCAAGTTCATCCATACAACTAAGATCATGAGAGATAAATTCGGAGGAAAGTACACTCTCCAACAAGCCAAAGTCAAAGTTAGAACTCTCGAAAGAAGCACTTCTTTCAAGATTGCCCTTGTTAGCTTCTCTCACATCAGTTACAGTATCCTCACAGATCTTGTCCTTCTCTTGCTGCACCTGCACTTGTGTTCCCTCTTCAAGTGTTTGACCTCTGAAATCATCAACATTAACCCTTGAAACCCAATCAGCAATGTTTTCATTGTTCGACAATTCAACTGCAGTGGGGTTCATATACGAAGGTGAACAAATGTTGGAGCCGTTGTCGATTAACAGTTCATAAGGCAAATCTGACGAGATATTATTTGAAATAATAGGTGATGTTTGATATTCAGATGTAATAATGCTGGAGGGAGTTTGAACAATGTTTAGTGGAGGCTTAGGTAATGAAGAAAAGGTTTGAAAAGTAGTTTCCACTGGTGCATTTGTTGTGTGTGAACTCATAATGAATATGGGATTGGATTTTTTATGCATATTGGAGATGGTAGATGCTGAGCTTCTTCTATGAGAAGATAGAAGATTGTGGGTTTGTGGATCTAACCCTTGAGAAATGAGCTTCTTTTTTATGCATGAGTTCCAGAAATTCTTGACCTCGTTGTCTGTTCTTCCTGGTAGGTGTTTAGCAATTTGTGCCCATCTGCAGCATATACCAATAATACATGCACTGATAAATATGCAAGCCCTTGCACTGAATTATCTACTTTCTCTTCTGTATACAATAAATCATGTTATAACTCTTTGTACTTTTCCCATACACATAAGCATGTCTTATTCTTTTAATGTCTATCAAGAACAATTTAAATGTAATTTTCTGGTAAAACTTAACATGAGAGGATGAAGAAAAATATGACAAAGATTTGTAGTGTTGAATAGATTAAGGCCATGACTGTGGATATCAAAAGAGATACATTCATCTATCTGATCAGAAGTTCTTTAATCCTTAGTTGAGTGCTAAATCTTATAAAACAAACAATACTGCTCTCATATAATACATTTATTTCTGGTCTATTAAGGTTCTTGTTCCCCTTTTACTAATTATTCTCATATTTTATGTGCTTGTAATTTATCTTACCTGTTTCCAAGAATTCTATGAATATCAATTATGATCTGCTCTTCTTCAGTCGTGAAGGAACCCCTCTTGAGATCCGGCCTAAGATAATTAATCCATCTCAACCTGCAACTCTTGCCACATCTCTGCAATCCTGCACATAATCAGCAAACCACAACATCATCTTTTATCCGTTCATAATCACAAAAACAACACAGACAAGAAGGGAAATGCTTGCCTGCATATTTTGGCACAGAACTCCAACTTTTATGTCCATGTGTGTTGATATATCTGAGAAGCTTTTCATCTTCTTCAGGAGACCATAGTCCTCTTTTGATCTTCTGTTTGCTGCAGCAGCGGTGGCCCATCTCTAAGCTCTGTGCTAACACTCTCTCTACAGAGAACATTGAGCACTTGGGTTTCTGCAGCACTGATCATTTATAAATGGTGACCTAGGAGGTGATATAATACATGTGGGTCCTAGACCCTATGGTATCAAAACTGGCTAATTGTGCAAATGTATTGGTGGGGTCAGGAGTGAAAGGGAAGGTTAATTGCTATAGAGTGAGAGACAAAGTGCAAGAATCGATCTTTCCTATCATTTATCCAAACGGCAACAAATGTGCACTACGACTTTTTGGAAAAAGAGGACCAACTGTGATGGTGTGATGAGCGTACTTTGCCCATTTTCCAAATTATGTTAGGCATTTAATCAAACAAATGGGATGCATGCAAAAAATGAGAAAAAAAGTATTTGTCTCACTGGTGTTATAAACTCTTACGATATGTTTGGAACACATCAATCAGAAAGGAAAACTTTCACATTTTTTCTTTTCCGTAGTTTGAAACGTGAAAGAATGGGAAAAAAAATGTGAGAAGGACTAATTGCATTGTGTTTTGGGAGAAAAGGAAAAAAATGAGCTATATAATAAAATTCTTAATCATCTTATTCTTATATAAATAATTATTTTCACTGTACTATGAACAATCTTTAAAAGGGGAAACAAATTAAAAAAGAAAATGATAGATTCTATATTAAAAGTGAAAATAAAAAATAAAAGCAAAACAAAGGAAGCAATTGTAAATTAAAAGCAAAATCTGTTTCAAGATATGTACACAAATCTATTTATTTTTAGAGTCCAGGCAATAAAACATCAACGGCTTTCACTAAACTTATGTTCATAAATCTATTTCTAACATGTTCACACGATTCTCTTATAAAATCTTTTTAAGAGTAAAAGAAGAAACAAATTTAATTATTAAATTTTCCATAAACTAAAATTAAATTATACATGTATTAAAGATAAAAAAATTGACAAAAATGTATAATTTTTTTACAAAATTAACTTATGCATGAAGAAGTTTGAATTGATGATTAATATAATTTAAAAAACTTATCTTCCTTTTTTATTAAAAGAAGCACTTATTGTTACACATTTTATGCCACGAAACTTAATGAATGGAAAATGATGAATATAAACCCCAGTTTGGGGTTGTATAGGCTAAAAAGAACAGAAGCAAAAGGCACAAGGTAAAATAAAGGAAGAGAACAAAAGTATAGACTAGTTAGATGATATAATGATAAGAAGAGAAATAGGTGAAAATGGGATGAAAAATAAAGTCAATAATAATAGTTATAATTATAATAGTAATAATAATAATAAATTAATGATGTGAAAATGGTGTGTTTCATACTTTTTTTAAAATTTATTTAACTCTTAAGTTATATGATTCTTTAAAAAAATTAAATAAATAGGATTGGTACGATTTTTTAATAAAATTTCCCATGTTAAATAGAAATATTAAATATTAATTAATATTATGTTTTTCAACATAAAATTTATAAAAGAAATTATATTATTGAATAAAATTCATGTTAATTTTAATAAATAATAAATGAAAGTCATAAAATAGATAATTAAGTTTATACAAAAATTTACCGTTTAAATATTTTGGGTTAGAACATCCAATTTATTTTACTGATATATTTTTTATTATTGATAAAAAAAATGTTGGGTTCTTAACAAAAAAATATTGCCTTCTTTCTGGTTATGTTTGGACATATTTTAAGGATTTTAGTAAAAAACATAAGTTTCTCAATAAATTAAAAATAGATTAAAATATTATATTAGAGAAGTTTTATAAATCAAAATATTCATAAATTAATTTAAATTTGTAATAATATCCGTCTAAATTTTCATTGTCTAAAGTAGAATTTTGAAAAAGGTGTTATGGATTATTATTCCTTTGCCAGCTAAGTTAAGTTGTGGTGTCGATGAATAGTCAGAGTGTGAGATGGGTACTTAAGAAACCGACAAGCAATGAATTGAATAAAATAAGATAAAGAGAAAGGATGAAAGAATATGAAACGTCCGAATTGGTTAAGCTAAGAAAATCACGTTTTGAGAAATGAGCTGGACTTAGAAACTTCAGCTTCACTCATCATTGTTGTTTCTCCAAGGTCAAATTGAGTGTCACACTCTCCATTGCTATTTCAATCTCACTATCCACTTTCCTTTTCATACCCACATATACTATCATTCATCAATGTTTTTAAAATACCAACTTGGATACGCTCTGTCTATGACTAAATACTCAATGAATCTATGTTTTTCTTAGGTTTGATATCGGCTCTTTTTGTTATGTTCTTCACATTCATCATATTCATATATCTTAGATTTGTTATCGACTCATGTTTTGATATTTTATCTATCATTCACTTTTAAGAATAATATAATTGTAAGTGTTGAAAGTTTCATCTCAATTTATAATACATAGCTAAGTGTAAATTTAATAAAGTTTTGTATAAAAAAAATAAACTTAAAGTTCATGATATGCTATGAAGTTTGTTATTAGTTGAATTTATTGTTTCCTAATTATCAAATTATTATCAATATTTAATTTTATGTCTTAAAAATTTTACATCAATTAAAAGTAAAATTATTTTACTGTGCATAAGTGGATGTAAATCTCATCTCACAAATTTATTTTATAAAGACAATAAAATTCAAAATTTTTACTTCTTAATAGTAAATCAATAGAGAAATGAGTGTATTCATATAATAAAATAAATAAATTTGTAAAAAAAGAAATGTTGATTAACAAATGCAAATACAAGTATACTTCAACCACAAGAAAACATATGAAGATTGTTATTTCCTGAAATTTTAGGATATTGCTTAGGGAGTGGGGATTAAAAATTTTGTCACAATTTTAGTTTTAAAAATACATCAACAGATAAAAAAGTATATATGTATTTAAACTATCTTTAATATAAACTTTTAAACGAAAAAAATTTTTTTTAATATCATGTGAGTAATCTAATTTATATATGTTTTGCACTTAATTTATATTTGGTAAGATAAAATTTGTACTAATTTATATATTATAAATTTATCTTATTTTTAGTTAATATGAAATTTTTAACATAATCTTTAACAATCAAAATATCTACGTTTATGATGGACTAGATAGACATTAATGAGTTATAAAAAAAACTTTCATTGTCTTAACAAAAATAACAGAACTCATCATCTGAAACTTTATCTCTCCATCGTTTATTATTGTTGCATTCAAGTCTTCGTATCGTTATTTGAGAAACTTAGAATTTGTCGAATTGGACGAAGGTTTTGATAGTTTGCATTCCTCAATTGGTTGAACACGATTCACTCGGAACCCTTATGTATAGATACTTACTCTCTTCAAAAGTTATCTGAAATATATTATATGAAAATTTATTATTGATTTGACTTATTGTGACATCTATTGTCAAATTACTATCTAATCGGTTATTAATGTCTGGTTTTCGGAAGATTACCCAACCCGCAAACCTTAATTTAAAATTTATCCAAATAACAAAATGTTTCAAATATTGAAATAGATAACATGTTTTCTTTTTTAGTCAAAATTTAATTATTGGAAAATCAAATTCTAAACCGTATTACATTTTACATTTTTGTTTCAAATATAAAAGAAAAATATAAAAATTCATTTTATAACTCAAACTTATTTTTCAAGTTGCTCCAAAATAAATATAAGATTTAATTATTATGAAATAAATTTTAAATCTAATTTAATTTTACAAAACAAATATCTAAAGTAAAATTTATACTTATTTATTTGTCAAGAACGATTTTTATTTTTATCTTTTTACAAAATTAGTATGTAGAACAAAGATTATCTAATTGCAAGTTAGACTTTGTAAAATTATTGTGTCCAAGGGTAAATTTATTTCGGTGGGTCTATCAAATCTTCAAGAAAGTTAGTATGATCTATGAGAATAATTTTATTCCATTTTTTTACTCATTGAGGGGGTAGTTATCGTGTTTGGAATCTAAGGGAATAAATAAATTGAAGTAATAAAATATTCCAACTTAAGTCGTTAAATACTATTAAGTTCGTTTATTTTAATGAAAAACCAAGTTCAAACTTAATTGAAGGTTTAATTATAACAAATATGTGCTTAATATATGAATAGTTAGAATTACTGAGATATAGATATTAAACTTGTATTTTATAATCAATATCCTCCTGAAATTATAATTCACATGCATAGGAACGTTGATTTGCTAGTTAATATTTTCATATTTTTTTTTGTATTTCAATTATTTATATTGTATGTGTCTCGAATATTGTTTAACTTTTTTCTTTCAACATAAAAATATTTATTAAAAACTAAATTCATACAAACTAAAATCGATTATTAAAAGCAACAACTTTTCAGTATAGTTACTGAAATATGAAATTTGTTTAAAATCAATAATAAATTTTAAAACACTTTAGTTGATACGAAAAATAGAAGAAAAATGGATATCTGGAAGTTGACAAGTAAAAATTAAGCTTAATTTTTCCCGCAAAAATCAAACTTAAGGATTAAATGCGAGAAAACTCTGTTTACAATCAAATCACTAGAATCATCCATTCATGAGCAAACATTTCTTATCTTCAAAGTTTGATACCGAAAGACAAGTTTGTCTGATACAGGTGCACTGTTTACCATGGGTGAAACAACAGAGATAACTGAACAGATTATATACACACCTCATCTCTCTCTTTTCGTTTGTGTTTTTTTTTTGTTCTTAAAAAGAGTGAAGCTAACTAGTAAGGGTTCAAGTTCGAATGATGGTAGGATTATATTTGTGACACTTTTTAATAATACATATATTCTTCATCATTACCATTGACGTGTAGTTAATTAACATGATCACTGATCACAGAGTGTAATAACTATATGTTACAAAAAGAACAATAAGTGAGTTTATATGATAATGTGATATAGAACAATAAATGTAGCTTATCACTTTTAAAGGAAAATCATGTTACTTAGGTGGATTGAGATTAAAATAGAAGCATTCAACTGACTTCAAAAGTTCTAATTTTTAATTATATATATATATATATATATATATATATATATATATATATATATATATATATATATATATATATATATATATATATATATATAAAAAAAGAATTTATCAGACTCATAAGTAAACTTATCCAATTTATTTATTTTAAAAAAATAAAATAAACTATAGAATCAAATATATTCATCTAATTTTATGGATAACTAATTGTTCATTCATATTTTCAAAATTTAATCACTAACACAAACAAAAGCTTTTTATGTTTGTTATTTTAGATTTTTTACTTCTACTGCAAGTCAAACGTATTTTAGATTTTAAAAATTTAATCACTAACACAAACAAACTTTTTATGTTGTGCAACATACGTAAATTTATGGTATGTTCTTTTTTATTGTATATTTAAGTTAATTTAGGTCCTCTAAAAGCATTAAAAAACAATATATAATATAATAATTTACCACAAATTTTTAGAATTTTATAAATAGTATGGGTATCTCAAATGAAACTATAAAGTATAGAAAAATACTTACAAAATACTAAGAAAATAAAAAACAGTAAACAATGGAATTTTTAAAATTTCAAACCTCCAATCCCCATTTTCAACAACTTTATTTTTGGAGTGTCTTCATTTAAGATTCATAACAAAAGTTTTTAACCACTTGACAATTCTAAATCTCTGACCGATATACTCTACACTTTATCACACAAAAAATGAGTCAAAAATCATTTTCTATCTATTTTTAGTAAATTTTACAATACCATAATTATATAGGTTAAGCTAAAACAATAAAAGAGAAGAAGAGAAAAATCAACATCAATGTAGAAAACACAACCTTACACAAAACAATGACAACCACACAAATTCAATGCTCCTGTAAGTGCAATTGAGTGTTTTTACTTCGCGATGCAGTGAATAAAGTGAAGGAAAAAAAAAGCGCGCAAGAATTTTTTTAAAACAAATTTGCATCCAACCCATTATAATCATACGTAAATTTCGACAACTTATCTATATATACAAATTTTATCGTGCATTTCCATGTCTGATATCTATTGGTTAGACATAAATTGTTTACCTAATAAACTTATTTTGTGTTAATAAATAAACATTTTAATAATATGAAATATATTAAAGTTAATTAAAACGATTTTTATAGTGAAATCTTTGATAAATTTACTTTTCTTATAAATATATATTTAAATATTTTAAATATATCATTTTTAATGGAATAGATATTCATTCATAAAAATATTTAATTAATCATAAAAATATTCTAGGACCATCTCATTCATATAGTGTAAATTTCCATCACTAGTTAAGGTGATATCTCTCACACACCTTTGCAATAAAACATGCACTAGTGGATCTTAAGCTACAGTAGTGACGAGAGCTTTGACCCCAAATTTTATATATATATATATATATATATATATATATATATTATATATATATATATATATATATTTGTATTAAATAAAAATATTATATTTAATTTTAGTATATTTGATTCTTCCAAATTTATATACATTTATGTATAAAATTTTGACACTCTAAAATTATTTGTTGAAGATCCGACATGTACACATATTCTGTGTGAAATAATATATTTGTGAGTGATTCAATAAATTTAATATTGGATAGTACGAGATATACACATAAGCTTTGATATCACATTAAAAGATGAAGTTAAGTCTAATTTATTTTTAAAAAACTAATTTGTAAATTAATTTTATTTCAAGTTGAAAACTACAAAAGATTAAATTAAAATAAAATTGATTGTATGAGTTGAGTGTTCGAGAATGAGGTCCCCAATCTAAACCCTAGTTCATTACAACCCTTTTTGTTGTTTAATGCATCGTGCAAAGCAAGTTTCCTTAATCAGCGTTAGAGGAAATTGATGGGCGGAGGAGAATCTTCTGAGAAGAGTTTTTGCAAAGAGAGTTTTACTAAAAAGAACATAAAGTTTGACATGAGAAGAATGTGGCGATATCAGTGTTAGGGATGAAATTATTGCCCTGCCATAATGGGGTGGACATAAGGAATTATAATGATAATGCTGAGGAATGGTTCTCCCTATATAACATGCTCCTCGTAACTTTCTCCACATCATCATTGCCATATTTAAGACAATGTCCTTACAAAATTAAGTAACATTATTTTTACTTTTATAACTATATTTCTTGTCTTATATAATCATCTTTATCATACTCTTCTTTTGGATTCAACCTATTAATGCAATACTAATTTCTCCTATCAGATCTCTGTTTTGTTTATATATGCGAAAACGTAAACTAATTTTGATGTCCATTTGTTTGATGCTACTATCCATTCTCACAAGCTAAACAAAATTTGAAGATTGCAATCCATCTATCTGAAAAGTTCGATTAAATAATGATACGTATTTCTTCGATAACGGTATGTTTGAACCAATTTTTCTTAAGCGTTTAAAAGTATGAAAATAAAAAGATAATTTATTTTTATTTGACTAAATAATTTTCTGAAGAGGTAGAATTTTATCATATTTGATTGAAGAAATTGAAAGAAGCGAGAAGCAAAAGTTAATCAATTGGAAGGATATTGAAATTGTTGAAAAAGACAATGTTATGGATTGATTGAGAATAAGATGTGATGTTATGTATGAGGAAGGACAGTAGAAAGAGAGAGAAAGAAAAAATTGTCTCATAGTAAAAAAGAGGGTCTGTGGGTAATATTACTTTTTTGTGCTTTTTTAAATTAATGGTCTGAAAGATTAAGACATGATAAATGAAACGAAATAAATTACTGATCCACTATGGATCAAATTTCCAATGAAAAATCTAATTAATTAAATTATAACATATTTTTTAATTTAATTTTAGTTAAAAAGTTCAATTTCTTTTGTAGTCAATTTATAAATGTTTTAATATTATAAGAGTATTAATATTTTAAAAATATAATTAATATTAAAATAAAAAAATAAAATAAAAAAATAGAAGAAAAGATGGAATCTTAGATAGGTTTGTCTATTTAAATAATTTAAATGATACATTTTTTTTTATAAAATTTAACTATTTTTTTATTTAAGATTATTATTCGGTGGGATTAATAAAAACAAAAAAAATATTTAAACTAAAAATATATTAAAATTTAAATATCCAAAAATTATAAGTCAAGCTAAATCAAATATATAATAATATTAACTTAAATAATTTAAAATTATATATTTTTTTAATAAAACTTAACTAAAAAAGTCATTAAAGGTCCTTATTTGATAAGATTAATAAAAAATATTTAAACTGAAAATATTTAAATTTTAATATCCAAAATTATAAGTCAACTTTAACACATATAATGTAAATAATTTAAGATAATATAAATTTTAATAAAATTTATAAAACTTCATTAAGGATCGTTATATTTAATAAGATTAGTAAAAACAAACAAAATATTTACACTGAAAATATTTAAATTTAAATATCCAAAATTATAAGTGAACTAAATCACATACATAATAATAGTGCTTTAAGCCATAAAAAATCCAAGTTCTTAAGCCTTGGTTTTACTTATTTCAGTTATAAAACCATATACCTTAAAGATATATATAAAGATAGTAAAATATAAATATAAGTTATCTTTTATTTAAAATAATCTTTCCTAAATTAGAAAAAAAAATGTTAATTAAATCAAAATGTCTAAGATTTGAGCTCATATCATGTATTAGGTGAAGGTGCGAGAAAACACTAAAAGGAGGTTGTATAGTGTTTTTTTTAACTTTTTCGCAACTTGCAATCTAATTATGATGTATGTAACACTTTGTGAGCATATCTTAATCAGTAAACGATATCTTAGAGATATCGTTTACATGACTAACTCTAACATGTCTATATAGGTAGTAATTTTAAATGGGGTGAAGCTTATTGTTAGAGAGAGAACATAAGAAAGTTTTAACTAAACTACATTGTTACTTTTGACTAGTTGAATTCAACTCACTCTTGATTACATAGTATTATTCACCATTCCTGGTATCTCTAGACGCTTCTAGTATCATTATGATACATCATCTAGTTGAGTATCATCTATTCCTGATTTTGAAGTATTTTTCCCCACTCCTAATATCCCTGGTCAGTGAATAACATTTAGTTATCCTAGACCAATTGAGTATTCGCACCACTTCTAGTTTCTGAAATCAATAAGTAGTTGTTAAATACCCTTGACTGGATGAGTATTCGCACCACTCCTAGTACTAAACTGTCGCGCCTAGATTTCCCTTGAGTAGTACTAGACTACCGTGCCTAGATTTCCTTAAGTATTCTCATTGCTCCTAGTATCCCTAGGCATTATAGTATCCATTATACCTTCTAGTTATGTTTCACCCACTCCTGGTTGTGCAATATTTTTCACCGCTCCTAATATCCATGATCAACGAATAACCTCTAGTTACCCTAGATCAGTTGAGTATTCACACTACTCATAGTACTAGACGACCTTGCCTAGATTTCCTCAACTCAAAAAGAGTTCAATTGTAAGTGTTTTGATTCTCTCCAGAATTGCAATCAAAGATTGCTTACAAGTCATTTAGATTATTACTCTCATAAAGAGGATATGATTACAATACAAAATAATCTAAACACTCATAGGTGTTTCTCTCATCATTTTTCCCCCTCTTACACAAGTAAGCAAATAATGCAATGACGCATTAGATGATGCCTTTCTTTGCTTCTCTCTCTCTCTTCTCTCCTATTACAAATACAAGTAGATATTGCAATGAGACTTGAGAGATCTTTTTTCAGTATTTCACTCTTTTACTCTCTCTTCTTTCTTCAAGTGGATATTCTAATGAAACTTGAGAATATATATTCTTCTTTTCTTGAACTCTTTTCTTTTTCTCTTTCCTTTGATTTGAGGAATTTAGCTTTAATAGCTTAAAGAAAATGTCTTGCTCAACAAATTATGAAATATCTTCATATTTTCATGTTTTCATATTTTCTCTTTCCTTGCTCAAAACATTTCAAGAAACTTGTTCATAAATAATCCTCTCCTAAAATTGCATAGACTTTGGAAATATTTCGCTGTGTAAAAAAAAATAGATCATGAGTTATATAGATTTAAATTGTCCATTTTAATAGATTAAAAGTTCATTTTAATATGTTTAATTTCACTTACTCACAAAATTAATAAGTAAAACTAAGTTTTAACATATTAAAATAAAGTAGTCTAAAACCTCTAAAAGCACACAAATTTAAACTTTAATTTATTAAAAATTAGTTTTAACATATTATAAACTTTTCTTCAAAATTGATCATGGTTATAAGTAATTTTAATCCATTAAAATGTTCATTGTCAAACATCTAAAAACATTTTAATAGATTAAAATCATTTTTTAATCGCTTAAAATATTTTTATTACGTTAAGCTTAAAAACAATTTCAAGTGGTTATCTAAAGTTATTTACCCAATTAAATCATAAAAGTGAAACTTATAAAAGAAATACTTTATCTAAACAAAAATACATTATTTAAATATCTAAGTAGTTAGTCTTCACTCTTCAAGAAAGATATGTTTTGACAAGGTTTGATTCATCAAATTTTCGTCGAATTAACGTCGACTTAACCTACACTAATAAAGTCTACTTAATGTTAAATGCTAATAAAGTCGGTTAAGTTAACTCTAACACGACAAAAAAGGTTAACTTTAAAAAGAAGTTAAAAATTATAAAGTTATTTTTAAAATTTTTAATACATAAAGATTTGTGTTAGTATTAGCTTAACAAATATTAAGATAAATATGAAAAGTAAATAATATTAAGGCCGACTTAGAGAACTTTAACTAAAATAAACATTAAAAATAAATAATTAATGTGAATTTAGTAAACATAAACTAAAAGTAAATATTAAATATGAAGGTATTGTAGGAGAAATCCTTTTTTAAATTATTGTAATTAGTATTAGCCAAAATGACACAAATTAAACTAATATTAAAAACAAATTTTGTTTAACATTAGCTTAAGCGATTTAATATAAATAAATTGTAAAACAAAATTACATTAATCTTATAATCAATTTAACTCTAGACTACTTTAATTTAAAAATTAGTGATGGATCCACAATACTACTTAAACTTAGCCTTCAAAAGTCTGATACTTAATGTTGACTTTCGAAAGTTGATGCTAACAAATTAATATCCACAATCTAACTCTAATAACTATTTGGTGTTAATTTTTATTGGGAATTCAAGTGTGAGTCTAAGTCCCATATTGGATTGAAATGAGAAAGTAGAGTACCTTATAAAGGTGAAAGACTCATTAACTCATTGTCTTAAGGTTTTTGGTAAAGAGTGGTGTCGATTCATTATATGGTTCGACTCAGGTATTATTGGTGATTGTGTCTTCTCGGTGGAACTTCTCTTCGATAAAACCAACAATTTTTGCATGTTAAAATTGATTTTTAATATACGTTTTCTTATAGTGAATAACTGACAAGTTAGATATGCATTTATAAGGATGTAATCAATATTTTAAAATGTTTTATTCAATGAAATGAAGTTGACTAATAATAAAACTATTTTATTTCGGGGTAATTTCACAATGAAATAAAGCTAACTAATAAATAAAAGTCATTTTTATTTTTTTGTGTGATTTCTCGTAAAACTTCTATTCTTAATCAAAATTCCAAGTCTAGCACGAACTGAAAAAAAAAATCCATTGTAAAATGGAACATGTAGATTAATTCTACAAAGCTCATGTTATTTCATGAATCCTTTGACAAAGTCATTGATATATTATTGTTATGGGGACATTTCTACAAGAAACTATAGTGGGGTCCTAGTTTAACTATTCCAATAGTTTCTTAATTACTATCTCCATATTAGGTGACCCAAGTTTGACATAAACCCTCTCCCACTACAGTCAATGCACTTATTATAACTATATGGCCATGGCCTTTCATGTTTTCTTGTCTGGCCGATCTTTTTTTCTTGGGACAATCATTATCAAAGATGCTAAGTAATTCGCTTTCCGAAACCCATTCATGGATTCTTTTAATATTTTATGCAATTTCTTCTTCAATAAAATACGTGTTTGACTCTTTTTTATTGAAACTAAAGTCCAGAAGATTAAATAACATATACAATAAGCTAAAATTAGTGAAATTTAATGGGCAAGTTATCTAGTATTATTACCAGAGCAGTTGAAAGCTTCACATACACTATATATATAGATTCAGAAAAGTGGAATAAAGAAACAGTTTTTTCAACCTTTAAAATAACTAGAAGGCTATGGATTAAGCTAGATGATGAAGTGCCCTACTGAATAACCAATCTTGCATATACAAAATAGTGATGGTATTCTAATACGAGCACATAAATAAATAAATAATATTAGAGTAAAATCTCAAAATTGACTTAACCAAAACCCTAACTAATCCTTCTTATGTGTTCATGTCATGCCATGACTTTCGAGAATGTTGTCTCCAAGAATTCTCCACACTCACACCCCACGTCCCGTTTATATATTACTGTTTCATAACATGCACCAATATGAATAACTTGTGCTTGTTTTTCATCCAAGCATTACTTATAAGTATTGGCATACATAAATTATTGAGATAAAAAATAATAAGAAAATTATATTTGTTTTACTAAAACTGAGAAAATTTATTGCATTTATTTTTACGTAAAAAAACTCAATAAGGAAATAGAAAGAAATGTAGGAACACTCTTTCTAACGGCAAAAAAAATATATTAAAATGGGAAACATTTGAGTGTTTCAACTCTTTTACAAAAACATAGAAAAACTATAAAAATTAAAGAATAAATATGTTCTTGTTTCTAAACTTTGACACGAAAATTTATATATTTACTTTTTAAATATAAGGGTAAAAATATATCAAATTTTAATTTTACGTCCAAATTCCGAAAACACAAATATATTTAATTCAAAAAAAAAAATCGTGGTAAAAAGAATCGTGTTCCTCTCATGTTCTATCATGTTAAGAAATCCCTACACAACTTCCTTAGTCACTCTTTAAAACCTCTTTAAACCTATAAAACTCAATATTTGAGCCACAACGTGTGAGGTTTTGTTGTCCCTGATGTGTTTTTGCTTGTTCTGTTTCTAAATTCAGACGGAAAGAAAAAATCAGGTTCAATATGTTCTACAATCTGTAGACCAGTGGTGGATCTTCAACAACATATTTTAAAGATATAAAATTTTTATGTAGATGTATAAAATTTTAAGAAAGTGCCAAATATGTAAAATATATTAAAAATATATTAAAGTTTTAAGGTTTGAAGTTTAGTTGTCTACACTAACAATATATTTTGAGAGTGTCAAAATCTTTATATAAATATATAAGTTTTAAAAGAATCAAATATATAAAATATATTAAATTTTTCTAAAAAATATTGTAAATTATATATATATATATATAATATTATATATTATATATATATATATATATATATATTCGTAATTTTGTATAAATAAAATATTTTTTCTTACCTATAAGAAATAATTTTCCTTGTATATGCTTCTTGGAATACGCTTATATGGAATAAGTTGTCCCACACTATGCATGATTGGAACTGGTTCCGTTTTCAAATGCCAAATTTAGTGGTCTTTTAGTTTCGCGTCTTCAAAATTCTTAGACCAAAAGGAAAATAAACAATTTAAATTTGCTGCACGTTTTTTTCTTTCACATATCTTTTTACGGGTTATTTCGGGGAATAGTTAGTTTTAAATTACACAACACTATCATTTCCAATCAAACAAGCCCTACCCTAACCTAGAGTGTATCCATGTTGTAGTACATTTAAGAGGGAATATTTTGAAGGACCACATCAATAATCATTTTCATGAATTTAATATTTTTATATTATTCTGGAAGTATTTTGGGTGTGTGTGTGTGTGTGAAGAAGTTAAAATGTGACAATCAAATTGGGATTAATACCGCATGTCTACAAAAATAGATTGGGCCTAGAAAAAATAATTCCGTGAGCTAGTAAATATGGTTTGGATTATTATGTAACTAAAACAATGTTTTTTCTATCTGCATTTCACAAAACTCCTAGACACTCATATTTATTTCGGAAAGGGCTTTTCAGTTCCAAAATAAATGGAAGATACTAATTTTTTTTTTTATGAAATGTAGGAAAAACATCAAAAGAATAGAACAGAAGCTTTGGACCATATGGGGACAAAACAAAACTAACCATTAAAAACACAAAATGAGTTATCTCTTCCTACATCCTAGTAACATCAATTTATAAACTTTTAAACTTCGAATAAGGTAATCAGAAATGTAAAACTATTTTTCTAAAATAAGGTTTCCTAGTAAAAGGAAGCGCATCTTGTAAATTCTGGATTAACATATTTTCGATTAAGAAATCCATAATGAAGATTTTACACTTTGAGTTAATCTTTTTGTAATGAAGAACGGTGGGCGTTTTCTTTCAGCACCCGATGATTAATAACTGCACCCTCATTCTTTAAGCAGAAAGACTAAAATAACTTTCCTGCATCTAATTATCGATGTTAGAGAGAGAGAGAGAGAGAGAGAGAGAGAGAGAGAGAGAGAGAGAGAGAGAGAGAGAGAGAGAGAGAGAGAGAGAGAGAGAGAGAGAGAGAGAGAGAGAGAGAGAGAGAGAGAGAGAGAGAGAGAGAGAGAGAGAGAGAGAGAGTAAAACGGAGGTTTTGGTTGGATGATTGTTCAGGAAATTAGTTTTGAAAAGTGTCATATTAATACAACACAGGAACTTAAAGTTTCCTTTTATGAACCATACGTTTAGGCTCAATAAGGAAATTATTATATGTAATCAAGCTGTTCGGCCTAAGTTGTATCCCTATTTAAGATTGGTATCTTTATGAGATGAGAAAGATAGATATTTTAGCCATAAATATCCTGGATAATAGTGATAAAAATAATAAAACAGAATTAAATTGAAAAAAAAAGAGAAAACAAAAAGTAAAAAAATAAGTTTATTAATTTGAGGAAAAATATGTATTTATCGTTTATTATTTTATTTGAAGAAAAACGAAATTGAAATGAAGTTGGAAGAAAGAGGTCATTGAGAAACCTTTATGAAGGTAAAATGGTTGTTTTCAAAATCATGTGGGTGCGGTTAGAAATCGTGTGGTGCAGGAAGAAAAAACCGATCGTTGTGAATGACATTTTAGTGTGCATGTGGATTCTATATGAAGTAAAAAATGATGATAGGAAAAGATAGATAAGGTTACTATGTCCACAACATTTGATCTAACTTGAGGGTGATTGAGTAGCAACCTTCAGTCCCTTAAAACAAATATGACAAGTAGACATATATTTGTATGGAAGGACTCTTCAACCATTATGAAAATCTCCCTTCATCCATTAAAGCTAAGAGCTTAACTTTCAAGACCAGCTTCTCAGCAACACCATCTCTCACCATTCACCATATCACTTCATCATGATCTCAACCTACCACTATCTACTTCTCTACCTGCCTTAAATTGTATGAGTCAAGCTAAATATGTACCACTGCTCATCGAATTATGCATCTAAATCTAACCTATTAAAACATCAATAACACATTTTTGTCATAAAAGAATCAATAAGATACATACGTTCTTTTTCAATTAGTAATGATATCATGACACACTTTTACATTCATTTGACACAGATGTAAGTATAAAATATGTATAAAAATGTAAAATTTTATAGTTTTTCAAGAAAAAAAAAATAAAGATAATGTCAAATAAATATAAAAAATTTAAGTGTATAAAAAATAATTTTTATTTTTCAATGTTGTTGCGTCTTACCCAACTATTTTTAACAAGAAAAGTTAATTTTGTATTGAGATTTATGGAAATAAAAAAGAGAGAGAAAAATAAGGGTTTTATATGATATGTCAAGAGTAAGCTGGATTTCCGTCCACTTTGTAAGATGGTGTTTTACACTTATTAAAAATTAGTGTTTTTATCTCTATCTTCTCCTTGCTACCGTTACAAATTTAATTGAATAAGATATGTAAAAAAGGTCATTTAAAGCAAAATAAAATAATAAAAGAACAAAAATGACTTGGCAAAAATGTATCGTGTCCATTACTCAATAAAAAAAATGCAAAAATCGATTAAGTACCATTTTTAATATGTTCAAGAGTTATAATTCATTCTAATAATGAATACTTAATTCAATAAATAATTACTTTAGTGAAGTAGTTATTGTGAGAAAGTGAGTTTAGATATTACTCCCTCCCACAAAGTGATGATCATTTTTACTTTTGTATTGTACTTATTTTATTTTTAATTAATGTGAGATTTTCAGTTTACTCTCTTAATTCATATATATATATATATATATATATATATATATATATATATATATATATATATATATATATTCATTAATTTCATGTGTGAGACTATATATCTATGTGTCCATGATAAACATGATATATCCCATAAAATTTAGCTAAAATAGACTCTAATGTTATATTAGAAAACAAGATTAAGTATAACTTATTTCATCATAAAACCAGGTTCTAATTACAATTCATTATAACCATAAACACTTAATTCAGTACAAATAATTATTTTAATAAAACTAGTTCTTATTAGGAGAAAATACATTTAAACCTTACTCATTCTCAAAAGTTAATGATCAAAAGTCAATGATCATATCAACTTTTACATACTGTAATTTAACTTCATTTATAGTTTATGCGGGATTTTAACACTTTCTCATGCATTTTGTATGCAAGATTGTATAACAAAATTGTATATTTGTGGGTGGTTTGACGGTGGTAGACACAATAGATGTCACAAACCTTACAAAAATATGTTCTAATGCCATATTTGAAAATGAGTTTAAATATAACTTATTAAACCAACTTGTAAATGGATATATACCCACTAATAGTTATAATATGATTTTATATTTAGTCAATATGAAATTTTCAATAATAATAATACTTTTAAAGGTTATATTTAGAAAAGAAATAATTAAAGAATTATAGTACATATTTCTGTATAATTTAAATATTAAGATCATTGTTAACATCGTTTTAAAAGTAATTTGCATGTTCCTCTTTGATTCTTAGTCTATCTTTTTTCTTAATCGAATCATAAAGTGAGAATCATTCCAATATTATATTTTCCACGTACACATAGATTCGACATTAAACTTGAGATCACGTGTTTAAAGTATCCGATCCTGTTTCACTTCAACCAACACATAGATTTTGTAACTTCTTCCATGTGACTCCAACTTCTAAGCATCATTTTTTTCCTTCAAGTTCCAAAACTTATTTATTAAAATTAATCAAAAATAAAATACTGGTGTTTAGGAACAATACCAAAAAGTATTATGATCGAGAAATTAAAATAAAGCAATAAGTGGTGAGTGGAAACATATAAAAAATGAAAAGTTTTTTAAACTCCACATAGATATCGGATCGGAAAAGCATGACACTTGACATTGCATTAACGGAAAATAAAAATATATAAAACTATGTGTAGCATTATTGATATACCTATTTAAAGTGAGGAGAAGAAGAACAATTAGACGAATTTCATCTTTATTTACAAATCAATAGAGATCTTAGAATAAGCGCACTAAACAATTATATAAGTAATTTATTAGCATATATATACCACATAGAAATGAAATATTAATTTATAGAATAATCTTAAATTCTCTTACGCTGTGTTCGTTTCAAGCGATTTAACTGTTCACACGTTTTGTGAGCGAAGAATTAAGTTTGTTATGCGTTCAGTTGAAGTGAAATGCGCGGACGGATTTGCGGTGAAATGCGGGATGGTTGCACTGTTAAGTCACCCGCGGTTGTGATGAGATTTGAGTGGATTGTCGCGGAAAAGTCGTATGTGCCCTCCAATTTAAGCAACGAAGAGGGTGGCGTAATCGGTTATAGCAGAGTGTAACCGGTTACAGAAGAATGAAATTTTGGCTGGCACACGTTACGCACACGCGTAACTGGTTACGCAAACGTGTAACCGGTTACGCAAGGTTACAGGTATATATTTTTCCATTTCCTTTTCCAAACTAACACCTCTTTATTTTATTTTTCAGTTTTTTATATAATTATTTTAATATTATAATTTAAAAAGATCTACATCTTAATAAAATTAGGTATATTATATTTTCTAATTTATTAAAAATAATTTGATTGTTTAATTTTTATAATTTTTAAACATTAATTTTATAAATTATTCATAATTTTTTTTTCTTTATAAATATTTTTACAATTAAATATAACATTTATAAATAATATTTTATATTACTTTTATAACTAGGGGCATTTTGGTAATCTTTAATTTCTACCAATTAAACTAATTTTTAAAATCTATCACATTAATCAAATTTTACACTAATTCTCACAAACTTTACTTCCAAATCCACTCTCAATTACCCACAAATCCACTCAAAAAAACAACTAAAAAATTACCCTCAAATCCACTCAAATACATTCAAATCATCTCTCCCAAATCTACCCAAAAGAACAAAGCCTTATACTATCTTTATATTAGATATCCCAAAATTTTAATGAAATATTTAATTACATTTCTGTGTTTTAATGACACTATATGTATTTATCTCTTGTCTATTTTCTTTTTGTTTTAGGTATAAATTGTTTTAGAGAATTCTAATCAAAATTTTGTCCAATTTTAATATATGAAAACTTTTTCCACAAAGATTTGGTTCTGAAGTAGCGATGATTAATAATACCATTAATATGCAAATAACTTAATAAATTAGGCTGGAGTGTAATTAGACTTATCCATCTATATTTAGTTTAATGGATAAACGCAAATTACTAATTACGAATAAATTGATTAGACTTCAAAAAAATGTAACCTAAATATAAAAAATAATGCATCTTGAATAGTTATTCTGTGTTGTTGTTGGGAGTGTGGTCGCGTCGTTCTTAGGAAAACAAGTAAAATAAAAAATATAAAACCTAATATTTTTATAATTTTCCTCGCGTTTAAAGAGTTTGTTTGAATTAAAAATGCTAGAAAATAAAATCCATTGAAATTTTGATTGGAGATTCAATAAAAGTAAAACAGAAAAAAGTTTCAGATGAAAAAATATTAATATTTTATTTCTTTATTATTGGTGCATTACGTCTTTTTATTACTTGATACGAAACATTTGTACAAATTACTTTCAGAAAATACAATGATATTGTAATGATGATGTGTAATAAAAGAGATAGTTAGAATCGAGGAGGAGTAAGAAGAATGGTGATGAAAAGAAGATGATTACGCAGGAGTATTCCTTGGGATTAGATGAGATGTTTTAGCAAAATCTTGGTTGGATTAGGTCAATCAAAAAGAAGATACGGTAACAGATTTGTCCTACGTACATGGAATCAGGTGCAGGCGTGCACTTCTCACTGTCTCTGCTGCAACTGCACTCACACTTCAATAATCCTGCACTTAACACTCATACGTGGAACAGTGTTCCCGATTACAACCTTCTCTTTCTCTTTCCTTCGTACAAAAGTAAGCTTCTCTCATTCACCTCAATTTATTAATATTTAATCACTGCTTTTCCATCTCATCTCTGAATTAAAATCTTCTTTGCCACAGGCATAGCAGTTTTCAAAACTGGAGCATTACTGATTTCACCCTGTTCAGATTAATGGGGTTGAATAACTTTTTTTGGATATAATTCTCAAGTTTATTTCCAAGACTTTTATTCAACTTTAAATAAATTTTATTACACACTATATTGTTTTTAAGATTCCTTTTTCAACTTTTATTTTAATGCAAGGGTAATATGAAATTCGCATTTTATAGTTTTTTATTAATATTTTAACTTTTTATAACCTAAATTTAATTAGTATTATTTTTTATAAAAATAAAAAAAATGATAAGATTTATTAAATATATTCATTATTTCATTTCTCATGAGAATCCAGAGCACGAACATGTCAATCAGGCTTAAAAGATGGAGAATCAAAATTAGTCCATATGCTAAAATAATTTCTTTTCAATTCAATGCAACAATGAAGACTGGACAAGACAAAATCACAACAATAACAAACATGACTAAGACAACAAAGACGAACTTACTCGACCGCTCGACAGACTCATAACATGACTAAACAAGGCAATATTCAACAGTTTGGCAGACTAACAACTGGCAGGTCGGGTTATAAATCTTAAACAAAACCAAGAAAAACAGGAAATAAAAATGGAACCCCTTTATGACTCTCATTACCTAAATCCATTGATAAAAGGAGCTCCAAATTTCGTACCAAGTTTAGTGAAATTTTCTTATAGATTAAGTGGAGATATATGAGAAGAAGAAGAGAAGCGATGAAGAAAACGGAGGAGGAGAAGCCAGAGATAGTGAGGATGGAAATGGCAAAGGTGCGACAACAACGCACAATATTGCAATGGCAGAGTAGGGGTGGAGGCCACAACAATAGTGATAGTCAAAGGTAGAGGAGGAGGAAGAGGGAGACAAAGAAGAAGAAGAGGATAAGGAGGAAAAAGAGAAGGACTTGACCACAATAACAATAGAGGAGGAAAAAGAAGAGGAATAATAAGAAGACAAAAGGAAAAAGAAGAAGTAATCGTGATATTTATGGACGAATTTTATTGGTAAATGTTTGACTGTCAGTAATCTATTAGTACTACAAGAAATTGGCAAATTACTAAAGGGTTTTTACGGACGGCCTCTTGGCCTTCGGTAAAAGTGCGTTACCGACGACCAAAAAGATAATTAACGAAGGTCATGATGAAATAGCATTACGGACGACCAAGAAGAGATTACCGAGGGGTGTGTGGCCTTCGATAAGAGGCTCGACCCATTAAACTAAGTGATTGGAGGTATTCGTCGAGGTCGTCCCCAATTTCGTCAAACAAAAAACCCTACCCTACCTCTCTCTCGTCCTATCGAGCTTCCCATTCTCTCCTTCTCCCTTCTGTTTCGTTTGCTCTCATTCGATCATGCTTTCATTATGTCCCTCTCCCTCTCCTTGTCCGTTCTGTCCGGTGGCATTAAGTTCTTCGTGTCGTTGTCGGTGTTGCTGTTGGGGTGGTGGTTTATGGCTATGTGCGTGAGGCTTATGCGACGGCAGAGGTGGTGATTCGTGGTCATTAGCTTCAGGAGGTCGTTGCGTTCAGACTGTGAGCACAAGGGGGAGACCAGACAGGTTAGTACCTTCCATGTTTTCTGTTGAATTCCTATATGTCATTTTGTGTATTAGAACTTGTTCTGGTATGGTTGGCCTGTTAGTTTTGATTCCTCTTCATTTTGTTTTGAGTTTGGAATAAGTTTTGGGGGCTGTTTTGGTCTTGCTGTAAGCATAGCGAAAATTGGTAAATCAAGAGTATAAGGAAAATATGTCCTGAGTAGGTTAAGGTTTTGTCATTTTTTTTTCCAGTTGCTATAAGGTCTATAGAGTCCCTAACATTTTTGTTCAGTTGCTATAAGAGAAAGTTTCAGTAGTTCCGTTATTATTATGCTTTAATCCAGTGCCTAGTTATTATGGTGTTGTTGTCAAGTGTTTAAAGTATGTTACAGTTGCTATAAGGTTCCTAATCCAATGCTTGGTGGTCAAAGTGTTTAGACCAGTGTTCCAGTTGCTGTAAGGACCAATTTTAGTTGCTTAGTTGCTAAGAACCAATGTCTTTTTGCTAATTGAGTTATTTCCAACATGCCTTAATTGTTATAGGACCTAAGTCAGCAAATTCAGTTGTTGTAAGGCCTTGTACAATAGTTCAGTTCCTGTAAGACCTCCATCTATTTGTTTTAGTTCATTAAATTTAACCATTGTCTTCATTGGTATCTGCCTCATCCTTCCCCTTAGATTGGTTTCCCTGTACATCTCCTTCCTCTTCTTCGACCAACAATAAAACATGTACGTGTTTGTTGGCACACATGGCCTGAACTGAGCTTTTCATCACACCTAAAACATAACCCCTTTTGAGACTTCTCTTGGACTTATTAATTATTGGAATTTCAGTGCGGAATGACTATAGGTAATGGCAAGAACTTATACTCATTTGATGTAAATTTGGCACCTGTTGAAGTATTCGAATAGGAAAATTAGGCTTGTCATTCTCATGAACATCAAATGGCAGATAAATAGAATTTAAATCCTCAAAGCAGTCCTTCGAACTCCTTTGATTTTTGGTTTATGCTTTTTCTGTGCTATTGGAAAGCTTGAACAAGTTTAAATTGGTGTTTAAAAGTTGCTATTATTGTTCATTTGGTCATAGTTTGGTTTATATGAAGATTTTCTTTCTAAACCATCACTTTTTGAGTTAAAATGGAAGTGAAGTAGTGATTTTGAGTTGCAGGTTGTTTATAACTCATTTTAGAGTTTAAACACAATTAAGATCATCAACAAAGTTGCTTGAACATTGAGTTGTGTGTTTAAATCTCTTCCATACGTTTTTTAGTATCAAACCACCCCACTAGGGACTTTCTCTAATGCAGAATTTTTTTTCCAGCTACTGTTTGATTCTTTTCTTTGGCCAAAAGTTGTCAAAATTCAAAGAAATTGGTTTGTTGAATTCTGGTGCAGTATGATAAATCTGTTTGGTGATGTTTTAGTTGGTTATTGCTATTCCTTTTTGGATACTATTAGGTAATGCTTAAACTGTTGCTATGCTTATTAAATTAATGGAACAAAATCTAACTAATAAACCTAAATACACTTCTATTTGATGTCTCAGGGTGATTTTTTAAAGGAGTTATAACTGTGGCCAGAAGGGGAGGAAGAGAGTCTATAGAGAAGACTTGATCAGGAAAGGAAAACAAAGGTGAAGGTATGGTCACCTAAACTGAAATTGCATGATTGTATGTGGTATGTTCAATTATTTTCATTCTTGTTTCATGAATTTTATCTTGTTCTAAAATGTTGTGAATGTACAGTTTGAATGTTAAGTTATGTTGATTAGAGTTTTATGATATTGTATACATTGAGTTTTGTCAAACTTTGTTTTGAATGGTTTGAAACTGATTGTCAAATATGTAAGAGGTTTTAGACTTAGAACCTAGTATGCAAACCTCAAAACCTCAAAAGGTCTACTATAAATGCACTAGAATGGTCAAAATTTTCAAACTACACTAAACTTGACTAAGAAACAACAAATAAACTGTCCTAACAAGTTTAGAATGGTAAACCTAGCTAATTAGAAACTCACACTACGAAAACAACCTAGAACTAAAAAATTGGCTATAGGAGTTGCCAATTTTCACATTTTTGCTTGTTGGACAACCCCTTTGAATTCACAAATTTTGCTCCTTCTCCAATTTCTAAGATGCCACCTTAGTTGGAAAAGGTTTCTAAAAATGGACTATACCACAAAGTCTTCACAACACCACAATTTCACACAAAATTTACCACCAAACCAGATCAAAAACTACACCATAAATGGTCACTGGACAGCACCAAAATATGACTTGAATTGGACAATTTTAAGATGCCAAAACGCTTAAAAGCAATACAAATAAGTGTAGAATAGAAGTAGGCACTCAAATGGATTATAGGAAGGGTTCATTTGGAGATATTTTAGCTTATATCCAGATTTTGTCTTTAAACCATCACTTTTTGAGTTAAAATGGAAGTGGAGTGGTGATTTTGAATTGCAAGTTGTTTATAACTCATTTCAGAGTTTAAACACAATTAAAATAATCAAATACAGTTGTTTGAACTTTCAGTTGAGTGTTTAAAACACTTTCATACGTTTTTGGGTATCAAACCACCAAATCAAGAACTTTTTCTGGTGCAGTATTCATTTTAAGCTATTGTTTGATTATAATCTTTGCCTAATGGTGTAATTTGCTACATAAATTGGTTATAGCAAGGGTGATTATCAAATTTTTCTGTTTTTATGCTATTGGAAAGCTTCAACAAGCGTAAATTGGTGTTCTAAAGTTGATAGCACTGTTCATTTGGTCATATTTTAGCTTATATGCAGATTTGGTCTTTAAACCATCACTTTTTGAGTTAAAATGGAAGTGGAGTGGTGATTTTAAATTGCAAGCTGTTTATAACTCATTTTAGAGTTTAAACACAATTAAAATAATCAAATAAAGTTGTTTGAACTTTTAGTTGAGTGTTTATCATGCTTTGTGCTTGTGTGTAGGGTGTGATTATTTGACATGCTTTAGAGTTTGATATGTGTGTCATTACTGATTTGAGAGCAGAGTTTAGAAACTTTAAGGCCTTGGTCATGAGAGTGTTGCCTAAAACTTCACAGGATCAGTTCATTATCCCTCCAACATAGCCACAACCCTCCCCGTCACCCGCCGTCCATCAGCAACCCACATTAGTCCAGCCGACATCAGTCCAGCCCACACTAGTCCAACCATCTACAGAGGAGTAGGATGATGAAGATCATTCTGATGATAACTGTGTAGATTATTAGCTTATATGCAGATTTGGTCTTTAAACCATCACTTTTTGAGTTAAAATGGAAGTGGAGTGGTGATTTTAAATTGCAAGCTGTTTATAACTCATTTTAGAGTTTGAACACAATTAAAATAATCAAATAAAGTTGTTTGAACTTTTAGTTGAGTGTTTATCATGCTTTGTGCTTGTGTGTAGGGTGTGATTATTTGACATGCTTTAGAGTTTGATATGTGTGTCATTACTGATTTGAGAGCAGAGTTTAGAAACTTTAAGGCCTTGGTCATGAGAGTGTTGCCTAAAACTTCACAGGATCAGTTCATTATCCCTCCAACATAGCCACAACCCTCCCCGTCACCCGCCGTCCATCAGCAACCCACATTAGTCCAGCCGACATCAGTCCAGCCCACACCAGTCCAACCATCTACAGAGGAGCAGGATGATGAAGATCATTCTGATGATAACTATGTAGATTATTAGTTTTATTTTGTTATTGAACACAGTTGTTATAGAAACATTTGGATATTAGAAAGTTTTGATGTTAGATCAATTGGATGATTTGGATGTTAGAACATTACGTTATATTGTTTTATGTTTCATTTATAAATACATGTTCTATTAATGATTGGATGACTCAGATGTTATATTATTTTTCTGATCAATGATTGCATGATTGAGATGCACATTATGCAAGTCTGTATGTGGTTGGAAAATGTTATGCAAATCTGTTTCTGTTGTGAACAATTTATGCAAGTTTGTTTGGTTGGATAAGAAATACGAATGTGATTGAGATTTTCCTGGATCTTACCAAAGGCTTTACTGAAGGCTACTGCCCTTCGGTAATTACCGAGGACCTATGTCATTCGGTAATTACCGAAGGCTTCTACCCTTTGGTAATTACCGTCGACCTCTTCTCCTTCGGTAATTACCAAAGGCTTTTGACCTTCGGTAATTACCGAAGGCCAGAAGTCGTTGGTAATTGTTAGCGACAAGAGATTTACCGACGGTATCATAGCCATCGCTAAGCCGTCGGTAATGAGTCATTACCGAAGGCTTTTGGCTTTTTTTGAAGGATTATGGCTTTCGGTAATGCCCTATTTTTTTGTAGTAGTAAACTCAAATTATCGATAATTTTTCACTATTGCTAATAGAGTTTGCTCTTGGAAGATTAAGATATTTTTAATCCTTGAACTTTTCCTAACCATTCACACGGTGTCGGTTGTCCTCTTCAAGTGCTCGTTCGTTCATTCTTCTTGTCTCCACCAACCAGTTACCTACAAAAGGTACTTTGAACCTAGGTAAGTGTAAGACTTGAAGGGTGCAATAAATGTAGGTAGTTGAAAAGTATAAAATATTTCACCTACATGCCTTATTTATAGTGTTTTAGATGGACTTTTATCTTTTGAGAGGCCTAATCACAGTTCAATAAGAATTCAACCTTAATTATTGTGATAATCCATGAATAAGTGTTGTAATCCTAATCTTGTATGGTCTGGTCAATTTATAGAACCACCTCGACAATATTTTGATAGACTAAATAGGTATCTTGTTGGTACATATAGATTTCACTACTAAAATACTAAATTTTACCAATGGTTTTTAATTACATTACAGATGATTTTAACCCCTGGTAAACACCTTTTCCGTGGATGGAAAAACTACTGGAAAAACCACCTTCGAGAAATATTTTCGACAGTTTTATGTATAATCGCCGCTACTTACGAAGGACTAAAGAAGGGTCTGAGCCCACCATTTCTGCTGTATCTGCAAAGTGCTTCAACTTGAACCAACTTTCTTCCTATTCATATCACACATCAAGTGCTAAACTGTTAGCAAGCCTTAAAAAGTATATATCCACATTACTATCCAAAAGTTTTAAAAATTCATTTAAAGCTTATGGAATACGCACCTCTATAATTTGATCGAGCTCCATGTTTAAAACTTGATTTAACTAGGACTCACTGATTCCATCCCTAAATAGAGAAAAAAATATAGAAAGTACTAAAAAGAATAAAATCTAATCTAATAAAAGAACAATAGAAATAACAAAATCATAATTGCTTTGACTCAAAGCCTGAAAGAGTATAAAAACATCAGCTTCATCGATAAATATTTACATCATAGCAATTGGTCAAAATAAATTACAAAGAGACTAACATCTGTCAACACTCTCATCCTCTCTGGCGGCTTCTGCCTAGACTTTTCCATCAATGATGATCTTTGGAGTGTGGTTAGAGCTTTAGTATATTGTTGAAGGGATACCAAAGAGCAAAGCTAAGCAAAAAATAAGTAAACAATCTTAATCAGTGATGTTAGATTTCAATTTCATATTGTCTACTAAACAAAAACAAATCAACACATTATACCTCAAGGGGAATATATGTTGGTCGGTTCGACTTTCCAACATTCATACATGGTAGATCACCTAAGTAGCGGAGATCTATGTTCGACGATTAACAAAATAATCATACACGGTCACCTCCTCAGTATCATCACACTCCACCCTTTCTCTTTAATGTAACATAAAATATCCACACCACTAAAATCCTAACTTGCAAGATACAATATAACTCTACCAAGATTAATAACATAAATGTAAAAAATTAATGAACAATGACAAAAGAGGATAATGAAATACAGTTGGTCTTTGCACGGGAGGTCACTAAGCCCAGTAATTTTATACTCTTGATTCGATGGACTTGCTTTAATCCTCAAATTTTTCAGGGTTCTCTTGGCCTGTCCAAAATAATTAAATAAAAATGTTATTCCTGAAAATAAAAACTAATGAAACAACACAATGTATATTTGTCAAAGAATTTTCTTACCTTTACCTAGTCTAGAGAAAACAGATATTTTACATTCTGATTGGAAATGAGGAAGTCCACGACATGCCCAGGGTTAACTATCATTATGGTGTAGACATTTGGAACTTGTTTTGAATAAGTTAAACCCAATTATGAAGATTGAATTCCCTGCAAAAGAAATCACCAGAAGGAAGCAAGTCCAACCGACAGATGATACCTATGTTAAGTGATCAACCACTTTGGGTGGTTCTAAAACTAGAATGAAATCCCCAACAACCAAGAACACCTCCTCCTGCATCAGCAAAATTCTTCAGATCATTATGGAAGAATGATTGGCGCACAAGCAAACAGTCTCTGCAGATAAAAATTAATGTTAATAAATAATAACAGGCACAAAAAAAAAGATGAACCAAATTATTATCAAAATTCAATAATGATATTTATTTATGAAATAATAAGAATTTGGTATAAATCACACATTATTTAGTAGCGTGCTGCCTCAGAATAATATTAAGAACTCTTATTACTTCCTGATAGTTATTAGAATCCTATCCACAAAGAGCATTGACAATGGCTTGCAATGGAATCTTTGAAGAAAAATTAATCTCAACTTTAAAAGTTTTCAATTTATTTGGGCGCCTCATTCTCTTCTTGTTGTTCTAACTGATTTCTCCATGTCCATCAGGGATGACATTTCTATTATTTCTATCCATACATGTTCATAGAATTTTACAGAAAAAGTTACACAGCAAAAACATTTGCATATAAGCTAGTATTCAAAATGAAAAAACAAAACATGTGAACATGCCAACAGAGACAATATCCTCGAGAACAATAGTAAACTCAAGACGATTATGGGCAAGAGAGCCAAGGTAAAAAGAGTTTTCTCGCCATCATAAGCAAAATCCTTTCCGTTTGGTTCAAAATTATATGTCTCCTGAACCCTGTTAAGGACCTTTCTCCCTACACCCTTACCCTCTACAAGGCGTCCATCTTCATATGAAAGAGATACCTGGTCAAACATAGAGACTAGATACACCATCCATAGATAGAAAATTAATAATACAGAAGAAGCAAAAGGGCATACACTATACTAAAAAAAGTGACCATAAGTGTTTCCAACATTCACTCTGAAGTGATTAGTGAGAAGTCGCAACTTCATCCCTTTAGAAGCAAGACCATGCATGGCTATTGGAAGCCTCACGACATTCTGGTGAGGGAAGAATCGAAGGAAGAAAGGGAGGGAGCTCAACAGATGGAAAAATCAAAGGAAGAAAGGGAGGAAGCTCACATTGGTGCTGGTGAGGTCACAAGCAACGACAGTCGTCGATGATGTGCTTTCGAAGTAAGATCTGGGCAGTGGCGCTTTCAACCGTTTGTTGGAGGTGAAGAAAGACCTTGGCTCAAATTTGATACTATTTGATAAAATTTCAAAACTGTTTGTGAAAATGCCTCAAAGAACTTTAGATTTTTATTTTTGGTTTTGAAGCCCTTTAATATGGATTGTACATGTTCTAATTGTTTTTTAATCACTGATATAACTTCTTATTCGCTTTGTTTTCCATTTAAATCATAGAACCTAGCTTTTGCTACAATCCAAATCAATTAGAATGCACAATTTTGAAAAATAGATTTGAACTTTCAACTTTGCACCAGAAAAGTGACCTGAAATGAGTGGTTTGGTAATCAAAATTGTATGGAAGTAGCTTAAGTTTGAAATTGCAGTTTGGAACAACTTTATGTTGTGATTTTAGATGTGTCTAAACTCTAAAATCAGTCAAAAACATCTTGTAGTACAAATTCACTACTTCACTTCCAATTTTGACTAAAAATATGATGGTTTAAGAAGCAATTTTGCATATAGGCTCATATATGACTAAATGAACAGTGCTAGCAAGTTTTAAACATCATTTTGAACTTGTTCAACCTTTTAAACAGCACAA
This sequence comes from Vigna umbellata, assembly GCF_029865625.1. Lineage (NCBI taxonomy): Eukaryota > Viridiplantae > Streptophyta > Magnoliopsida > Fabales > Fabaceae > Vigna > Vigna umbellata. The sequence continues at coordinate 4,681,284 of NC_142167.1, read as the reverse complement.
ACTGAAATCACACCTTGGTATGGCCAATTATGCAATAAAACAATTCATCACACTACCAAAATTAGTTAGAATGCACAATTTTGAAAAATAGATTTGAACTTTCAACTTTCTACCAGAAAAGTGACCTGAAATGAGTGATTTGGTAATCAAAATTGTATGGAAGTAGCTTAAGTTCGAAATTGCATTTTGGAACAACTTTGTGTTGTGATTTTAGATGTGTCTAAACTCTAAAATGAGTCTAAAAGATCTTGGAGTACATATTCACTACTTCACTTACAATTTTGACTAAAAATGTAATGGTTTAAGAAGCAATTCTGCATATAGGCTCATATATGACCAAATGAATAGTGCTAGCAAGTTTTAAACATCATTTTGAACTTGTTCAACCTTTAAACATCACAAAAACTGCACAAACAGAAATCACACCTTGGTATGGCCAATTATGCAGTAAAACACTTCATCACACTACCAAAATCAGTTAGAATGCACAATTTTGAAAAATAGATTTGAACTTTCAACTTTGCACCAGAAAAGTGACCTAAAATGAGTGGTTTGGTAATCAAAATTGTATGGAAGTAGCTTAAGTTTGAAATTGCAGTTTGGAACAACTTCGTGTTGTGATTTTATATGTGTCTTAACTCTAAAATGAGTCAAAAACATCTTGCAGTACAAATTCACTACTTCACTTTCAATTTTGACTAAAAATATGATGGTTTAAGAAGCAATTCTGCATATAGGCTCATATATGACCAAATGAACAGTGTTAGCAAGTTTTAAACATCATTTTGAACCTGTTCAACCTTTTAAACAACATAAAAACTGCACAAACTGAAATCACACCTTGGTATGGCCAATTATGTAGTAAAACACTTCACCACCATACTAAAAGTAGTTAGAATGCACAATTTTGAAAAACATATTTGAATTTTCAATTTCACACCAGAAAATTGACCTGAATGAGTGACCTGAAATGGAACAGATTTGTCAAAGAATTTGCTTACCTTTACCCAGTCCTGAGAAAACGCATCTTTTACATTTTGATTGGAAATAAGGAAGTCCACCACAGGCCTTGGGGTAACTATCATTGTGGTTGAGACATTTGGAATTTGTTTTCAATAAGTTAAACCCAATTATAAGAAATCATCACAAGGAAGCAAGTCCAACCAACAAATGATACCTATGTTAAGAGTGACAAGCCACTCTAGGTGGTTCTAAAACTAGAATGAAATCCCTGACAACCAAGAACACCTCTTCTTACATCATCATAATTCTTCGAATCATTATGGAAGAATGACTGGCACACAAGCAAACAGCCTCTGCAGATAAAAATTATTGTTATCAAAATTCAATAATGATATTTATTTATGGAATAATAAGAATTTGGTATAAATCACACACTATATAGCAGCATGCTGCCTCAAAATGATATCAAGAACTCTTATTGCTTCCTGTTAATTATCATAATCATGTCCATGGGGAGCATTGACAATGGCTTGCGTTGGAATCTTTGAAGAAAAATTAATCTCAACTTTAAAAGTTTTCGCTCTATTTAGGCGCCTCATTCTCTTCTTGTCATTCTAACTGATTTCTCCATGTCTATCAGGGATGACATTTCTATTATTTCTATCCATACTCGTTCATAAAATTTTACATAAAAAGTTACACAACAAAGACATTCGCACATAAGCCAGTATTCAAAATGAAAAGAAAAACACGTGAACCTGCCAGCAGAGACAACATCCTAAAGAACAAGAGTAAACTCAAGACGATTACAGGCAAAAGAGCCAAGGTAAAAAGAGTTTTCTCGCCATCATATGCAAAATCCTTCACGTTTAGTTCAAAATTATATGTCTCCTAAACCTTGTCGAGGACCTTTTTCCCCACACCCTTACCCTTTACAGGGTGTCCATCTTCATACGAAAGAGATACCTACTCAAATATAGAGACTGAATACACCATCCAAATAGACAAAAAATTAATAATACAAAAGAAACAAAATGACATACACTATACTGAAAAAAATGACCGTTAGTGTTTCCAACATTCACTCTAAAGTGATTAGTGAGAAGTCCCAACTTTATGCCTTTAGAAGCAAGGCCACACCTGGTTATTGGAAGCCTCAAGACCTTTTTGTAAGGGAAGAACCAAAAGAAGAAAGGGAGTGAGCTCACAGTGGTGCTGGTGAGATCACAACCAAAGACAGTCGTTGTTGATGTGCTTTCAAAGGGAGATCTAGGCGGTGGTGGCTTCAACCGTTTGATGGAGGTGAAGAAAGACCTTGGCACTCTGTTTCACGAGCGAAGAAGAAGGAGAGGAGAGTGGAGTTGGCCGCACAAGTGACATGGTCGGACATCATACTCGCCGGCAGTTATTCTTATTAGAGGAGATGTGGCGACTGAGGGTCGTGAAGGGGTAGAAGATGAAGTGTGAAATCTCTTTTAAGAGGAGGAAGAAATGATTTAGGTTAAATAAAAAAATATGTTGCGATGCGAAAATGAGAGGAAAAACAAAATATTTTCACTTTTGGGTGGTTTTGTTTTTCATCCAAAAAAAATTTCTTTAATAAAAAGATATTTTTAATTTATTTGCGGTTTTAATAAAACCGCTAGAAATTTGTAGAGGTTTTAATAAAACTATAAGAAAATTATAAAGATTTTAAAACCGTCAAAAATAAACTCCTACTAAAATACATTATTTATAAAGATTTTAAAACCGTCAAAAATAAACTCCTACTAAAATACATTATTTTTGTAGTGTTTTATTCATTGATAATTAGTAATTTTCTTATTATATCTCTTACTATTTTTTTATTGTGATTATTATTCTTAAATGTCATTACATATTTGAATACAAAGTGTTGGAGTAAACGCATACTAAATGTAATATCTTTAGTCAATAGTGGAAATGTTGTTACCATAATTCATCTTAAGATAAATTTATTTTTCCGCATGGCACTTCATTCTACAACACTCCTCAACTAGATAACAATAAACACCGTACGCAAACAAATCCAACTCATAACAAAAGAATACAGGTATAGTACACATGACTCATCATCTAGTACTACCAAAGAATCACCAAACATATATTTTGACAAGTTATGAAGATATTCCTAGAACTCAAATATCGAAAAAATGAAAAAACTTTAGTGATGGAAAGAGATAGTAATTGATCAAAGGTGGTAGGCCAATCCCCATGGGACCTATACGGTGGCATGGGGAATAGGTTAGCTCGAGAGAACAAAAAAAAAGTAAACAGTATAAAAATGTAACGACAAGAGTGAGTCCCAAAGCAAGTGGAATAAAGCAAATAGACAACCCAACATTCGAGTTTGTATTATATAATAATGTCATTTCTCTGCCGTTGAACAGATAATCTGTCGCTTTTGTCTCTTCCCCGTTACTTCTTCCTCTCTCACATACACAAACACAAGCACACTGTCTTTTTAACTCCCAAACCACATTCACATTGATACCTCTTCTTTTTCCTCCTTCTGTTTGAATATTTCTCTCAGCATCTTCTCCTTCATTCACTTCCATTCCTTCTTCCTAATAATCATTACTCTCGAGACTCTTACATGCCCCAAATGGGTTCTAGAGCCCGTTGGCGACAGAGTTGGGCTCCACAGCCTTTGACACCCTTAATCGAAGGTCCTGGTCCTGAAATGCAAGAGGAGGGCACCAAGAAAGAGAGTTCATGGGAAGTCATTAGGGAATGGTTCAGAACTCAGAAGATATCTCCAGCTGGAAGCTTCTCACAATCATTCTATGGAACCATTCATGCCAAGACCCAAGATTTAAGGCTTTTGCTTGGTGTCTTGGGATGCCCTTTGGCCCCTATTCCCTCAGCTCATGATCCCACCCTTAGCATTCACATCAAAGACACTCCATTTGTATGCCCTCCCTCTCTCTCTCTCTCTCTCTCTCTACACTTCAATATGTTACCTTTCTTGTTTGGACAGAATTTAATGTAGTTTCTTTGGTGCTTTTAATGTTTTTGTCCTATCATAATTAACGTTCACTCATTTATCTTGATCTTTTAATAAGTAAACTATCAGAAAGTAACCTAAGAAACACCCAACACAAGCTACTGTATCTAAGTTTTGTCCTTTTTTTTCTTTGGTACACAAGTAAAGGTTTTAACTTGAATGTTTTGGTAGCTGCATTGTGGCTAATTTTGCAACCACATCAACTACTTGTATATATCAATATTCCTTTTTCTACACATGATTAAGAGTTTAGTGTTTAGTACTATCGATTTCAGTCCATGATGCATTTTCCATTAATGTGACATCACACAGGAAACTTCAACTGCCAAGTACATCATCCAACAGTATTTGGCTGCAACTGGGTGCCTCAAGCAGCAAAAGGACACCAAGAACATGTATGCCACTGGGATGGTGAAGATGATATGTTGTGAGACAGAGATTTCATCTGGGAAGAATGTTAAGTGCTTGGGAACAAGAAGCAGTGAAAATGGTTGCTTCGTACTTTGGCAGATGCTACCTGGTATGTGGTCACTTGAATTGGTGGTTGGTGATCACAAGGTGGTTGCAGGAAGCAATGGCAAAACTGTGTGGCGGCACACACCATGGCTAGGCACACATGCAGCTAAAGGACCCCAAAGACCCTTGCGCCGAATCATTCAGGTATAACAAAGAATCAAAATCATTAATTATAAGGACTAAAGAAAATGCATAGCACAATATTATAATTTTTTTAGTTTTTCTGTTGATTTGGTGGGTGGCTCATTAACTTGATTTGGTAGAGTGAACATTGAGATTGAATCATAATTTACTAAATATGTTAGAACTTGTCTTAGTACAGAGAGAAAGAGAGATTTGAAAAGAAAAAGTGATTTTGTTCACTGTTTTCTTCGGCATGATGCCAAACAAAAATTGAGCAAGTTGTGTTGATCTTATTGGTGATTTGTTTGGTGGGTAGACTTTATTTGTTGGAATTGGGAGATGGGGGGAACATAGGCTAGGAATAAAAGCATGTTGTGTAGCAAACAAATATAAAGATTGAAAAACAAAATTGAAATCCCAATGAATGAAGTGTATATATCGAGCTGACAATGATGGAGAAACTGTCCCATGCTTTACCCTACAATGTGGACTGGTTTTCTTCAAGAATTAGTATACTTCTATGCCACGTGACTGTCAATCTGACGTCATCTATGATTATTTTTATGGCTCATGAGTCATGATCTTGGGATTGCCACTTATTGCAGGTAGCTAAGGCTACCTTGGATTATCCTTTTGCTTTAACTTTTCCTTTTAATTCTGCACTTTATTCAACAGTGCTTCCTCCACTGCATTATTGCCCCTGCTTTCATGCCTAAATATTCCCTTTTTCATTTTGTACTTCTCTCACTCTTCACCTATTGTTTGTCATTGCATAGGATAACGCATCACATCCCTTTCCTTCCTTTATCAACACCAAGTTTTTCTTATTTCAAAAACATCGTAAAATCACAAAATAAATTCAATTTTTCATTTTTCGGACTGTTATAGATCTTGTCTTGTGGTATCCCTAAGCGAAAATTCCTTCCTTATACTACATTCATCATGGATGGTAAAGAAATCATAGGTCCATATCTATCTTAGAATTTTAACTGATGTCAATACAACTTATACATTAAAGATGGTTATAAATCATAAACATTCAAATAAAATAAGTAAATTTGTACTCGTTTTTAACGTATTGAACTAATATTTTAAAAATAAGTAGAGTTTTCATTTTTAAGAAAATAAATGAATTGTATTTACTCTACAAATAAATATCTATTTGAAAATTATTTCTTATGATTAACTAAGGTTACCCAATAATATCATGTAGCAATTGCAATTTTCTAAATACAATACTTTGATGGTGTACATTGCAGGGTTTGGATCCGAAGACCACAGCGAGTTTATTCACGAACGCGCAATGCTTGGGCGAGAACCGAATCGGGACCGTCGATTGCTTTGTTCTGAAGGTTTCCGCGGATCGTGCGGCGGTAGTTGAACGGAGCGAGGGTCCCGCAGAAGTGATAAGGCACATTCTCTATGGTTATTTTTGTCAAAAGAGTGGGCTCCTCATATACCTCGAAGACTCTCACCTCACACGGGTCCCAACGCAGGACAATGATACGGTGTTCTGGGAGACCACCACAGGGAGCAGCATCGGCGACTACAGAGACGTTGATGGCGTCCTCATCGCCCATCAAGGGCGCTCCATCGCGACCGTATTCCGGTTCGGCGAGCTCTCAATGCAGCACAGCCGAACCCGGATGGAAGAGATTTGGACCATTGATGATGTGATGTTCAACGTGCCTGGACTCTCCATGGACCATTTCATTCCTCCGTCAGATATCTTTAACAACATAAGTTCTCCATAATAACCTAACTTTATTAGAGGGGTTTGGTTTACTTTTTTTTTTTTTTAATTATGGTTTTCTCATTTTTAGAATTTAAAATAATTTTGATTTTGGTCTCCCAAATTCAAAAAGAAGTTTTAATCCCTCAAAATTAAAAAAAAATGATTTTAGTCCTTAAATAATAAATTTAAAAAGTTAAAATGAGTTTTTTTTTATGATTTATTGGTTAGGGTACATGGTTTCAGCTTGGGGTTCAAGGGTTAAAAACTATTTTTAATTACTTAAATTTAATGCTTAATGGCTAAAATTATGTTTTTTTTTCTAAATTTTAGGGACTAATTTTTCTTTTTAATTTGGGAGACAAAATCAGAATTATCTCAAATTTTAAAATTAAAAATCATAATTAAACCTTTTTTTCTTCCTTTTCTTGAGCAATGTGAATTGTAGTATTACTTAATTTTGGGGGTGGTATAATGAAAAGAATTGGTGGGAGAAGGTGTAATTTTACTTTTGGCTTTGTTGATGTTTGGTAATGTAAGGTTTTAGTTAGTATGTGTCAAGTCATTAAGGTGAAATGACAAATTGAAGGTGGGGTGGAATAAGTTGGTATAAGATAATGATGGCACATAATTATGTACTTCATTTGGAGAAAATTGTGGGATATTGAACAATTATGCCATTTAACAAAGTTTTTATGTTTAAGTATGCCTTTATAGTACTTTCCCATCATATACTATTCAGTACATTTCATAATATTTGAATCCAAAAGTGAATGCCAAACACTGAATCAAGAAGGTTTAACTCAGTTTGTTAAACAGTATATGAGTTATTAGAGATTTTGTATACTTAATTTTAACAATTTTCTATGAAAGAAAAACAAAAACTTTCTACCACGCTTTTTTTTTCACCATTTTAAAACTTTCTACCACGCTTTTTTTTTTTCACCATTTTTGTTCTTCTAAGTTCAATTTTATTTTATAATAAATTTCCTTTATCTTGATTTATCTAACATTTACAAATTGAATATGACATCAATTATAGTTTAATTATTTTTAACAATATGATAACGTTGTAATTGAAGTGATTAAAGTAATACTATTAATATAGATAAGATAATTCAAAATTATTTTCCAACGAATAAAAAATTAATTTTTAACAAATTTATTCTTAAAATAAATCTACTCTAAAATGGTTAACAGAAAGAAAAAAAAATTCAAAGAGATAAAAATGATTAAAATAATAATAAAGAAAATGAGATAAAAAGGATTAAAATAATAATAAAGAAAATATGATGACTCCATTACCTTTTTCAAAATAGGATTCATTATTAGTTTAGTGAAAAAATTTGTCTGAAATTTCAAACTAATCAATATAATTTGTTACGGTTCTCACCTCTTTTAACCAAAGTAACATTTTAATAAAAAACAATAACTTTTTACATTAATAAAAAAAAATAACCAAAGTAACCTTCAAGTAAAAACCTAATTACCAAAGTAACTTCTTCATTAATTTTAATTATACTTTTCACCTTTAATCAAAGTAACTTATTAATTATTGACAAAAACTCATTCAATAAAATTAAAGTTTCTAACTTTAGTCAAAGTAACTTCTCAATTAAAATGAAAACCTTGTACTCATATGATTATTATGTTATGTAAATTTAACATTATGTTAACTTGCTACAATGTAAAAGTCGTTATTTTTACTTGATTCAGAGACATAATGCATAGATAAAAATAAATTAGAACAATAATCAAAAGAACAAATAAATTTATTCCATCTAACCTTAGAATTGTTAAAGACAAAATCGTCTATGTATCAAAAAGCTCTCATGTTTTGAAGTTCAATCAAATAATATTAAATTAGATATTAATCAAAAAACAACTTAGGGTGAGAACACAAGGCTTGGAGCCTAAACCCCAAATATACACAACCTAGAACCAGAATCCCCATACATAAAAAAAACATAGGAAAAAACTTAGGTTCTAGGAAATAGAAAAACATCTAGGCTAAAACATCGAGACATGTACTTAAACGATGTTCTGCCTAAAAGCGTCCAAGAGAGATTGAGTTAAAAGCCTAATGCTTATAATACCTTGAATAGGTATTCAGCGTCTCTCGAAAACAAAATAGGTTGAGATAATGTCTCTGACAAAACATATTAAAAGACTTAGCCTTTGTTCACTTGAATGGATTTGGAGGAGAGTAATTAAGGGGATTTGAGAGGATTTGAAGATAATTTTTTTTTGTTTATTTAAGTGGATTTGGAGGTAAGTGAGTGTGGATTTAGAAGTAAAATTTGTGAGAATTAGTGTAGAATTTGATTGATATGACATATTAAAAAATTTACTTCCAAATTTACTTTCACTTATCTCCAAATCCACTCAAATAAACAACAAAAAAATTTATCTTCAAATCCTCTCAAATCCCTTCAATTACTCTCCTCCAAATCCATTCAAGTGAACAAAGCCTTAAGGATGAAAATGTATAGAAAGCTTGAGTAAGCTAAACATTATCTGTTTAAAAAAGACAAAAGCTAAAGAAAATTTTACTTAACTAAATGATGTCATGAGCTTAACAAATACCTCATCTTATGATGAAGTATATAACTATGCTTGGTATCTTAGAGAAAAGCGCTTAATCAAAAAATGCTACCTAACGGTAGAAAATCAAAAAGCACTTTGTTGTTCTGAACAAGCATTAAATGACATTAAATGCTTAACGTTCAAAAACAACAAAAGTGATAAGAAAAGACATATCTACTGCATGCACAATTTACTTTATTTTTGCAGATAAGCTATTCACAGAATGTTAGAGACATTAGAGACAAAGAAGATATTCAAAGAATGAGAAAGCACAAGTATTAAGACTATAAATTACAAACTCAGTCTAACGAACATATACCTATGAAGCCTATAAATAGAAGATCTCTCAAGAAGAAAATCAAGAGGATTTAAGAGCATAAGAAAAGAAAAGCTTATAACGACATATTCATCCTGAAAAGAAGAAGAGAAAGAGCTTAAGAAAAATAATAAATATAAGCTGAAGAGAAGAGAAGAGAAGAGAAAAAGAGAAAGAGATACTCTCAAGATTCATTGTCATATTGCTTATGATTGTAAGAGAAAAGATAGAAAACGCCTACGAGTGTTTAAACTACTTTGTATTGTAATTAAATCCTCTCTGTGAGAGATATAGTTTGAACTAGTTGTAAGCAATCATTGAGTGCAATTTTGAAGAGAATTAAAATACTTACAACTGAACTCTGTTTGGATTGAGGAATCTTAGCAAGGTTACTGAGTACAAGGAGTGGTGCAAATACTCAAAGGAAATCCTAGTTGAGGTTGCTAATTAATACTCAAAGGAGTGGTGTTAATTAATACTCAAAGGAAATCTCGGCTAAAGTTATTGAGTACTATGAGTGGTGCTAATATGCAAAGGAAATCTCGATAGGGTTCTTGAGTACCAGAATGGTGTTAATACTCATTTGTAATCGGGTAAAGATTATAGTGAGAGGAGACTGTATGTAGCTTAGTTGGAGTGAACCCGTATAAAATCTCTTCTGCAATTATTTTTTCTTTTACCTAAACAATCCTCTTGTAAAAAGCTACAGTCGTGCTTTATTTTCAAACACATGAATCATTCAAGCTAAACGATTTATTTCATAAAGGAAGTTTTTAACAAAATGTTGTAGTATATATATTCTAAATAGCATGTTAAAAGCATCTATTGTAAAATTTTATTAAATCGAGCCTACAATTATTTAAAAGAAGATTTCAAGAGCTCGATAATGTGCTATATCAGAAATTTTGCGAAAAGTTTCTCATTAACACTATTTAACGCCTCCCCACCTTCTAGTGTTTTTCGGGTACTTCACCAAGGCTTCACTTAGCCACTTCAAGTGTGATATAATCATTTCTTGTACTCAAAGAACTTACTAGGTCTGCATAGGACAATAAACGAGAGGCTAGCAAAATCATCATTGTATCCTCATCTACTTAACGTTTATATTTTGAAGTTCCAAACGTTTATATTTTGAAGTTCCATCAAAATAGAATTAAGCTCGACAAGGTGAATTTTGATTGACACAACATCCTTCATACTTAGCTTGAAGCGTTATATGTTCAACAATAACTTATTATAGACAAACTTCATCATGAAATGCTTCTCCATCCTTAACCAAACAATGTTAAAGTCTTCTCTTTCATAACCTGACATGTCTTTCTAGAACATATATATTCCATAAAAGTGGTGTGTACATAGCTTAGCAAAACTCTTATCTTAATTTGCTAAAGATTGAAAACTTCTTCTTGATTAAGTTCTTGTTCTTTAAATTAAAACCTATTTACTTACAAAACTCATCATTAATGTAAATAAAGATAAGAAATACCAGCAAGAATATATCGTTGAGGTAAAAAGAAAAAGAAATACTAACTTTGTAACTAGTGTGTCGAGTACTAAATAAAAGATCCAAAAACAATAAAAGAATTGTAAACTAATAAACAAATAAAAAATATTAGAGTTAAAAATGAAATAAGTAACAAAAAATGAAATAAAGAACAAAATACAAATAACAAAATAAATAAAATATCTTATATATTAAACAAAATAATTGTTAAATTATTTATAAATAGTAAATTTTACATGCTTTTTACAATGAGTGGTGTAACACATCCATCTTTATATGAAGTCACAATACAGTTATACATGAACTGTAATTACAACAAAAAGGCAGTTAACTCAAATAAACTTATATGCAAAACTTTGTGTACAAGATGATATAACACTCCGAATCATGATACAACTTTTCTTTATTTATTTTTGTGAGTACTTTGTTTAGGGGCAAACGTTTATCAATGATTTTCTTTTAAGTGGAGATGTTAATATTGTGATCCTAGTTCTACACATAGCTTCTATCTCGGAGACAAGTTACGAAAATTGATTTGAAAAAGATTTGAAAAATAGATTTGAATGTCTTGTCATCATACTTTTCCTATAGGTAACGTACTAAAGTCATATGGTTATTTTTGAATGACGAATCCCAAGTTAAAGTAGTTAAAATCCCACGTATAGAACAATAAGAAATAAAACTATTTTTATTATTTATTTATTATGATCAAAATTAATCTCTCAATTCGTACATCTCCTACCACCTTCCTAAAAATCGCTCTTAATTTTTTTTTAAAATTAAAAAAATCTAAAGGTTATTACGAGAAATTAAATGATTACCTTTTATAATACAATGAATAATCAAGAAATCCCTCTAATTTTGATCTCATGAATCTTATTACTTTATGATAAAAAGTATTTCATCTATGATCTGCTCTCTGTAACGTTCAAAAAGTTCCTAGATCGAAATCAAAATTGAAAAAGTAAATCATTTGATCATTAAGAAGTTATTCACTCACTTTGATAAAGTATTTCTTTATATGATTTCTCATAAAAAGTCACTCACTTGCAAAACATCCCAAATCTAAAAAGAAGAATAAGAAGTGTTGCTTCTTATACATTTTACTTCAATTATTTTTCGCAGTCTGTTGAAACGAACACTTTATAAAGAAACAAACATGTTAAACAAGCATATATAGCAATCTGATAGTTGAAAATCTATTTTCTGAATTCAAGTTTTCCGAACATACACTACGCATACGGTATATAATATGTTATAGAGAAATTGATCGTAACATGTGAAGCAATCTTTATAATTTGGTGTATAGTAGATAATATACCTTTAAAAAAGTTAAAGTCAAGAATACAAGTAAAGTTGTTGAAATGAGGGAAAGCTGGGAATACATATATAGGGTTTAAATGTAAGTAATGTATTAGATCCAAACCATGTTCAAAAGCTTATAGAGTTACGTATATTATAAAGTATTTCATTAAAATCTTTTGAGCCAGTAACTTTTGCTTTGTCGGAAAAATTATGAATTATTGTAGATATCTCCAAAAGACGTAGACCCTTTAGGTAAAGAATGGATTAAAGTTTGGAACCAAATGAACCATGTTACTTTGAATACCGGGACTTCTCTTCTTCCACGGTTGAAAATTAAAATGTGAGTCTAAGTCTCACATTGGATAGAAATAAGAAAATAGAACATTATATAAAGATCAGAGACTCATTAACTCGTTGTCTTAAAGTTTTAGATAAAGATTGGTGTCAATCCCTTATATAATTGGTGTGATAGTGTACTTTAATCAGCAGCTCGATCTCTTGATTTTGTTTTACTTTGTTCAGTTTCATTTTCTTCTTCATTTTATATTGTTCATCTTCTAGATATAATTTAAGTTTGAAATGTATACTTAAATTTCGAAATTCAAAAAATACTAAATTTTAAATTTCATTTAAAAGATTGTAAAATTTTAAAATTTACTGAACATTTCTTTCAAAACTCAGAATAAAATATTTATCTTTACCAAATTTTAAATTTTAGTGAACATCTCTTTATTTGAATTAACAAAATAAAATTTATTTTATTTGGATAAATTCTAATATAATAAATATTTAAATAAAATTGATTAAATATTTTAATATTTTACCATATAATTTATTAAAACAAAATAAGTAGAACACATTTCAAAACAATAAAAACAATAGAATTAAAAAAACAAATTTAAACATATATTTCCATATGAAATCCGATTAACATATATGAAATCCGGTTATTCAAATATTTATTATTAAAATTTCAAAATCCGTTAACATCGTTTAATTTTTTTTTAAAATTAAAATTTTGATAAATATTTTAATTATATAATTTTATTTTAAATATTTATTTGAATTAAAATAAAAATAAAAATTATTTTGTTTGGATCCAATTTAATTTAATAAAAATTTTAATAATTTATTAAATATTTTAATTAGTTTAATTTAATATTGTAATATAATTTATTATATTTTAATATTTTAACATATAATTTAATAAAGAAAAAATAAAACACATTAAAAATATAAAAAAAAAAGAATTTTAAAAAACTAATAAAACAAATTTTCACATGTATTTCCATCTGAAATCCAGTTATTCAATTTTTTATTCTTAAAACTTCATAATCCGGTTAACATTGTTTAATTTTTTTTTAAAAATTCAAATTTAATAAATATATTAATTATATAATTTCCTTTTAAATATTTATTTGAATTATAATAAAAATAAAAATTTATTTTATTTGAGTCAATTTTAATTTAAATAAAATTTATTAAATATTTAATTATTTTAATTTAATATTTAATATTTTAACATATAATTTATTAAAAAAAACAAGTAAAACACATCTCAAAAAATTAAAAAAACAAAGAAAAAACAATCAAAATAAAATTAAAATAAACAAACCAATACAATATTTTGAAATCTGGAAGAAGTGATAACTAGATCTCAAAATTTGAGTGAAATGAATATCGTATTTCAAAATTCAGAAGAAGTATTTGTCGAATTTCAAAATTTAGGAGATATGTTCACTGGTTTTCTCAATCCAATTAAGGGAAGAAAGGTGCGGCGTTAGGTTTAGATTAAGAAAAAGTAAGAGTAAAAGTGGGTGGTGCATGGGTGGGGTAATTATGGGAGTAAAAAAAAACTATTCTTTTCATTAAGGAAAAGTTTGAAGATTGTCTAATTTGGTATGCATTTTTACATGTCAAATTAGAGAAGGTGTAATATGTATTAGTTTGTTTAAGTGAAATTTATTGTGTTAATTTTAACTTAATTTACATAAATAAATTATTGGAGTGTATATCAGAAGAAGTAGATTAGTTGTTTGAGATGGAAGAGTCTAAGATAATAAGGTATTGGGAAAGTAAAGATGAATTGGTTGGAAAAGGTTGCCTTTTTCTTTTCACAACTGGTGAGGTTAGTTGAAATTAATTTGTGTGTGAAAAAGTAGTGACAGGAAATGTACTGATGTTGTAATGTATATACAAGTATGTGAGACCCGAGATGATTTACTTGAATGGGTGTGTAAGGTTGCATTTGGTTTTGGGTTTTTAATAATAATGTTAAGGTCTGATACAACAGTGGACAACAAGGAAGGAAGAGTTATGTGTTGTCATGTGACGATGGATGCAAGTGCCCCATGGGATGAATACTGAGAACATGAAGATCACCTCAAATGGTTGACTCGGACAATGACCATCATAAGGAATCCATATCACCCAAGTGGGCATTAGAGTGTCTAACTGCACACATACAACACTAAGAGTGGATATATGTCATCCAACTACATACCTTGTTGCTTGTGGTTGAACTTCGTCATATATGACATTGGCATCCTTCCTTCCCATGAGTGGAAAGTGCTCATATATCCATACTTATTCTAAATTAAATATTCACAATCATATTTATACACAAATAACCAAATAAAAACTTGCCCAAATAATGTATACTTTATATGTGTAATAGCTCGCATAACCACGTAACTACTTCGTTTGGACAAAGCTAGCATCCCCTAATTGGTCATGCATAAGGGTAACTATTATTGCTCCCCATGATTGGCCACCACACATCTGCAGATTGTAGAACAACTGAAAGTAGGACACATTAATTGATGTTGCACTTTTATATACAAATATGGTGCGTTTCACTAGGTGTAATAAGTAAGCTCTTAATGCACATTCCTATCTCTGATGGACACAACTCTCTTCATATACCTCTCAAAGCCCACTCAATCTGAAACTGCAAACATGATAGTGTTTAATCTCTGAACTCGTATCACTCAATCTTATGTTACACATGCCTGCCTCGGGTGGACACAACTCTCTTCATATACATCTTAAAGCCCACTCAATCTGACACTGCAAACATGATAGTGTCTAATCTTTGTACTCGCATCACCAATATCTACCTCGAGCAACTTCACCAACTTAAGCTTAAGGCACTACCAAAATCCAATACGCCATATAAACATAACTACCTCACAGTAGAGATATGCAATAATGCGACATATCATCTAAAGTGATGATCATTTTGCCTAATGGAAGGTGTAATGTATTTGTATCATGTTGTCAACTCTCCAAAATGATGAAATCAAACCTTTATCCACAACTTCATAACTAATGTTGTTAACAACAACAATCCAATATTAACAAGTAAACCCCCAATTTGTGGTTGAGGTTTCCTTAGTTTATTCAACTTGCAGCCATGATAGACTACTTTCAATTCTCTGTGATCCTTTAAGAAAATGTTTATTTGTTGTAATAATTGATTAACAGTAACAAATATACAACTTAAATATAGGGGTTTTGGTACTCACCTCACCCTCCTATAGTTTGACGACAACATGATATGCAAAGCTCACTGATAAGGGACACTCAATAGGTCCAGTTGGGAATTCATGTTGTACATAAACTCTAGTTGCACTTAATCATAGTCTCAATCACATTAGCATTAGCCCAAACTTCTTCATGATCCCCTTTACGAATATATGTCGTTGGACTCTGTCTCCTATCTCTTTGATATAAACATCCTCTTGTTCACACCATTTGTATATTACAAAACCGAGTTACTAATAAAATCATATAATTGCTTAATTAGTTTGATCAAATATGAAATAGTTTAATGTTTAAAAAAACAAATCTAAACCATAATACATTACTAAATGTATATTTCGTATCAATTTTTCGAATTAGAAATATATTCCAGATCTTCAATTCCATAACGTATTTTGAGATATTTAACATACTAGATTTCGTAGCTCGTAAATGTGATTTTGAATATAGAAGCATTTCTGATTGTACAATCTAACATGTAAAAATACATTTCAGATTGTACACTTTAAAATGCTTCTAGATCTAAAATCTTGTTGCGAACCGTAGAATCTAATATGTTACCTAAGATTACATATATTATAGATTTGAAAATTTGGATTATATACCTAATCCAAAAAAAAATCACATTACAAACATTTCTTCCCACAAATACACCCGAGTTAGCTGGTGAATGACAAAAACACCAAAACTCATGCCTAATTAACACGCGCATCGCGATACACTATGCAACAAGGTGGAACCACTTTTTTCTCCACAAGCTTTGACTGATGGAGGTGCATAGTGTTGAAGCTATAGAGGTGTAGACGTTGAAACTACAAACAATGAAAGTGCATGGAGTTTTGATTTCCACCAATGAAGATGTAGGTTGTGGTAGCCTTCCGACAATGGAGGTGTGACTTCAACAATGGAGGTGCAAATGTTGTATGGAAATGCGGTGGCTTGGGTTAGAAACCCTCGAATTGGGTCATTTTTCATATTAAAGTTTTTAATAATTTTGAAATTAAGGGTGTTGCTCCCTCCACCACCCCAAGTGCTTCTGCACCTCCTCACTATTTTCTTTTATTCCAAAAATACTCTACATCTTCCCATTATTTTCTTTTATTCCAAAAATACCCTACACCTCCCCACTATCCTCAACAATCTTTCTCTTTCTCTCTCTGCATTAATGGAACATTCATATGACTTAGATTTAAACTTGTGATATATTGCAAAATATAAAATTCAGAGGAAACTTCAATATTAATGCTTCTACCACTTCAATTTTATAAACTTAAAAGTTAGATGCAAATACAAAATAATAAACATAATAATATTAATAGTAAATAATATATACTAACTTTATAATGAAGAACTTTATAATAAAATATTATTATTATATACTAACTTTATAACGATGAAAGAACTAAATAAATTTCAAATCTTTAACAAATAACTTTTATTTTATTTTTTAAGTATTTAATAATATTTTTATATTATTTATCTAATAAATTAAATACTTTATTCAAGTTATTTGAGTCAAACATGTCGGTAAGTTAAAACATAATATAATGTTAAAAATTATAGATATTAAATGTAAAAAAAACACACATATATATATATAAACATTTTTCTAGAAATTTAGAACAAAATTTTACCATTTATTAAGTAATTTGAAGAAAAAAAAATATATTGAACAGTGAAAATAAGATTGAATTAAACTTATTTAAGGGAAAGTATAAATAAAAAAGTTTAAATATGAGCCATGTGAATGCTCCATTAATGTGAAGAGAGAAAGAGAAAGATTGTTGAATATATTGGAGAAGTGTAGGATATTCTTGGAATAAAAGAAAATAGTGAGAAGGTGTAGAGCATTTTTGGAATAAAAGAAAATAGTGAGGAGGTGCATGAGCACTTGGGGTGGTGGAGGGAACAACACCCTTAAACTAAGGGTAGCCAGGTAGTTTCCTTTGGACTAGGGGTGCAGGAAGAAAATATAAGGATGCAGGAAGAAACCGTCCCATTTTGTGTTAATTTCTGGGTCTAAATGGTGATGAAAAGGCCCAATGTTCTTCCATTTTTGTGTAAATTTCAGGGCCTAAACGTATTTTCAGTTCGTTCAAGTGGTTTTTTTTACCGCTTTCAAAGTCCAAATTATCTTTCCACTGAAATAATTTCAAATTACACAATTTAAAGATTTATTTTAGATTAGAAACTTCAAACTTTAAAAATATATTTTAGATTATATAATTCAAACATATATCATAAATTTTATTATCTTAAATAAATTTTTAAATTTAAGAACTGTATAATTAAAAAGGCACCATAAATTACATAATCTTAGAATTCATAAATTTAGATTACGTAATTTGAAAATATATTTTTGAATATATAATTCCAAAATATGAAAATGTATTTTAAATTATGTAATAAAAATACATTTCTAAATTATGCAATAAAAAAATTAGAAATATATCTATGGATTTTGAAATGTATTTTTAAATTAAACAATGTAATTTAGAATATTTCCAAATTACGTAATCTAATATATTTATGTAATTTGATCAAGTTGACTAAAATCATCATAACAGTAAAAGTAAATTCTGGTTATTAAATTTTTTCAGATTATTGAAACCCTAAAATTTTTCCGTTCTGATTATTTTAAAATTCTGCATGTTACTTTTATTTTTTGTTTGCCCTATCTGTAGCAGTTTCTTCAATTGTTTGATACATATTTATTTTATGTATTTATATTATTCAAAAAGTATATATTAGTGTAAGGGAACGTTTGGTAGAAAAATAAATAAGGAATTCCAAGTTAAAAATATTACTTTTATTCATGTTTGATTTATTTTTTAAAAGAATCTTTTTAAAAATTTATTCAAAATTTGTTTCTTATATTTTTTTATAAAAGAAGAAGAAAACTGTTTTCTTTTTAAATTAGAACAAGTTTTATTAGATAAAATTTTAGAGTAATCAAAATACTCAAAATAATTGAGTCAATCCAAATGGGCTTTAACTTTTTGAGGTTAGAAAGAAGGGGTTTCACCCTCCATCTTCAAAGGTTTCATCTTGCATCTCCAAATTTTTTTAAAATATCTGTAATGTCCTTCATTAAGATGTAATTAATTTTTAATAAATACAGAAAAATCTTTTGATCACATGGCTTTCTCTCATATCTCAAGCTATCTCTTCTTTTCATAAAGTTTTCTCTTGTTTTCTTTCATCTTCTTTGTTTTCTCCATCTTTCTCCTCAGATTCAAGATCACATTGTGCTTGTTCGAGATCAACTTTTTCTTCTTGTTGGAGATCACGTTCTGATTGTTGGGTGCTACTGCATCTATTCAGCTTCTTCTTCGTTGATCTTCGTTGTTGTATTAGGATTTGTATGTAGAATGTTTGTTTAAGAGAAAGGAGAGGGATTTGTATATACAAGTTGTGAAAACAGTGAATCAGATGTGGAAACGCAAGACAAGACAACTCGGATTTCGAAAACCAATTCAGCCTTCATCAGATTTCGACATTCGATGTACATGTTTTTGGATTTTGATATCCGATCGAATTTCGATATTCGAGGGGATATGTGTCGGATTGCTAAATCCGATTAAGACCTAGAGCTTTCAAATAGACCCATGCACTTGTTTGACGCGAGTAACTTCAAACAAAATCACTCTCACAGCTCCAATGTCAACCACGAAACAACAACACCACAGCAGCACCTTTACCACACTTCTCTAACGTAAAATCTCTCTCAAATGTCTCTCAAAACTCATTCAATATAATGAGAATGGAAGACCAAGAGGTGAAGGGGTGCAGGGACAAGTAACTATGAAACTTGGTCTGGTTATTAAGTAAGTTGGTCAACCACCTCATTTAAGTTCATTTAATTTAATCAGAAGACAAATCTGAAATTTAGAGATGTAGGATGAAACCCTTGGAAGTGTAGGTGAAAACCCCCTAGAAATAGCTTACCCAATGCCCATTAGAATAAACCAATTAAATATATAAAATTCTTTTAATTTAGAAAATTTATTGAAAGTGAGATATATTCTTTCTACTTTTTGACAACTATATTCTTTATACGTTTACCTTTATTTTACTTTTCTATTTTTTATATTAGTACAGGAAAATGGGTTAATTTTTTTTAAAATAAATTTATAGACCTTCGGATCAACATATCATTGATCCAACTTAGATAAATTGGGTCTTAAGTGGATTGGGTCTAAATTTAAATAATTGAGGTGGGTTAATTTTAATCAAATTTAATCCATTTTAACAACTTTACTAATAGATTTTATATTAGTTTTATTAGATTATTTAATGCAATAAATTATTTTTTATAAACATATATAGTTAATTATAATTTTTTTAATAAACATATTTCATTTTTTTTATTTTCCAAAACATTTAAATGAATATTCCAAAAATATTTGTGGGTCAACTAAATATATCTTAATAAGCAAATAGGAAGCATGTTTCTTAATATGTAGAACTTTCTTAATATGTAGAACTTTCTTAATATGTAGAACTTTTAAATGTAACTTTGTAGAAGATATGTTGTGTAATTTGAAAATATGGATATCTCAGTCATAAAGAGAGATTTACCTTGTTTCGTATATTGATAAGTATGTGTTATTGATTGTAAAATTTTATGAAGATTTACTTAATTAATCGATTAACTATTTGTGATTCATGATAGAGTCCATTAGCAACTAATGGTCATCATACCAAGACAATGCATAGTTGTATGGTTTTATTCCCTACAAAAGAAGATAAAACTTGACTTGAAATCCTTATTACAAATGTAAGTGTTACATTTTTTCATATCAATTAATTAGTTATATTAATGTATAACCTATGTTTCAAATGTAATTAGAGTTGTGGGTAGGTCCAAAGCACAACAAATTCAAATACTATATCGAAAGGTTGGAACTCATTAATCTTTAAGTTATTAATTTTCGTATTTCAACTTATGACTTGGATATCTGTTTATTTTCTTTGTCATATGTAGTGTAACAAGCAGTTAGATTCATGGGCATATGGTTATAATGTCATGTCTTGGATCAAAAACCATCATTCAAGCAAGAATCAAAGATGATTGGACTAAGGTAATAATACATATCTTTCACATATTACAAATCACATTCAACTTTAAACATTAGAATACAAACATAATGAAGTTGTGTTATTTTTGCAACGCTTCAAGAATCTATCACCAATAACGGAGGACACAATAAAGAAGATACGACAAGAGTGAGCAACGTATTTTCTGGAGCGATGGAGTTCGACATACCCACTATAGCAACCATTTTTTTTTCTTGGAGACATACATTAGTTTATTTTTAATACTTTTAGTTTTGATAGCTTTAGTTTTTAGTTTTAGTTTTGATTACTTCATACTTTAAAATTGAAATTATGTTTTGGAAACACTCAATACTTAAATTGTGTTCGTTTTATGCTTTTCAGATTTTGTAAAATTATAAAAACAAATAAATTGTTTAAAAGAAAAAGAAGAAAATCTACAATTGACGTCTGTTAATGCATTAATAGGCGTCAATTGATGTCAGCTTTGGTAAGGCCCGACGTCAATCCCTCCCTCCTTTTTTTCATTCGCAGAAATTCTCGCTCAATTGTGGAGGTCCTACAGCTCAATGGACTTGGACGTCGAGTCTCCTTATGACTGTCGTCAATGAATGTCGATTGGCTTGAGGACAAATGTTATTCAAAGTCATTTTTTAAATCCGACATCAAATTGACATTTTCGACTAAGTCGTCGGAGTTTAAACTGACGTCAAAGTAAAAAATAACTAACATCAAAAATAACAAATTTCAAAACTAGTTTTTGTAGTAATATCTCATGGAAAATCAATCTAGAATCCTATAACTAACCTACATCATTTAAGATCTTCTTTTATAACTTATCAAACCTCTGCTCTTATGATACTCAATATATGTCATTCAAATTGCAACCAAGTGTTTCACAAATAAACTAAACACATAAAGATTAATTATCATATTGTATGAGAAAAAGCTCAACATGTTAATCAAACTACTTCATATTTCTTTCTTTTTAAGTTATAGATCTCTTTACCAAGCTTGCTTCATCTATCCTCAAAAACCTTCATTCAAAATTAGGACGGAAAAACATCTATTCTCAATAATTTGAGGAGAGATAAACTTAAGTTTTTTACTTCGTTGTTCAACGCATGCATATGTCACTCGACGCCTACTTTTGGGTTTATATGTTTTTTCTTTTAACTTAACCCTAATTGATTTGTTTGTTTGTGTACTTTCTTGTTTTTTATTTATCTTCTCTTTTTTTTTCTTTCTTCTTGTCTCAATTACTCCTTTATCTTCTTTACATGCACACTTGTATTTTTTCCTAAACATGCATGAATCATAATAGTCTCATGTTACTCATTGAAAAAAAAATGATATTTTATATAGACTAGTAAATATTAATGTTTTCAGTTTTTATCTCACCATCAATAAGATTTTGATATTATTCTTTTTAAAATATCTTACATCTAAAATCTTAAAATTGAAAAATATCAAATAATGTCTGAATTCGAGAGACATCAAAATAATGCCGTGGTACACATTATAATAAAAATAAGAAAAGGTATGGGACGAATTTTCCTATTTGTTTCTTCTTAAAGGGATGCTTATTTTATTTTATTTTTTATTTTGCCTTGATGATAGGATCGTGGCGGATCCAAAAAGGGAGTACAAAATTTGTTTATTGTCACGTCTATTCGCAATGAGTGATATATTTTTATATAAGAAAGAGGTTAAAAGAAAAGGGAATCGTTTTTGATGATTTGTCAAACATTGATTTCAAATCATAGTATTTGTTAATAATTTCAGTGGCCTTAGTATTTTGTTTTATGGATTTTGAAGTGGTAACACATTGTCTCTTGTGACAATGACTAGATGCATCTTACTCTTATAACCCCACCACGTGGTTCTGTCTTATTTGGGATACCATTCACCATCCAATCTAATTTCATTTGACTACTTTGTAGGTTTAAAAGTGGTGATTATGACAATGGAATTAATGTAATACGGTGTTTTCTTTTCTCTTCCTCACTTTTATATAGTCTTAATAACATAAACAATGCATTAATTCCCATATTCACCCTTCCCCCTATTTTCTTTCTTTCTTTCATCATCAATTAATCATACCCATCAAAGGAAGTCAAGCATACATAGATTTGAATCCTTTTAAGTGATCATATATATTTTAAAAAACAATTTTTTGTCTCACAATTCTTTATTAAACTACTTGTAATATATATATAGACACATACATGAAAAATTTTAAAATGAAGATTTAAAACATTTTTTTAATTCATAATTTTAGTATTCTTTGTTTCTAAATAGAGAGATTTGGTATCCTATTTTAGAAAATCTATAATTTTAATTTAATTATCAATTTTTATACTTTTTTTTATCTCTTTTAGTTTTGTTCAAGACCTAACATGTTTATTTTAAAGTATCATAAAAAAATATGTAATTAATTATAACAAAATAAATAAATAAAATATAAACAAAAATGAAAATTGAAACAAAATGACAATTTTTTTAAAATGGGTAATCAAATATGTATATTTTGGATATGAAAATTATGGATTGAGCAAAATAAATAATTGACATTGTATTTTTCCCTAATATATATTAATTATAATACTACATTTTCCTTTTTCATTAATGATCATTATTGTATTACTTATTTCCCTTATTCTTTGAAGTGTCAAATTAATTAATAATTTAGCCTTTACAATTTATGTGTGGTGTTAATGCCTTCCACCATTTGTTCATACAACACATCTTTAATCGTACGCAAGACACTTCTAAATTAGTTTCAAGTAGTCTTATTGTACACAAGAGAGCCTACAAAAGAGTAAAAGTTGACAATGGAAGCTTGTGTTGTAAGCTAGTTTGATCAATCATGTTTGTGAAAATGGACTTTAATTATATCAGAACTCTTACCATTAAGGGACTGATTTGAAGCCTCAACAAACAAATAAGACGATAAAAGAAAAGTTCAAGAGATTTACATAATTTACTCACCTTATTATTTTATGAATTTAATTATGACCGTATATTTATATTGAGATGTGTTACAGTTTACTTTTTTAAAATATTATATTTTGAAGTAAATCAGATAGTAGTGTCTTTTATTTTAATTATCTTATCATTCAGAATAAATCTCTCACCTACTCATTTAATATTATTATTATTTTATTTAAACTTCAACTCCAATTAATGAGTTGAACGTTGAATTTTCTCCTAAATATTAATAAATCTTCATTATTTTCTAAGTTATGCGTAACATAACTTAACAAAAGATACACAATGTATTTTTATTTATGTTTTTTTTAATTTAGTCTAATAATGAAACTAACAAGAAAGTTAATTCACTCAAATAGCTATGATAAGAAAAAGCTTTTGATTGAACCAAAAGTAAAGTAGCATTATGTATTCTACATTACGACATTGACATATATGTAGCTCTCAAAAGTACATAATTAAAGTGCTTGATAAATGAAGTTCTAAAGATAAAAGTTTAATATTTATAGTTATTTTACATTACTCATATATTTATGGTATTGGAGTCATCCGACCAAGTGAAATGGACAGTAACGATAACATAAGTATTTGGTTTCACCTATTGTATGAGTTACAAACGAAAGCAGTTTGTTGGCAACAAAGTCCAATGATTCAGTAATTAAAAAGAGTGATATTATAATTTAACCGTAGCTTATAAAATTGTTTTCTTCACTCTCAGAAAGACACTTTATGGAATTTCATTAAATCTTTACATATAAATAACTACGAGTATGTTTAGAGAAATTTCACTCTAAAAAAAAGAAACAAACATCTTCTTAACTTAGCATTAGCTTATATACAATTGAAATAAAATAAAAAATTTAAAAATCAAATAGAATTCTTTTACAATATAGTTTATATTCATTCGTATAGTTTATTTGTAGAGAGTTTGTTTTATATTTTCAAAACATAGATTTGGTTCAGTCTACATGTTTTTTCGTATGTAAAAAATCATATAATTTTTTGTTATATATTAGTTTATACATTTGTTTGGGATTGTGTAAGAGTTTGCTTTTATTTTATAAACATGGATCTTGTTTAGTATCCATGTTTTTGAACATGTTCTCTTTTAATGATGTAAATCATATGATGATAGGTGATAAATAAACTTTAACTTGTGAGTTTAACTAAGATATTTAAAATGATATTTATTTAGATGAAAAATGAATTTTAGAATTATATAAAAATTCATAATCATCATACGGAACATAGTTTCCAACACGAGTTTCATAAAAAAGATAATAATTTTAATATAGTTGTTAGGTTAAATGATTTGATGTGTGTGAGAATAGAGAATAGAGAATTGAAGAAGTAGGAGAGTGAGAGATATAGAGAGTTTGGAAAAGCATTGGAATTTCACATAAAGATGGGGCCCATAAGTTCACCTTAGGAGAGAATATATTCATATAGAGAATATATTCATTTGTAGCCCATAAGGATGCTTGAAACTCAAGCAAACACCAAACACAACAAGCCGAAAGTGATGGCCCCTTCCTTTGCTTCGTTAAATCACAAAAGCATAAATTTCTATTCACCAAAACAAATCCTTAATTACATCTTTCAAAAACCTAAAAGAACAAAAGGTTTTTCCTGAGTCTCTTGTTCGAGTTGAGTTCACACAGTTAAAAGATCAACCATATGTCTCAGGTTTTATGTACTTCACTCAAATCTAACACAACTCGTATAACACCAAGCTGTCTACTGTCTGGTTTGACAGTTACACAACTTTTACTACGCATATTATTAATAAATAACATGTTTTATAATTTATGTGCATTTGAGAATTCTACATTAAAACAAAAACGAATATATATGAGAAAAAAAATATTCAAACTTATTATTTTGAGGTTTCATGTTGAAAATTTTGACATTATTTATTACGGTATGTATATATAACCGAAAAAGAAAAGAAAATCAGCTTTTTGTTATTTCCACAGACTATATATTATATCTAAGTGTCAACTACTGCCATCATTCATGTGATAATAAGAGGCACGTTTATTTACCTATTATACTAAGAACAACTTAACTAAATAATAAACATTTAAAAGTGAATTTAATTAGGGTCTAATCAATTCGCACATGGTGTTAGTTACCAAATAGTGTTTAAACAATGGCAAATTAAGTGAGCATAAATGATTATAAGCATACGATTCGGTTTTCCTTATATTTTACATTTCTTGAACGTATTCTTTCTATTAAGAAAACATTAACAAAGCCGTTTCATTTTATAAATATAATACACTTGGACTAATAATATAGAGAATGTATAGTAGGATTAAAATTAGTTAGGCTAACACATATATCAGAAGATGTTGTATCTTAACTATCTTAACAAATTTAGACATTCAATGTATATTACCTAGAATTAAATTATAAAATTAAATTGAATGCCTATATAACAGTAAAAAGTTGAAATGTTAATATTACAATGTTAAATAATTTTAAGATAATATTAAAATAAAAAAGTAAAACAAAAATGAAAAAAAGTCTTGATAAAGAAATATGACAAGGGTCATTTTAAACTTATCATAGTGAAAAGTCATTAAAACATAATCATGTAAACTATTAAAATAAATAAATAAAATATTATTATATATTATTATTTTCATATAATTCTTTTTAGTTGCGTCACATATTCTAGAACTTGCCATTTAATAATTTTAAATTCTTACGGTATAGATGATGTTTTTAGTGTATTTAAAATCCAGACAAAATAATAAGGATTGTTTATAATGAGACTAAGTTATCGTAAGATTTTGTTTTTGATCATTTTCTAAAAGATATTTTGGATTTAAAGGTAGCAAACTCTTATAAAATATGGGAAATTTTTTTGTAAGTTTAAAAATAGAGGGATTTTTTTATTAAAAAGGCAAAATACAAGAGGTTGAAGAATTACCCTAGCAACTATTGTGTAAATGGTGGAAAATGTGATTTCAAAAATTCAAATCTTACCTTAATTAATACCACAAGTAAATTGTTACTTAACTAACATGCTATTTCCTTGATTTAAGGCTTCATTTATAGTATTATAGAGATGAATGGACAGTTGCCAAATTAGAAATGAATTAAATTTGGAATATTATAAAGTATGAGGGAGAAGAATAGAAGGCATTGTAGAGTCTTCATCATCTAGATTTCAGTTGTCTCATATAAGATTTACTATCCACTTGTGAATAATGGATTGGTATTTGGGTTGAGGCATTGTTAACTGAGGCTTCGTCAAAGTTTAGTAATGGTGGGACCAATTATGCAAGATTTGACAATTTTCAATAAAGTGGGCATTGAGAAATTATGTATCGTGGAGAATGTATGTAATTTACACATTTTGGGCAGGAATCTTCCTTTGATTAGTCAAATAACAAAGCATTTATTCTCCTTTCATATGGATGAATAGAATGCATCATTAACTTTTTTATATTATAAATAAAGCATTAAAAAACTCAAACAATGTGCAATAGGTTATTGTTTTGATTAGCAATACATTATAATATATAATGGAATCAATAAGGAGTTTCATTCCATATTTTTTATATACATGTTAATTACAAAACATAAAACAAACTCAAACAACTTCATGGCTCTTTCATTCATACATATATATATATATATTATTGTATGTGTATTAACTGATAATTGAGTTGATTTACCCATATTGATTGTCATGACTATGTTTAGACCAATCAGTCATATCATATTCAGTCATCCAGATAACCTAACAAGTTAGTAATAAAGTTTAATAGAACTGAATTGAAATTAGATTGTCCTTAATTATTGTGAAAAAACCTATATAAACAAGTTAAATATATGATTGTTAAAAATTTTGTAACATATTTATTAAAAAATTAAGTGTTAACCCCTTCGAATAACAAACTAATTTAAGTTTTTTTTTTCTAACACAAAAAGACATTGTTAAATAAGTTATGATAACACATAGAAATATTGTTAGATAAGTTGTTATAAAAGTAAAATCTTTTTTGTTCAAGTATTGAAGAAAGGTTTTATTCACAAAAGATTCTTTCCCATTCAAGTTGATAAATAATCTTTGTATATTATATATTATGTCTTTTTAATGTTAGTTTTTATTAATAATAATGTAAAATAAAATAATTCTTTCTTGAGAATAATTTAAATATAAGTTTAAATTTCATATTGAATAAAAACGAAAAAGATAAACATAGTAACTTTACAATATTACAATAACTACAAAACAAATCAAGTGTACAACATTACAATAACTACAAAAATCAAGTGTAGTTAAAAAATCTACTTTGACAATTTACACGTTGATGTGTGGGTTTGTACGTAAAAGTGTAATAATTTATAACTAAATGATTTTAATGGTATTAAATGAAATTATTAGTAAATAATGTTATGTTTTTTCATGAAATTGATCAATATTAATTTAAAGTACATTAATACTTGTGTTTTTTTTCTAAATTTTAAATATTATTTTATATTAAAAATTGAATTATTAAATGTTATTAAGTTTTAAAAATTGTTGAGAAAGAGATAGGGCGAGAGACTCACGGATACTCTAATCCCTATATTATCTATACAATGTTTCTTATCATAAGATCGTTAAGACCATTACATTTGATAATTTAAATTTGAATAATTTTTTTGTGAAATTTATTCTTAAAATTTATATATTAAAATAAATACTTTCAAAATGAAAATTTATCATAAAAAATAATTATTTTATTTAAATAAAAAAAATTAAAGTCTAAAATATTTTAAGTATTATCCAAACAATCTATTTAAAATATAAAAATAATTAAATTATAAATAGGTTAAATTTAAATTTTTTAAAATTGTTGAAATCCTTCTTCCAAATATGATTGGTATGAACTCTATAAGGAATTAGAAACTAAGGTCCCCACTTCCCTTCAAAAGCTCCACTTAGCAATATCCTTATGCATTGATGTTTACGTCCTCATATATAACCAACCACGTTACGTTGTTTGTTTCTGCTTTCTCATCGTGGTAAAAACACCCAAATTCTCCTGTTATTATTTTTACTTCATTCTCTTTATTTTGAAAATCAATATGAACACATATCTTCAGTGAGACCTATATATTAAATTTACCTAGAAATTAAATAGGCTTAATACCCTATTTTGTCCTCAGTTTCGCTCGACAATGTCAAATTAGTTCATCCTTCTAAAAGTGCGTCAATTACGTCTTTACTTAATAAAATTTATATCAATGAAATCTCTTCCGTTAAATCCGTACAAACGCGTTAATTATTTTTCTCTCTCTTCTATTAACGCCGTTTGTACGGATTTAATGGAACAAATTTCATTGATATAAATTTTATTAAGTAAGGACGTAATTGATGCACGTTTTAAGGATGAACTAATTTGACATTGTCGAACGAAACTGGGGACAAAATAGGGTATTAAGCCAATTAAATATCTAACATTTATCTTTTATCATGTTTTACCGATCATATTTTTAAAAAAGAAAATATTTACATCTTGAAATAATAAAAAAACCATCTGTTGCCCAAATTTAAATCAGGAGGCAGTTATCAAATTGAAGTTTGAAAAATTATCGCTTTAATATTTGTGGAAGTGCATAGCTAAAAGCTATATTCTACATTCAAAAGGCCATGCACGCTTATGGAAAAGAACATGGATACAAATGTATACTCATCATCACTTCCAAGTCTTCTTTTAGAATCTGTTTTTTATTTTTCTCGGTAAATTTTTGTTTTTTTATGTCAATTTGGATAAGGATGGAACAGTTAAGGAAACTGTAGACCTGTTCATAGAGAAAATAGATTTCAATGCACTATAATAATTTGATTATTTACATTTTATGGTTAAATACGTATTAGAAAAATTCACAGAAAATTTTCTGTCTGGTAGAACACAACAATAAGCGATATTATCGTTCTCAGGTTTTATACATGTAATGAGTTTACAGTTTGATGCCGAAAGAAAAGCTAGATGAAGGAAAATAAAGTGAAAGCTGTCACCTTTTGCTACTAACATTTCAAAGAACATAATTCCATATTTATAAGTGAAAAATCAAATTACATTTTATAAGTTTATTAAAATTTCAATGTCAATAAATTACATATCATTACATTTTTGTGAATTTAACGGTTTCATATTATTATTATGATTATTCATATTAAATTTTTATTATAATTGAATGATAATACTAAATATTAAATAATTTATATCTTAATATATTTTAGAAACTATAAACAAATTATTTTTAATCTATATAATAAGATAATAAATAATTTAATATTTATAAATAGTAAATTTGAAGAAATGCAGTTCAATTGAAATTTATTAAACAAAAACAATATTTAATACTGATACGCGATGTAATTTGATTATATATAGTGGGTATGTTTTAACGAACTTATTCGTTATTTATAAATTAGAATTAATTAATTAATAAATTAATTTGCAAAGGTTATTATATGTAACTTATTTAAATTCTAATTTTCAACCTTTTACAATCGACAGATAGTTTGTCAAAAGAAGTTTATAATTTCCTCTATAAAATCACTTACATAGAAACGTATCTAAATGTCGAATCTGAAGTTGTAATCAACATATAATAATTATAATAGGATAAAATTTTAGTTTAGCACGTGCTAATTTGAATGTGGACATTTATTTTGTAAATTATGTCTTATAAATTTGAGTTTCGATCTAAGTAAATTCTTGTGGCTGTAAATTTCAAATCGACATTTAAATTTTACTTATATATTAGATTTATAAAACTAAGAGTTAGATTTATAAACAACATGTAGATAAATAATTAAATTTAAGAAATTCGAAATTGCGACACAATATAATATTTCTTACATTTTCTTATTTCTATGTTTGATGCACACGAAAAACAAAATTGCAAATCAATTTATTGTACAATAAATATAAAGTTTCTTGAGTTAGGTAAGAATAATTCAAACGATGTTAGGCTGATTAACATGAATTTTAAATTTTGAATCACGTACGGTGTACAAAAGCGAAAAGTTAAAATAGTTTTTACTGTCTTTGCATTTTCATTCTTTTTCTTTCTTTACTTTTATAAGGAATTCCATTAGCTAGCATAGAAGAGTACCTGTCAAACAAAATAGTTTACGAATCCTTTCCAAATATTAACGACAGAATGAGTAATCGTGGCTTCAATTCTGAGCATCTTCATCCACGATCCGATCTTAAGCTTTTAGAATCAATTTAAAAATTCACATAAAAAAGAAACGAATGTCTTCAATGGAAGTGGGTAGTAAAGGTTAGATTATTATTATTAATAAACAAATATATTATACATTCTTTTTTAAGTATTATTCATTACTATATAGGATATGTCTCACCAAATTTTTCCAAAAACTTTTCCAAACAAAAATGAAATAAACATTTCATTTAGCAGTTTCAACACAATCAATATTTGGTGTGCAGTAATACAATTCCATGACCTTTCACACTATCCTAATTATGCTGGATGTATATTACAATTTAGATGGTTTTATTAGTTTTAGGCTTAGTATTTTTTTTTTCCAATATTTGAAAGATTTATTCAATGTGATTCTTTAATATATTTTTTTTCTTGTTTTTCTATCTCAATTTAGTCTCCATTTTATTTAAAAAAAGTTAATGTGATCTTTTATGTTAAATTGTTGTTAACATATAGTTTAAAAATAATTGCATGTCCATGATTCTAAGCTTATCAAATGCATTATGTGTTTATAATATTAAATAAACTCCTCCAATATTGAAATAAAAAAAATCTATTAAAGCTTATTTTTTAATTGCAAGATTAATGAGAAAACATGATGTTAATTAGATTTTTAGATAAAGAGTTGTTTATGAGGTAACTGATCCCGGTGAACCTTATTCCAATGTGCTTACTACGAAGATGAAACCTAAAATAGAGAAAATTCTGTGAAATATATGATTGAGAACTTTTCCTTGGTAATGACATAAAGCCAATGCTTTCTATTATTACCAATGTAGCTGATAGGCCATAGATGGGTTCGTACTAATTATTATGCTAAAAAGGGTGTCGTACCACGAAATGCCCCATGCATACATAAACAGCCAAATGTGAGATTATGTGCATAATAATGCATGGAAGAAAAAACATAGTTGAATTCATAGAGTATAAGAGATAGTGGACCAAAATTTCAGTTCATAATATTGTCCATCATTATCATTGCATGATCAAGGTCTCTCTCTCTCTCTCTCCCTCATGATGTCCCCAAAAGCTCTCTATCCATGCATACACATAATTTAATAAAGGGTATCTCTCTTTGGAATGTAATAAACTATGTGTGCTCAAAATATAGTAACGAAGGTTGGAGAATGTTAAAGAGAGAGGGAGTGAGGTGTCTTTTGACAAAGGAAGGTGTGCATGTTGGAATTATAGGGTAGCTTTATCATATTTTATAAAGAAATTTCACATATTGAATACATATTCTTTTAAGTAATGCTAGCTCCTTCCATTGTGCTTTATACCTGGGGAGGTAACCAAAGCCGTTCACACCCTTCTCTCTTCTTCAAAACGCACCCTATTCTCCCCTATTTTGCATCGCATTTGTTCTTGAATCTCTTCAGTATTCCTTCTCAGAGCCTCTCATCACACAGAGAGAGAGAGAAAGTGAGAGATGGAGAGAATGTTCCCTCCAAAGAAGCCCTCAACTATGAATTCTCATGACAGACCCATGTGTGTTCAAGGAGACTCGGGTCTTGTCCTCACCACTGACCCAAAACCTCGCCTCCGTTGGACTGTTGAACTCCATGAACGTTTTGTCGATGCTGTTACTCAGCTTGGAGGCCCTGATAGTACTCTTCTCTCCCTTTCTCATCACACCTTCCCTCTCAAACATCTTTCTTTTCCTTCTTTCTTTAATACAACTTTGGTTTCTTATATTATCATATATCAACATCTATGTTTCGATGATGATAATATGATCTCAATCATAATTTCAGTAATCATCCTTTTTTGTGTTTTTATTTTGCAGAGGCCACTCCTAAAACCATCATGAGGGTTATGGGTGTGAAGGGTCTCACCCTTTACCACCTCAAGAGCCATCTTCAGGTTTGATCAATACAAAACCATATTTCGTGCTTTTGATTTTGCTTTATGTTTTGGAACGCTTTTACGAGACTGCCAATGTCTCGTGCTGGCTCCATGTTTCTCTTTCTTTTTTCGTTTTTTCTTTATCTTTAATTTTTTTTTTTCGTTTGTTGTCTGCATTTAGAAATTTAGGCTTGGCAAGCAGCCCCACAAGGAATTCAATGATCACTCGATTAAGGATGGTATGAGAGGTGACTCTTCTTTCTAGGGTTCCTCAATGTTTTTTGGGTCTGAACTTTTCTGATCTTTACACTTCATGATAGTTCTTTTTATATTGACTAGATCTTTTTGCACTGACATGCAGCTTCGGCTTTAGAACTGCAACGAAATACTGCTTCCTCTTCTGCCATGATTGGCCGCAACATGAATGAGTATGCCTCACTTCTTTCATCTAAATCTGTTGACTCAACTTGCATGCAAAAAGATTTTTGAACAAAATAATTTTCCAACTTCTATCGCCTGAGTCTTTTTCTCTTGATTCTTTGCTGGGTCGTGGGGGGATTCGGGTTTTCTTGTGGAATGTGTGTGTGAACACTGTATGAAACAGTAACTCACACATGGTTGATGCGATTAGGATGCAAATAGAGGTGCAGAGAAGATTGCACGAACAACTTGAGGTAACTATAACTCTATTATACCCTTGCAGAATGCTTAAATCAGTGCATATTTGGTTCAACTTGTTCTGAGGAAATAATGGTTTACTTTTACTTACAAGTATTTTTGAAAGTAAATCATCATTCCCTCTAAACATGCACTGATTGGGTCTCCAAATCTGTATTATATATATATGTCTGTACATGGATTTAGGTGTATCTATCTGGCAGGTTCAAAAACACCTTCAGCTGAGGATTGAGGCTCAAGGGAAATACATGCAGAGCATATTGGAGAAGGCTTATCAAACACTTGCTGGTGAAAACATGGCATCTGCGGCCAGTAACTTAAAGGGTGGTATCGTACCTCCTCAAAGCATTCCTGACATGGGGGTGTTGAAGGAGTTTGGTTCCCCTCTTGCTTTTTCTTCTTTTCAAGATCTTGAGAATATTTATGGTGGTGACCAAATTGAGCTTCAGCACAACATGGAGAAGCCACCCCTTGATCATGGATTTATGTCGATGAATGAGAATTTGTGTTTGGGGAAGAAGAGGTCGAATCCTTACAGTGGGAGTGGGAAGAGCCCTTTGATTTGGAGTGATGATCTCAGGCTGCAAGACCTGGGAGGACCAGCCTCATCTTGCCTTGGCCCTCAAGATGACCCTTTCAAAGGGGACCATATTCAGATTACACCACCAGGATCATTGGATAGAGGCAGCACCGACATTGATCCTATGTCAGACATCTATGACTCAAAGCCTGTGCTTCAGGGTGAAGCTGTTGTTGGGGAGAAAAAGTTTGATGCATCTATGAAGCTTGAAAGGCCATCACCAAGAAGAGCTCCTCTTCAAGCTGAAAGGATGAGTCCAATGATCAGCACCGGTACAATGGCACAAGGTAGAGGCTCACCATTTGGGTGAGTAAGAATCATAGTTTTACTTAGATCATTTGGTTATGTTATGTGTAATTCATGACTTGATGTGAAACTCTCTTAAATAGTACCATAGGGTTTTTGAATTTGGTCTTGGAAATCAGCAGTTCTTACGAGGGTTATTTCCTCCCTCAAGCACTGTTGTCTGGTATAATGCCTTTTGCATGGCAAATCAAACCAAAGTCTTATTCTGACAAATATAATTAAAGCACGCATGAATGTGCTTGAATGTGAGCATTCTCACTTGTAGCTTTTACATTGATGCTTAGTAACTGGTTTAGTGTTGAGTTTTGTTAACATTTTTATCAATATTCATCTTCTTCTGCTGATGATCAATTGTTAGATCTGCATGTGTTGTTGGGATGGATGAGATTGGAAGCAAGCAATAAACTTTTCTTCTTTTTATCACATTCATGGTTTCTCTTTGTATCTTATTCCTTCCTGGACCCACTTTTATTTTTTTTAGTCTGACATCATATGTGAAACATTCTATGCGTCACTATTAAGCAATTTTTTTCCTAGAATACTTTTTCTTTGTCTTGAGAGGTGACACGTGGTACGTCGATATTCACGTAGAAAAG
This sequence comes from Vigna umbellata, assembly GCF_029865625.1. Taxonomy (NCBI): domain Eukaryota; kingdom Viridiplantae; phylum Streptophyta; class Magnoliopsida; order Fabales; family Fabaceae; genus Vigna; species Vigna umbellata. Next base: position 4,646,375 of record NC_142167.1, on the reverse strand, counting down.
TTTCATCAAAGTTACTTCCGGTTCCTGTAATTATCAACTGTGCCAAACAGATCATATCAAGCGGTTCACTAATAAAAATAAATAAAATCTAAATAAAAAAAAATTAGAATAGGAATGCCAGCAACACTATTGATATAATAAAACCAATAATTTTCTTATCATATAAAGATAAAATCTTTGTAAGATTCATGTCTATTTGGAAATATTTGGGGTTTTTAGGCGACTTTTGTGTGTGTAAGTTTATAAATCATCACTTAACCTTTTTAACGGTTACTAAATAAGTTTAAGTTAGTTGATACGAGTTAGTTAGTTAGCTAATGATTGAAGGAAATCTCTCGGGAAAAATGCGAAAGAAGGGAAACATGTTTTGTTGTAATTTATTTTTAATGAAAGAAAGAGAAATGTTGGTCTCCCGGCATATATAACAGGGAATTTAGAAAGATGGAGCAGTGAAGGAGAAAGGTAAAAGAGAGAATAATGAACTTTAAAATGCTAAGTCATTTTCAAGTGTATGGAGGTACACTGCTGCCAGATGATCCTTTCTCTTGAAGTTCCTAAGGCGATGAGTTGAAGCCGACAGAGAGTATCTGTCTTTCGTTATCTTTCCTCTTCTTTACTGCTCTATATTCCCTCAGAATAAGATGATCAAGACAACAAGGCTACATCTTATCTCACAAGATTTCTCTTGGACACTTCTACCTTTTTTTTCCAAGAATTTTTCCCTTTATTATTAGTTATACAAACAAATTTAATTTTGAATGTCAAGTTAAGACACATGCATTTTGAACATGAAGTTAAACATATATATTTTATATGTAAAATTAAAACCTATATATTTTAAACGTAAAATAGGTGATAATATTGGTTTTACGAAAAAAGAAATGATAGCAGTGAACAAATATATGCTCACTTCTATGCTACAAATATATCATATGTCTAGTTGAGGTAGGATTTTCGAAAGTCGTGAACAAATTCATAAAATATTAAGATAACATGTGCAATCCAGAACCTTAATATACGAAGTTTATAGATTTTTCTAGCTATATATTGTTTACTAATATGAGTGTTTTAACTCACCTTAAATTCCTACCAAGTTTTAAAATAAGGGTTACAGAAGCCATGACAACCCTATAGGATGGTGATGCAGTGGCAATACAGGCACAGAAAAAAAAGCTTGAAAACCTAAAAAACTAGCAGAGTTGATATGAGTGGTTATTGAAAGCAAGTGTGTATTTTGGAGGTTAATTTTACCAAGTCAGTAATTCTTATGTAACCAAAAGAGGAAAGAGAAAAAAGAGAGACAATCCTTTTGGTGGTGTTGGTGCTTTAGACGATGTGTAGTAATCTTTTGGTACATTTTATTGTTAGATATATGAAGAGGCTATGTGTAGCCATACCCTCCAGAGTGTTAAATGTTGCTTTAGAAGAAATATATATAATCCATATATACACAAGCAAAGACACATGCAGAAACCTTCTCCCTGTTGTGTGTCTCTCTTTATCTGATATTTAGAATGTGAGTATGTGAAAATAGATCCATCATCACCATGAAGCTTCCCTTTCCCAAGGATTAAAAAAAGGGTGGCGCCACAACCTTTATTGGTTGCAGAGAAATTTTATGCACCTGCAAGTTGGCAAGAAAGCTCCCTTACTAACTCCACTAGTGTAGTACTCAGAGTGAGAAAGAGAGAGAGAGAGAGAGAGAGAGAGAGAAGGAAAGAAGAAAAGCTAATAAAGCCTAAAGGGTAGGAAGAATACAACGCACTTCCATGCGTGCACATATCGAGGAAGCTTCTATCTTTATGTGAGTCTTAACATTTAAAGCTGAAAGATGATGCATCACCAATTCTACCCCACCTTCATTTTTTTTTAAACATTGTTTTCTACATCATTTATTATCTTCAAATAGTTAGGAATTATGAGTTCAAATTTTACATTAAATGAAAAATGAAAAATGAAAAATTTAGTAACATATTAAAAAATAAAATTAAATATGTTTTTTTGTCATTCATCTATTTTAAAATAATGTCATTTTTTCTTAAACTCAATTTATATGTCCCAACATTTTGTAAAATATCGTACACAGCAAATGACACGCACTATTGTACTACAATTTTTTTTATTTTGATACATAAAAAATACTCTGCACATTGTTTGCTAATAAGGATGTTTTAAATTATTTTCATAAAGTGAAACAAAATATAAATTTAATTTACGGATCAAACAATTTTTTATAATAGTTTAAGGACAAAAATTATAACTTTAAAAAAACTCATCAACCCTAAATTAGATTTTAATTTTAAAAGTAATTTTTTTATTAACAAATATTAGTTGTTAATATTTTAATCAGTGAAGAGAGTTAAAAATAGTTTCGAGGTTTCTTATAAAAACAACTCGTATCTTACTGGAAATAAATCTTTCTCTATCAATCTTAATGTATTTTCGCAAACAGAATTCCAACAATATAGTAAAACAAGTTACTTTTAAGAATATCTTTGTACAGAAACAAATGCATGAAAATTAATGTTTTGACATTCTTTAAAAAAAATACTATCACTTTACAATCTATTTTAATAATAAATAATTTGTTAGAATTAAAAAATAAATAAAATATTATTATTTGAATATTATTAAGTGTGCATTTTTTTAATTTGGTGGTGTGAACATACTATAAATGTATATTTTTTAGCATTTTAATAAACGAAGCTGTTTTGACGCAAAGTTATGATATATGATTAGTTTTTGAACATGTATGTATGATTGAGAGTGGATATTAGTGATATTCGGAAGCATGAAGAAGAAATATAATGTAACTGAGAGAGTGTTTTCTTTGTAATAAGGTAGTTGAGCAGTCAAGGGTGCACGTTCTTCCATGCAGATGTAAATCATTAGGAGTTCAATTGAAGCACTTTGTGTTCAGTTTACTATCCCATTCACAGCTTTGGGTGTCGTAAAAAATTCCCTATCCCTCTCTAACAAAGTAATAAAGCACAGAAGCTTCTTTTGTCCCCACACCTCTTCCCTTCAACCTCACCAACACTCAATAGTTTCCAAGAAAACCAGTCATGGGATAAGCAGGCAACAGACATTCACTCTTTTCTGCTCTTTATTTTTTAGTGGAAGACAAACCAAACACACATTATCTTGCCCTAGCTAGATCTACCAAACATTACTTATTCAAGTGCTTTGTCTCACCCCAAACATTGCCTACTTACAATCTTCATGTTATTCAATTGAAAATGATACATGTTGTGGGAATTTATATGTAAATATTCATATATATTATATATATATATGCTTTAGTGAAAAGCAAAAGGAAGAAGACAAGGAAACAACTTTTGATTAAGTGCATTTATTATCTTAATCATTTGCTTCAAGATTTTCTTTTCTTCACCTTATATTTTCCCCCTTTTTATCCTCACTCTTCTTTCGGTCAAGTTGGCTTTTTAAGTTTCTTCGTTTTTCAAGTACGGTCCAACGTGACTTCGTTTTTAGGGACCAGAAACCTTAATACATGCATGCTAAGTACATTTGTCAAATTAAGAAAGGAATTTGGAGAAAGCTTGCTCCGAGATTGTTGTTTCGTGTTCAGTGTGTGATGGTGAATAGATTAATTAATTAATTATCTAATTAATTAATTCCAATGCTGATTACCATTGCCTTTATATGCCTTTACTTTGTTCTCAAGCAATGTAGGGCTTTTCTTCCAAGGAGGTAAAACCAGGAAGAAGCGTCAATTCCCGCATACTTGGAAAGTTTAGGAAACCTTGTCAAGTTTACACAATTCGACACCATTAATGCATTTAAGATGTTTTCATACACCAGAGATCCATTACAAAATTGACCGTGTATTATTTTATGTTATTACCATAACATGTTTTCTCATCCATGATCTCGTAAATTTTGGATGACAAAACATTAACGTATGTATAACTAATATGTAGTAAGTTTTTATTTCAGTTTCTTTTTTTGTTTTTTCTTTTCAATTCAGATATGATTCTATAATATATAATTGTACTTATGAGAAGGCACATTTGAGTGTGACCACTTACAAATGATGAAGTTTAATTTTGTTCGCCTTTTTATTTTTAACACTTCTATCTCCTAGAATCGTAGAACCTAATTAGGTAACTTTATTTTGAAAAGAAAAAAAGAATTCTTAGTACAAGAAAAACTTTTATAAAATAAGTTATTGCATACAGAAATAATTTAGAACTAAAAACCTAATATATGTTATTAGAATATTTTTAATTATGGTTAATTAATTAAAAAAGAACAATTAATTGAAATAATGACTGACATTAATTAGTTATTCATTAAGTAGATTTTAATAATAATAGTTTAGAGAAGTTTCTTCACAATAAAAGTTAGGAAAGAAAAATAAGAAGAAATTTCTCCATTAGGAGATAAAATTTTCTACATAACTTCTCCAACTTTTTATATATAACATAAAATAAACTTTAACTTATAAAAAATTAAATTTTTTATTTTACATTATTGTTTTCTAAAAGTTATTATGGATAACAGTTTTAAATATATTTAACGGTAAATAATGAAATTCACTACAATATTGTACTTGTTGTCTAAATAAAATTGAATTGTCATTATCATAATATGAACATTTTACTTTTGGAAAAGTTTGTTTTGGATGTAAAGAAAGAAATAGACGAAATATGACTCTAATGCAAGGTCGCTCTCTGTAGTAAAATGATTTTTTCATAGAAAACCATTAAAGTAAATTTATTCAAATAATGGATATAGTTGCTACATGACCTTCAAATCACCTTATGGAAACAATAGGAAGTTTTTCACAAATTTTGTGTCAACGAGAGAGAATATAACGTAAACATATTAATTGAAGTGCTGCAATATATGTATACATAATTATAAACACCTTTTTTTATCGGCAATATATATATATATATAAAATAAAGCATTTAGAGTGCTGTAACTATTTTACATAACATGTATATACATAAATCATTTTTTATATGAGATCCACTAAGTTCACCACAAGACCTATATACTATACAAATCTAAGATAAGTTAGAATAGGACTGAAAAGACATTAAAAAAATTTCCTTCTAGTAACTTGGGCAGAGACGTCGTATGTTACAACACCATATGCTTCAACAAAACAAGTGAACTTTCGACCATGTAGTCTAAGACAAGTTACAATAGGACTAAAAAAAATCATTTTTTTAGTTTGTTTGCAATTACTATCATTGTAATTATCTCTAAAATATTAGTACCTATAACCCAACTTAAGTCCTAAGATCTACAAGTTGTATCCTTCCTACCCAACATTTCAAACAAATATCACCATTACAAAAGTAAAGTGTATAATTTATTTCATAAGCAAAACACTGTTTTTACGCTAGAATAATGCCTAATTTTCAACTCAGTCCAACATTTTAGAAAGCAATGATAATGAACATATAGAAAACAAACAAACCTTACAACTATTGAAGCTTGCCTGTGAAAAGACAAGATCCGTTAACATAGAGAGTAACACCCTAAGTATTTTGAAGTTTGAAAAGAAATAATTGATGAGATAAAAAAAATGTGAAGATAACTTTTGATATAATATGAAATAAAATGTGAAAGTAGTAGTTAAAAAAATATATTTCAAAGTTATCTACCCAAATGTTAGTATATATATAAAGACTTGATTGATAAAATTTATATCATATTAGGATGAAATAAAAACATTTTTAAAAACGGATATTAAAGAGAAAAACACGAATGTAGGATGAAAAAACAATTAAGCCTAAAATTAATTTTTAGATATATTTTTGTAACCATGCTCTTAATATAAATAAGAGACATTGGGAACAAAACACACCATGTGGAATAAATGGGCAAACATTCTCTTCTTTTTCCCTTCTTTTCTTCAATGTATTGTTATTTTGGATCAAATAACAAGGACTCACAGCAACTTTTCAATTAATTATTCATTAATTTAATTTGTATTTTCTATATAATTTTTTAGTTTATATTATTGAAGTTGCTTTATTTATCTTGTATGTAATGTTTAATTTCTTTTATCTACTTGTTTATTTTTAGCTACTTGTTTAGCCATTTAAATTAATTTCATAACTTGAGTTACTTCATTTTCATTTTTTTTGTCATGATTCCATCCACGCTTTTATTGTTTATATTCACTCATACACCACTTTTTATGCGTACTTTAATACAATACAATCATTATAAAATAGGCATCCAATTAATATTTTTTAAAATTTAATTTAAGTATTACATTCACTTTTCACAAAGCATTTTCAACTTATGATTTCTTAGTTTCGTTTCCATTCAGTTTTTCTTATCTTTGGGTTCCAACAAATTTTTAACATAACTTAAGCTTATATATATTTCAGCATTCTAATTTTGTATGCATTCAATTTTAGCTCTTAGTTTTAGGCATTTATTCAGTAGACATCTTCGTCCATTTACCATTTACGGTTATTGATTTAAATTTAATTAAACATATTTTTAATCACTTTTGTGGGTTCTTTTAATTCGTAGTAATCATTATAAAACGATACATTTTCATTTTAAATTGTTTAAAACTCTTGATATTCCTTTATTTTAATAAATTCTAGTTATTTAAACTATTATTATTTTGTTTGAATTTATTTTATCAATTTTTTGTTTTATAATTATTAAAAATAAAAAATTTAGACATTTAAATTTTCATTATTTTGTTTCAATTTATATATCACTCTTTTCTTTTATAATTATTAAAAATAAAAATCTTAGTCATTTAAATTTATTATTTTGTTTCAATTAAGTTTTATCATTCTTTTATTTTATAATTGTCAAACAAACTCCTTTTCTTTATTTTTTTATAAGAGAATGACATTTAGTAGTTGGTACATGATTATAAATTATAATGGTGTCTTTTTGAGATTGAAAACAAATAAGTTATATTACATTAAGTTTAGTTAAATTGTTAAATTTTTATCAATATTTCCCTTAAGACTTAATTAGTGTTTATAATGACCTGCTTTGCATCAGTGCTTGATAAGGGAAATGTTGGTAACTATTCAAATTCCACTCCTTTTGCATTGTATGCCTTGGTTGTTTTTGTGAGTGAAAATTTAAAGGGTCCACGGAAGAGACCTTTGGCTGACACAGCTGCCAAACCTTATCAATGGTGCAAGTTAGAGTCAAAAGGAAAGGGTCCAACTCCATGCATGTGTGCTTTTGGCTCTATGAATTCTACTTTATTTGACTCATATTTTGTTGTACCTATCTATCTCCATAATCATTTTTAATTTTTATAAACACGTGATAGGGTTTCTGTACATTTTCGTAATTAATATCATCAAATCTAAACACTGTTTGTTCTAGCCAAACTGTTGACTGGCTAAATCAATAATAAGCAAAATTTCATTGACTAGGTATGGATATGTCATATAAACTTCATTCGCAAAAACTGATTTACAATCTTTAGGATTAAAACCTTGTAGGAAATTTAGAAAATTACGTTGAAAAGTTGCTTAAATTCCAAGTTGGGCAGTCTTTTTTTTTAATGAAACGTAGTTATCACATGATATAAAACTTCAGATGATGTAATTCCAAAACGAGATGAAAGTTTTGAACTTTAATTTTGTCTCAAGAATCACTAATTTAGATGCGTAAAACAAAAAATAAAACCACAAAAGAGAGTAAAAAATCACTTAATTTAAATGTGTAGAACAAAACATGTGACCACCATAAATCTAGAGAGAAGTAACTTTCTAAAAATAAGATAGGGAAAGAAAACGAAGAGATAATAAAAAATGGAAGCAAACAATCACTCTTTCTTTATATTATCAATATTTTTACTATTATTTAATATAATATATATTATAATAAATCATAATAAATTTATTGATGATAAATGATAATAATAAATCATAATCATTAATAATTGATAACAATAAACAAAAATAACAGTAAATAATATAAATAAATAATAATAAAATAATTTGTAATAAATTATCATAAATTATAATAAATAACAGTTGTCAAAAATTAATAATAATGTAAAAAATAGATGATAGTAAAATAATTTGTAATAAATAATACTAAATATACAAATATAAACAATAATAAATTATAATAAATATAAAAAAGAAAAATAAATGATGATAAATATAAGTAATAATAGGTTAAATTAATCTCTTTTTGTACGAAAATCTTTAATTAGTTGTTTTTTTTCTTTCATCCATTTCAATTTGGTCTTATACTAAAAAAAATTTGATGCAATTCTTAGGGAGAAGAGTTTAATAGAAATTTAGATTTTAATTGTATTTTTAGCATAAGGGCAAAAAGGTATTTTTAGCATAAGGGCAAAAGGGTATTTTTACCTTTATTGAATGGTGCATAAATCAAAGTTAGGAGTGTAGAAAGAAAGCACATAAAATCTAAATAATAGAAGCGCTATGTGGATGTTAAAATATTTATTAGTTGTTGATATTTTAAAAATTAGTTGAGAGAAAATAAGAGAAGAAATCTTGGGTGTTTTTAAAGATTAAGTAAAAAATTTTATTTTAACCAAAAAGATAGAGATAGAGTGGGGAGAGATAAAAAGAGAAGAAGAAAAGAGGCTCTACATTGGTACCCTAGTTCTAAAATGAAAAAGAGAGAGGTAGGGAGAGAGAGACTTTTCTAGGAGAAAAGAGAAAAAACTGCGGAAAACCTTAGTGTAAGGGAAGATTGATGATGTTTTGGAGTTGTAGATAAAGTTTTAGGATTAGCCAAGGTACGGGGAAGCATACCTTTTTTTGTTGTATGCTATGAAATCTTGATTTTCTTGCATGGAAATCCATGTTTTGATATATGTTTATATGATTATGATTATGATTATATGTCGTTATTGTTGGACAATGGTTTGTGTATGCATGATGAAAGGATTTATATCATGTTGTGTTGGGTTTTTCTTATGAAAATGTGTATGTTTTGTTGGGTTATCCCATGATAATATGTATCGATGATAAGAGAGGACAAAGGTATGTTGTTTGAGGGATTTACTATATAATTAAATGTTATAAAGAGTGGTATGATGATCATACACAGTATGCTTGGTTTGTTTGGGCTATAATCTGCATAATGATAGATTTTGGATGATTCAAGTGATGTAATATATGTATTAGAGTCTGTTCATAAGGGTATATGAGACTTCAATGCATGCATGATGTATTGGGTATGTTCCCTCGTGACTTAGGGTTGATGTATGTGTGTTTTGTACACTTGAATTTTGTTCCAAATGTGTTTTGATTCGACAATAATCGATTATTAGTATTTATAATTGATTATTTGCACATTGGTTTTGAGTTATGTTTCGGGAATAATCAAATATTTGGGATGATAATCAATTATCCCTTCATGTGTGACGATTTTAGGAATTTGATTTGTCAAGGCTAAGATAATCGATTATCTTAAGTGATATAATATATGTAAATGTGAACTTTTCTGGAATTATCAATTATCACTTATGATAATCGATTATCCCAATGTACTTTTCTTAAAAATGGTGAATTTGATGAAGAATGGACATGAACCAAGCTTGAGGAGTTGTATAACATGGTGATAATCAGAGAGTGAGATTAGTGGTTATGTTTAAGGTCAGCTTTGACTTGTGGTTGAGGTTCGAACATTAGTGAGTGTTGGGGTGTACCTAAGTATGTGGTTGGTAAACGTAAGAGTGGAAGATAGGTCTACTTATCGTAGCTAATAAATCTTGAGTTTATCGGCGGATATGTGCTTTCTTTTGCCTTGTGTGCAAATGAATGGTTGTTCGGGTATTGAATCTTCCTTATGTGGGGGTGATGTTTTTTCCTTGTTCTTGTGTGACAAAATTACATGTTCCTTAGCTGGATTGCAGGACTTATTGAGCAGAGTTGTAGGAGAGACTACAGATTGGTCTGTAAGAGGTACTACAAGTGGGTAAAGTAGGGTACAAAAGTGGAACTTACTCTTTCCAATATGGTGTTTATGATATGGTGATCTTCATGGTGTTGTTCATGACTAGGATAGTCATGATGGTGGTGTATCTATGATGATGATCATGGTATTAGAGATACTCCAAGTGATGCTATGTTGATATTGATGTTACTATAATGGTTATAGTAAGTAGTTAGCTAGATGCTAATGAGTGGATAGACAAGGGTCTATGCACGAGATGTTAGTAATGACATCAATGGCGAAGGAATCAAGGATCGAGGATCGTGAATTGAGAATTGAGTAATTCATTGCGATTTAATTGTTATGTTAGAGGATTAAGCATTCTATTGTTATTGCTATTGTGTATCGGGTGGTTGTTTATGATTGATATATTCAGTGTGTTTATATCTTATTATTATGATTGTTTTATCAGTAACGTACCACATACATGTTTGTGACTGTGTGTTATGAGCACATGATGTTACAGATGTTGCTAAAGCATGATAAATTCAAGAGATGACGGAAGACAGACATGAGATTTTTATTTAAAGGCATTGTGTTTGAATTCAAAGACAATGTAATTTGAGTTATTTTATTTTCATCGTGTTTTCATTGGACAAGTGTTTTGAAACTATTAGGTTTTGAATAAATTATGCATGTTTAAATGTTGAGGTTTTTTAAAAATAAATTTCCAAGCTATGATAAAGTTTGAAATTTACTGCTTTTTGTAATAATCCATGACACCCTGAATTGGGATGTTACAGCCTCAATTTCGTCTTATTTTTTTAAAATTAAACAATTTTGTACCTCTCCAAATTGAAATGAAATTTAATTTTTGAATAAATGTTGTTCAAATATTTTTATTTAAAAATGATGTTTTTATTAAATATTTTTAATAAGATTAAGTTTATTTATATTTATATTTTATGATAAATTTTATTTAAAATTATTCTAAACTTGTTAATACAAAGTAATATTAACTGTGTTATTACAATACTAACAAAAAAGATATGATTGTATCAAAAATTTTAAAATATCGAACAGGAGATCAATTTGAGATTTTTCTACATAATATGAATATAATGATTTAACCTAAACGATATAATAAATATAATAAATAATAATAATGGTGTTATTATAATAGTAACGAAAAACACTTGATTGTATCAAAAATTTTAAAATATCCAAAAAGAGATCAATTTGAAATTTTTCTTCATAAATATGAATGTAATGATTTAACTAAACGATATAATGAATATAATAAATAATAATAAAATGATTTGCAATAAATAATAAAATAAATAATAATAAATACTATAAATATACAAAATAAATAAATACCAAATAATACAAATAAAAACAAATTAAAATAAATAATATAATAAATAAATAAAGAAAGCTCTAATAGATTCATTGCTACAACATACCATATGTGTAAAACCTGATGAGGCAGAACCATATATACACTAATTAGATGATACATGTCTAAATGATATTAATCAAATGATACATTACACCCTAATGAAATAATACAAGTATAATTAATCAGATTATATTATACAAATCTAAATACTCTCAATGTTTTCATCGTCTAACCTTTAATTAATACAGTTGTTACTAATGAATTGAAAAAAAAGTTAAGAATATATTTATGTAATAAACTGTTACATAATAAAAGTATTTATTTATGTAATAAATTATAATTAATACCGTTGTTACTAATAAAGAATGTTTTATCTTGAAATAGTAAACTATGATTGAAAAAGAGTTAAGAATATAATTATGTTTAAACTAGAATAAATTTAGAGTATTTAAAAGCCAAAGTTGAAGAGAAGGGAAAGAAAAAGTAGAAGAAAATGAGAAATTCAGAAATGAAATGGTTGTGTTTGTTGGTGATCCTTGTAATAAGTGTGTTGGATGAGAAAAAGTTGGTTTTGGCAGAGGAATGTGAAGTAGAAATACGTGGCATGACTATAGAATGTTTGTATTACATGAACAAGGGTGATCAAAGACTTCTAGCCCCTAATGGCAGGTGCAAAAAAGCCATCACTGATGCATTTCCAAAATTACAATGCTGGTGCAACAGCCTCTCTCGGAAAGTCGGTATGTTCTTCCTTCTTTTTCTCTTTCAAACCTGGTAGCCAAAAATTAATATATATCAAACAACCTTATTACTAATTATTATTCATTCATTTGTGAACAGCATTTCCACCTGGAGCTTCCATGGGAGATATTCTGAGCTGGAAGAGAATCTTGCACTGCTTCAGCTACACTCGCTTGCCTTTGCCTGCTGGCTACAAGTGTTGGAGTAAGAAAACATTATAATCTAAATCATATGGTTCAATTTCAAATTTTTAACAAAATAATTTCAAATTTTCATTGTATACCTTGAACATATGCATGATATCTTGTCCATTGATTATATCCACATCTAAAACTAAAATAGTTTTTATTGCAACAATTACAATCAAATCTGATAGTATTATTAATGTTGATAGAACAAAATGATATTGAATAATAAACCATATATTTATTAAACCAAAAAGTGTCCAAAAGAATGTATGTATACATGAAAACAAACATAGAACATAAACATACAGAAATAATTAATTTCCACTTAAACAAAGATTCCTCAAATTATAAAACACACATATGAACAATATGCTCATGAAAGATCTTAGGTATAAGAGCCTTAGTAAGAGGATCTATCATCATGGAAGACCATAGTTGTAAGAGCCTAAGAGGATCTACCTTCATGGAATTTGTTCCTAAGTGTTCTATGGAAATCCATCATCTTTGATACCACTTCTTTAACAACCAAAAGCTTGATGTCAATGTGTTTTGACTTGCACCAGCTCCTATTGATGTTAAACTACAATACAACTTATTTGTTGTGACATTATAACTTAAGTGAGCTTTTAATTTCGTTCATAATATGTAGCATTGTGAAAAAAAAATCAGTGATATCCCTTGATTTGATGCCTCATAGCAAGTTACAAATTCTGTAACCATAGTAGATAATTAATGTCATAAGGGTTTGCTTGGTATTGGACCAAGAAGCCACATCACCAACTAGCATGAAAATGTAACTTAAAGTGGATATTAAACTATCTTCACATCTTGCAAAATTGAATTAGAATACTTAATGATCTCTAACTGGTTTGTCCTTATATACGTGAGTTTGTAATGTTCTTTAGAAAAAACTTCATAATTTTATTGCTTACTTTCCAATTATATATTCATGAATTGCTTAAATATGTGCCTAAAACTCCAACTACATATGTTATATCTGAACACGTACATAATTGGACATACATCAAACTCCCAACCACAACCACTAAAGCATAGAGAATCTTCTGCATTTCTTGAATTTCTAAATTTCGTTTTAGGCATTGATTGAGACTAAACTTGTCTCCTTTAACAACTAGAGAATCCCTTAATTTATTATTATCCTTTATGCCTAATCCTTTAGGTATATATCAACATACAAGATCAAGAAAATATACTTTCTTGCACTGAAATTTGTGATACACAATCATCACACTAGTGCAGAAAAGACCTTTAACATCACCCTTTAGATGTTCGACTCTCGAATATCCAACGTAAAAAATGACCGGTGGCATTTTTCGTAAATAAAACAACCATATAGACGTCTCTTATGGAGGGAACATACGTCTAAAGCCATATAGACATCTGATGTGGGGGAAACAGACTTCTATATACTTATTTTTTAAATTTAAAAAGTCACTTTTTAACTCCATTTAGACGACTTCTATATACTTATTTTTTAAATTTAAAAAGTCACTTTTTAACTCCATTTAGACGTCAGATCCCGACAATCCGACTTCTACAGCTATATAGACGTCTGATGTCGGGGAACCGACTTCTATATACTCATTTTTGAAATCTAAAAAGTCACTTTTTAACTCCATTCAGACGTCAGATCCCGCTAATCCGACTTCTACAGCCATATAGACGTCTGATCTAGGGGGAACCGACTTCTATATACTAATTTTTGGAATCTAAAAGGTCATTTTTTAACTCCATTTAGATGTCAGATCACGCCAATTCGAATTCTACAACCATGTAGACGTCTGATGTGAGGGGAACCGACTTCTATATACTCATTTTTGAAATCTAAAAAGTCACTTTTTAACTCTATTTAGACGTCAGATTCCGCCAATTCGACTTCTACAGCCATAGTCTGATGTGGGGGAACCGACTTCTATATGGTTGCACTAAAACACTGCGAGCGCGAGGCGGCAGTTACATGCACTTAATGTTCATCATCTTCCTCACGTTTTCTCTCTACGGGTTACGCTTTTCAAGTTCGTTTTCTCACTTTTGCACCGTTTTAAATTAATTTTACTCTGATTACATCACTCTTTGATGCATTATATTTCATTTGAACCGATTAAAATGCGTTTTCGTTGGGTTTTGGTGCAGTTTTTCTCGTGTCCTTGGGCGGCGATTTCTTGCGTTTTGCACTCTCCAATTCTCTCAACTACGTTTTTAAAACCATCCAATACAAAAAAAAAGTACAATACATTCTCTTCAACTAAAATATAAAGTTGTAAACTCGAATCACCATGAGCCAGGAGCAACCCGAGAGGCCTTAAGCGGAAAAAAATCCAATCAAATACGGTGACGTTTTAGACGTCTGACCTGTATGGATCGGACGTCTATATACACGTTTGACCTATCGGGTTCGACGTCTCATTAATGTCACCCATATAGACGCCGGACAAAGATCAATCGTTAAAAGCCCAAAATAACAGACGTCTAAAGCTCTTTCCGCACTAGTGTCAACAACATTCATCTTGAAGCCAAATGAGATAATTACTTAATGGAATTTGTAGTATCATTGAAGAGATGTTTGTTTTAGCCCACAAATGGATTTTGGTAGTTTGCAAACCATATGCTTTGGGTCTTCTAATATAAAGTTTTCTAGTTGCACCATATAAATCATCTCGTCAATGTTGCCATTGAGAAATGTTGTCTTAACATCCATTTGATGAAGCTTTAAATCGTAACATGCAACAGGAGTCATAATTGTTCTAAAAGAGTCTTTCGATGAAACTAAAGAGAGAGTCTCTTTAAAAACAATAAACCCCTTCCTTTTGAGTATAACCCTTCAAGAAAAACTTTATACCTTTCCACAGTACCATTAGAATCCCTCTAAGTTTTAAATATTCACTTACTACCAATGGGTTTCACACCTACTGCTAATGAGACAAGTTCCCAAACTTTATTGTCTTGCATGGACTTATACCATTCATGAAACATAGGTTCATGAGGATATTGAGTTTGTTCTTGTAGAGATTCTAAATTTGCTAGAGATTCAAAACTTGCTTCATTGTAAGCAAATGTATAAATCTGATCACTTTCACTAATTCTTCCTCTAACCTTATTCTTCTCTCCAAACTCAATATCCTTAAAGAATATGGTTATTCCCGTCTCAAAAGATATCTTTAATTTGGGATCTTAAAATTTATAGTCCTTGATCTTATTAATTAAGTTTGTGAAGTCAATATTATCCTTAGTATTATGCAATTCTGTATTTAAGGATTCACTATAGGAAGTCACTGTATCATGAATATATAGATTATCATTAGCCAAAAGCGAATAGATTCCATCAAAACTTGAATTTTAAAACAATCGAAATTCATTATTTCAAAACGAACATAATTAACAAAAATTTTCTAAATTAACAAAATGAAATCAAATTATTCCTAAATGACAGTAGAACCTAATTGTCTTTCATATCCAAAATAAAAAAAAAAAACATCCTATAACTTCCAAAATAGATCCATATTTCAAAATCAATTGGCTTGTGGTAACTTAGGCATCCCTTTCTTTTCACACCAAGCATTATATTTCATTCAGTCCTTCTTTATATGTTCAAATTTATTACAAAAGAAACATTTATTAAACTGTTTTTATTTCTTTTGTGATGAACCTTTAGCAGCATCACTACTAGAATTCTCAGTTTTCTTTCTTCTGCCTTTGTCGTTAGAGGTACTAGCTAAGTGAGCACTTTCAATCTTTTCTTGTTTTAGTTTGTCCTCTTCTTGTACACAATATGAAATGAGCTCATTAAGAGACCATTTCTCATTCAGACAGTTGTATGAGACCTTAAATTGTCTAAATTGTAAAGGAAGAGAGATTAAAACCAAATGTACATGTAAGTTTTGAAGTGTTCGAAATCCGTGATGTACTCTCTCACATTTCCTTTGCCTGATACTTTCACAAAGCATTTTTCAATGAGTAAGAAAATCTTTAGCACTTGTAATTTCTTTAGATACAACACCTTTAAAGACCTCTAGAATGTCAAACTTAAATGATCATCAAACTCATGCTTAATGATCATCAAACTCATGCTTTATGATCATCAAACTAATGGCTAACAAGATAATTTGGGATGAAAGTAGTATTTCTTATCATTTATCATAGTGCTAATGACTAATTGGTAACCTCTTAATTTGATTTCTTTTTTAGATTTCACTGTTCCTAGACATCCACCAAGTAAAGTTCAAGAATGATTATCTTGAAGGAGTTTTTTTTATTGTTCCTCCTGGACTTGCACCAAGTAAAGTTCAAGAATGATTATCTTGAAGCGGTTTTTTTTATTATATGCAAATTGTAATATCCCAATCTCTATTGTGGTTGTTCAATAATAATTGTTTCACTCACTGGTAACGCGAATAATTGTTCAATTATTATGCTCTCATTTTTACTCACATATTTATGGTTGCAACACATTTGGCAATATAATAGTAAGTCCTACGAATTCTCAACGCCATATCCCATTTTTACTTTCTTTTTTCAAATAAAAATAAACATAAAAATTCAATTTTCTATTTTAGATATATTTTTTTCAAAATAGGTTAAAAATGTCTAAATTACTCTTGTTACTCAGTTCAGAGTATTGAGCATTGCAAAAGAATGTCTAAAAGTGTCTATTATCACGCATTCTTCTTAAAAACAATTATTGTTGTAGAATAATAATTAAAAGGATTTGAAAATCATGGTATTAAGATTTTCAAACTTTAATCAAGGCTTAACTTATGATCCCTTACTTGTCATATTTATTTTGGTATTGCTATTTCACATGATTTCGAAAGTCATGATAATATTATTGAGTTTTTTTTTCTTTTTAATTTCGAGAATTTGTTTATATCACTAGTACAAAATATACTTTTAAACTCGCACAATAGACCTCTTTTTATACAAAACCGCTGTCTATTCAGACACGGTGGCAGTTTGGTAATTAATGAGACCTTATAGGCCTCGGTTCAGACGAGACCGGTGTCAAAAAGAGATATTACTTCGGTTGTAAAGACAACCGGTGCCTAAATATTAGTGTCTGACGCAGTTTCTGACGCGGTTAAGAGGAACCCGAGGTGAAAGAACTATACGACACCGGTTTTTGGAAAGGACCGAGGCATAAGCCTCTACTGCTCAGACCCGAGGCATATAAGCCTCTCTTTTTTTCCCCAAAATTTTCCCCAACTTAACCTATATCTCCCTCTGCACTCTCGCCTCCCTTGGCTCTCCCTCCCTCCCTCCCTCCCCTGGCTCTCCCTCCCTCCCTCCCCTGGCTCTCGCCTCCCCTTGCTCTCGCCTCCCCTCGCTCTCGCCTCCCTCCCCAGGCTCTCGCCTCCTCTCGCTCTTGGATTCTTCTCTCCCTCCATTCCATTGCCGCTTCTTCCTTACCCCCACGAACCTCCCACAACAAAACCACACCACGCCACTGCCAGCCCCAGATCTGCCACCGTTTCCGTAAACAGCACCCGATGAAGAGGAAGGAGAGGCATCGCGCAGTCGGCGGCGGCGGAGGAAGAGCAGCGCGCGACAGAGGAGTGGACAATCTCCGATGAAATGCGGCGGCTGGAGGAGAATATCGGAGAAGAATGGCGCGAGGATGAGGGCCTTGTGGCGGAGGCAGATGCGGAGGGCGCGGGGGCGAATGCGGAGGGCGCGGAGGGCGCGGAGGGCGCGGGGGCGAATGCGGAGGGCGCGGAGGGCGCGGAGGCGAATGCAGAGGATGTGGCGGAGGAGGAGGAGAAGCGACAGAGGCAGCGGTGATGGCGGAGGCGGATGCGGATCCAGATTTCATTTCTTTTTGTCCAGCTTGTGCGGATCCAGAAGCTTTTTTGTCCAGATTTGATTTTGTTTTGATTTGTTTGGTTCCTTTGTTAAATTGAATTTGACTGTTAAATTGATTTGTTGAATTGAATCTGAGAAGCTTGAATTGAATCTGAGAAGCCTGGAATGAATTTTCCTTTTGCGGCATGCGTGGTGTGGTACGGTGTGAGTGGGAAGGTAGCTTCAAATTTCAATGGTTGATTGTGGCAGGTGAAGATGGGTCCTCTGAGTGTGTCTCCCATGGGGTTTGGAACTTGGGCATGGGGCACCAAAATGATTTTTGTCAAGAAGCTTGAGTGAGCAAAGACAGAAGCTTGAGTGAGCAAAGACAGAAGCTTGAGGCACCAAAATGATACGAGTGGCTAAAGAAGAAGAAAAAAAAAATAAAAAATGGACCCTACTGCCTCGGTTCAGGCTCCAACCGAGGCAGTAAAGGAAGAGAAACGATTTCGGTTGTTAGAACCGAGGCCTAATCGTATTATTATATGTCCCGTTTCAAAACCGAGGCATAAAGTCCACTGCTTTTTACCTCACCTGAATATGCCTCGGTTCAGGAACCGGTGTCTATCAGCGAAAATAACCGCTGTCGTTTCCCTTTACTGTACTAGTGTATATAGCTTGGGAAGTAATTTTGAAACATAATACAAGATTCTTTGCATGTAAGATCCGTTGCTTCATATTTATATGTATTAGTGATTTTCTGATTTCAACTCTTTGATTACTACATACATCATTTTAGATTTGTTTAATTTATGAGAAAAAAATAATAAAATAATTGTATTTAATAGCACATGCCTTTATCTTGTATTACTTTTTTTTTTGTATAAAATATATTATATATTACACTACTGCATTACGAGGATATGGCACCGGTTGGTTTTGTTTATACGCACCGGTTTTACAACCGAAGTATATTCGGACGAGGTAATAAGACATTGGTTTTATGCCTCGGTTATCAACTGAGTCAGAAAAGAATGGATTATGCCTCGGTTTTTAAGTAACCGAGGCGGTAACTTGTTTTTTTTTTTTTAATTTATTCACTATGAAATGATCTTCTAACGTTTCCAAAGCTTAGGCATCATCTCTTCACTGTCAACCAACAATAAGCCTGTTTCAGTAAGAACAACAACACAGAAAGCATACAAAGAACTTAAGGCTTCATTTTGGGGGTTCATAGCATAGTAAGAACTCAAAGCATGTTTCAGTAACAACAACAACAAACGTATAAACGAAGTCAAACATAATATCACACACACACAGAGAAGTTTCGAGAAGATTCTAGGCCTTCGCCGCAGGCAATGATTCGGAGGCCGTCGGGGGACCACTGAAGGTGGTCGATGCGGCCGGAGATCGTTTCACGTGCTCCAGATCGTGATGGTACCGGAGGTGTCGACTGAGGCGACCCACTCGCCGTTGGGGGAGAAACGCGCGATGGTGGCCGGAGGCTCACGATGACCACAGATCTGGCATTGGAGGCTCACGATGACCACAGATCTGGCCTCCATGCGCGCTGCGAGTCCGACGGCGGGCGGAGGGATTGCGGTTCGGCAGGTGGTGGTGAGGATTCCGGCGAGGGTTCTAGCGGCGGGGATTTGGGCTTGACAGGGTAGGAAACTGGTTGGATGATGATGGGTTGGGAGGGTCTGGCGGGAGGGTTTGAGTAAGAATCGGAGGAAGAGCAGAGAGAACTGGAGCCGCGGTGAGAACTGGAGGCACCGGTGTCAGTTGTCGGAGGAATAAGCGGTAGCAGCGAGAGAACTGGAGGCACCGTGGAGTCCTTGGAAGAAGCACCGGCGGAGGGAGGCAGACACCATCTTGATGGCTCGACGGAGAGGCAAAGATGAGAGAGGTGTGCGAGAGAAAATCCTGTGCGAGAGAGAAAGATAAAAGCCTTTTAAGATTTTTCAGATTTTAACCTAAAGGGGCAACCCATTATGCTTCGGTTGGGCCTCTACTCGAAGCAATAACGCATATTATGCCTCGGTTCTGAGTTGAACCGAGGTAATAGCGCTTTGTCAGAAAAAAAAACTCCTTGGCAGTGGTGAAGTGACATGACTTTTATGCTTTGGTTGTCCTTTTACTCGAGACAGTAAAAGATATAGGCACCGGTTCAAAAATAACCGAGACATATAATCACTCAGTTTTTGCAAAATTGCCACCGCGCTTTTATACGCTTCGGTTTCAGTAAAACCGAGGCGTATATAGCGCGTTAAAATAGCTTTTTTTTACTAGTGTTACATACAAAACTTTATTTAGAATGGTTTTCAGATGTGTTTATTTAGAATTGTTTTAGATGTTATCAGACTAAAAAACGAATTTTTTTCTAGGGTTATTAACGGTTTTAATTTTGAAAAATTCATCTCCCGTAGTTTTAAAAGCAGTCAAAAAAACATCATTGAGAAACGATTTTCGGATGTTTTACTCAAAATCGTCGTAATTTTTGGAAAGTTTTATTAACATATGTTATAGAAAAGTGTTGGTACTTGCACAAAACTGTCAGAACTAATAACGATTTCGAAATAGTCATACCTTTGTTCCTAAAGTTATTGAACTTGTAAGGATTTTTCGAACTGTCAACAGGAATGCATCAAATTGATTTTTTTTTCATTATATTAATTTATTATGATAAAAAATCTCTAATAAACAAAATATACAATAAAATAATTTGAAACTAAAATTTAATATTATATAAAATAAACTTTAAATATGTTTAATACAAGTAATTGTTCAACATAAAATAATAAAATTATTCAAGTACGCATTAAAAAATTCATCCTCATTTGATATATTTCCTTGATCAGATACCTACAATATAAAATAATAATTCGTCAGTAATCTATTTTAAATAAATTATTTCATATATTTAACAATTATTACCGGTGATGGTTGAAATATTGCAAATTGTGGAGGCAATTGACCTCGATAATTTTGCAACATGAAAGTCACAATGACCTTCATTTCATTAACCTCTGATGTCAAAGAAGATACCTATAATATAAAAAATGAATTTAAAGGTAAGAAAAATGGTAGCCAACAAGTCAATCAGTAAATGAAGTTTCACAAAGTAAATATTGGTAAATTATTCATTAAACCTGAGTTTGGAATTCAACATATAAGAAGGAGAAGCTGCAGATGCTGCACTATGACAACGAGCATTGATTCTAAAAACTTTAGATGGATAAGAACCCAAACCTAGACCATGAACACGTCCACAATGCTCCTAGGTTCCTAAAGGTCGAGCCAATGAATCTGCATTGGATATTTCTTTTGATTGAGATGGTGATGTTGTGGATTCATATGCTTCAATTTTTTCCTAAATATAACGTTTAACAAAAGACTAGTCAATCAATGCATAAGTCAAAATTAGATATAACCAAAACCAAACAATGCAGAATTCCAAATTAGATATAACCAATACCATCAATTCAAAAATTATGTTACAGTATTAAAAATTGTGGATTCATTTAGATAGTAGTGACAATACCTAAAAGAACCATACAACATCAAAGCATAACCCTCACATACTCATCTAGTGTTAATGTAAAAAATAGTTTTGGACTCTTTTCCACGTCAAGTAAGCCCACACATTAGCAAACACTAAAGCCAAAGAGCTGTAATAAACTTAAACAGATTGGAAAATTACTTCACATGTATCAAAATCTGATATCGTAACAACTACAATGCAATTCAGTCAAACACAAAGTAGTCCAAACCTTAGATTATGCAACATCTACAAGTCATTTAACCAAAAGAAACTACATTATCATAAAGATAAATTATTCTTTAAACAAACCACAGTCTATACCCTATTTTACTGTGTAATAGAGTCAAACAACAGCCAAATCAACTCCTATTCATTAAACCAACATACATTAATCATCTTATAAATTCATACATCCATCTAAGCATCATAGTCACACCATAAATATACTTAAACATATTGCAAAGAATTACAAATAATACATTCATACCAATAATACCACCAACTTCGCATTTAATTGCCTAGTCAAGACAACCAACACACCATATAACATAACAATTCTATTCTCATTCAATGTAAATTATATTTAGACTATCAAAGGAGTAATTTCCTAACTTCTATTTTAAATTACTTTGGCATTGCTTCCTTTGACAAAGATGTATGTGGTGATCGAGAGTTTAAAGTTAACCAGATCATAAACTTTGTGGTGATCCAAGTAATGGAAAAGAAGAGACCCAAAAAAATGCAAATTTTAACAAACAAAGTGGAAATCAAATTGAGATTACAAACTTTAAACAAATATGGAAAAATCAATCCCAAACTTGCACCAATTTCCCTTGTCTCATCACTGACAAAATCTCCATGTGTCTTCTTATGGGTAGCTATCAAGACTTCTCCTTTACTCACTTTGTGCTCACACTCTCTTTCATGTGAAAATGATCATTATGCATATTAAGTATGTCATAGATATTATGAAAAATAGAAAACTAAAAAACAATAACACTTAACCATTTATTCCTTCTTCCTCCCTCTTGCGTGAGCAAGAGTTTACTTTGTCCTATTTTGCTTATTTTTTAAAACAATCTCTTAACATTATCATAACAAAATTATTAAATTATAACACAATTTTAAGAAAAGGAATATTTTTTTACCTTTGTTCTTTTATTAAGTCTATAGTCAATAAAAGAAGCCAAATGATCTTTATCTATTGCTTCTAGAGTCATGGCAATCAATTCATTTCTAGTACATGTGTCATCATCTCTTTGTTACCTCAACTCTTGTCGACAGTCTCTCCATTTGTAATTAAATAATTCACTGCAAACTTTGAACATCAAAATTAACTTAAAAGTTTTGAATACTAATATATTTAATATAATTTTGTTTGAACCAACTTGAATACTACAAAGTGATATTGTATAAATGATTTTATTTATTTATTTATTTTAGAAATTTAATGTTTCAAAGTTAATTACATAACAATATTTAGAATTTTGTTCGTATATAAAAAATATGTATTTATTTATATGATCAACATCTAATTTTATTTAGGGAATAAAATTTATTTCTGAAAAATTAAAAAATAGGTATAAAAAAAAGATGAAAGTCCTCCACTCCATCCATTTCATCTTCATGATCAAAGTCCATAATCACAATTCAGGATTACCCATAGCTATCAAAGCTAATGACAAGATTACCCAAGTTGAAGAGAGCACCATTAGAACTATACTGGGATTTGAGAGTATTTGGTCTGCCCCCCATGTGCCAGTATATATCACATTGTCTGATGCATTGGAGGTGATTGGGGGAGACAGGATGTTGAATATTTCCATCATTCAACTGTGGTGCATGTAAGATAGTTAATTTTGTCTTCCATATTTCTTTTTGTTTGATTCCTATAGTTTCTAACAACTTAACTTTGTTGTTTTAGGTACATGGACACAATCATTG
Organism: Vigna umbellata; assembly: GCF_029865625.1. Classification (NCBI taxonomy): domain Eukaryota; kingdom Viridiplantae; phylum Streptophyta; class Magnoliopsida; order Fabales; family Fabaceae; genus Vigna; species Vigna umbellata. The sequence continues at coordinate 4,622,869 of NC_142167.1, read as the reverse complement.
TAGACCAAGGTCAGTCTTCCATGTATGGATTTGTTGAACCATTCAACCTTCTGGTAACACACTTGAAAACAGACAACATTATTTGCAAACATGGATGGATGAGTCAAAAAGAGACGTATACCTTGTGCCATACATTAATGGGTAGGTGTTGTTATATGTAAAAGTTCATTATTAAAGTTTCCTTAATTACTTAGTTAAATAACTATTTGTCCTTCGTGATAGGTCGCACTGATAGCTGATGGTCATCATTCCCAAACAATGTAAAATTATATGGTTTTGTTCGTTGCACAGGAAGATGAAAAATGACTTGAGAACCATGCTTCAAGGGTAAGTGTTTCTCCAAAAATGACTTTGAATTTGATGTTCACCTTAAACTTTTATGATTAATATAGTTATGATAATTTTACTTTGTGTTTTCAATCTGTACAGAGTTATTGGTAAATCTCGAGGTCAACTAGTTCAAATTTTATATCCAAAGGTTGTAAGTCATTTATAGTTGTAATTCATTTTTTATGTTATTGAATGATCTAAATTCTTGACTATTTAGTGTCATTTTAGTGTAACCAGCAATAGGATTCATGGAAATGTGGCTTCTATGTCATGTATTGGATTAAGACCATCATTCGAGTTGTCATTACAGATAACTGGAATGAGGTAATGATGCATACCTTGAATACATTACAAATCAAATTCATCTTTAAACATATATGAAACCATAATGAATCTTTCTTTAATTTTGCAGCGCTTCAAGAGTACATCTCCTATACCAGAGGACACAATTAGGCAGATAAGGTAGGAGTGGACAACTTATCTTCTGCAAAGATGGAGTTAGAAACAGTTTTATTTGTTGTTGAACATTGCTTAGTTTTAGTTTAAGTTTATATCTTGATAGTTTTGGTATTGGATTATTTTGTACATTAAGTAGAACTTTCTTTATATGAAACGCATATATATTATACTATATTGTTCTGGGACAATTTTCTACTTTTCAGGTGTGGTTTTAATACAAAAATAAATTGATTTTTAAAAAAAAAAAAGCCCAGTAGACGTCGGTTAGTGCACTGACAGACGTCTATAGATGTCTGGTAGTGCACAAACTGACGTCCAAACCCCTAATCCCTAAACAACCCGTTCAGGTACATAGACGTCTGGGGTGGCTTCATCGGACGTCTATATAGATGTCTATATAGAGGTCGGGCCTGACACAACTATATAGACATCGGGTTTGACAGCGGACGTCTATATAGACGTCGGGCCTGACACAATGGACGTCTGACTAACACCCACAAAGACGTCGGATACAGGTCGGACGTCAAAAAGCCAAAAAAACAGACGTCTAAAACGCTTTCTGCACATTAACTTAAAAATTTCAAATACTAATATATTTAATATAATTTTGTTTGAACCAACTTGAATACTACAGAGTGATATTGTATAAATAATTTTATTTATTTATTTATTTTTAGAAATTTAATGTTTCAAAGTTAATTACATAACAATATTTAGAATTTTTTTCGTATATAAAAAATATGTATTTATTTATATGATCAACATCTAATTTTATTTAGGGAATAAAATTTATTTCTGAAAAATTAAAAAATAGGTAATAAAAAAGAAGGTGAAAGTCCTCCACTCCGTACATTTCATCTTCATGATCAAAGCCCATAATCACAATTCAGGATTACCCATAGCCATTTCTCACTCTTTTGCATCATCCTCCACAGCACCTCCATACCCGTGCCACCCAATTCTCCCTCTCTTTCCATTTCAACCGCCACCACCTCACGCACCTTCTTGTTCTCCGCCTACGGAGACACCGCGCCTCCATCGCCCACCACCGCACGCTCCGAGTGCGAAAAGGACGCCGTAGCTGCGACGGTGAGCGGAAATGGCTGTTGGCTTCCGTGTGGGAGACGGAGGAAGAAGAAAAGATCCCCGCGAACAAGAAGAAGATGATGTTGTGTTTGGGTTAGGCCACGATTGAGATAATGTTCACACCCCGAGTTTTATTGTCCTTACACCCCCCCCCCCCCTTTTTGTTTTGTTTTTATTCGGTCTTTACTTTGCTCACCCCCAATATGTTAACCTCACACTTGTCTACCTTTTATGTTTGTCGGAGCCTGTTTTTATTTTATTTTACTAGCTGTATCCTCAAATTCACTACACACACCTCACATTAATTACTCAACACACTAGACGTTCTACTAACCCCACACCTCCTATGTACTTTATTTTATTTTGTTTTGTGGTTTGGACCGTGTTTATCTTTTGGCATCACACATTTTAGCAATTTACCCCTATACTTGTTTGTATTACTCGCTGTACCCCACGTTAGACGCTGTATTCCCATACCATTGACAGTCATTTACTTTTTCGCACCTTACCTTTTCACACATCATTATTTTTTCTAAAAATAATAAAAGAAATATATAAAAATAAAATGGAAAAGTATTTTTCTTCTTTTTCCATTTTGGATATTTGTATGATTGTTAGTGTGTTTTGGTATCCTCCAAAAATAAGTTTTGAATGTATGCATGCTCGCAGGCACCATCTTATATTCAATACCTTTCAAAAGATATTTTTTTTTTGCTTTTTGATATTTGTATGTGTTGTCTGATATCCTAAATATATGATTACTCGTCTAACCATCCGTACATTTTAGTACTTGATACATTTTATCTTAAAAATATAAAAAATTTCAAAATTAAAAATCCAACACAAATAGCTTCGTTATTGTCAAGAACTACATAATCACATTGTGAATAAAAAATTTTAGAAGCACAATCAATCCTTTTATCAGGTTTACCTAAAAAAAATTCAGTTGTAGCTTTGATTATCTGAAGTGTTAATCGATTATGGTAGAGTTTTTTATAACTCGAAAACGAATTTTAAAACATGTTATACATAAAATCAAGGATAAATAATACAATATACATAAAATTACTAAATTACAAAAACTTTAACTTAATCATTTGAAATTTGATTTTGAAACATCGTTCTAAACTTCATTTAACAAATATAATATCAATCAAGAACAACTATAAAAGATTATTAATATTAATATTTTTAATTTTTAAGAATATTTGTTATTAAATAGTTTTTTGAATTTGGTTGTAATTAAAATATTTTATCAAAACAAAAAATAAACAGTTTAAAATAAAATCAATTCAAAATCAATTTATTTTTATATATATTAAAAGTTATGAAATTTTCTACCCAAACTTAAAGTCTCTTTATATTCACACGTTATTTTATTTATTTCCAAAATAAAAAATAGAGTGCACAAGCTTTTTTCTATTTAGGGAATTAAAAACTCAAACTCATGCACACAAAAATTAATAATTTTAACTTATAAATAACTAGTATATTACCTAGCAAATTTATATGTATAAGTATCATCATCGTCACAACTTAAAATTTCTAATTCCTCACTGCCCACAACCATGCAAATTCAACATCAGCCAACTAGACACAAAAATCTTTTCCATTTTTGTTTCTCCTCTGTCTACCTAATCCGAAGAAAAATAACATGCGCATTTTAATGTTGTGGGAACCGAACAGCTGGCATGCAGATGCAAACAAGCATCAACTTTGTCATCAGTCATTAATAATAGGAAGATGTTTTTAACAACTTTTTTATAAGCTAGTTTGTGATCAGTTCTTTTTAATATACAAACTAATAAAATAGAAACACAAAATACTAACACAGTTATTAACCTATTTTTAATAATATGTAACACAACCCTAAAATAAACAGTACTATACAGAGAACCAACAAACCAAATAAAAGTCTACTTTTTTTTCAATTGCATGGTCTGAATAATGCCACCAACTATCATTCAACTCAAACTTCATCACCACTCCAATTTCTCTTGAGTTTAGGTCCTGTGGGTCCTTCCTCTCCAAACAACTCATTTGGCAAACTCCTTTGAAGAGAATCCAAAGCAGGGAACACCACCTCCAACTTATCTAACTCCTTTCCAATGTCATAGGAAATTTTTGGACCCCATTGCCTGAAATAGTTCAGCCAAGGTGGTTCTACAATTGCTGACCCCAAATACTCACCACCAACAATTTCAAACCCTACTCCCAGGTCAACCACCTTGTCACTCTTTTCAGATTCATTCTTCAATCCAATACCATCAAGGCCTTGCATCACAACTCCTTCTTTTGCATAAATGGCATGCCCATTCAAGGATGAATATATCACTGCTTTGTTTCCACTTTGGAACTCAAGCTGAGGGACCTCAACCCATTGACCATTGCTATGTTGTGAGACATAAACCTTTCTTAGTTCTCCATTGAAATTGCTTACCCTCAGTGTCACATGCTCCCAGTCTCCAACATGTTCTCCTATCACCCCAAGTGGAATATCTATCAGCCCTACTTTAGCTGTTCCAGGACCATTGAATGGGTAGAAAACCCACATGGCAAGGTCAGTGAATGTTCCACCAAACATGGGTTTTGCATGGACATAGGCTTGGAAACTCTTGAAATCCCCCTTCTTGACCCTCTCCTTGTTGGCTTTTTCTGCAGGAAGATCCAACCAATACTCACCATCATTGTTGCCACCCTGAGGAAGGTTAGAGCCTGTTGGATCTATTGCCACAGGTTTGGACTCTTCCCCTTTCTTGAAAAGCAACGCCCCATTGCTGAAATACCACCTAACAGAAGCAGGTTGGAACTTTTCTTCAGGATGCAAATACATGAAAGGAGAGTAGGCTTGGAGTAGTGCCTTGATTTGGGGTAAGTTTGGCATGGAGGAGAAGTCCATGTTGGGGTTCTTCAAACAAGCAATAGGGAGAGAGGAAGGAGTTTCACCATTGTGGGCAAAAAAGGTTCCAACGACAACACCAGGAGCTTGAATGCCTCTATTGCTTGGCCTTACTTCATGAACACTGAAACCTTTCCCTTCATTGCTCTTGTCTGGTCCCCAGATCCATGAGTTTGTCTCACACTGGTCTGTGAGATCTGACCTCACACACCTGATTTTGTCGAGTGAAGGCTTCTCAGGTGTGGTGGTGACAACATGGCCTAAGGCCTTGTATCCATCAGGAGCTGTTGGTAGCCAAACATAGCCATCTTTGTCTTGCTTGATCTTTTGGGATTTGCTGCTCCACACCAGTGTGTAATCAACTGGTTTCTTTAAAGCTCCAGATGACTCATCTTTTGCCACCAGAACTGATCCAAAAAGAGGCTTGTTGTTGGGTTGGCTATAGTGGCCTAAGATGAAGAACCCTTCTGGTATTCCTGCTGGCTCAAAGAAAGTAGCTCCTGCATCACTAGGTCCACCTTCTAAGGTTGTCCAAACCTTGTTGAATGTTGAAATTTGAAACAATTTAAGACCTCCTATAGTTATAGTTCCAGTAGCAAATCCACCACCACCACCACCACCACCACCTAAAGTTGCAAGTCAAAAGCCAATAAGAAACATGTATTCATTCAACACAAGTAATAAATAACAGTGTTACAGCAAAAAGGAAAGGAAAAAACACCTTGTGGCCAGAGTGGTAAATTTGCAGGAAGCTTAAAAGTGGTATCGATGGGAAGAGCTTTATTTGAAGAGTTTCCCATTGTTGTGTTTTTCTAGGACGATCGATAGAGGATTGAGCAATGTTTGTGCGATAATAAATGCTTGGTTGTCATATATAGTGAAAGTAAGAGGTATATTCCTCTCGTGCCCAATTAATTTGATAGTATAAAATTGAACCATAAACGTGCAAGTTTTTAATAACGTGTTATAGTATTATTCAAATTATTTCAAAATATGTGTTCACATACGAAACTTCTTATTGCATAACGTTGTTATCCTCAAGAGGTAACTTGCTCAAAGGGCTTGTGTGAATGAGTGTGTTTCTTCGAACTATTTAAATGCTAATTGCTGAAAATAAAATTTTTCACGTTTATTAGATAAACCTTGCAAAGCTAGCTAGCTGGCAGACATTTTTGACTTAAGAAAGAAATCTTGTAAAAAAACAAAAAAAGCAATAACTGGATAGTTGAAAGTGTCAACTGCACATTGTGTCAAACAAGTGTAATTTAAATTGTGATTCACACCATATAATCGTGGTATTTGTTATTCAAATTTCACAACATCCATGAGATCGTGAAAACATACTGATTATCGAACATAATCACAAAATCATATGAATCGAGATTTTTCGTGTACTTTCATTTTACCGATTCCACTTCTTAGTTAAATGGAGTTCTTTTAAAATAAAACTTAAATTCAATTAATAATTAATGCAATTAAAAACTTAGTTATTATGTCTTGGTCTCACCATCTACTCACTTTATCAAGTGATCAAAGTTTCAATTAAAATAAAATTCAAACCAAGCTAAAAGTTAAAGAAATTAAAAGTTCAACTTTTTGTTCTGAGTGTTTTCTAATTAGTTCACTTTTTTTAGATCAATGAATTTTAATTAAAATAAAATTGAATTAAGACAAACATAACCTACACGGACGAAAACAATTGATTTTATTTTAACTATTTATGTTATATATATATATATATATATATATTATTGTTTTTATAAAAGAATAAAATTTAGGATCTCACAATTTACGATTTTTAACAATGATTCTTGTAACATCCCAAAATACAGTAATCACTATAATTCAGAATTAATTACAATTAACAGTAATCACAAACAGTCTTTGCATTTAAAACTGGATTGAAAAGCCTAACGGCATCAGTACAGAGGACGCGTGTAAACGCATACAATAAAACCAAGAGTGAACGCTCTTAAATACATAAACTAACGTGCACCAAAATACAATCAGAGATGAATAAGACGAACGGCCTTACAAAATAGGTGGCCGAACGTTATAACTATGCTAACATGTACAGCCTAAATCAAACTAGCACTCTAAGGCTCGGCCTTTACTTCAACTTCAACCAGATTGGGGTCGTCCAAATTTTCTTCTTCCAGCATTGCTTCAAGGGATGTACCACCATCTGCTCACATCCACAACGGATGATCATTGCATTTGACAAGACGGAGTATACATGTACAGTAGACAACACAATGGAAAATGCAAGGGTAAGCTTATAATATTTAATTTATACAATCAACACATACAGTTACATTTCTAAACACACATACAGCATGTAATTCATCAAATAATAATCATATAAAGGCATATAATAAGACAGACCGTCCGGACTGTATGAACCATGTAGTTACAGGCGTCCTTGCACCCGAGTGGTGTAGTAACTGGGTAACACCAAACAGCTGCCACTCAAGGTAAGTCCGTTCTTACGTCGCCCATGTTAACTTATGGACTAAGGACCTCCTGCCATTCCCACGCATGACTACCCCCTTCTACTTGAAGAGGTGTATCACGGAATATCAGGATGGACCAAGCCAGCATTAACTAACCACAGTCATACCTTAACAATTCAATATTCAATCATATAAGAGACGTTCCTCCCTGGAACGCTCGTAAAAATCCAATTCCAATAATTCGTTCAACATATCATTCGTCCACATTAAACATTTCTCATTTTCACATTTTCATTCTGTGTTCCACTCTCTTAACATTAACGTCATGCATTCTTTACTCAAATAAAACGAACTTATTACAGAACCTTTGATTTCACGTTTCTGAACAAAAGAAACGAACTCTTATTCACTGATGGACATTAAGAATTCTTAAAGAATTTAGATGAGATTGAATTTAGAAGTTCAGAATAATACTTAGAAGATGTTGAGTACAAGAACTTTAGGTTGAATCAAAAGAAATAATTATCTTACAGAATAACTTAGATAAATAACCAGAATATTTAAAGTACAGAAACAACTCTTACTGTCAATGAATGAACGTTCAGAAATTTACTTTGGACGAACGTCAATTACGTTCGCTCAGAATTCAATAATAAGGACGAGCGTTCAGTTAGAAACCGAACCCTGCTGTGGACGAACGCTAGGTCAATGACCAAGCACGAATCAGCACTAACGCTGGTTATAACCCAAGCGCTTTATAGGACGAGCGTTTCGGTATAGGACCGAACGCCAACTTTGGACGAACGTTCAGTATAAGGACGAACGCTCTCTAAAACTAACGTTCGACATAAGGTCGAACAACAATAAGGACGAACGCTCGACATGAGGCCGAACGTCATTGAGGACGAACGCTCGACTTAAGACCGAACGTCACTTATTTATAAAGTTTTAAATATTGATCTATACTGAGCAGAACGAACGCTCATTCACTCAATTGGGGGACGCTCGTTCTCGAGCAGAATTCATTCCAAATGAATGAATTCCAATCTAAGTCATGTTAACCAAAAACCGAACGGTCTAAGACCGTACAGTGACGAACGTCCTTTTTGCAACAGAGAATGATCAGAAAATTTAGATTTTTCACACTTAGCAGAATTTTTTTCCAGATTTCCATTTTCCAACTTTATACTTCCATTTCAGGTTTAATTCCCTTCAAACATCATCATCATGCATTTAAAATCATTCCAACCACACAATAGCCATTCTCCATTCATCCATAATCAACTCAACATGCATTTAAAACAATTTCAACATCAAATATAATTCATACAAGCCGTATCAGTTCATGACAGATTCATCCAAACCAGAATGCATATCAGATATCAGTGATCATTTCTAACAACTCAACTTCATATTTTTCACACATGCAAAACAAACCAGAAATCATATTCCATATCAGTAAACGTTCCTAAATACTCAAACATCATGCTTTCCATACATGCATCTCAGATCATAAATCAAACAGTATAAATTAAACATATAAACTTCCCTTACCTTATCAAGCAGTTCACTTCAATTGTTTAGAGTTTCTTTCGTGCTCTTACAGCTTTCTATCAGACTTTCACTCAACCACCTCCACTTAATCTAACACACCAAAACCGTAAGCAGATCAGACTTCTAACTTATGCATGCAACCAGAATTTTGGTGTGCATGAACCAAATGGACGAAGGTGCAGAGATGAGAACTTACCAGTTCAGTTCTCAATTCTGTTCGGATCAGAATGAGGTTCACAGTGCAGGGAAGGTTTCTATGGTGTCTGAAACAAGATCAAAGGTTTGCTGGTGAATTTTCTTAGGAAGAAGATGAAAACAGTTTAGAGAGAGGGCAGAGAATTTTGGAAGCATAAATTCTGAGAAGAAGATGAAGCATGCAGGAGGAAGCGGGAGAGTTTTTTTTTTCCAGAATTATTTTTCTCTTTCCCTGCAGAATAAACTCCCCATCCTCCACACGCCACTTGTCTCCCACTAACCTTCTCAGAATGCTCCAACCGTGACACATGGCAGGCGCATGCAGTGGAAAGGTGAGTGCATTTTGACGTGTCACGGTGCATTAAATAGTGATTAGAGATTGAATTAATGTGTACTAATTATCAGGTTCTCACAATTCTAATCATAATTTCAAGTTTAATTACCTTTACGGTCAACTACTAAGTATTCATGTTAGTTAAACGATAATTGACTACAACTTAAATCACCATTTTCACTAAAACTTGTGTATGCATATAACTACATGACGCAAATTACTAAATACTTTATATAAGAAATCTTATGTTCGTCGCATTTGAATACTTAACATTATTCTTTTACAATTAATATTTGGTTGTTGTGATTAAAAACCACACATGTGGATGTTTGTTGTGATTTTAATATTTGCCATTGACTTTTTGGGCTAGATATTTTATTGACATTAAAATCAATTTTAAATACTTAACAAGAAACATGTTAAGACAGTCTGTGCGTTATATATTGAAAAAAAAAATACTAGAAATTCAATAGAGGATAAACTTTTTGTTAAATTATTTTTTATAGCAATATATTTAGAAAATAATTTAAATATCCATGAATTAGTTGGTAGTCAATTTAAGAAATTGTTTAACCGTTTGATTATTCCTAACTAAAGCTATGATCATTTTGCATTCATGTGGTCCATAACTGACAGCTGGTCCTAAGTCATCAATAACTCAACTAATGATCCAATATTTCACCTCAACAAAAAATGTTAATGTAGTGTAATCTCAACAAAAAAAAATGTTAATGTACTTTATGTAGTCAAACTCTTCTACTCTGTCAACTACAACCTTAAAATGACAAGTTAACTATATACCAACGAGGTATCGCTAATTGATACCTGGCTCCAGATGCTTAGTAATCACTAGAACTACACTCCCAAAGGAGTAATTTCAATGCTACATAATGGGTACTAATGGCCAAATACTGGATACTATATTCCCCAACCCAAAGGCTACATGTCATCTTCTGATAAGCGCACTCCTCATTGGAGTAGGGTACCGCTTGTTAGTATCTACTCTTGTATGTCGAAGATATTTCCATACTAAGTAACTTACCCAAAAGTAGTTGTAGTTCGACATAAGTTGGTCATTGGGCCTATGGGTCAATAGGCCCATTCAGGGGAGAGCCCATGGTCAGCAAAAACACCTCTATATATAAATATTATATATTTTAATCATATTTTGACTTCACTTTTTGTATTAATCCAACTTTGACTAAAATCTTTGACCTAGAGCACTAATTTGAGGATCGAAGAATCTTCTACAAGCACCCCACCATTTAGTAGAACACAAAGTAGGCTTGGAAGACAAGTACCGAGTAGTAGGAGTTCGTGGAGAGGAAGAACACTTTGTAGGATACATTTTTCTCTATAAGAACAATTGTCGCCCACCGTGGGACCATGTAGTATTCTATGAAGATGAGTCAGTTGTTCGAAGAAGAGGTGTTCGTAAGTATGGTTTCTACAAGGAGTGTGGTTTTTACAGATTGTCTACTGGAACTCTTTGCATGCCTTCAAGTCATGAAACTATTAGGGGGTTGGAATATTGTATGTGGTTGAAAACCCTTCGGCTCTATCAACTACATCCTTCAAATGATTAGATAACTATATACCAAGGATACCGCCTACCAGATACTTAGCACCAAGTGTCTTGTAGCCACTAAAACTAACAAGACGATAATCAAATACTTGATGATAAAGAGTGTCTACCAAATACTAAGTATTGCGCCCTAAAGGAGTAATTTCAATGGTACATAGTAGGTACTGATGGTCGAATACTGGACACTATCTTCTCCAAACTAAAGGCTACATGGCATGTTCTGATAAGTGTGCTGCTTAGTGGAGCAAGGTACTTCTTACCAATATCTACTCCTACCTACCGAAGACATTTCCACACTAAGTAACTTACTCAAAAATAGTTATAGTTCAACACAGTTAAGTTGGCTATTAGGCCTATAGTCTAATAAGTCCATAATTGAGAGCCCATGGTTAGCAAAAACACCTTTATAAATATTATTTTAATCATATTTTGACTTCACTTTTTGTATTAATCCAACTTTGACTAGAATCTCTTACCTAGAGCACTAACTTGAACGTAAGAGAACATGTGTAGGCACCCCACCATTTAGTAGAAGACGAAGGACGCTTGGAGGAGGAGTATCGGGTAATAGGAGTTCGTGGAGTGGAAGAAGACTTTGTAGGGTACATTCGACTCTATAAAAACAGTTAACATTTGATACACATTGTGGGTCTTAGTAAAGAGCTTCCTAGGACACATAGATTCATATTTTTTTCATTAGCATTGAGATTAACATCATTAATGCAACAATTTTAAATCTCATATCAAAGGGAATATGATTATGTAAGTGTGATTTGCAACTCTAAAACATTAAAAGTCATACAAAATAATACAAATAAAGGCAACAAATGACTTGGAGACAACAACACAAAGCCAAGCTTAAAATTCAAACATTAGTAAAAAGGCCATAAAGAGATATTCACTAATTGCACTCAGTCATGATTTAGTTCAATCCACACATGGGGCACATCTAAATGGTTATAAACCAATTGATGAGGATGTGACCATGAATACAAGCCCAAATTTCAAGGAGAAAAAGGTCAAGATGGTGAATTACATTATGGCCTAAATGGAAGAGAGTTAAAGCATCATTTTGCTGCTATTTTATTTTACAAGTTATGAGTTTGTTTTTAAAATGGCCAAATCTTTTGTAAAATTAACTAACCAAATTATGTTTTTGGGTCAATCAATTAATGGGCTTTAGTTTGCTTTATTTTCAAGTTGTAATAAGGGCCCAATTTGAAACCCTAAATATCAGTTTGGCATCAAGGGGGGAATTAGATTTGTATGCAGAGAAATTAGGATTTTTCTCCCTTCTATCTTAGTGAGAGTGATTCTCCTAAGTTCTTGAGTGATTAAGGAACCCTTGGTTGTATCAAAGGACTTTCCATACTTTGTGTGTTACCTCTTGTGTAAGAGTGTTTCTTTCCTTCTATTTATTGTCTCTTGGTTGTTCTTTTCTTCTTCTTAATTTATAGAATATCTATTTCTGTCCAATTTTATCTCACATTCATAACTTTCATTCTAAACATCCAAATTGACTGTTTCTTGAGTCTAAATTTTAGTCCAAAAAGTGATCTTTCATACTGTCTTGGAAACTCCCCAATCGGAGTCCTGTAGCTCCAAATATTGAAGTTTTTGAAAGTTATTTTCTTCATATTATACTAAATTTCGAAAATTATTTCAAGGTTCTAACCCTAAATATCCTCAATCAGTCCATTTGTAAATGGGGTTCACATTATGTGATATTCAGAGTTTCAGTTTAAGGGTTTGAATGTCAAATTGGTAATATCTTATCCTTAGTTTTATTTTTACCAAATCATTACCTTATATTTTCGTATTATTTGTGTTTGTGTTGAATCATTGCAGAAGTTGAACCCTTGTAAAAAAAACATAGTGCTTAACCTAGACAAGTATAAGCAAACTCGGCATGAAGCGCCAACTCTGGTTAGTTGAGCATCCCTAAGCGAAAGGGTAGGTCTCATCCACACCCTTCCTCACAAGAAAAGGGGTCCATTCACTACTAGAGCTCAACAAGACAACACGATGATGAAAAACACAACACAAAAAATATTTTTAGCTAATATATATCTCAAAGTCTAGGAAGAAGTCTACATAAGAGAAAGAACGAAGAAATAAAGAGTTGCACCATAATGCAACACTTGAGTAAAAGAATTAAAAACTTGACATAATGGAGAAAATTTTCGATAAGAAATTATCGAACTTTGTCTTAATAGTAGAGTCTTAATAGTAAAGTCTTACATTACCACTTCAAGAAACAATGATCTTGATCTCTAAAATGTTTGAATTAGCATAGTAGATCGTAGACGAGTGGCTAGGTCGCACAACCTACAAGAGCAAGAGCAACTTAGTGTTATAGTGTCTAAGTACGTGATCAACTCAACGTTTAGTTTACAAAGTATAGAAGTAGTTCAGTGTTCCGACACTAGAGCACATGAGCAAGAACAAACCAGCCTTCCATTGTCAAGTACAAGAGAAATTCGGCATTCTAGTACTCGAGCGGTAATTCAACGCATATTTGAGTATAAAAAGAGCACGAAGAACAAAAGAAGCTTGGCATTATAGTGCCCGAGCATTAAAAAAATAATACAGGAACCAATGTCAGGTTCAAAGGAGCTCGGCGTTATAGTTAGAGCTGTCAAAATGGGTAACCCGGCTCGACTCGACCCGACTTACCACGGGTTGGTCAATTAGTGAGTCAACCCAACCCTGCTCACTTATTAGCGAGCTGAAAAAATTCTAACCCACCCCGACCCACCACGGGTTGGTGGGTTAAATGGATTGGCTCACTAGCTTACTTAATTATATATTTTTTTTAAATAAAAAAATTATAATTTTTTTTAATTTAAATCTAAATAAATTTCACTTTAAAATGATGTTAAACTCCAAAGACAATTTAAAAAAAAACAAATATCATACAATCCAAGCGTAATCCAAAAACAAGCACAAAAGGCAAATAAATAAGTTTTTAATATTAATAGTTTTTGTATCACTTGTCTATCTATATTATTAGAGTCCTAAATAGATAAATTATAATATTTTTCTTTCTCGAAACATCTTTTTTTATCTCGTCTACAATATAATAAAAAAATGTTAACTAATAATGTTGAAACACAAAACAATAAATAATTAAATTAAATTAGGTGGGTTGGTGAGCCAACCCAACTCACCACGGGTTCAACCCGCGTGAGCCGGGTTCTAAGTGAGTCGGGTTGAAAACTAACTCGCATAAAAAAATTACATTTTTTTCAAACCCAACCTAGCTCAAACCCGAGGTGAGTCGGGTCTACTCATGGGTTACAACCCATTTTGACAGCATTAGTTCTAGTACTCAAGTACAAAAGCACATCAGAATCCCAACAATCTAACACTTAAGCACTAGAGCAACTCAGCGTTCAACTTAACCTAAGTCCAAAAAATAAAATAGCTTAGCATGAAGATGTTTAGAACAAGAGTAAGTCGATAGCCCAATATAGGAGAAACTCATACCTGAGTATAAGAAGAGTTTAGTGAGCAAGAGATTAACTCTTATGTACAATGTCTGAGCACAACAACAAACTCATCATTCCAGTATCCAAATGCAGAAGTAAACTCGGCAGTCTAATGCCCGAGTACAATATCAGCTCGATAATATAGTGTCGAGTACAAGAGTACTTTAGTAAATACATGAATACTTTAGTGAGTACAAGAACAACTTGACATTTCAGTGACCAAGTATAGTAGAAGCTCAACATTTTAGTGACTAAGTACATAGAAGGTTAGTGTTTTAGTGACTGAGTATAATAGAAGCTTGGTTTTTCAATGACTAAGTACAGTAGAAGCTCGACTTCACAATGATCGAGTACAGTAGAAACTCAACATTTTAGTGATTGAGTACGAGAATAACATGACATTCTAGTACCTAACTAGAATAGAAAATAACAATCTGGCATTTCTATACTCGGATCCAAGAAAGAACGGCGTACAGGGCACACCTAGTTTTAAGAAAGTTCAATTATAAAGCATAAAGCTTGCATCCAACCAAGACGAATCGTATTTCATTATGGATCCCCTCCATAACAAAGCCTAAGGGTAGAAAAAATTGATGAAAATCTAATCAAGGTCACCTCAAGAGTATATAAGCAAGAAGACAAACGTCCACCGATAGAATGCCTAAGATGGCACAAAGGTAAACGTGAAAGAGATAAGCAAACATTTTATTTCCAAAAACATTTATTAGGGATCTTTCATTTGTTTAATTATTCATTTTTTCTCCTTTATGCTAACAGTGATTGTTAGTTAGCGGTACCACAACTATGATCACACCACTTAACTAAGCAAAAATAACCATGAAGAAAGGAAGGGAAAACAAAGAAATTTGAAGGACAAAAGAACTTGCAAGAGCAAGAAAGACAGCTGGTGTAATAGCAATGATAAGTCCACAAAGGTAGCAACAATAAAAGTTTGTGGAGGTGCAACGATAAAGTCCATAGAGATGGCAACGAGAAAAGTCCACAAAGGTGGCAATGAGAAAAATCCACGGAGGTGACAACGAGAAAATTCCACAGAGGTGACAATGAGAAATGACAATAGAGGTGACAATCAGAAAAGACCACAAATGTGGCAATGAGAAAAGACCATGGACGTGGCCCCTAAGCTCTTAGGCAACATCACAAGCCCTCTAAGCGAGACACTGGTCTACTTCACCAAGTACCTGAGTACGAGAGAATCTCAGTATTCCACTACCCGAGTACAAGAACAGTTTGGCATCCCAATGTCCAAGCACAAAAAGCAATTCAGCGTTTCTAATAGCCGAGTATAGGAATAACTCGACATCCCAGTGCCCGAGAACAAAAAACAATTTAGCATTCCAACATATGGGTAATTTGACCTAAGTACATGAGCATGTAACAACTCGGCATGACAATGCTCGAATATAGAAACAAAAGCAAATCAACATTCCAATACTAGAGTACACGAGTTGTCCATTGCCCCGAGTCTAAACTAGGAGTAAAGAAGGTGGCCCATCTCTTTTTCCAAACTCTCAACATATAGATCGTTAAGCCACTAGTCAATTATTCTTGATAAAATTTGAAAATAAGTCAAAATGTTTCTTTAGCTAAAACAAAGTTAATTAATTAATAAAGAAATTAATCAATTATTTTTTGAAACACCTTTTTTGTTTATCATTTAATCTCTTAATAAAGGAGATAATAGGTTATTTTAGGACATATCAATAACAATTTGATCAATTACATAAAAAATTAACTCATTAAAACAAACTCAAAGCCTTTTCACATACTTTTTAACCTTTCAAAAATAATTTCTCTTAATTAATTTTAAAATTGATTGTATGCTAAACTAAAATTCTTGTGAGTATATTGTATTTAAGACTCTCAAATACATGCAATAAATAACTGACCACGGTTTAATCATAGTGAAATAGTATTAGGAGACAAACTCCTAATTAAGGATGACAAAAATATTCACGTCCAATGAGTTTTTGTGATAAAATTTGTGATGGATAATAGGTATCTGCGGATATTTATTACCCGTAGATATCGGGTAACAAATATTCCAATACTCACTTATAAACAAATCGAATGTGACTATTATATTACTCACACCTACATGTATCTATTACCATAAAAAATAAAAAAAAAATAATTCATATTTTATTAAGTTAAACATAATTAAAATTAAAATTAATTTAAATTATATTATATTTTATATATCTTTTTTATTTTATTTAAATTTTATTTTAAAAATGATAAAATATTTTTATTTTTAAATATTTGCAAATATTTAAGATATCAGCAAGTTTTAAAATATCCACGTATACTTTTTAAAATGATATCTAAGTAGATAATAAATTATTTTGTTACTGAATAACTTATTTTTATTTTGTGTGATCATATGTTCTTAAAGTAAGACTAGCATTCTTCATACTTTATTTTGTCAGATGATAATTAAGAGTATTGAGCAATTAATGGTGAAGATTCTTTAACTTGAGTTATGTATTGCATGTATGTAAGAGTCTTACATACAAATACTCACAAGAATTTTAGTTTAGCATACAATCAATTTTAAAATTAATTAAGAGAAATTATTTTTTAAAGGTTAAAAAACATGTGAAAAGGCTGAGTTTGTTTTAATGAGTTAACATTTTATGTAACTGATTAAATTGTTATTGATATGCCTTAGAATAATCTATTATCTCCTTTGTTAAGAGATAAAAAGACAACTTAAATTTGAATTTCGTTTAGAGAAATTTTAATATAATTAAAAATACTTGAAATTTAATTGAAATAAATATCTTTTAAAAATATTTTATTTAGATAACAATTTTGGTTTCTTAAATCCCATATGCGAAATTATTATATACTTATACATATTTTCTAAAAAAAAATAAAACTTTAATACTAGGCCCCACATATTAACATCAGTCCGCGAGGATAATGTCCTTGCACGTCTCGTGAGATTTGATTAAATATGACAACCTAACATGACACATTTATTGTCGTCAACTTTTTCCCACACTTCTATAATATCACTCTATAATTCAAAATATCACTATACAATTTAAAATATATTTTTTGTTTAATATTTTAAAATACATAATAACATATTTTAGACAGTACATTCCAAAATACAAAATTATACTTCAAAAATTGTAAAATACAAAAGTTTGTGAAAATCATTTCAAAACATTCAAATTTTGACTTTTAAGCTTGTTTGGGGCAATTGATTTCAACTTTTATTTTAAATACAATTATATTAGAAAATGAATTCTGGATAAAACTGGTTTTCAAATAAAATAATTTTATATTCAGATGATTTGTTTTTAAAACTAATAGTAAATAGTAAAATATAATACGAAGATGTTATCCTTCTGCACAAAATTATCTAAAATTACTTCAGCCCAAAATTACTCAATATAATGCCAAACATATAGATGTTCATCCAAAATCACATTACCTATAATGAATGTCTAACATGATTTTAGATTATCTAAACATTAATAAACGTGCAATCACTTAATCGATACCGCAAAATCCCAAAGAAAAAAACCGTTACCGCAGAAGGGTCAAAGGCTATTTGCATTGTTTTTTCAACCTCGTATAACAATTTTTAATATGGAATAAGATCTCAAAGAAAGAAATGAAAAACAGAAACAGAAAACAAAGCCTGCTTTTATTAGTGTACAACAAGCACGCAGCTCTATGAATGTGCTTCAATTCCTCTCTTGTAACTTGGCACCGTCATACTTCATTCTTTGTTCATGTTTCCCATGCAGACATATTTTATCTGGAAAAGTAATATCAAGCTTCAACAATATCACACGTAATAATGTAAAGAATGAGGTAACAAAATGAGGTGCATGCATTGTTCAAACATAAATCCTGTTCCGGAAAGCATATTCCATAATGTATTTCATGTGTTCCGCAAATCCTATTCTAGAAATCTTAGTCCAGAAATTCTGGATGTTACTTTTACAAAGTGTAAAATGGTCATTTTGAAATTTAGGGGGTTGAGGAAAGAATTTGTGGGAGTGAAGGAAGAAAAAACCTACTTTAAACCGCAACCGAGTGTTACAAAGCTTGAAGGAGAAAAGTTGCACGAGTACAATCAGCATGGACTTTGAAGAAATTTTGTTTGTAGAGTAAAATTATAGAGCTGAAAAATTTTCCGTACCTCTAAATATTCATCCATTCCATATTTGGAGCCTTCTCTTCCGAGCCCGGATTGCTTAAAACCACCGAAAGGAGCCACCTACATCAATGCATAGGCATAGATAAACCCATCAGAAATACATCATTGCAACTTAATCTCGTTGAATAAGGAATGGGACGCACCTCAGTTGAAATTACTCCTTCATTAACACCAACAAGTCCATATTCTAGAGCCTCTGCTACACGCCATGATCGTTGGATACTGTTCGTAAACACGTATGAACCCAAACCTTCATATGTACATGTGGTTTCATGGTGAAAAACATTTGACAAAGTTAAACCAAGAGAAACCAGATTGGTCAAAACTAGAAACATTTAAATGGCAGCATGGGAGGGGGCCAAAAACCATTCTTTTCCAAAAGAAGAATCAAGCTAGAAAATATAGTAAACAAGAACTACCTGCGTTGGTGTCGTTAGCAATTCTGATAGCATCCTCTTCAGTTTTGAATCTCAAAAGGGGTGCAACGGGTCCAAATACTTCCTCTCTGGTATAACACAAATCATATAGAGGAATTAACCAGAGAAAAAACTCCACTGAAAATTGAAAACAAAATTCCTTTTGACTATGACAAGGCAAAGTGATATGAAACTATACTAAAATTTCTGGAAATATGCAACAATAAATTGCATTAGTTACATTGGTTTGAAACCTCATATCAGCAAAGTCAGGTGCAAGCTAGCTTTTCAGAAGATATACAAACAATGAAATGAAACGATTCAACAATTTTGCAGTTTCGTTTCTACAAAACTCATTCGCAGTTTGAACTTCATAAAGACTAACCTTGTGTATATAAAAACGCATCTATAACCCCAGAACATCCAGTTTATTTATCTTAAAAAGAAAGAAAAAGCAGTTCACAAATTATCTGTAGTGACAGGGAAACTATAATTCCCGAGTCAAGAATTAGAATATAATTAAGGAAGTCTTTACCCAAAAATCTAGGGTGATCAACTGGGAAGGGACTACAGGTGATTGAGTGGAGTTTGATTAAGGAATGTGAGAATGACAGTGACAGAATATGCTGATAATAATAGCTGGGGGCGTTTGACACATGTTGTTAAGAGTCCCAAGTGGTACTTTAAGCCTTTAGGCTCTCCCACCTAATGGACTAGTTTCTAGGATTGGGCTCTCTTCTTATGTTAAGGCATACATCCGTTTTACATAGTGTCTTACACCCTATATCTCTCTAATTCTCTGATAAAAGCTTTTCTAACACTATCATTGTTAGAAAAGTCTAATAGATACAATATGGATACCAACATAGTACATCTATATAGGTCAGACAGGCAATACTATGCATAAGTTAACCAATTCTAACAAGTTAACCCATCCAAATAAGTTACACAATTCTGACAGAGAAAACACATAATATCCAGTTTAGAGTAGTTATAAAGTGCTTTAGAGCTGATTAGGTATTAGTTTGAATTCCTCTAAGCTTGTTCGCATATAACTGAGTATGCACTGGCACTGCAAGCATCCTACTCTCAATGAAAAGTATTCTCTCATTGCAGATTATTGGACATAGTCTCCACTCCTGAAGCTATATTTCTAACAATCCATAAGCATGGGCATTGAGCATATTAAAACAAAAAAAAAAAAAACTTTGAATTTTCAATAACAATTATGTTGATCTTATCTTATTCCTGACTATTTAAGAAATTTGAAATTTGAATTCACTAATATAATGCATGGGCACCAGATATCTAAGGTGCAGCATCCATTAAATTAACAAGGCCAGATATTATAATATACCAAAGCTCAGGTATGTTGTGCGAATATCAATTAGTGAAGAAAACAATCAAAATATCATGTCAAAGTTGTCAGTTATAACTTAGCAATCTAATGAGAAACACAAATAAAAAACCTAGACAACGTCGCAAAAGATTTACCTGGATATGCGCATATCAATGTTGACATCACTGATCACCGTTGGTTCATAAAATGTAAATCCAAGGCTATGTCTTTTACCCCCAAGAATTATTTTTGCCCCCTTCAGATAAAGAGGAAATAAGTTGTGAGAATTATAACCATTTGTTACTAGACATATTTATCCACCTTGGAATATTTTTCAAAGAGCAAAAGAATTGTACGTTGTACATCTGAAAAAAATGAGAAAATATTTTGAATATAAATTTTTCTTTTCATACACCACAGCTATAAAGAACGATGGCCAATAGACAATTAAAAGACCTTGGTTTTTCATAATAACATTGTTTGTTCAATGTAACCAAACCCATCCTGTGGAATTAGACTCTGTTGCTGCTCAAGCATACAACACAGTAGCTTAACAAGCATCAGAGAAATGCCAACGAAGCCAAGAAAATGTCATAACCTCCACTCTAGACATAATCATAAATACATGGGGAGGAAATTATATGCACACAAAATTAGCTATCTTGGTTGAGGTTAGTGGTGGGGGAGAAAGATGTGCCCCACTCATCACTGCCACAAATAGTGTTGTTGGGATCTCCTAAGCCTATTTCAACGGGTGGTGACATTTCATATGATTCCAATTTGACTAGAACTCAATTTTTTCGGTTCTTTTGCCAAACAGGTTCTCTTTCTTACTAATCAAAGTTGATCCTTTATTATCTCTTTGTTGTTTTTTTTTAATGTCTGATATGAAAGCTCTTTTAAAAAGAAACTTAATCATTTGAGAACATGATTGAATCAATGACCAAGTCCTTTGGATCATATACCCTATCCATGAAAGGTAGGAGTGCATTCAATATTTTGGCCCAATGTTCGGATTCTTGATTCAAGAATAACTAATCACATGACTCCTTTCCTAAACTATAAAATAGTTAACTCATTACAATTGCAAATGATTATAGTGTACCCATTCGGGGATATGGGAATGTAATTTTAGAATCATCTATGGTACTAAAGGATGTTTTATATGTTCTACTACTAACTCGACTCTATTCACTATATTGTTGGGGAACCTGTTTTAGAATATATTTATGGAGAAAAATGGTTTGTTACTATTATTGATACTTGTGCTCATGTCACATTGACATACATTATGCATGGTACTAAATATGTGAATCATGAATTCTCCTTATTTGTCTCATAATGGTATTGTTCATGAGTTAAAATATGTGAACATTTCACAATAAAATGGAGTTGTAAAAAACAAAAATTGACACGTTCTACATTTCTGTTAGGGTACAAGGTATATGAGAGAAAAAGGTATAGGAGAGAAGGAGAAGGCCGAACGGTTGGAAAAGGAGAGAGGTCAGGCCGAAAGGTGGAAGGCAGGGAGAGGTCAAGCTAAACGGTGGAAGGCAAGGAGAGGTCATGCCGAATGGTGGAAGGCGGTGAGGAGTCGAGCCGAACGGCTGAAGGCGGTGAGAGCTCGAGCCAAACGGCGGGAAGCAGCAAAGAACATGAGCCGATCGGTTGAAGAAGTTACTATCCTAACTGCTCGCAGTTAGGATATGCGGGAAATATTTAGTATAGAGCGATATTCAAGGAAATATATTCTAGGGAAAGATTTTATTCAAGGGAATATTTTATTCTAGGAAAATATTTCATTTAGAACAATATTCATATTTTATTCTAGGGAAAAATTTTATTCTAGGAAATATTTTATTCTAAGGAAATATTTTATTTAGGAAATAATTAGTATAAATAAGGCTAGAGGCTATTGTTAGGGTCATGCTTTTGATTATTGAGTTTTGTTGACAGACAGTTATGCGTCCTGTGAGGGAGGTTATGCTCCCAAGTAATTGAAGGAGGTTATGCTCCCAATTATTGTTTACTTTTGTTTATTCAGATATTACCATCAATAAAAGAGATTCATTCGTTCATTATCATTCAGTCATTGTCTTTTCTACCTACTGTGATCGTGATTAATTACGTCTCCAACTCGGATACGTAACAATTTCACTGATTTTGTCTCGACCTTTTAGAAAATGGGGAACAATTAAACAACAAGAAAGGGTGGAAGATTACATTCAAGAATTTGGAGTGGGTAACAACAATAGGAGTGAATTTTTATATGCTATTGGTAATAATATGCACGTGGATATTCTTTATATCCGTAAAGATATTGGCATTCTTGAGGGTGGATTTGATTTCTTGGCACCAACAGCTGGGGGAAATGCACGGAGAGTTTTACTTAAGAGTTTGATTGTCATTTCATTCGAGAAAAGATGGTATCTAGAGACATAAGATTGAATTCATCACTCAAATGATCAGTTAGCAGATATTTTCACTAAGTTTTTACCGGGACTTGATTATATTTGTAACAAGTTTGGTACATACAATTTATATGCACCATCTTGAGAGAAAGTGTTATATATATTGCATTTTATGTTAATTAGGGAAACATAGTCCCTATGTTAATTATGTTATTTTTACATATTCATTTGTATTTGGGCTTAACCTACATTCTCATTATTATAAATACATTACCCTATGTGTATTTTTTACACAAGAGAGATTAATCCTATACCTAGTTTTTATTATATTCAATACAAAGGATACAAAAACTTATGGAATTGACTATAAGAAGACTTTTTGTCCTATAACAAAGATGAACACAATTTGAGTTGTTCTTACTCTGGCAGCTCATATTGGGTTAGACCATATGAATGTGAAGAATTTCTTAGTTCATGGAGATTCCTTCCAAATTTGAAACTCAATGGAAGGAATAAGGCATGACTCCTAAAGAATGCCTTTATGGTCTTAAACAATCTCTAAGAGCATAATTTGGGATATTTACAAAAGTAATGGTTTCTTTAGGATATAAACAAAGTCAAGTAGATCATACTTTAATCACAAAAGACTCCCTTACAAGTATAAACTTCACAACTGGTTGTCAATGTCAATGACATGATTATTGCAAGAGATGATGAAATAGAGAAATTGGCTTTAAAGGAAACATTAGTAGCTTGATTGAAAATGAGAGACTTGAGAAAACTTAAGTACTTCCTTGGAACAGATGTTGCTTATCCAAGGAAAGAAGATATTTATCTCCCAAAATAAATATGTACTTGAACTCCTCGAAGAAACAATTAAGCTAGGATGTAAAACTTCAGGAGTTTCTATTCAACAAAATCATAAAATTGGAAGTGAAGAGACTTCTGTAGAAAAAACACAATATTAAAGATTGGTAGGAAAACTTGTTTATTTTTCTCCTTTATGTTATAACGAAACTCATCCACTGAATTAACAAAATGTATATTCTCGGAACAGCAACGACAAACAAAAGCCATTAACCACAACAAGCTTTGTAGTGACTATGAAGAACAAGCCATTAATACCAAAGGAAGAGAGAACCATTCATTCCAATAGCAAAAGATTATATAAATAATATTTTTTCCAATATTCAAGCAACAAGCTTCACCATCCAACAGAGATGCTGACATATTTATCAGTTTAGCTTTTAAAGACCACATACAAATCCTACATGTACCACTATGCGGTAGTCAGTCCTATCACAAAGTAAAATATTTGGTGCCGTCACAGGATGAAGATATATGACATGTTGATAAGTGAAAAGATAAAGTTCGGATTTTAATAGGAACTGGTTAACCAAACCTCAAAATAATTTTCGATGATAACAATTTCAACAAGACTTCTATGCTTATAAAGTCAATAAAATCTGGTTCAGTAACAGTTCAGTTTAGTTTTAACTCAGAATTGACCATGCCCAGCCTTACATAGAGGGGAGCCAGGGCAGTTAAAGCAAATAATCACATGGAGGAATAGCAAAGACAACAAACCTTTGATGTAGCATCATGAATTAAGGACTCCACCTGTAAGTAAAAATCATAAAGCAAAAAAAAAATTGTTCCTATCAGTTGGAGGAGACCCTCTAACAATACAAAAAGAAAATGAAATATTAAGAGAAACACAAACCTTTTGCACAGCAGCTTCATTGATTAGAGGGCCCTGTTTAGAGATGGATATGAAATTGAGTTACACCATGACTCATTTTCTCTAAATTTAGGAGAGGACTCTACAGAGTAATGACACTCAATATATTATATATATAAAGGAAATATTGGAAAGGAAAGTAATTATTTATCAAACAGCACCTGAATTCTATTTGAATGAAAATTATCCCCACTAAGTTGGAAAAGCGTAGACAGTGGGTTCAAATGAAAATTATCCCCACTAACATAAAAAATTAAAACAAAAACAGACCAACAACTACCTGTGCCACATCTTCACTAAAACCATCCCCAACTTTCATATTCAGAACAGCATCACGGAGTGCATTTGCAAATTTTTCATATATACCTTCACAAAGAAAAGATTAAGTAAAACATAAATCAAAGAGTACCAAAACAAATAATGTACTAATTTGTGTGAACTTCAAACAGAAAACAAAACCATCAAAAGGAATATAAAATTCTTCGGAGAGAAATCTCATAAGAATGTCACTGCAATTATCATTATTGTTTATCTTGGGTTCTCCTGTTTTTGTTTCTGAAATTTTTATTTTTCAAAACGTAACAAATTCAATGTCATATCATGAGATCATAAATAAAAATCCATTCACACAGTAGCCGTGATCAATAAGACTAATGATTACGGTATTGAAAGGTTACAAAAGGCTAGTAAGAATCCAGTAAAGTTTCACAATGTCATCATGATCATATCAAGAACACTGATATAAAAGAACACTTTTTGTCAAAAAGATAGTACATTTCGGAAACTCATACTATTAAGGAGAAGGAGCTTAATCAAATGGATTAGCAAACAAAAAAGTATCAAATTCTCTTAAAAGTTTTCATAAATTGGGAATCATAAACATACAACATTAATACATTTGAATGAGAAGTTTCAAGAGCTGACAGATGTAATTGCAAAAAAATTGACAGTTTACTATCTTTTAAATCTAACCATCTTGTACAATAATTCTATTTGCACAAACGCATGTTTGTCCACTATTACGGAACTTCGCTGCAAGCTGCAATCAAATTAATGACATCTTATAATTAGTGTATTATCATAACTGAAGAACGGACAATTACAACATGCCACTTAACTTTCAGTTTTAGAGACTAACAAAATTTGGAAGCTTATATTCAATTTTTTAACATTTTTATAAGCTTTGTTGGTTTTTACCATGCCATCCCATGGTCAACTTGCCCAACCACAAATCCATTGCTGATTATTATAATAAACAAAATATTCCTTGCACAGAAACCATAATCTTCAAAAAACAGAAATTCCACATAAACACTCCAAAACTGCTCAAATTAAACTGGGGAGGTTTCCCCCATATTGTGGGAGTTCTGTTCATTTGATAGATATAGAGAGCACGTTATTTTATAGCACATATTAAAATCTCAAACATGATTAATAAATAATATTCTACTAAAATTTTTGAAGGAAATAAAATCTACAAAATGGATAAAAATCACAAAAAGGCTAGTGAAAAGACAGTTTAATTAAAAAAATCACTTCACCAGCCCAATACATCATGCTAGATAATACCTGAAACAAAAGAACACATACTTAAACTTCATCAGCTAACTTAAACTTCATCAGCTAACAGTTGCACAACGAAAAATCTAGTCAAGGTGATCAGATGACTAGAAGATAACAATATGAACTTGTCTTTGTAATGTGGGTATTTAAACTTAAGTTGGTCTTTTACCACTTATTGTAAGAAACAGGAAGCAAGGATCACTAGTTCTAGACTCAAGTAATTTGAATAACAAACATAAAAGTTATGCTGTGGCAGAAATAATGAACGATAAGACCTACATTGCCTTAAAAATATTGAGCTATTTAACACTAGCATGAATGGTATCAGTAATCCACTACTAAAATTGAAACTACCTAGTCAAACAGGCCTCAGTCATCAAGCCAAGACCAATAATAATCATACTGGTAATTGGAGTTTCTGGAAACATAAAATGTACATAATTTGAAGTTCCTATTAAATGATGCTTGAGTCGATAAATTCCACCTGTCAATACTTTTTCACAGTATTTACATTTCAGATTTCTTGTTTTCCCATCAATAGAAACACAATGACTCCTTGCAGGATAAGTCCTAACTCCAATTCCACTTCCACTTCGAGTGTCACCTGATGCCATTTTTTCTTCAAATACAAACTAAAGAAATGTGAATGGTGAGGAGAAAAAGAAAGACGCAAGGAGAAAAAATGGAGAAGAACAATGGTTGTAAGGGTCACGATCATCACGATGACTGTTGGCGATGAGTTTCAACAACGTAGGTGGATGTTGTAGAAAGCTCGTATGACTCGTGAGTTTTCTCCTTTTATGTGCAAAGTGAGGTGTCTATTCTTTTGGTGAGTTGTGGACCCTTAACCCTTGTTGGGAACCCAAGTGTAGCACAAGGTGAAGACCCATTAACTCATTGTCTTAAGGTTTTGAGTTGAGAGTGTTGTATCTCCCAGTGAACCCCCTCCACCTCGATAAACCTAAGAAGTGGTATCAAAGTCGATGGTTAGTCTTGGTGACTGGCTCAGTGAGTATAATAGTCCCTGTATCGAAAGTCTTCTTGGCAAGAGTTCCAAGTAAGTGTGTCCCGTTAAAGATGAACGACAATACGAGAAGGGGTACTCGTGGTTGGGAATGCTTTTGCTGGAGGGGGAGTGTACCAATGTGGAAGGGACTCATCCATAAGGGAAAGATTTGTTGGGAATCCAAGTGTGAGTCTAAGTCTCACATTGGACAAAAATGAGAAAGTGGAGCACCAGATAAAGGTGAAACCCATTGCCTTAAGGTTTTGGGTTGAGAGTGGTGTCAATCCCTTATGTGATTGCGCTCACGTCTCATTGGTATTGTATCTCCCCAGTGAACCCCCACCCCTCATAAACCCAACAAACCCTGACAAAAAAGAGGGAAAGATAAGTGTTAGCGAACTTATTATTTGGGCTAGGTTAGTTTTTTATTAAAACTGGATCAGGTCACTTTCTTTTAAAACATGGTCAAGTCATCATAGTAATAAAACATGATATCTAACTCCAATATCACAGCACCATGAAGATGGAGAAGGTGCACCAAGAAGATCGACACGACGAACGATCCTTCGATCCAACGAGCTACCTCAGAAGATCACTTCGATCTAGGAAGCTTTCAATCTGATCTCCGCATCAACTCGCTTGCAGGTGAAAACTCGCAGAATCGTGCAAGTACGCGATCTAGATCGCAATTTTAACAACATTGGTCCTCACTATTACCTGAGACAAGGGATGGCAATTAAACCAATACATCTATGTAATATCAAAACTTGTCCCAACATTGATGGTACTAGACTTGATATCTTAGTGACAATTTTGTAAGATTGAGTTAGTTCCACTACCTGAATATGGTACTAGAGTCAATGGTTTGTCTTGATATCTTAGTGACAACATTGGTCCTCACTATTACCTCAGGCAAGACATGGCAATTAAACTAATACATGTGGGTAATATCAAAACTTGTCCCAACATTGATGGTACTAGACTTGATATCTTCGTGACAATTTTGTAAGATTGAGTAAGACTTAAATTCCGCTACGTGAATATGGTACTAGAGTCAATGGTTTGTCTTGGTAACCAACTCAAAAATGTTGAAGTATAGTGTCTTTATTATTATTAATATTTATGTTAGGGATTTGTTAGGGGCTTCCCGCCCTTTTATATTTCAGAACTACTGTCTCCTATAAATACAGTAGTAAGTTGTATTAGGCTCATTACGTGAAAAATATAAGACTTTTCATCTTCTCTCAACTCTTCAAGTTGGTATCAAGAGCCAGACCTTTGTGTCTTCTTTGTCTACCGTCGGCGGCATCATCTTTGTCATTTCTGCCGTTCACTCCGCTGTCCGCTGTCCGTTGTCGTCGTCGTCGCCACTGTCCGCCGCCGCCAAGCGTCGCTTTCTCCGGCGAAGTCAAGGGTTACGTGCGCCTTGAGAAGCGCAACCCAACCCTGGTGGTCCCGTCTTCCGAAGCCTCCGCACCAGTCGCCACGCGCCGCTTCTTTTCGGCCATTCTCCGCCGCGAGTTCCCCACGCGCCGCCTTCCCGGTGGAAATGACAGCATTAGAGAAGAATAACACTTGGGAAATTGTGGATAAACCCAAAGAAAAGAATATTGTTGACTGTAAGTGGATATTCACAGTAAAATATAATGCTGATGGGTCACTTGAACGATACAAAGCAAGATTGGTGGCCAAAGGATACACTCAAGCATATGGAATAGACTATGAAGACATGTTTGCACCAGTTGCTAAAATGAATACTCTAAGGATTCTTCTATCCTTAGCTGCTCATTTTGATTGGAAACTACTACAGTATGATGTTAAAAATGCCTTTCTTCATGGAGACCTAGAGGAAGAAATCTACATGAATATCCCACAGGGGGTTGAAGGAGATAGACAAAATAAGGTGTGCAGACTTAAGAAGGCACTATATGGACTGAAACAATCTCCTATAGCATGGTTTGGGAGGTTCTCAAAAGTTATGAAGGGATTTGGCTACAAACAAAGCCAAGGAGACCACACGTTGTTCATAAAACATTCAGAAAAGGGGAAGGTAACAGTTCTTCTGGTGTATGTGGATGATATTATAGCAACTGGGAATGATGAAAAAGAAAAGGAAAAATTGAAACAAAGACTAGTCCAAGAATTTGATCTCAAAGAGCTTGGAAACTGAAATATTTTCTAGGAATTGAAGTAGCATACTCTACCCAAGGAATCTTTATATCCCAACAAAAATACATAACCGATTTGTTGGCTGAGACAAAGACTATTGGATGCAGACCCGCAACAACTCCAATGGACCCCAATCACAAACTGAGTAAATCTGGAGATGAACCAGAAGTAGAAAAAAGGATGTACCTGAGGCTGGTTGGAAAATTAATATATTTGGCACATACCCGACCAGATATTGCCCATTCGGTAAGTGTAATAAGTCAGTTTATGCATGAACCAAAGGAGTCTCACCTTCAAGCTGCCTACAGGATTCTACATTACTTAAAAGGCACTCCCGGAAAGGGAATCCTATTCAAGAAGAATGAAAAATTGAACCTTGAAGCCTACACCGATGCAGACTATGCAAGATCTCTAATTAATAGAAGATCGACTACTGGATATTGTACTTTCCTAGGTGGAAATTTAGTAACTTGAAGAAGTAAAAAACAGAATGTAGTGTCTAGATCATCAGCTGAATCAAAGTTCAGAGCACTTGCTCAAGGAATATGTGAATTATTATGGATAAAAATTATTCTGGATGATTTGAAAGTTGATTTGAAGGGTCCCATGAAACTGTATTGTGATAATAAATCAGCAATAGAAATTGCACATAATACGGTTCAACATGACCGGACAAAACACGTTGAAATAGATAGATACTTCATCAAAGAAAAAGTAGACGAAGGTCTATTATGCATGGTGTATGTCCCATCCAGGCAACAAGTAGCTTATGTGTTAACAAAAGGTCTCAATAGCCCTATCTTCCAAGATCTTATAAGCAAGCTGGAAATGACCAATATCTATTCCTCAGCTTGAGGGGGGTGTCAGAATATGTGAATTTATTGCACAATTAATATAGCAATTATGTGTAATCCTGCAATTATGTGTAATCCCTAAAATTAAGGGATTAGGATTAGTAATTATTGGGCAAATTTCCTTTTATTAAGATCAGGTATTATTGGGTAGATATCTCCTGATTTAGAGACTTTATTTCAGGAGATTTTTTACCTTAATTAGACAATAGTTTGTTTCTTTTTAAACACCTATGTATTGTTTCAAAAGCATGAATGAGAGAATAATTAATTCCAGCATCCTACTACTGTTTTACAACAATGTCAAATCTCACCAATTAGAAAAAGACTAGAAAAAGACCCAACCAATGTTGAAGAGCCTACATCAACCAAGAGATAAGGCCAAATTATAGTAAATAACTAGATGCACATCTATCCTTACAAACTAGTTTTATATGATTGAATTAGGCTTAAATTACACTTTCTTAAGGTGTTATTAGAATTATTTAGAGTCTATCCTAGCAAGTTGTTCGGCCTCATGTCACATGTTCCTCGTCTCCCACACTCAGAGATGGTCAATCCTCAACATGAGGAGGTGTGTTGAAAAGTCCACCTCAACCAGAGATAAAATCAAATTATAATATATAAGCATGTGCAAATCTTACCTTACAAGTTGATTTTGTAGGATTGAGTTAAGCTTAAATTTCATTTTATTAATTGCATTATTTTTGTTTTTTCAATATAAATAAAGCCCATGGGCTGTCAAAGAAACACATGGTTTCAGCTCAAGTTTTTGTAGTTAAACAAGAACTCTACATTATTCCTGAGTCATTGTCAAATGGTTTCAAGCACTACATAGTAACCAAATTAGACCCAAAAAATCAACAAATATATTAAAAGAAAAACATTATTTCAGCCAACATGCATTCTCGTCATTTCTAGCTTACAGTTCCTTTTACTGCAACATCAAGGTCAGCATCATCAAAAACTATGCAAGGTGCATTGCCACCAAGTTCCAGAGATACCTAGAAATCCAAAAAACATGCATATAAGGGTAAAATATTCTTTTAAATATTAGATGCACAGACCCAGTATTTGAAGAAATTAATGACAAAATCAAAGCATACTTTTTTAACTGTCTCAGCTGAACCAGCCATTAATTTCTTTCCAACAGCTGTTGAGCCTGTGAATGTGATCTTCCTTACCTAAATAAGGTTGACAATTTCTTTCTCAAATATTCAATTACATTCACAAGGTAATTGCTTCATAAAATCAAATGGTCACTAAACCTGTGGACTTGCAAGCAAACTGTCTCCAATTTCAGGAGCATTTCCCATTACAACATTCACAACACCCTGTGTCATAAATACCACACCCATTAAAATCATAAACAAGGGTGAGAAGGATGAAAAAAAAAACACGGAAGGTTTATTATGGTAAAAGACTGGAAGAAGAAGACTCAAACATATAGCAACATAAGAAATGGGTAACTAAAGACTTTTGGAAAATTTACACAATCTAGTGGAAGAAACTAATGATGATTAGGGGTGTCCAAAGGAGCCAACTTAGTATTTCTCTTCTGAAGACCTACTTCACATACGCAACAAGTACATTGTACAGTACCAAAATATTAATAGTAAAACATTAAAGTTAGTAAAAGACAAAGGAAACAGAATAACTGCACACAGTTTAATATAATTTCCACATAAACACGTAGTAGATTACATTCCAAAGTATCAAAATGAACCACATACAAACATAACAATCAAGCTGTTGATTTATGATAAAATAACAATTTTCAATCAATTTAATTACAAAATTACAAAATTACAAAACATCACACCGAAAAAGATGGAGCCTTAGCAAAATATGCAATGAAATTTCATTACTGTCATAAAGATATCTTTAAGAAACTACCGCTGGTATTCCAGCTTGAATGGAGAGTTCTGCAGCAGCTAAAGCAGTGAGAGGTGTAAGTTCAGAGGGTTTTATCACCACTGTACAGCCACATGCAAGGGCTGGACCAACCTGATATATTAGAATGGGCCAAAAACTTGTAAAATCACTTAAAAGTAAAAATGGGTCAAATTTGGCTGTGAAGATTCAAAACTAAAGATACCTTTCGAGTAATCATAGCAAGGGGAAAGTTCCAAGGTGTAATTGCACCTACAACCCCTACAGGCTGCAAATTCCAAAGACATTAACATAATCCATCTACATAAATACTAGGAATCAGGACTATCAAGCTGATTAGAATCGGTAAAATCAAATTCTAGAACTTCCAGTATAAAGGACAACTGGAACAATAATTTCCCGCTGCATTCACATGCACTAAATTATTGGAAATCAAGACAAAAATATATGTTTCATTTGCTGAGGAAAAAGCTTCCTCAACAATCACAAGAATATTCCTTTTATTAAGAAGTGGACTTTAAACATAACTCAACCATATAAAACCAGTTTAAGGTGAATTTTGCACCCACTTATATATTATAAACTCATCTTATTCTAGTTAATGTGAGACTTCCAATACACCGCCTTCACACTGATGTATATTCATATCAAGTATAGAACTAGACATTATATCGGCTTGATAGCGAGTGGAACAATAGATCAAACAAACATCAAAATTTGCCAAGATAGGCTCTAATCCATCGATCATGTTAAGAAGTAGACTTTAAGCCTAACTCAACCCCACAAAATCGGCTTATAAGATAAGATTTGTACCCACTTATATATTATAAACTCGCCTTAGCGCTAGTCGATGTTTAATTTCCAACACCTTTCAAATACAGATGTATAAAAATATAGCTACAACCTAATGTCATTTCTTTTAATAAGAGGGGAGTATACTTTCCATTTGTGTGCCTCCTTGGATCCTACTTGACATATGACCTAAAATAAAATATTCAGTCACACTTGAACAATGGCATATTTTGGCTTTATTAATAGCCATTTTTCACATCAATATAATTTAGAAGCACCATTTCCCATTTTCTTCTACTAGAACATAGGAAATGGAGGGGTGGAAGAGAACTTAATTCGTACAAAAAGAATTTGTATATCTCACTTTTAGTACAATAAAAAACAAAGTTACAGTCTTAGTACAAAAATTTTAATTCCGTTAGTTTTATATTTAACCAATTAATGGTTAAGTTAAAGTAGTTAAACACATGTTTGGTCTTTTGTAAATGCCGTGTGTGTTTATTAAAGGAAAAATTAAATTAATATGCAATTATCCTTGAAAGGACTTCCTTTTTGCTTTGTAAATTTGAAAATCTTTAGTGATTCATTTAAGAATAATTGCATATTAACATAATTTTTTCCTTTAATAAATGCACATGACCAATACTAAATACCAAACACATGCTCAATTATACTAAATATACAAAGTTCAAACAAAACTAACAGAATTAAAATTGTTATAATAAGACTAGTTTTTCTTTTTCTTATTGCATTAAGATCACATGTTAATATTTACCATACTGAACTAACTATATACCCTAAATAAATAAGGCTATGTTGTTAGTCTGTGAAATTTAAGGTAATTCTGGTTATGCACTCAAATTTAAACAACTTTTTTAATCCTCAAAATTGGAAAAAGAATATGATTTTAGTCCCTAAACACTAAATTTGAGGCATTAAAATGAATTTTTAAGGGATTAGGGTTTGAGATTTAAAATTTAAAACCATTTTTAGTCCCTCAAATTTAGTACTTAAAAACAAACCCTATTTCAATAAATTTGAGGAAACAAAAAAGAACCTTTTTATTTGACGGACTAAAAGGGGATTTACCCAAATTTCAAAACCTAAGAACATAATTAAACCATAAAACAAACAGGGAAAATAAAGACAACAATTAAATAGAGCTCTCAATCCCAATATGTATATATTAAGGAGACTTCAATAAAGAGACTTTTTGAAGCCACAATCAGAAATAAAATATCAGTTGTGAAAGAAACACGAATGATGAAAATGTCACTATTATGAATGCATCAAATGGAAATACAATAGAATAAAAGTTCCTACTGCCAAGAGCTAGGGCCCTTTGAAGCTACAAATGCTCCCCACCCATGAATAACTATCCAAAACATGTAATGCCCCCTCTTATACCACTAAGAACCTTATAACAGAATTTTCTTCACAACCAATCCACTACTCATTCTCCTTCTCTACCCCCAATAATTATTACCTATTTCCCTTCCTGTTTGATCTGGAATAAACTCTCCACATTGCTGACCAAGAGACTGGACCTGAGTCCACAAATGGGGTCCTAACATTGTCACTTCTTGAACAACATTCATGTCCTCAGGTATAAAACGTTGAATCTGACTCCAAAAATTGAACACCTTCGCCCAAATGACTTCTTCAAAAGCACCAACAATTGGGAACTAAATCCCCTGCTTTGGTTATGCTACAAGCTGCCACTATTGCCTCCGAATCAAAGGAACCTTCTGTGTCACCCTTCAAATCAGTAGGCTGATCCTCTTCAACTATAAAACTTCTAACAACCTTCTTTAACAAATAAACATGGAATACTGGATTAATCCGACAACTGAATTTTGTCCGCCACTGTTCCTATTCTTTCAATAATTTGGAAAGGACCATGGTACCAAGGAGCAAAGTTGGAAATGCAAGCTTCAACTGTTTTATGCCCATGGGGCCATAAGATGAGAAAAACAAATCTGCTAACTCAAAAACTCAAAGCATCCTCCCAAATTGAGTTATCCAACACATAGAACCAATTTGTTAGAAACCACAATCAGAAATAAAAGATCAGTGGTGGAATCAGGAAAATGAGTGTATTATGAATGCATAAGAGGAAATGCAATAGAATTGAAAATCCTACTGCCAAATGCTAGGCTCCTTCAAAGGAACAAATGCTCTTTACCAATAACTAACTATCCACAATCGTTAATGTCCCCTCTCATCCCAGTGACCTTCACAACCAACCCACAACTCACTCTCACTACTACCTCAGCAATTGCTCCATGCTTCCCTTCCTATTACTTTAGTAATAAACTCTTCATATTATGGGCCTAGTGACTGGGCCGGAGTCCACGACTAAGGTCCTAACAAAGACCGTGGGCCATATAGTGGTCATAAAAAGGATTTTGATTCATGACATGTTTAAGCTGAGAAGAATCCTTAAAGATGATAGACATTTCATCTAAACCAAATGCACCATAGAGTGGCATAGAAAGCCAAATCCCATTATCCCCTAAGCCATACCTTATTGGTTAATGTATAATAAAATTGCTGAAATAAAAATTTAAGACACCGAGTCTACCTGCTTAAGAACAAACAATCTCCGATCAGATAAAGGTGCAGGAATTATATCCC
Organism: Vigna umbellata; assembly: GCF_029865625.1. NCBI lineage: Eukaryota > Viridiplantae > Streptophyta > Magnoliopsida > Fabales > Fabaceae > Vigna > Vigna umbellata. The sequence goes on along the minus strand of NC_142167.1, from coordinate 4,587,464 downwards.
CATATACACGTTTTGCCTCCTCAGCTGAAAACTCAATAAATCCAGCCCCATAGTTTATCTGTAAAATAGTAAGTTACATATATATTGTAACCATAATGAAATTCAATCAGGGAAAATACATAAGAAAGAAAAGGAAAAACAATTGGCCAAGTACCAAACGATAGAAGTTCACCCATTATGTACCTCACCAATAGACTCTTTAAGAGTTTTCCCCTGCTCCAAGGTTATAAGTTGTGCAAGTTCTTCTTTATGTGCCATTAGCAAATCATACCTTGAAAATTGAAGAGAAAATTAACAAGACGTAACTATTATCACAAAAAAAAAATACAAAATCGGGAACTTCCATCATGATAGGTCAAGCTATATTGCATAGAAACATATGCAGGCTTCATGAACTCATGAAATCAAAAGAGAAAAACCATACCATTTCCTCAAAAATTTGCTTCTTTCAGCAGCAGTGGTTTTGCTCCATGCTACAGAGGAAATTTTAGTCATCATAATATTATCATGGTCCAAAATGGCAGGATTTCATCTTTTGCTCAGAGAACCAAGAACTAATACATCATTAATATATTAGCAAAGGGTATGACTATTGTTAAACAATAAGAATAGAGAGGCATCGTTTTAAATAAATGTTAGATATTACTATGAACCTTGGCATCCCAGAGAGGCTGGCACCCCAACACTCAACAAGCATATGCCATCACAAGGAAAGCTATATACAAATGGGAAAAAAACATACAAAAACATGGAGGGACCAAACTAAACTCATGCTCAAAAGCAAACGACCATTATCCCACAAAGGGTACAGCTAAAAACCAAAATCAAGGAGTTCGTTAAAAAAAATCTAAACTAATAACACGAAGAATGAAACTAAACCACTTAAAAAATAGTCTATCATAAATCCCAAGATTTGCCAAATCACCAACACAATGATTGTCTTCCCAATAAATACGAGAGACCTTAAAGTTCATATCTATTAGGTTTCTTGGTATCAACAAACCTAGATACTATCTCAAAATAAATAATCACAACAGGTTTATGAATTCTCACAGTGAGAAACAGTTTTATTGAATGGAAAAACATTGAAAGCAATCAACAACAGTCAAGGGAAAACATTCCCTTACACAAGACAGATCCTATTTCTGAAATAAACACTCAACAACCAACCAAAATACACACCCACCTCCTTAAAAGACATAAACAAAACATAACTGACAAAGCAAATTGTCAACAACCAAAGAAAACTACCCCTAACGGCTATGAAACTCCTCCTAACTCCCCCAACCACCACTTACTAACTATCGTGTTTATTTTTTCTAATGTAAACCTTCCAAGACCTATCAATACTGCCAGGGGTCTGAAAAACCTTGTCCTCAAAGTTGAAATCAAGAAATTGATCTCTATTCAGTGCTTCTTCCTCTCAAATTGCGTTGTCAGGACCCCCTCCTTCATTCAACATGTACATATGGAACATTGAGGCCTTGCAAAGAGCGATCAAAAACCTTGAGAGGGACACAACTTGACTCCTTGTACTGCAGCTCACCTGGAGATTCCTACTCTACAGTGAAATGGTGATTCTCCACCACGAGCTTAAGTTGGGAAACATGAAAAACTGGATGTATCCTTGCATATTCTGGCAATTGAAAACGAAAAGTGACCTGACCAACCTGCTTTAGGACTAGAAAAGGCCCATAATACCTGGGTGCAAGTTTAGGATGTAATCTGGTCGGCATAGACATCTGTCTGTGAAGTCGAATCTTCAAAAGTACCCAATCTCCCACCTGAATTGTAGTTGCCCGCCTTTTCTTATTAGAAAATTTCACCATCTGAGCTTGGACTCGTCCAAGGTGAAATTTCAGTTGCTTAAGTGCCTTATGCCTGTCCTTAAGGTCCTGCGCTACTGCTTCAATTGACGTTTCACCGGGAACAAAACGGGACATGGAAGGAGGTGGACGGCCATAAACTATTTCAAAAGGTGTAAACTTGGTTGATGCCTGAAAACTGGTATTGTACCAATATTCAACCCATGGAATAAAGAAATTCAAGTCTTTGGTTGTTCAGAACTTTTGAGCAAGATAATGTTTAGTTGGACAACACCATCCTTATCATTATCTATGATAACTATGTCATCCACGTAAACAATAAGATAGATACATCCTTAGGGAGAATGACGATAAGATATAGAATGGTCAGCCTAACTTCATATCGTTCCAAATCATTGGATGACAATCTGAAAATTCCCAAACCATTCCCAAGATGATTGCTTGAGGCCACATAGGGACTTGTGAAGATGACATCATATCATTCCCCTGGAGTACAAACTCAGGTGGTTGTTCCATGCAAACTTTCTTACAAAGATCACCACATAGAAATGTATTCTTAATGTGAAGTTGAAACAGTCCAATCATAAATAGTTGCATTGGAGAAAAAAAGTCGAAATATATAATTTTGGCAATAGAAGAGAAAATATCAATAATCTTGGTCATAGATTTGTGTGTATCCTTTGGCAACTAGATATACAACGATCAACTTTATATTAGGTCTTCTTGGAACATTGTACAACCACCAACTCCTAAAACAGTATTTGTTAGCTACAAGAGGAATCAACTCCCAAGTACCACTACTTTGAAGGGCATGCATTAATTATTGTTTGTCACCATTTCAGGTGAGATTAAACTTCACTTGAAAACTTAGGAATTGGAACAGAAATTAACAAGACTGAACAAGTATAATGTATGATAGAAAGTAATGATAATTGAGTTATGAGTAGAACGTGTACCTTTATGAGTAGTAATTGGCCAATCATTTCAAAGGAGAGCGGATTTAGTACAAGGGATGGCCTCCTATATCATTATGTCAAAAATGGGTCATGTACTAGAATTTCAACAGGTCACAAATGACATTGATATACCCCCATCAAGGTATTGGAAGAGCATCCTGATTTAAGGCAGATTCATGTGAACATTGATAGTAGTGGGGAAGTAAATAAGTCACCATTAGAAGAAACAGGTGTATGGTACAAAATAGACTCAAAGAAAGACATAAGCAAACACAACATACTAATTAAGATTAGGAGAGAAACTTCAATACCATTGTTGTAAACAATGATATCCCACAATGACACATTTGAACAATCGAGGAGAAAGTTTCTCTTTGACCAAGTATGAGGTTATGTACAAAACATGTGGAAGAAGACAGTATAGAGGACAATGAAGAAAAGAGACAACATGGGGTACCCTATAAATTAGGACAGTTGATGACATCTAGTTGTGAGATAACATGTTCTAAGGACAACCACCTTCCAAAAACAATGAGAAAGATGACTATGAAGAAGTGTCCGAGTAGTTTCTATAAGATGTTTGTTTTCAAGTTCAACCACTTCATTTTGTTGAGGGCTATGAGGACAAGAAGTTCGATGAAAAATACCATTAGATGTCATGAACTACTGGAATTGATGAGACAATAATTCACGGGCATTGTCACTACTAAAACAAAATGTATGAATATACAAAATTGTGTTTTGATTTCTAAAAGAAATCTAAAATATAGAAAACGCCTTTTATCGATTTTTCATAGCCAAATTCAAGTACATCTAGAATACTCATTAATTAAGGTAACAAAATATTTGAAACCACAAGGAATAACAATATGTGAAGGACCCCAAATATTAGAGTGAACTAGTTAAAAAGGAGACAAAACTAGTTTATTCAGTGTCGCAAAAGACTGACAAATATGTTTTCTTAACTAACATGACTCACAATTCAAACTAAACAAATGTTCCACACTCAACACCATCTTCTGAAATTTTGTCAACTCAAGGTCTCTTAATTGTGTGCATGAACTATCATTGAGAGACCATCATGCCTAATATCTAGTCTAGCAATGTAACTTATTTCTATTGAAAGTGAAGATAATGTCATTGAATTGGGTCAATCGAATGTTAGACTGTAAATTACAAGGATAGTTAGGGGCATAAAGAACAAAGTCAACAAAAAAGGATGGACCAGGTTGGGTAGTACCAATGCTACAGGTTTGTGTTTGTCAACCATTAATAAAAGTTATAACAGGAAAATTTATAGCAGTCGTAGTAGTAGTAGTAAAGGAGGAGGAAAGAGAATGATTACTAGATATACAATCAGTTCCACTAAAGTCAATGACCTAAGGACAAAGAGAAGGACAGGGAGAGTGACAACCAAATGAATTACTCATGTTCTTAAACTCATACTTAATCGTTGCAATATTCCTTCTGTCAATAAAAAAAAGTTATTGATTTATGGTCTTCTTGTTGTAAAGGGAAGTCCCATAGACTTCCTTCTTCTACCTCTAAAACTGTTTACACAACTCCTTTGTACTTAAGTTTTACTAAGCTCTAGGGACCATCGCATTTTGGTTACACATACTATGTTACCTTTGTTGATGCACATTCTAAGTTCACAAGGATTTATCTTTTAAAGTCCAGATCTGTAACTCTTTCAGTTTTTCAACATTTCGAAAAATAAAGAATATAAAAGATATTATTTTCTCTCTATATATGTATATCTTTCCGTTACACTATCACAATATTCCCCTTTAGGTTGTTATTTCCAGCTGTCACTTTTCGGTGATTCTATTTTGGTTTTTGGTCTTTTTGCTTTCGAGGGTAGCTACTATAAATGCTCCCTTTGAATTCTGCTTTACGTATCACAGAAATGATAATATATTACATAGTTTCTTCTGGTTTTATCTTTCTCTGACAAGAGATAAACTATTATTTTGATAAACTTCACCACAAAGCTTAATGAAATACGATAAAAAGAGATTATAAAAATAAGCTATTTTCCAAACGCCCCTTATGTTTCTTAGGAAAGACATATTTAGTTTTGGTCACTACTTGTAGTCTGAAATATACCAAACTGAAAAGTTTCATAAAGAGCTCGAATAAGCTCCTTATTGGCTCCTCCAAATACACACACACCCTAAGTATCTTAGGAAACGGCATATATATTGAGGAATTTCTGTTAATATATTTTAATATTATCCTATATTTCTGTTCGTAGCTTAAAATATAACATACAGCATCAAACTGGGATGTTTCATACATCGATATGCAGTATAGGCAGCAGAAATTGCATCATTCGTCTCTCTTCCACCCATGCATGCCACATCTGCAATAGATTCACCAGTTGCTGGATTATAAACCTGCCACGGCATCAAATATATAAGATGCTAAAACAATAACACTATTAAAACAAAGAAATTTCAAGTAAAAAGCAGGCTGCATGGTTACACTACTATTATCAGTAACATTAATAGACCACGAAGCAGCAAGTACATGCTGCATCTCTTCCATTGCACTTTTCCAAAAAAACATTGGAAGAAGAATAAGAAGAGAAAAAAGAAAACATCAAGTATACCTTTATGGTTTTTCCATCATAAGCGTCACTCCATTTCCCTCCAATAAGGCCCTGAGTCCTCAGCAATCCAGAACTATTAAGCTTGGAAGCAACACTCTGTGCATCCATGCTCATCTGCCATTCAAATAAACCTGACCCATGAACAAGTAACAAGAATATCCCAAACAATAGTAATAAAATAACAAACACCCATTTATTAGGCTTAAGTATCTTTATTTTGGTCCTCTAATGATAATTACATCAAACTACTCATTCAAATATCAATTTTGGGCACAGAACTATTAACAATACTAATAAGAAATCAGATTCATGTCGCTCACACTTTAAACAAAGAATTAAATGTTGCTTGTAGTGTCGTCATTCAAACATGGATTATCCTATAATTGAAAATTGTTGACTTTCGTAATAATTACTTTAAGAGTCAATTGAAGAGTGATTGATTTCTAAGGACAATATAGTTGAAAATTATAGAATTTTACTTTAAACTCATTAAAAAGGTTAAGATAAGCGTAAAACTTCCGTTATATCAACATTATCCTCTTGAACAAATGGATGAAAATATGTCCAATGCAGGTAAAAAGATTGAAACTTTGTAATCAAATTCAAACATTAAGACACGGTGAGAAGTGGGTAGGTCAGAAAATGAAAACGGTGCAAAAGTGAAAAGACGGAAAGGGCTTGCCTTTCGGGTGAGAGGAAGAGAAGAGGACAGCATCTGCATCTGCATCTGCATCCGCATCTGAACAGAGAGAAGATGGGAAGGGCGAGAGAGAAGCTTTGACGATCGCAGTGCCATGCAGCAAAGGTTCCGTGCCGCCATTAGCGATTGTTTCTAATTGTCTTACGAAAATGAACCAGCAAGAGTGTCACAAAGGTTAATGTGGATGCATGATTGGTATAAGTTAATCTAAATATAAGGAATGAATGCCACAGATGTGGTGTTAATTGGGATCAGTACAACCGTTCCGGTTAAGTCCGCAACAGACAAGTTTTAGGTTGCTTTCCAGCGGCAAGTCGAAAGTAACCCAAATTTTGTGGATTACTTTGTCTTTTAAAAACAATTAGGTTGGTTATTTTATTCTGACACATGTGCTAAGTGTATTCACCGGTGATAAATATAAATAAAAAAATGTATTATAATAATTAGAGGAAAAAAAACACATGCGTCTGTTCACTTTTCTATTAATAATAAAAAAATCATTTTATCATATAATTATTTTAAAAAAATAGATATAAAATAACTAATATTTATAATTTTATTATATGTAATTAATTACATTTAAAACAATAATAAAATAATAGAAATAATCAAATAATAAAATAATTTATATAAACAATGATAAAAGAAAAGTTAAATAATGGTTAAAATGGGTCCTATTAATACAATTATACTATTAATTAAAGCATGTTATAATTGATATTAAAATAAAAGTTACATAGATATAATTTGTTTATATATCCTTATACTTCTCTAGACATAGATTTATATATTTTTTCAATATAACAAAATTAAGTCGCATATTCTAAGGATAGAATGTTTTGAACTCTTTATACAATTATAGGTAAATAAACACACAACCAACATCATAGAAACTTAACACTCACTTCCTACATATCACATAAGGCTTGACTTGCTTTACTACTAAAAGTGTAACATCTCAAATTAGTAAAACTTTTTTACTAATTAAAGCATCTCATAATTGATATTAAGCATAAAAACTACACAAGTATGTTTCATGTATACATTATTCCTCAATAATGTACAAAAGAAAGTTTTCAAAAACATAATACTTAAAGGAAAGAAAGAGAAAGTTTATGCAATACAGTAGAAACTAACTTAAGTAGTTTTCATTATCTACACTTCTCTAAGGCTATCTCACTACTAATGCACATCACTTACAATATCATATTAACATCAAAGGCACATATAAATGCAGCTTTGAAAACACACTTGAACAATATTTTTGAGTTTGTTTTTTCTTAAAAAATAACTTGACTAAGAAGTAATGATATATAAAGAACTAGACCTAAACATATGATGTGACCGAATGAAAAATATGAAGAAACGACTCAAAAAAGACTAAGCACATGTAAACATGTTATACAACACATTTAAGAGAATTTAGAAGACACAAAAAAGTAATCAAAACTACCAAAATAGAACTTGGAAAACATCAAGGACAATATTATTTAACTTTGACCTTTGTTGATTGTTTTACTCATAATTTTATACACGGAATTCCAAATGAGATTATTATTATTTTTGTTGGAAACTAAAATTAAATAGGACTTTCATTTGACTAAAAACACGTATTTTTTTGGACCTCTAAGCTAGATGCAGTTTTATTTTAAAAATCATCAACATTTACTGCTATAATTGTTTTGTGTGTAAGGGAGGTTGTTTTAGACCATTCAAAGATAGCAACAATAAGAGAATGTTAGGAAAACACAAGGAAAAATAAAGATAACCTAAGCTTGGATTGCCAAATTATGGAATAAGCTCCTCTAACCTATATAACCCAATGGGAGACTCCGAAATGGGTAGTGGTTTGCAAAAGCTTGATGTTGGTGAAAAATGGTGTTCATGTAGTCATTTTAATGTGATGAGATGACTTCTCCTCCTCTAAAATATAGGACTCAAGCAAGGGGAAGAGACCACTATGGCTAATGGCTCATAAGCTTTTAAAAGGTTTGCTCTCCAAGCTAGATTTTTACCCTAAATACATGTGTCTCCTTGGGGCCCAAATCCTCTGTGCCTAAAACCCTACACTATAATCCAAGACCTAAATACAAGATCCAAAAGAAACCTTAAACTACTCGGCCAATTATACAAGGCTTAAAATAAACCTAATCTAGTAAGAACTCATTTATGACCCATGATGATAAGAGTTTGGGTCCACCTTCCACAAATGACTCCAAGTCTTTTTTAATATGTTTGGCCATGACTAAGGGTATGTCATCATATTCTTTATTTCCCCTTTTCTCTCTTGTTTTTTCTCTTCCCTTCCCTCCAACTTCTCTTTAAGTATTTTGACTCCATTTCTCATCTCTTTTAGAATAGGATTGCATCTCATAATAGTTGAGAAACCAAGGACATTCCTATGTAATCAGATTTCCAAACAAAAAAAGTTATTATTTATTTTAATGATTCTTTATTATCTTCATTTTCTTATAATTTTGTCACCAATGTTAGTATGGTTAGTTAAGAAAAATTACCCTTTCAACTTGAATAAGCACATATTGAAATTTGGTTTTGTTAGGATACTTTATACTAGGTTCCTAAATTTGGGGTAACTTTGTGTTTGAACTATGACTTTCTTTGGAATAAAAAATTATAGATAGAGAAACTATTTATATTTTTGATAAAATATTAGGATAGATGATCTAAATGTGAAGGTGACTTATTTACAAAATTTTAGTTTTTATGCAGGGATGATGTCTTGTTTTACAATTGTTTGAATGCTTTGAAATTAAATGTTATTTAAGTTTTAATTAATAAATGATCGATTTTACAATGCTTACATTGAACACTCTCAATGAGAAACTTATTTAGTGGTTGGATTATGCTTGTTCGGGTATATAATTATTAGACTAAGTTTTGAATGAGTAAAGTTAATTTCTATACTTTTTCATATATTAATTTATGAATTTAATGTGAATGAAAACACACGTTGAATTTTAATAATTAAGGTTGAATCGGGATGCAAGAAATATGACAACTAAGCAAATTATAAATTATATTGATCATTTTGAACTATTTAAAAGTTTTATTTGTTAAAGTGGTTTTAAATAAAAAATTTGAAAACTGTTTTGTTTGCTCAAGTGAAAATAGTATTCCAACTCAACCTTATTTTTGGTCAATTTTTTGCTCAAACAAATTTATTTATTTATATATTTTCTTATTGTCTCTAATAAATTGTATGTGGTTTTTTTATTATAAATGTAAAGTGAATATTAATTTGCTTATTTAATTGATTTATGATTTTGTTCAGATCATGTATTGTATATGAAAGTGATTGTTTTAGACTATTAGTAATAACTCTATGAAATTTGTGATCACTTATATGATATGACATGATATTAAAACTATGGTTTGATTTGTGTATTGTGTTGTAACATAAATCTTATTTTGATGATAATTTAAGTCATATAAACTTTAATATTAGGTGGTAAAAAACTAAAGGAGAATTTTTACACTATAACATATGTGAATGCACCAACTTAGATTGTAATGAATGTTAAGTTATCCATTACCTATTTAGTTCACTTATAAATCTAACTAGTAGTTTAAATCAAATATTAGTTTTTTAATTGAACATAATTAATATAAGTCTTTCAGAAGATATCAATTGATATTTTATTTATTGAATATATTTAATGTATAAATTCATATATAATCTTTATAACTTTTTATATTGGTATATTAATGGAATTATGATTTTTGTATACTGATATATTAATGGAATTATGATTTTTGTATATTAGTGTATTAATGAAATTTAATTGTTTTTTTTATTAATCATAATATTTCCTTATATATATATATATATATATATATATATATATATAATTTGTATTTTAAAATCTTATATAATTATGTAAAAGGAGTTACAAAATTAATCAACATAGAAGTGAAAAGTAACACTTATTCCTAACATTAAATAGGAAAACATAATAATTTTTTTAAAGATAATTGGTTATATGGAATTTACTTGAATAGATAAAACACTAGATGTTTTATTAAGTAAAATTAAATAACGAGGATTCAAATATTTTTTTACAATAGAAAATGTTATATTATAAAATAACAAAATTTTAAACCTACGTAAAAAAAGATGTAAATTGAAATGCAGGACAAACGATTTTTATATATCTCTATAAAAGAAATTGAATTTTCCCATTAAAACACCTAACCTGAACACGGTGATTTTGACTCCATTTTGAAACTAAGAACCCGTTTGAAACGAAGCCTCAAAGATCAGTCTTTCATTTGTCAATCAATACAGCAAATTTAATCAAAATAAAATACAGAAGATTTAGGAAAATAAATATTTAACCAAAAAAAAAAAATGAAGAGTGAGTATTTGAGAAAGTCTAAGCATGGATGGGTTAAAGTTAATTTGTCGTTTTTTTTTAAATATTTTTTATTTAAAATAATAAAAAATATTAACTCAATCAAGAATTCTCTAACTGTTAAACTCCTGTATATTATTATTTCACTGGATCTTCAACAAGTTTCGAGTTTCTATAACTTAATTCCAGAAACTCAATTATAAAATTTTGGCAAAATCAAAGACTTGTAATAAAAAAGGTCAGTGTAAATGAAAACCTAAATAAAATTTCTTAAACGATTGAAAAAGTTATTCACATTCTGAAGTTTTAGCCAAATGCACCAAAACAAAAAGCGTGCCTAAGCTTTTCGGATAAGCAAACAAGCGTGCGTAATTGCATTGGCGTTATTTTGACTGTCTCTGTTTTGGGCACCTTTGCGTTCTTCTTCTGTGCTCTTTCTTTTCTTCAATTCACAGCAAAGTTAGAGAGCGAGAGGGAAAGCAACCGAATACGCTTGTAACTTCCCTAATTACAAATTCCCCATTTTCACTACGAATCTCGAGGGTTTTATTGGAATTGAAAGGTCTCTGATCGATTCTGATTCGGAAAATGGCTTCTTCAAGTGCAGCCGGTGCTGGATCCACCGATCCCACAGCTGCAAGAAGAAACACCAAGCGACCCAAGTGTAATGCACTCTGATCTCTCTGATCTATCGTCGTTTTTCGCCCTTTTAGCTCCGTTTTCAGTGACCCTTTTCTCTATTTTTGGTTTGTGATGGAACTTTCGTATTTATTTTTGTTTGAGTTAAATTGAGTATGTGTTCGGGGGAAAAGGGGTTTTGGGTTTTATTTAGGTGCTTGTGAAAGGTGTATCGCTTGTGATAGTTCTCGTGTTAGTATTTAGTGCCTGATTGTTCCTAAATTGATATAGCCTTTGATGGAGTTCTATTTCATGAAGATACGATACTTTGTGGAAGCTAATGTCCATTTTTTTTATTTGATTTGATTTTCGGGTGTCGGTGTTTGTGTTCCAAGAGGCTTCTGATGTGAATCGGTGTTTGTGACTTAATGGAAGAGTTTCATGCAGTTGGATAGTGTGTGATGATTTTACAACAGTTTTTTTTTTTGTTTCTTTTTGCTCTTTTGGGTAGCAACAGAAAATTGAACTGATTAGAGCTCTTTTTGAAAATACAATGCCTTTCAGATTCAAAGTTTACCCAGCAAGAACTTCCAGCGTGTAAGCCAATTCTCACGCCACGAGCGGTAACACTAACTACTACTTCTTTTTTAATTCACTGCTTGTGACTTTATGTGTACTTAAATGCTTTTGAGTCCTTTTCTGTTGTCGTGATATTTCTGGTACTTAATTTAAGTTTTTGATGCAGGTTATTTCTGCATTCTTGCTTGTCAGCATTGTATTCGTTCCTATTGGAGTTGCTTCGCTAATTGCTTCGAGGAAGGTTATGTTGAGTGTTGTAAATTTGGTGACCTTATGCTCATAGTTGTATATAATGCTGAGTTCAACTTTCATTTTCTTGTATATGTCAGGTTGTTGAAATTGTTTTTAGGTATGAATCAACGTGCATACCAAATAATGTTACTGACAAGGTAGCATACATTCAAAGTTCTGCGAATAAAGCATGCAACATAACACTTCATGTAAATCTCCTTCGCACCTGTTTATCCATTTCATTTAACTGAATTCTTTCTATTAAATTTGTTCCTATGATTGACAATAAATGGAGTTCTCATTGAGGCAATCTTTTCTTTTCTTAAAACAATTTTCTTTTGAAAAGGTGCACAAGCATATGAAGTCACCTATTCATGTCTACTATCAGCTTGACAACTTTTACCAGAATCATCGCCGGTATGTAACAACCCTTGTCTTCATGCTTTAGACATTCATTTCAACTGTTTCTAATCCACATTTACAAAGTGAGGGAAAAAGGTCCTTCCATGAAACAAGGATATCCTGGTTCTTTCTTCACCAGTTTTCCCAAATATTTATTGGATAGGGGACTATCCAGAAACTGATGCTTGTCCTCCGCCTTTTCACAATGCTTCTTCTCTCAAGCTTATTCTCATAACATTATTTAACGGTCTTGAAATTTTATAAACCTAATGTAAAACTAATTTTCCAGTTTTACTCTGTACTCTGTATCATAGTAGGTAAATCCCTGATAGTAGTGTGGAGCAGCCAAGCCTGTAAAAAGGCCATAATGGTGTAGGTATAGCAGCTTGGACTATCCTTACACCAAATAATGCCCATAGTGCATATAGTTTTTCATACATACACAAAAATTTATCAGAATACAACTTCATTGCCCATTTTGTGTATGACAACATTTCAACGATCAATGTGAGTATTCCACATAATTTGACTGACAACCCCAGCTACAAAGGAAAGATTAGGTCTTGTGGTTGTGAGGTAAATGTTTCCCAACCAATCTCCTATATCTCTTAAGATCTATGAACAACTCACCATGATCACTCATTGGCGTTTGATTCAGATCCTTAGGAGTATCAATGGGCCTACACTCAATCTTGCCCATTTTCTCCAAAGTATGTAGGGCATATTTTCTTTGTGATATCACAATTCCTTCCTTTGATTGGGCCACCTCAATACCAATAAAGTATTTTAAAAAACCATGACCTTTGGTTTGAAAGTGGCATAATGAGTGCTTTTTCAGTTGGGAAATTTTAGCATCAGTTCTTGTAATCACAATATCATCAACATTAACAACTAGATACACATGTTTCTCAAGGAATGTAGCAATAGAACATTGAATGATCTATTTCTTATTAATCCCAATTTCAACATATGACTAAATTCTGCAAACCAGGCTAAAGGAGATCGTTTGGACCATAGAGATCTTTGCAATTTGCATTCTAAACTAAACTTTGTCTGGGCAACAAACCTAGGTGGTTGCTTCGTATAGATCTCCTTTTCCAATTCGCCATGAAGAAGGGCACTTTTAATGTTGTGTTGATGGGGAGTCCAGTGACAAATGATAACCATTGAACGATAGTGATTTTGGCCACAAAGAAAAGGTATCACTATAATTTAGACCATATTTCTGAGTGTATCTCTTATCCACTAATTTGTCTTTGAGGTGATCAACTTCACCAGTACATCCAATTTTAATAGCATAAACTTGTTTACGACCAGCTGGTTTCTTTCCAAGAGGAAGAGCAGCAACCTCTAGGTTCAAACACTTGCATTTTAGCAATCATGGCTTGTCACAATCTTGGATAATCAAGTGTTTCATGAATGTTTTTGGGAATAGTAAGTGAAAATACAGAGGAAACAAAGGAAAAATACAAGGGGGATAATCAATGATTGCTCAAAAAGTTGTAAGTGGGATTGGGGTTCTAAGTAGACCAAATACGTGTTTTACGTGTGATAGGCCAACCTGAATTATCATCATTAGGATCCAAAGGATAGTTTGATGGTGAAGGACACAAATCAAATGACTCCTTAGATACTTTACTATTGTTTGTGGTAAAATGTGGTTGATTTTTCTCTTGGTGAGGTATGAAAACAGGAAAAACACAAGAAGAAAGAGTCAAATTGTGTTTTAATTTTCTTTAAGCTTTTTCGTGAATTGTGACAAACTATCATTTATTAACTTTTGCGTTTGGTAAAATGCAACCAACGCAACTTTACAACTTAACTAATTTTCATGTTTTAAAGTGTTTGGCTTATGTATTCTCTCAATAACTCTCTTTCTCAAGTCAGTACAAACAATAATAATATGCAATGTTAAGGGATAGGAAGAAAGAGAAATACAAAATGCTTTTAGTGGTTCGTCTGACCAGCAAACTACATTAGGTTCTCAATCAATAGATCAGTGCTATCAAAACTCGGTTATGGTGGTGCCATGGCGGAAATTGGTGGCGGTTTTGCAACCTATTGCCAGAACAAAGCGATGGAGAATTGAGTTTCTCATGGCGGACCATGGTGGCTTCTTTTTGTATAACGATTGGAGGGAGCGAAACGGGTATAGTAGAAAATGCGGGGGGAGTGGCATGGAGAAGTAAGAAAGGCAGCAGTGTGGAGAAGAAACCCTATTCATGAAGGGCAGTAGGTGCATAGGAAGGAGAAGAAACCCTAAATGGAAGGTTGTTGTTTTATTTTTTTCTTCTGTTGGGTATAAAACCCAAGTAATACATACTTAAAAATTGGGTCAGGCACAATAAAAGCATTCAACTTAGTACCTGAACCTAATACCAACGCCTCTCCTTCTTCAACCTCATTATCCTTTGTCTCACCAATCGCCCTCCTCGCCGGTCACTGCCGCCACCAACTACCCTCGTGGCCGGTCACCGCTAGCCTCTGCATATTGCATGACTTTTTTTATTTCAAATTATTTTTTTCAAATGCCACCTGCATTTTTTAATTGTTTTTTCTTCTCCACTTTTGTATTTTCTGAAAAAATATACCTATTTTCAGCAATAATAATGCCCAATGACCAGCACAATTCAAGAGCATCCCACAAAATATACCTATTTTTCATTATAGTTATATTTTTGTACTTTTTTAAATGCGTATAGTATATTTCTTTTGACAACAATGTTTTTGCCATAGCTTGATATAGTTTCCATTATAACTTTATAAAGGATTCTTGGGGTCTTTGATATTTTTCGTTATCCGATATAGATAACACTCTAATAGATTAAGTATCACTAAGCAGATTAATGTTGCAAAGCAGAACACGAGTATTTTTGGGCTTGTAGCTATTCCTGGCTAATCTTTTGATTATTGTTTGGGCTTGTAACAACTCCTAGTTAACCCTTTGAGTATTGTTTGGACTCGTAACCACTCTTGGCTAACCTCGTCCAAGTATTCTTTTAACAAGCTAATTCTAGCTTAATCAAATATTCTTTTCACAAGCCATCTTTGGCGTAACCAAATATTTTTTTCACAAGCCACTTTTGTCTTAATCAATTATTTTTTTACAAGCCACTTTTGGCTTAACTAATACGATCCTGTCCAAGAAAGAGCACAATCTTTTCTGAATTTGAATCCTCTAGGGGCACAATAAAAATAAATCAGAGACGAACGCGGAATAAGATAGAGATGGAGATGCCACAATCTAGCATATTGATAAGTCAAGGAAGATTCACCACAAAGATGTTAATCTTTGATAAGAATCAAAGTTCTAAACCAAGAACCAAGAGAATCCTCTCTCAAAAATGCAAATGCATATATTATGACTCCAAAAGTGTCTACATATGTATTTGCTGCCCCTATATATAGGTATAAATGTTTAAGGCACCTAAGAAACCCTAAAAGAAAGCCCAAGGATATTGGATCCAAAAATAACTTAAAAAATAGAAACAAATTGTTTGCAATTAAAATAAAAAAAATACAATTTATTTAATTTCCTAAATTATTCTTCATTTGTGCTCATGATCTTCACGTTCTTTAAATTCCTCTCTTCATGGAAGATTATAACATTCAAGATTTAAGGAGACGTGTTTTGATCTTTGATCTTTGACCTTGTCATAGATCTTTTGAATTGCAAATGTTCTTCTTCAAGTTCTTCTCATATATGTTTCAGGAGATAGTCCTTTATCATTAACATAACATTGACAAAGAAAACAAGATTAACCAGCAAAGATATGAACTGAATATATAAGTATAGAAAATACGATTTGGAGAGTAATTCATCTCTCAGCTCATTCATTCATTTATAGGAGTTCCTTACATCAAAGAAACACAATGATGTAATGTTCAATCCTACCCGAATGTGTCAGATGGGTAATACTATGCATAAGTTAACCTATTCTAACAAGTTAACCCATCTAAATAAGTTACACAATTCTGACAAAGTTGCAACTATCGTTACATATATTTAAGCTGTAATGTAACTGTGATTCTGTTACGTAACTTCTACAACTATATGGAATTGTTAGATAACAAATTATTATTTGTATGGCATGTAAGGTATAGAGGCATCCACATATATGATGTTTTCCTCCTATACTCTTCTTTTTATTTAGAGTACATTGCCATTTTAATGTCTTTGATTGGTTATTTTCCTCAACTGTTTCAGGCTTAATATATTTACTTATAAGCATGACAATTTTGTTTACTTTTAGATATGTTAAAAGCCGAAGTGATGCGCAATTGAGGGATCGTAATAAAGAGAACTCCACAAGTGATTGTAAGCCTGAAGATACAGCCAATGGAAAGGCAATTGTACCTTGTGGTCTTATAGCTTGGAGTTTATTCAATGACACTTACAGTTTCTCCCGGGACAACAGGAATTTGACAGTGAACAAGGAAGGCATCTCTTGGAAGAGTGATAGAGAGCACAAATTTGGAAAAGATGTTTTCCCTAAAAACTTCCAGAATGGTTCTATTAGAGGTGGTGCAATCCTCAATGAATCCATACCAGTGAGTATTTTTATAAACTTTTGTTTTGATTAGATTAAAATTCTATCAAGTATATTTACTTTTCTTCACAAGGTTCAGCTGTGAAATTAGATTTTAGCCTTCATTTACCCTTGCATGGGCTTGTGTTATGCATGTATCTTTTAGTTTATTTGTTACTGCTACTACTGCTCTTTATACTTGTATTCGTAATTTATATATGACAATGATTCTTCACATGGCAAATTATTCTGCTGTTTCACATATTTGCATAGCTTAATATAAAAATTTCAATTGCGTCCCTTGATATTCATATGTTCCATCTTTTAATTAATCCAAGTTTTGTCAATCAATGGGGGATATTTTACTGACTTTTTTGGAATGTTTTATGGAACAGTTGAGTAAGCAGGAGGATCTTATTGTCTGGATGCGAACCGCTGCTTTGCCAACTTTTAGGAAGTTGTATGGAAGGATAGAGGAGGATCTGAATGAAGGTGATACCATAAATGTAATACTGCATAATAACTATAACACATACAGTTTTAATGGCAAGAAAAAGCTTGTACTGTCAACTACTAGCTGGCTTGGTGGGAAGAATGACTTCCTGGGCATTGCCTATCTCACTGTCGGAGGATTGTGCTTCTTTTTGGCTCTGGCTTTTACCATTGTATATTTTGTCAAGCCAAGGTAAATACTTGAAATCCACACTATTGCTTTTGGGTTCAGACCATGAAAGTTCATTTTATGACTAGCACTTGTTTTGATGGGTTAGGGAACTTGTTTTGGTTTAATTAAGGATACATGTAGGGGAAAAGCTCGATGTACCAATGTTATATGCCAATAGTAGGCATAAATATAAAGGTACATGTTAGTAGGGGTATGAAAGTGGGAGGAGTCCAGAAGGTGGCAAATTTTCTCTTTTTTTATTTTTTATTTTCTTTTGTAGACATCATTTTTGTATACAGGTTGGGGTAATATATACTTGTTACTGACCAAAAAAAAATAATTGAAAGTAAATTTTGTAGATAGGAAATTCATGGGGTAGCATGCCAATATTAAGAGTGCCTGCATCTATTTCGGTCTGTGTGTTCACTCAACTGTTTGAATGAAGTAGTTTAGGATCTTGTTCTTAGCTCCTTTATCCAATTGAAATATGTTTAAAAAATTTACAGTTATGATTTGTAGAACACGCAAAAGCCTCAGAATATCTGTTTTAATGCTTTTCTCATGAATTTATTTCACATTTTTCTTTTTATTTTCTTGTTCTTTTTCTAGAAGTACTTACGGAGAACTAAAATTCACCCATGCTTCAACGGCTACTTGAAGTGGCAATTTTGTATTATTATTAACTCCTAACCTATCTTTCCATCTTTGTAGGCAACTTGGAGATCCCTCATATTTGTCATGGAATAGAAATCCAGGAGGGCACTGATCAGAGAAACTCGTCATGCTTGTTTGTCATTTTCCATGGTTACAGGGCTCTTAGGTATTCTACAAATGGGATTGTAGTTTTTGTACATGAATGTTACCCAATTACTTGTAGCACTTGTCAATTTAGGTGTTCTTACCATCCTCTCCAAGAAAACCAAAACACTTTTGTATGTTGTGCATCAGAGTTGAATATGTTGTATGCCCCTCTCACAATACATGGCGTTCAATTATATGTTCTAGTTGCACTTAACACCATTTGGAAACAATTAGTGTTGCTCATAGTTTAGATTAAGAAAGAAATTAAACCTGCAAAAAATGGATTTTAAGAGTTCAACTGAGCTGTATACTGTACTGAACTGTTCATATGTTAGTAAACTAACTGTTCTTTAAAATAAGAGACTAAAATATACTGTTATACTTGGGACATTACCAATTGCTTTCTCTTGTGGATTTCTACTGTTGGGTGCCATGGACAAAACATGCATATGGAGAAAGAGAGTGGTGGATGTGGTAAAACAAAGTGGCTTGATAATGAATCCAACAAAATTTCTAAAAGTTGCTGCAATGGTAAATTCTTTTTGCACCTCCGTACCCTTGGTCCTGTACTTTCGTGAATATTAAAATTTTCGTTTTATTCTTTTTGGATTATATAATTCAGTAGTTGAAAATGACTTTTGATTATGTAATCTGGAAATTATTTTTTTTCTTCAGTTTTCGAAAATCAATTTTAGCTTTTGAATCATACAGTTGAAAAGTTAAAAATAGGTTTTGGATTATGTAATTTAGAGGTCTATGAGAATAATTTTTCGGTTTGTGTGATTTGAAAGTTAATTTTTTATTTTAAGATTTGAAAAGTTTATTCATTGTACGATTACTATTTTATTATTCAACCTAAAGAAGCAAAACAAAAGATTGACAGTGTGGAACAGTCGATCATAGAAAAGTCTGGGGCAGACTATAAAAGTTTGGGGTAGACTGAGTTTTTGAGTGTGTTCATTCGTTTAGGCTTGTCTCGCATAACTTACAGTTTGTGTGGATCAAGGACGAGTTGGGATTGGGTAACATGTATAATTCTTTTTCCAACCCTAGTCTAACATAAGAATACGAAAACCCCTCTCTAGCATTGCTGTGTGCAAACCCCTCTCTAGTTGGTTAATCTTTCTTTGTTCTCTTTCTCTCACCAACTTAATCCAAATAAACACCATCGATTAATGCTGATGCAATTGATGGAACTAAAACGTGAATTTATTTTGTACTTACATGTTGTGTTTGCTAATGTATTTAGATCATGCCACTCCGTTACTCAACACCTTTTGGTAGGAGTAGGAGTGTGAACTGGCTCACATGGGTTGATTCATGGGTTTCCATGGGATTGAGCCAAAAAAAGATTAGTTCAACGTAACTCAACCCACCATAGGTTGATGGATAGGTTGATGGATTTGTAGACTGATTCACTCATGACTGATTTATTTTTTTAATTTATTTTATACATTTATTGTAATACAATTAAAGTGGATTACTCAATTTATTTTCTTAATATAGTGGAATCAAAATGTTTATCTAATTCTCCAAAAAATATTATAAAGATAGTAATTTTAAAATAAAAGTATCAATGTATACAACTTGATAGACAAACAAAATCAAACATTTAAGCTATTAAAACATTATTTAATAATATTCCAATATTTAAAAAGATCAAATTGTAAACCTATGTAATTAAAAGTATTAAATAATTATAATAAAAATTTATAAAAAAATGGTAAAAAAGTTAATAAAGTGTTATATATGGGTCAATCTACTTTCAACCTAACTTGAACTTGTGGATTAATGAGTCGGGTTCAAGTTGGCTTACGAGTTAGAATCCATTTTGACATTTTTACTTTTTGGACATCCCTTTATACTAATTAAGTTGATGTACATAAATTTTAGTCTAAAGTGGAGCTATTTTCCAATTGTTTAAAATCTTAAGCAAAAGGTTTGCAGAGATGAAATATTAGTAAATAAAAGATTGTTGTTGTTAAACTTTTTTACTTTGAACATTTTTTCTTACTTTATCATTTTAGTTTTTTGAAATTTATACATTTTATGGATTTATGAAATATGTACCAAAATTTAATATAACTAATTGTAAATATTAACATTATACAAACTTAATATAGAAACAAACTTCATTCCAAAATTACATGAAAATATGAGAAAAATTATCTTTATTTATGTGGGTTGGCCTACAAGCCTACAAGCTAGTTGTTATGTGGGACAGACCAGAGAATCGAACTCACATGTCTTTTGTAGAGCAAGCTAACCTTGCCCATTTTTTGCGAATCATATGCTAGATAAACCTAAAAAAGATAGCCTGCATTGTCATCCATAACGAAAATGCATGACAAAAATATGGAAATATAGAAAGTAGAAAAGAATTGACTATTGTAACATATTTGAAGATATATGGTGCGAAAATGTAGTGGATCATGAATGATAAAAGCTAAAAAATGTGGAAGCTATGGTTTTGTGAGGGAAGAAGCTCACAACCATATGTGTTGGAGAGGTGCTGGTATGGTGTTTGAAGGCTCTAAGAGAGGTTAGACCAACTTTAAGAAGAAGGTGAGTAGAGGGGCCTCATAAGTTGTTCTAGTCTTGATCTAAGATGAGTAGTATGGTCAAAAATGGAAAACATAACATTACTCAACATCGAAGATGATTACAAGAGAGGAAACACTTCTATATAGAGGCAAAGGTGTCTCCTAAAAACCCTAAAAACATGATCTCCCACCTTTGCACTCATTGGTTGAAAAATGAGGCATTCTAAGGAGTGGACAAGTGTCCACAAATCCTCTCCAAATCTAGAAGGACCAAGCCATGATGTTCACAGTTTTAGGTGGTGCGAAATTTAGTGGTGGGATGGTTGATGTTTGTCTCAGTTTTGGAGTGATCTATGGTGATGTAAGATGTGTTTAAGGGTTCTCTAAGACAAATTGAGCCTCTTGGAGAAAGATGGCTAGAGGAGGTCACTTGGGTTGCTCTAGCCTAGGGTAACCTTACAAGTGTATGAGTGCACAAAATGGCAGCATAACTTTACTTTATTTCAAAGGTGAATACATGAAGGAGAGACACTTCTATTTATAGGTTAAGGTGTCTTGCAATGGGCATAAACATTAACCTAAGAGTCACCTTGGTTGGCTTGCTCCAATAGGAAGGAAACAAGTGGAAAAAATCCTCTCAAATGAGAGGGTGACATGTGGCCATTACCTATGGAAAAACTCTCCATTACTAGAGTGACACGTGGCTACTAACTAAGAGGAAAAGCTCTCCAATATGGTGCCTCCCCATGTCAAGGCCGAATTGCTCCCTTGATCTCCAAGCTTGGCCAAAAATGTTGACTTCTTGGTCAATTCACCCTTTTGGACATCCACCTTGGTTAATGTTGGGCTTAAGACCCAATGTTGACCTAGGTGGTCAAAATCCTATTCTGCTTTGCCCAAAATACAAGGTCCAATTAAAATCCTACATTACTAGGCCCATAATACAAGTCCAAATAAAACCTAGATTACTTGGCCCAAAATACAAGGGCCATAATTATTTTTACTCCACTAGAATCTTCATGATGGCTTAAAATGGCCCAAGAGAAAGAGCATAGGCCCATCTTCCATAGATTACTCCAACTCTTCATGAATGTGCTTGGCCATGGCTAGGGGGTATGCCATCATCCCTTCCCTCTTGAAAATAATTTGCCCTCAAATCTTTAACATGAGCTAAAGGAAACTTCATTTTCTTCATTATCTTCAATTCTTCCTTATTTTTCTATCAGGGTTAAATACTTATTTTATAACAAGTTAGGATAAGTATTATAATAGTAAGTATGTGAAGGATATAACTCCCAAGAAGGATACACCTTAAATAAAATGAATGATTAAGGTCTTAGAAAGTAGAAACATTTTTCTTAAAGATTTTATTTCCAGCACAGGGATCCTTTGGATATTTTCTTGTTATGCTTCTAGAGGAAGATAGTAAGGAGACCTTTACATTTTTACTCAAGCTTTTGGCCCTTAACATCATAATTTTCTTGTTGGGCATTCTTGAGACTTGTGCATCATGCTTTGACACTTAGAACAAAAGGTGTCTATTATTTTCTTTTTAACTTCTTCTTTTTCCCTTTCTTGTTCTATTTTCTTTCTCATTTGTGCTTGATATTTGATAACATTGTCATTGACGCGATCAAATTAATACTACTAAACTACAACAGTTTTTGTTAAGATAGTAGCCAACAAAATAGAAAGGGTAAATTCAACCCTAAGTTGTCTCCCAACGAATACGAAATTGATTCTTGACAAATTAGTTCTTAAAAGGCTTAGAAAAATAATAAAGAAGATAAAGATAAAGAAAAGATTAAAGAACAAAGTAAAAAAAAATAGAAAGAAAGAAATTTATAAAGAGATTTAAAAAGATAAAAATAATAATGAAGAAAATAGGTTGATTTTACTTTTTATTTTTAAAATAGGATTCATCATTGGTTATCCAAATATTATTATTCAATTAATTATTGTCTTAGATTTTCAAATTAATCAATATAAATTCTTAATTAATTTGTTGGCGTTCTCACTATTAACCAAAGTACATTCTCAATTAAAAGCATGAACTTTGTAGATTAATCATAGTAAATTTAACCAAAGTACATTCTTAATTAAATATTACTATGTCGAATCATGTCTATTCGTTTACCTCTTATTTCAAGTAAAAAACTAATTAATCAAAGTACATTTTTTATTAATTCTTGTTAAAGTTTTCACCACTAATCAAAGTACATTCTCAATTATTGACAAAAACTCATTCAATCATATGAAAGTTTATAACTTTAATCAAAGTAAATTCTCAACTAAAAATAAAAATCCTTGGACTCATATGATTGATATGTTATGTAGATTTACAACCATTCTAACTTGTTATAATGTAAAAATCATTACTTTTACTTGATTAAGAAGCAAAAGATAGATAAAAATAAATTACAACAAAAATAAAAAAAAAAACAAATTTAGTCATCTAATCTCAGAATCCAATTAAGAAATTACAACAGAATCAACCCAAGAGCCTTAACACTCCATGGAATGTTGAAATAACATGAAAACACAAGAAGAGAGGGTGGACAACATGAGTGAAGAGAGGGAGGACAAAATTTGAACCCCTAAAGGGTTCCTAAGCTCTTCTAATGTGTTTCCCTAAGTCTTTTTATATAGAAATTGGATTGGGTTTTGTTTTAGGCTTTTCTATTGTTGTAATCTTTTTTATGATAATGTAATATCCTTCAATTATCTTCTAGATTCAAGAGTGTCTTCCACATCTAACTTCCATATTTCCTCTATTTCTGCTGCTGCATTACACCATCACCACAGTTCTGATTCGTGCTCCCTGTTTTCATCACCATTCAACCATGGAAGGAGTGTATTAAAGGTTCTCTTTTCCTTTGGATGCGGGAAGATGATGGGTTTGAGTGTTGCACCCTCTTCGGCCGTGGATGCAGAAAAAAGGGATGATGACATGACCAGGTCCAATGCTAGAAGGTAGGATGACTCGAACTGGTTGGTTCTGATGAATAGGTGGTATGGTAGGATACGAGAGATAGACCACTAGTTTGTGATGATGATGTGTAATCGTGTTTAAGTTATTGGTGTGTTATTGTTATGTTTATTATTGTGATGCATATTTAGCACTTTTGAGTTCTGTTATTCTCCTTATGATTGATTCAGTTAGCTCACCCCTATGTTTGTGGTTGTGCTTTCCACCTGCGATGATTGTTTTATACGAGAGCATATGATCATGCAAATAATTTGGATGTTGTATAGTGCGACGAATTAATTGAGAGTGTTGAGGGAATTTATGGTTTTTGTTTTGAATAAATTATTCTATTTGAAAGTTTTATTTTGTAATTAATTGGAATTATAGTTATTTTTGGTTAATTATAAAGACTTATTGAGTTTGGATTTTCCAAATGGTATTATAATTTTAAAATTTTCAATTTTTACTCGTAACTGTGACATCCCAAATTCGGGTATTAAATTAACAAATATATTTAGTCATTTTCTAAGATTAAGAGTTCTTTAAATATAACCTCTAAATATCACTCATTAGTTAACAACGAATATCAATATCTCTCAATATATTTTAGATTAAGAACTCTTAATTTGAATAATAAAGTGATTATCACTTTATACAAACAAGTACAATCAAAGCTTATAGGATAAATTCACATGTGAAGATATTACAATGGCTAAACTCTCAATCTCATGTGTTCTAGATTTGACCATGCATCCAATATTTCACTTTCTTTCTCTTTTCTCTTCTTCTTGTTGTTTCTATTTTTCTTTTTATTCTTATTTTTATGTTTCTTCAGAGTAATTTGAATATATAGTAGCTCTTGTGAATTTGATTGTTTAATGCTTTACTGATCCTTTGTTCTTCATTTATCTTTTGTTTTCTTTATCAGAGCTTTGAGGACTATCTGTGTGGCTTGATAGTAAGCTTATTCATAAGAGTCTTCAACATTCAAATTTCTCACTGAAAAGGAAAGTTTGCAAGCTATGTGTTAACATTCAGTTCAAAAATATGAATCTTCTTATATCAATGGTCTTAGCGTGTTTGTTGAGAATAAATAAAATTGACCATTTTTCAATATAGATATTTGATTATTTGAATTAGTCTTTGATCTAGATGTTTATAATATAAGAAAATAGTTTGATTATTGTAGTTTTTATTAGATTTGATTGAATCAAATATTAATCATAATGATAATCAATCAACGTTTTAATGTTAAAGAGAGTTATAAACGAGTTTTAGATGTCGTCTAATGGTTTTATCTGAATCAATTGTCGAATCACTTTAATTAATCATTGATTAATCCTATTAAAAGATTAATAGGATTAATCCTTGTAATTAATCATAATCATCGAATCATTTCTTAGTTAACTTGCTAAAATTAAATAAATTTGCTGTAGAGGATTCAATTATTATCTTCTTATTGCAGAAGTTAAAAGATGCTATCCTCACTTTTAAACAACTGTTTTGACTCAAATGCCCAACAGAGAAGAAACACACGAAAACACAAATTTCTTAAAAGAAATAAAGTTCTGTACTTCCAAATATATGAGCAGAATTTGAGCCAAAATTCCAGCTATAATTCTGCAAACAAAAGTTACATCTCTATTTGGCTAGAAATAGTGGAAGAAAACATGGCTGTAATTCTTTTACCTTCTTGGCCTACAGATACAAAAATCTTAAGCTATGACAGAGCAGAATGTACAGAGATTACATAATATTTAACTATGCTAATTTCGATGTATTAGATTATTTATGGAGTTTCTTGTGTCTGTGAGCGATAAATTTCACTTGTATCAAACGGTTTACTTCTCCTGGGAACACCAGCCAGATTGTAGAATTCAGTCAATGTTTTTCTAATTTGCACTTTCTTCTTTTTATCAGCAGGCCGAGGTCCTAAAAGACCTAATTCAGTGGTTGCACCATTAACCTGAGAGGAATGCACAACTGCATCATAAGCTTTAGAAGAGAGGGTAAGGCCTTCATTCTTGGCTCTCGTATATAACTGATATGCCAGCCTTGGTTTTCCATCATTTGCAAGGGCCTCAATCAGCATTTCATAAGTTATCTCATTGGGGGTGATGTTCTGAACTTTCATTCTATGAAACCATTCATATGCTGCACTGCTAATACCATTACGAGCACAGCCAGTGATTATGGCATTGTATGTCACCACTGTTACCTCAATTCCTTTGGTTACCATCTCCTGAATGATGGCATCAACTCTATTAAAATTTGCCTGTGCAGTATAAATAGAAGCCATAATTGTGTAGGTATATGCATTTGGTTCAACCCCAACCTTGACCATATGGTTCCACACACGGAGAGCATCATCATAGAGTTTTCCCTTTTCAAGAGCACTCAATAAAGCCCCATATGATATCATAGTGGGCTTTTCACCATTTTCCACCATTCTCTTGAATATTTGCACTGCTGCAGTAGTTTCCGAAGCCTTAGAACAGGCCACAAGAACTGCATTCCATTCCTTACTTCCAGGTTTTAGGCCTTTCTCCTCCATCTTGTTCAACAACCTAACACCCCATCTCCAAATTCCTTTTCTCTTGGCAGCATTGAGAAGAAAATTGAAGTGAGAGACTACGAGTTCGTATGACAAGTTATTTGGTTTTGGCCCTTTGTCCAATAAATCTTCATATATCTCCAAAGCAGCCCACCATTTCTTTGCTTTCCCCATCAACCAAATTGTATGGTTGCAGACAGACAAGCTGATTTTATCATACCTTTGTCTAATCCGGGTGTACAGCTCTTTAACAACAATGTAGTGATCTTCACGAGTACAAGCCCACACAAGCCGCTCAAGATCAGCCCGCGTCAGTGGAATCCCAGCATTGTCCATATCAACAAGAAACTTCAACACCTTGTTGCTCAAGTTATCACGACTCACAAGCCAACAGCGCATTACTTGATAGCAAACACGGATTGTGAAATTCTCAAGCTTCACAAATTCTTTCTCCCAATCTTCTCCATCGCCATCTTCTCCTATTTCACCTCGATGGTAATTTTCTCTTAACTCAACAAAGAAACTTAGAGCTCCATTGCAATCTTCCATCCTCCGGTATGCCAACAAGGCTTGAGAATAGGATACCGGAGACAGGGTAAAGCCATTTCTACGGATCTCCTCAAGCACGTTGAGAGCTCTCTCACAGTTTCCTTTCTCAATGTAAATTGCCATCAAGGTGTTATATGTCACCACATTATAGGAGATTCCATCTTTAGCCATTTCATTCAAAATGGCTTCCATTTCTGCAAATTGTCCAGATTGTTTGACGACACCTAATACACCGTTATATATAAAAAGGTTAGGCCCAAAAGAACCATTAGTTTCTATCTTTCTCTTCTTCATCCATTCAAAAAGAATCAAAGCAGAATCCATTCTCTTTTCTTTACCAAAACTGCTGATTATCGTCGAAAACA
Source organism: Vigna umbellata (assembly GCF_029865625.1). Lineage (NCBI taxonomy): Eukaryota > Viridiplantae > Streptophyta > Magnoliopsida > Fabales > Fabaceae > Vigna > Vigna umbellata. The sequence goes on along the minus strand of NC_142167.1, from coordinate 4,560,192 downwards.
CCTGGAGTGGCAAGTCCATCTTGTCTACAAGAATCTCCTCCACATCATCCACTGTCTTCGCAGTCTGCAGTCTCAAGGCTAGTGCTCTAACATCAACCTTACCATCACTCTCTTCTTTTCCACCTTCCTTGCTATTGTCACCAACGCCCATTTTTGGTTCACAGTCACTGTCCTGGACTTGAGCCAAATGCAAACACTTTATACTCTCCGACTCACCGTTAATAGGTTCACCATTAGAATCAATCTTCTCCACAACCAATTCACTCACAACACCTTCATCCTCCAATGCCCACCCCAAGGGTGGAGCCAAGTCCCCAATATGACTCTTGTTTTGCTTTAAAATAACACCAAATTTGGGTTCATCGCATCCCAACAAAAACCCACATCCCAAATCCAATTTTGAGTGTCCAGAAAACACCACAGTCCCATACCCTCTTGTACATTGAAAAGCACTAACCTTTACACAATAAGAAACCTTAAAAACAAAACCCAGTTTCACCCTTCTTCTCCTGTTCGGATCAGAAATACCGGAATGGCTTATTTCAAAGCGAGGGACCACCCAGTTGTTAACTTTAAAGGGCCAAGTGCTAATCATTTCTCGGAAATTTAGAACCCAAAGAGAAAACCCTCTTTCAAATAATTGAAGCTATAAGAAGTTACAGGAATAAGTGAGGAAGCAGCATAAGATGGGTTTCTAGCTCTTACCTTCTACCATTGATTCGAATCAGTCGAAGAATGATGACTAAGAGCAAGCTTGCGTTGTCACAGCCATTCGTTTGCAGCGAATCAAATAGATAAAACAGAGCATAAAAATAAAAATAAAAATGAATAAATTATGTAAATAGAGCAGTTCCACTCTAAACAGGAGACAGAGGGAGCGTTATTATATCATTTTAAAAAAGAATAACATTAAATAACTTTCCAACATAATAATATATTAGAACTGATTGAATCATTTTAAAAAACTAAAAGAATTAAATTAAACTAAATAAAAGTTAAAGATGTAATTAAACTTTTTATAAGAGTTAAAAGATTATATAGGATTTTGGCCAATAATTTATATTATTTTTTATAAAAACTTTGAAAATTTTATCTTTAAAAAAATAATTAAATAGATTTTAACTTTTACATTTATGTAAAATTAAAATTTGTTTCTTTTCTAAACTTTCGTATTTTGACGTATCAATATAACTTTTTTTAATGTGTTATTTTTTTTATTAGACACAAACTTTGTATAATTGTGTATGTATGAATAAATGGATGTATGAATACATAAATAAACGCATAGGTGAATATATAGATAGATAGACAAATGAACAAATAGTCTAAAAGTTGGAACTATAGTCTAAAAGTTACTTATAAATATGATACTTTTAATAATTGTACTCTATTATCACTTATAAGAAATGTATTCTGAGTGACAATAAGTTATAGTTATTGAAAGAAATGTAATCTATAAGTAATATTTGGTGAATTATAGTCTATTATTACTTATACAGGGTACATTCTTCCAATAATTGTATTCTATTATCTTTTTCATTTTATTTTAACATATTTTTTTTGTTTTAGTTTTTGTACTTCTAATTAAACATCTTGGACTGAAATAAAACTAGCACTAAAACCACAGCAACATAATATCACCATCAATTAGACTAAATTTGTACATACAATAAACCAATTATAGAAAAATTATACTAAATAAATGTAAACAATAAATAATCTAAATAACAGATAATGATTTAGATAATAACAAAATATTATCATATATGGATTTTTTAAATATATTAAAATAGTTGAAGTGAGTAATGTCGATGACTCCATCTCCATGCTTGCTTGTGGATGAAGAAAGGTTGAATGGATGTGATGAAGCTTGTACCTCAAAAATGTTTGGTGGAAATGAAGTGGAAGGATGAAAGATGCACTTAAGAGAGGTTAGACTAACTCAAGAGGAAGGAAACTAGATCAAACCTATAATAGGAGAACATATTCTAAGGTGACTCATAAAGTGTTTAGAGAATCAACTATAGAATTTTTTTACTAAATAATATATTCAAATAATAAATAATCTAAATAACACATAATGATTTAGAAAATAACAAAATATTATCATATATAAATTTTTTAAATGCATTAAAATAGATGAAGAGAATAACATCGATGACTCCATCTCCATGCTTGCTTGTGGACGAAGGAAGGTCGAATGGATGTGTTGAAGCTTATAGCTCAAGAATGCTTGATGGAATTGAAATGAAAGGGTGAAAAATGCTTTCAAGAGCGATTACACCAACTCAAGAGGAAATAGGCTAAAGGAAGCTGAGAATAAGAGATCTTATTCTAAGGTGGCTCTTATAGTATATAAAAAATCAACTAATAAACACTCTAAACATAAATAAGCAAATTGTTTGATGAAATGCTCACTAAACCCTAGTTCATCAAAATCAAATTTAACCTCAACTATGACTACTGACTTTAATGAGAAAACCATAAATAATTACCTATGGGTTTGATTTTTGGATTTTTTTGCAAAATGCAAAATTAAAGAGTGAAACACGTTAAAAAAACATTCATCTAACTAAACTAGAGTGATTACAACTCATAAAAAGTGAAATTAAAACTTAAATTGCAAAATCATAGTGGGAGAAGATTCTCTCAGTTCAAGAACACTTCAGTTTTGTTCGTTGAAGTCCTGATGGAACTATTTATCACCTCAAAACTCGCCTTGTGATCAAAGGTTACACATAAATTTTTGGTTTGAGTTATGATGATATTTTTTCTCTAATGTCAAAGATGACATTTGTTCATTTATTTATAGTCATGACGACTTGTCAACAATGGTCTCTTTATCAACTAGATGTCAAAAATGCATTCCTTAATGAGATTTGCAAGAAGAGGTTATATGGAGCAACCTCCAAGATTTGTTGCTCAAGAGAGTCTTTTGGGTTGGTATGTCGTCTTCGCAAATCCTTATATGGCCTAAAACAATCTCTTAGGACCTAGTTTGGAAAATTTAGTAACATTGTTCAACAATTTTGTATGATTCGGTGTGAGATAGATCATTCAGTCTTTTACCATCACTCGAGTGTTGGATGTGTCTACTTGATGGTATATGTTGATGACATTGTTCTTACAAGCAGTGATAGTCATGGCATATCATAGATGAAAGAACATCTTTGCAACCATTTTCAAAGCAAAGATCTTGGCAAACTTAGATATTTCTTAGGTATTAAGGTGACACAATCCAACGATGATATAGTTATATCTCAAAGGAAGTATGCAATGGATATTTTGGAGGAAACTGGATTGATGAATTCAAAATTTGTGGACACACCCATGGATCCTAATACTAAACTTCTACCAAAACAGGGAAAGCCTATATCAGACCTGAGATATATAGAAGATTAGTTGGAAAATTGAATTATCTTACAGTTACTCGTCCTGACATTTTCTTTGCAGTTAGTTTGGTAACCCAATTCCTTAATTCCCCGTGTGAAGATCATTGGAATACAGTTATTTGTATATTAAAGTACATTAAAGGATCTCCTGGAAAAAAGTTTTTATATGGTTCTAATAACCATACAATAGTGGTTTGTTATTATGTTGTTGATTGGGTAGGATCTCCTTTTGATTACATCCAAATATTGTGTTTCCATTGGTGGTAACTTGATCTTTTGGAAAAGCAAGAAATAGAGTGTTGTGGCAATATCTAGTGTAGAGGTAGATTATAGAGTTATAGCCTCAATCACTTGTGAGTTTGTTTGACTTAAGCAACTACGTAGAGAGTTACAACTTTGGAGATGTCACTCAAATGAAGCTTATATGTGACAATCAAACTGCTCTTTATATTAGTTATAATCTTGTCTTTCATGAGAGGATCAAACACATTGAGATTGTTTGTCATTTCATTCGAGAGAAGATTGTATCTAGAGATATCAAGACTGAGTTCGTTAATTCAAGCGATCAGTTAGTCGATATTTTTACTAAGTCTTTACGGAGACCAAAAATTGATTATATTTGTAACAAGCTTGGGACATAAGATTTGTATGCACCAGCTTGAGGGGAGTGTTAGATTTGTATGCACCAGCTTAGAGAGTTACAACTTTGGAGATGTCACTCAAATGAAGCTTATATGTGACAATCAAACTGCTCTTTATATTAGTTCTAATCTTGTCTTTCATGAGAGGACCAAACACATTGAGATTGTTTGTCATTTCATTCGAGAGAAGATTGTATCTAGAGTTATCAAGACTGAGTTCGTTAATTCAAGTGATGAGTTAGTCGATATTTTTACTAAGTCTTTACGGAGACCGAGAATAGATTATATTTGTAACAAGCTTGGGACATACGATTTGTATGCACCAGCTTGAGGAGGAATGTTAGATATATTATCTTTAGGTTTAAACCCTCAGATGGTCCTCATATTTGCATGGTAATCTACAGTGGGTCCTCATATTTGAAACTGTCTCAATTGGGTCATAATATTTGTAAAATTGAGCCAACTTTGCCCTATCTGTTAAGTTGTCACAGACGGCGTTAGTTGGTGCTAACGTGTTGCATAATTAATACGCTGATGTCAAAATATTTTATTACGTGGAATGTTTTATTTAATTTAAGAGATTATGACATGGCAACCCTTGGACGTTCTCTTCTTCTCCTTCGTTTTGATCTTCTTTCTCGTGTAAGGAAAGTGGTTGCGATGGCTTCGTGATGGCGCGACCAAGCGACATTCGTGGTGGCTCGCGACGACGTGTTGAGCGTTCTTCTTCTTTCCTTCTTTTTTTGCGTTGTTTCACGTTGCAAGGGGAAACTTCTTCCCTCTTCTCTTTCTGGTTTTGTTCTAGTTACAGAGGGAGGAGGTAGCTGGGAAATAAGAAAGAGATTTTTATGGGTACCGCGAGAGTAAGAAAGGATAAATTAGATTCCTTAAAATATTCTGGTGATATATTTTTAAAAATTGGGTACCGCGAGACTAACAAATATATTTTTAGACTTTTTTTGTATTTTTAAATATTTATCTTATTTAATTATATAAGAAAATGTCAAAAGATAATAACTACCAAATCTTTTAAGATAATTTTAAATATTTTTAAATTTTCATAACTATCAAATATATCGTAAAGACATTTAATTTATTTAAAGGATAGTTGAAGGATTTACATTAAAAAAATTATTAAAACAACTAAAAAGAAAGAAAAATATTCAATCTAATTTTTATACAAAGAGACCACTAAGAATCCATTATAAAGATAAATATGTACATATCTTCTTTAGTCTCATCTCAATATCGGTTCAATTTTAAATTAATAATAAACTTTTAATTTATTTGGAGATATAACAAATTTTTATTAATTTTTTAATATTACTTTTGTAACTTATATTTTGTGACACACATTTGATCATTTGTACTTTTTATGATTATTTGATCTTCATCAAAATTTTATTTACTATTTGGAATAATAAAAGAGCGGGTATGTTATATTTGTTGCTAATAAAATTAAGGATTTGACAACAAATTTATATCCCTTCAATACGAAATAATAATAAGTAATTTTACTTTAGGACTAAAATGAGATGCGCAAACCTATCCCATCCTACTTCATCACCATCCTAAATAAAATACACCATAAACTTGGTCATCTAGGTAAGATAAAAATAAAATAAAAAAAAAACAAAAAAATATATAAAAATATCTTACAATAAAAAAAATATAAATATACGATGAAATAGTTTTATAAGACCATAAAGGAAGAAATAAAAAAATCTTCATATATCTATATAAATATTTTAATCATATATCTATATAAATATTTTAATTAAATAACTTTTGCTAAATATAAGACAATAAAATACTTTGATATTCGTTTGCACACATAATACGAATTAAGCGAGAATATCATTAAGGATAATGTACATTCTATGTATAGGACTATATTAGTGAACATGTTTTTTCTAATTGTTTATTATATAAGTGAGTAGGGTTGAGAAAGTACATCTTTTTGTTTTCACCTTCTCTTTTTTAGACACTCTGACGCTCAAGTCAGATTTTAGTTAATGAACTTAATTCACGATTAAGTATTAAAACTCAATTAAGCTAACTTTACACATAATTTATCTCTATGTTTATACGTTTTATCATGGATCTTAAGTTAATATTAGTCCAATAACACTAATGTCAACCCAATTATAGTCCAACACCTACATGCATGTTTTACTTATTTCACTTATAATTTAAAACAAATTAACCAAACAATATGGATATATTTTCAACACCGTTCAGTTAATACAACATGTTCACTTTCGGTGCTACCTTATCGCATGGCCTACCGAATGGATCACACACTATATTATATACATATTTTAAAAATTTAAAATTAATTCATGTACAATTAAAAGAAATTTAAAAATTTACATGAGAGAATTTTTATAAATCCAATCATTTATAAATTAATTTTAGTCTAAATATACATATTTATTCTTATTTTTCTAAATTTAGTCATAAAAAAGTTTATATGAATATATACTTAAATATAGTTAGAGATATCCGTGGTTTAATTTGGACAAACGTTGCTCTAAGCATAGCCTTAACTTTAATGTTTCGTAAGGCGACACGGCAACGGGCGCATGGTGAACACGCGCATCTCGTTTACAAGAAGGAAATGAGTTAATGCAGCTCCAAATTCCCCACGTAACACCCCTCCACCAATGCTTCCCCTGTTGCCACGCCTCCAAAACCTTCATAACAATAATACTATATATTGTCCCATGCTTTTTAATGTAAACATACGAAAAACAAGACTGTTCCACTTTATATTTTCAAACATTTCATAATCTACTTTCAATTTCTAAAAATAATTTTAAGAGTTATATATTTTTTATTAGATTTCAAAATCTGAATAATTTTTTCTTTATCAAATTTTAAAATTTGATGAATTTTTTTTTTAAAAAGATCATTAAATTTTGAAATCTAATGAAAAAAAAAATATTTTCATCAAAGAAAAAAACATTTCAATCAAATTTTAAAGTTCGATAAAGAAAATAAATAATTTTTTATGGAATTTTAAAATTTAATAAAGAAAAATCTATCATTGATTTCAAAATCTGATAAAACATAAAAAATGAAATGCAGAGTTTTTTAAAGTGTAGAGGACAGTTTTGAAATTTTAAATATTTTAAAAATACATAATGAAATGATTGTAAATACAACGCGAAAGAGCCGAAAAACAAATCTTTAGCTTGTATCAATAGGTGCAATAACAATGAATGGTGAATGAACGGTGAATGCGAAAGAAAAAGAAAATATAAAAACAAAGCATTAAGAAAAATAAATCAATTGTGTCTTTTATTATATTAAGAAAATTCCTGCAATATGTATTTGATGGAAAAAAAAGGTTAAAACACAATAAAGAAAAATGTGTTATTTTTATTAAATTAAAAATTAATATAAAGGATGAGAAAGAAATAGGTATCAAAGTAGAACGTTGGGTTAATAACAGTTTTACTATACTTTTTATTATTTCTCAACTATAAAATTAAGTATTTGATGAGTATGAAATTTATAATTAATTTGCATTCTATATTTAATAGATATAAAATATATATTTCATTTCAATTATATATTTGAACTTTACTTGTTCACGAATTGATTAAATAATTTTTACAAAAAATTAAAATCAGAAAAACAATAGTAATTTAAAATTATGAAAATCTCATTATGAAAAGAATATAATTACATAAATTTAAAACAAATATTAAATAAACATTGAATAACTACGTTATCAAATAAAACTCCGTGATAATTTGATATTAATTAATTTACATATAAGTAAAAAATTAACAAGAGATATATATAAGGGCAAGAAATGCATCCCTATGCCTTTCCAACAGAACAGCGCATTAGCAGAACATAAAGCAATTGGGTCATAACATCTGAACAACACTTCACGCATTACATTCCCTTCACTTCCAACCTTCTCGTTTCGATGGCGGCGACGGGGTTGCTGAAGAGAGCGGCGCAGCGGGTGCCGTCTTCGCCGGCGTTCAAGCTGGCATTCATCCGGGCCCATGCGTCGGAGGCCCAGGCCCAGCAGGTGGAGCCGAAGGCCCGCGACACGACCTCCCTGAAGACCTTCCAAATCTACCGGTGGAACCCTGAGAACCCGTCGAAACCGGAGCTGAAGGACTACCAGATCAACCTGAAGGAGTGCGGGCCCATGGTCCTGGACGCGCTCATCAAGATAAAAAACGAGATCGATCCCACCCTCACCTTCCGCCGCTCCTGCCGCGAGGGGATCTGCGGCTCCTGCGCCATGAACATTGACGGCTGCAACGGCCTCGCTTGTCTCACCAAGATTCCGTCCGCATCGACGGCCTCCACCATAACGCCGTTGCCGCACATGTTCGTGATCAAGGACCTGGTCGTGGACATGACCAACTTCTACAACCAGTACAAGAGCATCGAGCCCTGGCTCAAGCGGAAGAATCCGCCGCCGGTGCCAGGGAAGGAGATCCTGCAGAGCAAGAGGGACCGCGAAAAGCTCGACGGGATGTACGAGTGCATTCTGTGCGCCTGCTGTAGCACATCCTGCCCTAGCTACTGGTGGAACCCCGAGTCATATCTCGGACCCGCTGCCTTGCTCCACGCTAACAGGTAACGCTCAAACTTCCCTCTTTCTTCTCACCTTAGTTTTGGGTGTTTTCTTATCGCAATTTGTGGTACACCTCGGTAGTCTCCGAAATTGAACAGATTTCGTTGGGTATTATTGTGCGATATCGAGGGAAAACAACAAGTATTATACTATGTTTTGTACCTACATAAAGACAAAAAATCAATCAATTTAGGTTTTCGAAGTGAATTTATATTTTTGATTAGAGGATAGTAGTCAAGGCATGCGAAGAACTGTAACTGAGTTTTATTGTTGTTGTGACTTGTATATGTTGTTCTGTTGGGTTCTGTGCGTTTTTGTTAATTGTATTCGAGTTTGGGAATTATTTTTGGAGCTGGTTTTGTGGTTTGAGAGTGTCGGGTGATTCAATGACAACAGTGGAAGCTATTTTTTTCCACATGTGTGAAGTCGGTTACCAAAAATGGAAGATCTCTTGAAAACTTGAATACCGATTGTTGAGTTCTTGTGAAACTATGCAAATCAGGCGTTGATCTTTTTTTTTTTTATTGTGATACTGTAAAAACCATTTTGTTTGTCCGGTGGGGCATCTTTCTCAGTCACTGTTTGGTTTGACTTTTAGCTTTTAGAGCTTTTCAATTGTAAAATCTTATGTTGAAACCTCGCTAAGGCAAGAATATTGAGGTATGTAAGGATATCTCTTCTTTAAGTTAATGATAAGAGGATGGAGGAGCTTCCATAAAGGTTCACATTTAACCTATAACAAGGTCCATGACTAAGAATTGAAGAAGGAGAAACTACATCACGAAGGACTCTTGCAAATTGCATTTGTGATTCAAAGTGATTTCAAGTTATAAGAGAAGACTATTTATAGATAGCTTTTCTCGTACTCTATCCTAAAATTAAACTCAAATGCTAATGCTAAATTTGAATACAAAGGAAGCTAGAGTATTCTAGACTTCTTCTATTATAAGGGTTTTTGTAATATTTGAAGCGCCTTTGTTGAGCCTCTTATATAATTTTCCTCCCCTCTTACACTTACTTGAAGTGTAGTCTATTCCAGCTGACTCTTAGCTACCATATACTAACTTTATAAAATTTCTCGTTTTTTCTAACCTTCCCTTGAGCATTTGAGTCCAACCAAGTATGAATGAGTTTATATTGATTTATTGGTTGAAATTGAGGGTACGAAAGGAGATTGATCAGGAGTATGTGAGTATGTGTGTTTTGTTTTCTTGTTTTTGTCAGTTGGTTTATGCTTATGCTATTGGGTGGGTTCTATGTTTTTGTTGTGTTGATTTTAAGCTTGAGTTGAGAAAGGATTATAATACGCCTGCCATGAAATATGCATGATGCTTTATTGATTTTCTTACGTTAATATTAGGATAATATGCTTCTGTTCATGGTGTACTTATGCTAAACAGAATCTTCAAGACATGGGACATAATTTGCCTGTTTCTGTTTCACTGAATTATTTTTTATTTGTTTGGTTCTTTTTAGGTTTTATTTTGAATGCTTGGGGATCTCTTAGAAGTATTAGAATCTGTCCATTGTTGTGTATGTGACTTATTTTGGTTGATTCGTGGTTCTTCTACTAAAAAGTGACAAATGAATGATATCTTTTTTGTTTTTGAAACTGCAGTACATCTGCATTCTTAGGAGCTGATATTTAGCGAATTATAGAATGAAGTCATACTTCGAATCTTTTCGTCCATAAATACTACCCTTTTTTGGATTTATTTTTTGTTATGACTATGTATACACTCACTGTTCTTCTGGCCTCATATTAACTTTTCGTTATATTAGACATTATTAACTTTCAATTTCTTTTCTTGTCCGTAAGTTATATTCGTCTGTGGTACGGTTGTAAATAATGTGAGTTAATTAGAGGAGTCTATGATACTTGGTCAGGATTAGGAAAGAACGAGTTCATCTACACATTAGAAGATACTTTCATTTTATTAAACTCATTGCATGTGATCTAGTGCACCGTGTCTCTGATATAGCTAGAGATTTTATTGATCGGCGGTTATAGATAGAGATTACCTTGGCAGTTGGGTTATTCAAAGCTGAGATATTGTTGGTGATGATATTTGCAGGTGGATAAGCGACAGTCGTGATGAATACACTAAAGAGAGATTGGATGCCATTAATGACGAATTCAAGCTCTATCGTTGTCACACCATATTGAACTGTGCTCGTGCCTGCCCAAAGGGGTTGAATCCAGGAAAGCAAATCTCACATATCAAGTCACTTCAGCCTAAAACCTAAAACTCTATTAGAAGCATGATGGTGTTTGCATTTGATCCTTTATGTTGTCATTTAGTATTTTCTTTAAAATTGGGGATGATTTAGCTACATTATTAATAAAACTTGAGCCCCTTTTGTGAAACTTGGGATTTTAGTTTCTATTGATTTGTGTTTCTGAAATAAATGTTAATAGCAAACAGAACCCTCTCTCATAAATTGGCTGTAGCTATATTGGATTATTCTGCAAGGGATTTTAAACTAACAGATACTTTACACTTTGCTTCTCTTCAATCTTGTTAAATTCTTCGTCAAGGTGATGATCAATATGGCGCTGGGAGTATCATGATTTTTATTCTTAAATGTTAGGAGTATGGTAGTTGAGTGCATATTTGGGTGGTCATGGCTGCCCTATTGAAACCAAAATTTCGTTAGACTACCAAACTAAAAATGCACTGAAAATTTGAAACCCTCGATTCATTGAATTGTCGTGAAGAGTCTTCAGTTTAAATATGGTAGAAATATAATCAAAATCAGAAAATGTTTACTCACAATTAACACAACTTTAGAATGATGGGTACATCTAATCACGGCTTATAAAAAAAATGAACATGTGAAAGAGATTTAATGATTTAAGTGATAAAAGAGGTAATCTCATAACATATATAATACCATATTGAGAAAAACATCACATTAAGCATTGAGACAATCTCATACCCTAATATCACCATCAGACATGAAATCGTTTGCAGTAGCTTGGTTTATGGTGTCCATGATTTCTTTTGTGCATGGCATTAATTTTAAGAGTTGGACTCACCTTGCAATCCTTGGGATTTCTCAGGGTATCCAATCATCTCAGTATGAGACTATAACAGGTAAAGCCTCTGATTTGTTCCATGCTAATTTAGTAATGATCAGTAATAGTTTAGCCCAAATTCTGAGGGTTATAACTACAGAATTTGCACATTTCCTAAATCTTTACAAATTGACAATTGATGTTTCTACAGGATGCAACAATGAATGCGACACCGCATGTTGTAATTGTGACATCACCAAACAACCTCCTCTTTGTGTTCTATGTTGTCAGGAAGATCCTTAGAAGGCCCAAGTATATACTTGACACTATTAGTAAGTGAAACTCACTATTGTAGTCAAAATTTAGTTCAGGGCATTCTTCAGCTGTTATAACCACAGGAAAAATCCAAATTCATTTCAATTGTTAGCCATTTAGAACCGTCTGCTTTTAAATTCAATGACAAATAAATATGCTTCCACAAAGCCAAAAACCTACTGGCCATGATTTGATGAACGCATCCGAGGACTCGACCTTTATGCAAGATGGTGAGAAAAGCTTGTTACTTTTAAATCATTGAAAATGGATTTACTTATAACCAAAGAAGATAAAATCAAGACTTACTCGGACAATTTTCAAATGTATTTCCAGAGTAGGAAATATTGTTTTTATATAAACTAATACTCAGTTAAAAATATAATAAAAACTTATATACATTAAGGTATGCACAAGAGTTAAAGTTAATGTGAAGATACTTGGGATGAAAAGTTCATTTAATTTTTTTTTCTAAAAACAATTTATAAAAAAGCTTGTCCAGTCATACCTTTTGAGATATCTTGTATTCATAAGTTCAGGGTTATTTCTTCAGTTTTAAAAAATCCTCAACTCTTAGTGGCACGATCTATTCACAGAATCAAAAGGACTGATCCTTCAACCCACTAATTTCCTTCCAAAGTATTCTGAGGACTTCCAGTCAGTTTGATTCTTTTAGAACAATACCGACTCTTCAACCAATACGGAAAGAGGTAAGATGTTCTATTTTCATTCAACCTCAATTTTTGTAATCAAGAGAACAACGCAGAGTTAAATAGGCTGAGTGAATAATGAAAATCAATACAAATATAGAATCATAAAAGGTTGCACGTATCTATTCCAATTGTACAAATACATTTACCTATTATTCCAAAACAAATCAGGCCCCTGTAAACCATTGGAATAGATCTGGACAAATCTTTAACGATAATAAAACTCATCTACAAAAACAATTCATCCTTTCCTAAGAATATTGCCTCTGGAAAGATCTGGACATTACAACAACCCCAGGGTTTTCTATTCTAATATATCCTGATAGCTAGTTCTTAGGATGGTAACATAAAATGAGACAAAGTTAAAAACCTATATGCTTCTTGACAAACCAAGAAATACAATTGCTGATGAAATCTGCACTCTTAGATCAGCAATATCCACATCATGGCCGCCTTCTACGAGGCCCCACCTGTCCACCTGAAACAGAATCAAAATAATTTTATTTCACAGATTATGTCATGCACTTCAACATTTAAGCACCAAATACCAAATTATAAAGAGAGAGAAGATTATGATTCGGATTATATATTATAGAGATGGTCACATAAGTACGTACCTGAGAATCTTCTTCAAGTCTAATAAGTTCAATAGCTTCCTCGATTTGCAATTTCCCGTGCACCATTCCAATGGCAATAATTAATGAATGTGCTGATGCTGCTATAGCATCAATTGTTGCCAATTCGCAATCATCTGTTTTCTTTAGAAGGTTCTCAATAACTGTTACAAGACCATCTTCTTGCTTTCCACCAAAAAAGCTGGAGTAAACAACAGGCTTAAAGCCAAATTCTGTCTCCACCCAGTGAAGCAATGGATCAATTTTCTCCACCTGACGATCTGCAAAGGTTGAATTCATATTCAAAAACATACAAGTAACGCAAAAAACAAAGAGACACTTCTTGATCTAAATAACTTTGATTCATAAGACTGTTGAAGTTCATGTTTTAGGTGTAAAATACCATTGTTATCTATAACTGCATCAGGTTAAGTTATAAAATCAAAATAATTCCTACAAACAAATCTCCACCCCAAAAACCATCAATTGAAGATGCACGACCAAGATGATTTTTACAACATAATTTTTAAGATAACAACTTCAACTCACAAATTTCTGATTTATCTAAGCATGTATTACATCAAGCAATCACAATTTATTAATTGGGGATCAGACATATGAAGACATATCAAGTTAACTAGTACCATACCATGCACATAGGTTGTCAGCTCATTGTCATCAGGTGCACGACAAAATACTAAATCTTGATTAAATTTCTTCATCAAATTCTCAATAATTTTGCTCCTTGTGAGGGGAACTCTTTCCAGGGCAGTGCAAGCAAGTCTCATGAGAGGCATTGTGAAGGGTCTTATGCCATCTGTTAGCTGCAATAAGTCATTTCAGTAGGAGTCCAGTTTAAGTGACACTCATCATTCGCATTAACAACTTAAACAAAATATGCAGCTTCAAATGGACATCAAGTATTTTGAAGGGAAGGCTGGCATGAGCTATATCACCCCGCCAATTGACTTTAAATTATTATACACCTTTTTGGAGGACAACTACGAATAAATGTGAAACAAAATTCATAGCTTTCATGGAAGCTCAAGGGAAAAAGGTATATTCTGTTTGGTGATGAGAAAGGCAGTGGTAGGTTCAAGGGGAAGGTTTATACTAGAAGGAATAAAAATTGACAGATAGTTATAACTGTCTGAGAGGTAGTTTTGTTGTCTCAGACTTTTATAAAGTCTGCATTGGTATGCGAAACAACCTTGAGAACTGTAATCTTTATTCCAGCAATACACTAGGTTTCCTCCAAATGGAGAAACTAAAACACACACAACTTCTGGTTATTTGAGAGAAACCGACTCTTCACTTCCCTAGATTTACCGAACTTCCAAATCAAAGATAAAAACTGCTAAACAACTACCCATGCAGACTTTATAAAAGTCTAGGCAACAAAAATACCCCTGAAACAGTTATAACTGTCTGTCAGTTTTTATTCCTTCTAGTATAAACCTTCCCCTTAAACCTATCAGGCAGCCTCAGATTCAGGATTGTGCAAAATTATGACAAATGAAGCCATAACGCAACATTGAGTTGAAAAAATGAGAAACAAATCTTCATAAAATATTCATTGTTTACCCATCAACTCACACTAATAATTATCCACTATTCAAATAACAATATCCTCTACTTGGCACGATATAATGCAGATAGTCATGATCAAGTAACATGGACAGACCAATCCTTCCCAATGTCGTAACATGCAATAAATACCTAAATTAAAGTCAAATTTTATGAAAATGAATCTCATCATGTTAAAAGCTTCACAACAACGTCCGAATCTTGTTCTAACTCCCACTTTCTCCCTCTATAGATAATAAACAGGTCCTAACTATCTCTCTTGACACGCAGAAAAGAGGATCAGATAAAAATCACTTGCATTGTGCCTTGGTAAATAAATTGTTAAATAAAATTCAATACTGGATAAAAAAAAGGAGTACAATGCAAATACAAAAAGACACTACAACACTCACAAGAAACAAGCCTTTTTCCCCAGTAGACGGCTCTTTATATAAATCAAACACTCATCCAACACAACATTTTTATTCTGTTTGGATATCCTTCTGTAGCACTTGTAAAGAGTAAAATAAGAAAATGAAATGAATTTAATTTCTTGTATAACTAAAACCAGCCAAAGTATCCTATAAGACGACATAATTTCTATAAAAGATTAAATATGTTAATTTTAATTAATGGGAGAAACTAAGATAAATTTGACTTCCTCACATAGTTCTGTCTCTTTTAAGTGTTCATAATTATTTTTTTATTCTCCTCAACTATTTTTTTTCCTATTTTGTAAAATATTGTTACATTATTGGAACTGGAAAAATTCAAAACAAAAATTCAAATAGACATAGCTTAATTTTCTTACTTTCAAAACACTATGAGACGTGGCTGGGCACCTTTAGGAATTCAAAGAATGTTTTACCCAATTTTTAATATTACAAAGGACAAAAATGGCTAAAAAGTTTGAACACCTAGAGGAGCACACCTGATATTCCCATTCAGCAGCAATGGCTTTGGCAAGAGGAAGGGTTGGAAGCTTGAGGGGTCTCTTGGAAGGTGTCTTTAGGGTTCTGTAATCGAGCATCACCGTCCATCCGTTCCCGTCATCGGCTTCTCGAGTCTTCACGTCCTTGTAAAACCGCTTCCCCACGATCGACCCCGTCATGAACGACATCGGCATCGTAACTGACGACGATGACTTCCACTTCCCCGATGGCCCCTTCACGTACACCTTGTCCCCATCTGAAGAGAACGTGAACGAGGACTGTGATGACGACTGTGTTGGCTCCTCATCCGCCGCTGCCACCGTCGTCAGCCGCCGCCCAATCAGGGGAACGGAGAGTGCCGCCATGAAATTGGGACTAGCTGGTTTTAAGCATTTTCTTATGATCGAATGAGCCATTTGAAAAAAAAAAAAAAACTAAACTAATGGATTCTGAGTATTTCAACCTTAACTTGTTGGAGCTCGAAGGGTTACATGGGATTTCAGCGAAAAGGAAAAGGAGAAGGGAGAAAAACGAGACAGAGAAAGTGGGCCTTAAGGTCCATCGAAGCAGATTCTTCCACTGGCTTCACCTTCCTCTTTTTCCTTCCTACACCCCTATAATTTTTATTAGTTCTAAATTATGTTTTAATAAAATTCTAATTAAATGATTAATATATAAGTAATATGTATAAAATTGTAAGGAAGAAGTTTCACAAATGCGAATGTTACGTCTTAACATTAAACGAGTATAAGAAGTGACATCTCACATTGGGATGTTATATTTTTAAGTTGATCAAATTGTAAAATTTTAAATAAGAAATTATTTATTGAAAAGGTTGGAAGTTATACAAAATATAAATGAAGGTTTTTATTACAAAGAAGCAACCTGTAAGAAAAAATGTAAAAATGTGAATGAACATTTTAAAATGAAAACATAGATATAAAATTGGTAACTATGTAAAGCTAAATGGAAAAGCCAAACAAACAAATAAAAAAATTATTTTCATGTTTAAGTCTCTTGTTTTCTTAATTATTTATATTTCTTTCATTAGAGTTGCATATTTATATCTTTCAATTAATTCTTAACCACATATTTTTCTTTTTATGTTTGTCAGTTGAAGTTCCAAGTTTAATGTGTTCCAATTTTTTATTTATTTGAAAAACTAAACTTTAGTGGCTGTTTCATTCTCTAAAAACTGTAATTATTATCTAAGTTATAAAATTAATTGTTTAATTAAAATGCTAAATCTACAAATAGTAAAAATGTATATTTTTTTTACTAATAAATGTTTAGTTTTAAAATCATGTACTTGTATAAAAATAAACATAAAAATCTTCTCTTTGATGTAAATTTTCAAACTGAAATTTTATGTTTTGCAAATATTATTTAGGTATTGTTACACTTTCATTTGTTCAAATTGAAAATTTGTTTAAGATATTTGTATTTACTTGAAACCTTATGTTAGTTCACTTATAAGTAGTAATCTATCTAAAGTAGTTATAATTCAATTTACAGAAATGAGTTTGTTAAACAATTCAAAGGATTTAACTTTTATACTGAGTTGTATAGAAGACATTTTCTATTTGTGTAAGACTATGCATTTAAAAGTAATATAAAGTAATATAGATCATTATATTTTTGTAATTTACATTTTTCTTATTTGTGTGCATGATTTTCTTTCTAACAAATTGATATTAAAATCAAAATGTGTTACCCTTTGAAGAGTGATGTTAGACAGGAAGAACTTGAATATTAAAATAAATAGAAGGTTTGATAATTATTAGTATCCTGTTTGGATGGAAATATTAAATTGGTTTTCTTTTTCGGCTTCTCAAGCAGATCTTTATTTTATGAAAATTATGAAAATTGTAATAATTATGTCTCCTGCCTTAAATTGAATTAAACTGACATTATAATTAAGTTGACCTAGCATCCGCCTTAAATTGGATTAAACTGATATTATAATTAAGTTGACTTAGCATGATCATTTTAGTTTTTAAATAACATAGCTCACATAAGGTATTATGTGGATTTTAGTTGTTTTCAAATAAAAAATTAAGAAAAGTTGAGAAAACTTTTATTTTTTATAAATTCCTAATTACTTCAATCCCTAATAAAAGAGAAAAATTTCATTCTACCTCTTCTTCCAAAGTATTCGTTGTTCTTTTAGTAAGAGATGTTTGAAGATGACTTATGTTCGTCTTGCTCATGTATTGAGAATTGAATTGAATTTGTTTGTCTTGCACGAGGAAGATGAATTGATGCTAGCTACGATTCAGGTCTTTCTTTGTTTTATGGATTTTTGATTGGGTTCTCTGCAGGTTCTCATGGTTGTGATTTGGTTGACGTCGCGGTGGAGAATGGAGGACGAAAGGGTTTCTCGTGGTGGCTCTTATAGTGTGATTTTAATGCTGGGAACAGATCGCACTTTAAGTTTTAATTGGGTTTATGAAAATTTGGGATTGCGATACGAAAATATTCGCGATCTGAGTTCTTTGGGTGTCACGATTAGGGCTCACGAAGACTACTGGCTTGATTTTCCTATAGGTTGCCATGGAGATGAATGAGGAAGAACGAATCTAGTTCTAGATTAGGGTTCCATGGTGGACTGGTGGTTGTGGTTAATGCTCGCACAACTGTTGCGGCTTATATGAAATGAGTTTCAATTTGATGTGTTTTTGGGTTTTTCTCTTTCTTTCTTCTACAAGTTGATGAAAATGGAGAAGAAGCAATGACACAATGAAGATGAACAGCGCAAGGTGGTGGTTGGCAATCCCTAATTGCTCACTACCTTTTCTTCCAATCCCTAATTCGAACAAATCCAATCTCTAATTCAAACAAATTAAATATTTAATTCAAAGAATTTAATCCTAATTCGAATAAATTCAATTTCTAATTCGAACAAATTCAATCCCTAATTCGAACAAATTCAATCTCCAATTTCTGAAAATCATTTTCAATATTTTTTTCATTCTTTCTAATTTTTTTAAAGAAATAAAAAAAAATATTCATATCAGAATCACTTGCACCAAATAATACAATCAACACCAATTAAAAAGATCAATTTGAAATTATAAAAAAAATAAGAACTTTTATAACAAGAAATCATTCCTGAATAATTATTGTAAAGATATTAATATGATTTTAGGTGACTATTTATTATGATTAAAATAATGATGGTGTTGAAAAGATAAAGAGAGTCCAAGTTATTAGTTACTTTAGGATATCTTTTGATTGAATGATTAATGATAAGGTAAAAATTATTGCAACAAAATTTAACAAAAGAAACGAGGTCCCACATACATATCAATTAAAAGTGTGAGTAGTTGTAATATAGATAATTTTTTTTTTAAATAATTCAAGAAATGTTAGTATCTTAGTTAGTAATACAGTAATTTAAGAGACACCTATTTTTTTTTTAATAAGTGTACAAGGGTGTACATTTAAAATAATGCAAAACATTATTTTATAAAATTTTTCTTTCCTTTTTCTTCCTTATTTGATTTTTCCATACAATATTATAATTCATAATTCAGAGAGTAAAATTTTATTATTATTTTTCAAATTTATATTTTTAATATTTTTCTCCAATTTTATATCATAATTTAAAAAAAAATCATGGTAAGAACGAAATAATTATTTCAATATTTGAAGATATTTATCCATCATAAATACCAATTATTACTTAATTTACGTACTAAAAACATATAGTATGATATTTATTTAACAAAAAAATATTAATTTTTTTCTAATAACCTAACTCTATATAATGAAAGAGTAAGAGTTCACAGATAATTGTAATAAAATAAAAAATTAAAACATTTATTTAGGAAAAAAAAATTAGAGTATATGAACTTTATTAAAATATCCATTCACTGACTAAATGCATCATAACTTATAATTAAATAAGACTAATTATTATATAATAAAACTAATTACTTTTTATTACAATAAAACTATTGGTCGTGGTGTCCAATAATTGTTTTTAATTTTAAGTGTGACCGCTAAATTACTGACTGGATCTGATTACTAAAATTGTTAGGTTTACTTGAATCAGTGAACACTACAAATACCCAAACGAAGTCAACAATTTATACAGTTCACAGATTCGTAGGACAAAACTTTCAAATCTTCTATGCTTCTTCCATTTTTTTTTTCACATCTAACTATCTAATTTTATGATTCGTAAGAATTTATAATTGATATCTAATCATAAAAATTTATCTATCTAATTTTTTTCATAACTAAATGTTTCATAATTTTTCTTTTAAATTAAGAAAATTATTTTTAGAATGCTTTATAAAATTTCTATATTTTTAGAATGCTTTACAAAATTTCTATATTTTAGTTTTTGAAAATAAAAATAATTACTTTTTTTAAATAATACTTTTGGTTCTGTAGACAAGAAATAATAGAAGATTTTTGTCCTAAATCTATAAATAATACAAATTAAGGAGACACAAAAATCAAGTTTTGATAGATGTTTAGAATTATTTGAAAATAAATCAAAACAAAGAAGAAACAAAACTTAACTAAAAAAAGCTAACAAATGAAGGAGACACAATTTTTGACACCTGTCATTTCTAAAAATATTTTAAAAGAAAATTCAAAAATACAAAAAGAAGGAAGGAAAATAAAACACAACTATATCTTTAAATAAAAAGCAAGCTTAATATTCAAATTCTTAATTATATTAAAAAACTCTAAATAATACTTAAAAAAACTTATTCACATGTGATCTTTTCGTAAACCCTAATCTTCTTATTTGTTATTAAAAAAATTGTAAGTACAAATAATTATTTTTATAATTCTTATTCAAGTGATGGATTTTAGAAATACAGTAATTTTTACAGTCAAAAGTATAATATGATGATTTAAGATAAACCATCACAACAATTGTCATTTTATACTATATAACAATGGTTATTTAAAGAAGTAAATAACAATTATTTACTCATGACAATTCGTATTTTAATATTTCAGCAATTCGTCACTCGGTGTCATACTAGCATCGTTCAATGCAATATTCACTAAAATACGAAAGGGGCTCTCTGTCAAACCATCGCTCAACGCAATTTCACACCGCTCAGTCCTAGTGCTAAAAGACCAAGTGGCGCTCAACATCCCTTTTGTGCCGCTCAACACCAAGTTCCTCTACAACATTGGTTACTCTCTGATTTTGCAACGCTGGGCGCAATTTTAGTGCAGCTTAACATGAGTATTTGCTAAAAAATGATCAATTCTTGTCCAAAACATGCTCCATTGAGTTCTAGCTTGTTGTCCTCCACCACAAAAACATTTTTTTACACTTATAAACAAGGAGATTAGAGGTAAAACTAGCATAAAATAACTAAAATACAAAACAATACAAAGTACACTAAACTTGAGGATAAAACAAGATTGAAGTTAATAAATAATTGATTTACTCATGACAATGCACATACAAAAACATGTAAAAATAGACGTTATCATTAGCCAGACCGAAGGTTGAGTTGAGTTGACTAAGAACGAAGGTCAAACCAAGTCCATCTAAACCGAATGTCAATCTGACCCGACCTAAACCAAATATCGAGCCAAGTTGACATGTACCAAAATCAAGATGAATCGTTCCAAATCGAAGATCAAGATAACTCTACTTAAACTCGATAATAAAGTTGAGCTTAACTTAAAAACATAAAATAAATTGTTTTATAAAAAAGATTAATTTAAAATATTTTAATTACTTCATCCAAATAAATTATTTTGAAAATGAAGAAAATTTAGTTACAAATAATTTAAAATACTATATATTTTATTTTTTTAAAATTATTGAAATCTCTTGTCCAAATTCAAAGTAGAAGTAATTATTTTAAACACATCTAAAAATAAAGTACCAGTTTATATTTGGATATAATTGGGTTATACTCAACTAAAATGTTTTAAGTGCTCCCAACTATTATATTTCGAACAAAAATTCATTTTCTAGAAATTGGAAAAAGTTCCTTTTGGCTCATTTTATAAATAAGATACATCTTACATCTGCTATTTCTAATAAAATATTATATTACAATGAAATATTAATTTATTTAAGTACAGGGGAATTGTAGAAAAGAAGATAAATATGAACATATCCATGTTCCCAAAAAAATATCTTGAAAAGCGTGGTCTGTTATTACTGCACCAATGCATGTCATCAACCAGTGCATCAATTTCTTTTTTAATTTTTTTTTACGAACAATGGTAAATGATCTTTGTCTTCTTCCCAATGTCTCTTCTTTTTCTGCACTGTTTGTGAAGATGTGCCCAATATTATTTTACACGGTTATCAGTATTGTGGCAAGTTGTAGAAACAAATTGAATGATAAAATAGGTAATTAAATCTAGAAAAATATATTTAACAAACTTAAATTATTTTACATTATTTAATACTGTGCTTTTTTATTTTTTTACTTTTTTAAAAAATATATATATATAAAAATTTACACTTTTATAATCATTATACTGTGTGTATCTTAATTGTATTAGTCTTAAATATATTATTAATGAATTCCGTAAGAGTAAACGAGTTTATAAAAAGTTTGACTAAGTGTATCTGAACACTCTCCTCCATAATTAATTACGTAGTTAATTATATTTCAGAACAGAACAGAACACATGCACTTCTTTTGGTTCCCAGAATTGTATATAAATATGCCCCCACTTTGGTGTTTGCAACAGCGACACCATTCCTTTCAATCACTGGATGCCATGTCTCTCTCACGCCTCATCAATCCTCTCTGCTGCAGTTCTTCAACTTCAGGTTCTCTTTCTTTTGTTCCAATAGAGCCATGCAAATACTCTCCTTTTTTATGGAACCATTTTTTTTTCTTTCTTTGTGGTTTAATTTATTTTCAAGAGTTCGGTGAATTGAAGCAGCTGCTGCATTGAACAAATATTTCTCAGGTTTTTGAATCTTAGTGGCAGACTTTCTCAAATGTGATTTTGGGTTTGTGAATTGCTGGCTGGAATTGGGAAGTTTATTGCTTGCTTGGTTGATTCTTTGTTTGTTTTCTTCAGTAGGAAGAGGAAAATGGTTATATGACGTTGTTAAATTAAGGAAAAGGGATAAACAGAAAAGTGAATTTCTTTGTTTTTTGTATACATACTCAAATGAAAATTGGGAAATGATATAACAAAACCTAAAGGACATATGTTTCCTTTCTGCTTACAACGAGTTGCAGTGCTCATATATTCTAAATCCAAAAATATATATTTGACTTTGTTTTTCTCCTCTCTCTCTCTTGTTTTTTTTTTTGTTTCAACTTTGGATGGCTCCTGTCTTATTTGCATATGAAACTATGCGCATTTCCTCTCTCTAATATTTATTTCCTTTTCAACAGATTCTTTGGTGACTGCATCATATGTGAAGGAGAAAATGGAGAATACATCCTGGGTATGGCATGCATGTGCTTATATTATATATTTATAGATAGAGAAAGAGAGGAGAAATAAGGTTAATCTGAGAATAACTTTAAAAGAATCACTCCTTATTCTCACCTTTGATTTTTGTCAATCAAATAGTTCTATTCAGTAACTTATCTTTATCTGTTAGATTAAAAGAAAATAACGAGTGTAGTCTAAAGGACTTACTCATGGATTCACTATGGAAGAATTACTTTTTGGAATAACTTGTTCTGCAATTGTAGGTTTCATTGTGATGCTTAATATTGCCAAAAAATGAAAATTGCAGTTGCCATAGTGGTCATGATACAGTTGAAAAGACAGCAAAAACCTTGTCATTGAAACCACACTTGCAGTAGTAGACCCTTTAGGAAAGTTTGCGGGAATAAAATATATGTTTTATTGCTTGCAGAGCCTTGTGGACTCAAAAGACAGAATCAGGAAATTGTTCAACAAGGTTGAACTATCGATTTCTTCATATGATACGGCTTGGGTGGCAATGATAACCTCTCCAGCTTCTCCTCAAAGCCCACTTTTCCCTCAGTGCTTAAATTGGTTGTTGGCTAATCAACACTTAGATGGTTCCTGGGGTCTTCCTGATCGGCATCCATTACTAATGAATGATGCTCTCTTATCAACCTTAGCATGCATCCTCGCTCTAAAGCAATGGGGTGTTGGAGAAGATCAAATTAACAGGGGTACTTTACTCTTCTCCTAACCATTGCTTTCTCTGCTGCTATATAAATGAAGTTTCCTGATATTCCTCCAGGTCTTCAGTTTATTCAGTCAAACATTACCTCAATCAAGGATGAGAAGCAGCACCTTCCAATAGGATTTGGTATCAATTTTCCTTCTTTAATAGAATATGCACAAAATTTGGGCGTTAATCTTCCAATTGGATCTACTATCTTGGATACAATGATCCAAAAGAGAGAAATAGAACTGCAAAGGTAGAATTTTAGATGTCTTTCAAGATTTATTTTCCTGTCTAAAAAATATTTCTCATTTTCGAGATCCTTTAAATAACTTTTTGATTCCAAAAATTTAGTAGAGGCATTCTGTTTATCGTTTTGCTTAACTTCCTCAATCTGACATCTTTGTTGTGTAATCATCCACAGAGGTAAACAAAGCAATTCAGAAGGGTGGAGAGCATATCAAGCATATGTTTCAGAAGGAATGCAGCATTCACAAGATTGTAAAACGATCTTGAAATATCAAAGAAAGAACGGATCTTTGTTTAATTCACCTGCTACAACGGCAGCTGTTTTTCAGCGCCTTAAAAATGCTGAATGTCTTGGTTACCTCCAATCTGTACTAGAAAAATTTGGAAATGCAGGTACGTTTCCAAATTGTATTTCTCTTAATTTAAGTCTATTTACTATTTTTCGTAGGGTAATTCCTTCCCTTTTTTTTCAAATCAGTTCCGACAATTCACCCTCTGGATATATATGCTCGTCTCTGTATGATTGATAGTCTTGAAAGGTTGGGTATTAATCATCATTTCAAAGAGGAAATTCGTAGTGTATTGGATGATACATACAGGTAAGACCCCATTTCAGGTGCATGCATCTGTTATTAACATTATGTCAGTTACTGGAGAGGTGGGAAAAAATTATAAGCATGTGATGTGATGAAAACATAGAGATACCATTCTATTCAAAATAATAAGCATCCTTTGATAGTAAGTTTTAAAAACACTCAAAGCATTTGTTGAAGCATATGAACTTCTCATTTTCATCCCTCTGAAAAATATGAACAGCCTTTGGGTGCAAGGAGTGGAAGATATATTCTTAGATCCCACCACCTGTGCAATGGCATTTCGTATCTTGCGTCTCAATGGCTATGATGTATCTTCAGGTTGGATCATTTGTAACATTCAAGCAGTTCAAAGTTTTTACCTTTTTGATCAAGACCAAGTAAGCTAATCTGTATGTTTATCTTCGCAGATCCATTTTATCAATATTCTGAAGATAAATTTGCTGACTCCTTGAAAGGGTACCTGAAGGACGTTGGTGCTGTTATAGAGCTTTATAGGGCTTCACAAGCCATTATACATCCTGATGAATCAATTTTGGTGAGACAGAGTTTGTGGACGAAACAGCTTCTGAAGCAGGAATCATCCCCTCACAGATTATATGCTGATAAGCTTCGTAGTTACGTCGACCAAGAGGTAGTTTCTTCTTTTATTCTTTCAAAAACTTTAGTTTTCTAGTTTTGTAGAGGTAGTTTCTTCTTTTATTCTTTCAAAAACTTTAGTTTTCTAGTTTTGTACAATCTTATAATCTTTTCCTAAAGTGGTGAGTTTTTTTTTTTTTTTTTGTATTTTAGGTCAAAGATGTTCTTAATTTTCCTTATCATGCAAATTTGGAGCGATTGTTAAACAGGAGATCAATGGAGTACTACAACGTAGAAGAAACAAGAATTTTAAAATCATCGTATAGGTGGTCCTCTGCTAGTTTGTTTCAATTGTCTCAAACTGTGTTTGTTCCTTTCTCTTTTTAGAGATCAACTTATTGATTGTTACTATAATCCAGATCATGCAATCTTGCAAACCAAGAGATTCTAAAGCTAGCAGTTGAAGACTTCAATATCTGCCAATCAGTACACATTGAAGAGTTGAAACAGCTTTCCAGGCATGTCTTTCTTTTCTTTTTCTCTCCTCAATTTTTCAAAGATTTACATTTAGCCAGATATCCATAGAGAAATATCATAATCAATTCATTATAGCTTAAGGTTTGGTATTGCTAACCACAAGGAGTTAAGTGTATCTTCCTCCCTCATTCATGCTTTCTCTTCTGGCTTGATGTCATTGAGGAAACTGGATTCTTTTGTCAATGTTACTACTTATGCTTAATTGTGTAGAAATTTTATTCACATATGCATCATAAAGATAGTATCCATTCACATTTCAGACTTAGGAACATTCATCTTGTTAAATTCAAATGTTTGAACACACCAATTATAATATTTTATTGAAAGAGTTTGGTATTTGAATCAGAATTTGTAGGACAAATACTGAGTGACGTCTGATCCCAAACAAGGAGTCTCCTCCTTTAGAAAAACTTCAGCATATTAACACACTGAATCAGAAAACTGTCATACCTACTTAACACACACACACACACACACACACTCACCTAATTTTCATACTACACTTCACATCCCATAACTGTCATATCACATTTTTTCGACTTTGATATAAATGTACCACATTATCATATGCAGATGGGTTGTTGAGAGCAGATTAGACCAACTACAATTTGCAAGGCAGAAACTGGCCTACTGTTACTTCTCTGTTGCTGCTACACTTTTCCCCCCTGAACTTTCTGATGCTCGCATATCCTGGGCAAAGAATGGGGTGCTCACAACAACTGTTGATGATTTCTTTGATGTTGGGGGTTCTGAAAAGGAACAAGTGGACCTTATTCAACTAGTTGAGAAGTATGTTCTTATTACTATTTGAAACAGCCATGTCTTGACTTCTATATAAATTCTATCACAAATTTCCTGCACAAATATTGATATTATTACAATTAAACTGAAGGTGGGATGTAGATATCAACACTGCTTGTTGTTCTGAGACAGTAAAGATTATTTTTTCCGCAATTCACGGCACAGTTTGTGAGATTGGAGAGAAATCAGTCAAGCGACAAGGACATAATGTGAAAAACATTGTTATCAAGATTGTGAGACATTTCTTCCTGTTTGTGCCTCCATTTGATTTTGATTTTCAATGCAGTCATTTGAAATATTGTCCTTGAAAAACCTTAACAGTGACTTGTTCTTTATTTTAATTAAATATTAGTTTGGCTCTTATATAAGAAAAAATTACTTCAATGGCATCAATATTTACATTGGAGTTCTTCAAGTAAAAATAGCTTCTTGACCAATAGGTTGAATTTGTTTACTTTTTACAGTGGTTGGATCTGATTCAGTCAATGTATAAAGAAGCCGAGTGGGTGCGAACAAAGACTGTGCCAACAATTGATGATTATATGGAAAATGCATACATATCATTTGCCATTGGTCCAATTGTACTTCCTGCCCTCTATCTTTTAGGACCTAAGCTTTCAAATGAAGATGCTGAAACTTATGAGTTGAACCATCTGTATAAGCTCATGAGTACATACGGTCGTCTTCGTAATGACCTTTACGGTTTTGAGGTAAGTAATACATATGTGTTCCTTATTTACATTCCACATTTTATGGTGACTAATGTTTTCCTCTCTGTTGTAGAGAGAATCTGAGGAAGGGAAATTGAATGCACTGTCTTTGTATATTGCTCATGAGAATACTGCCGAGGAAGCTATGGAAAAAATGAAGGGTATTGCTGAGGAGAAGAGAATAGAACTGCTGAGATTAATTTTGCAGGAAAAAGGAAGTGTAGTTCCCAGAGATTGCAAGGATTTGTTTTGGAAAATGACGAAAGTTTTACAACTATTTTACATTAAGGATGATGGGTTTACTTCAAATGAGATGTACTCTAGTTTAAAGGCAGTGATTAAAGATCCTGTCATCTTTGATGAATTGTTAGAACATGCTCGGTAGGAGCTTAGTTCTGTTGAAGCTACTAATGTGATGCCCCATTCCACTTAGTGCTTACAAATCTTTCTCAACTGTTTTGATTAGTTTTTCCTTCTTTTTCCTTTCTTTTAATCTTGCTCATGAAAGACAATTCTTAGTCTTGTAACATCATGTTATGATTGCTTTGTATTGACCCTCTTGATTTGAGACCTGCATAATAATTAAAGTTGAGGTTGGGAAGAGTATAAATTTTAAAAAAAAATTAACAAAAGTTATTGTAGAAGTTTTTTTATAATTCTTTAATTCCTAATTGCTAATTTGGGTAACTTATAGAAATAAGGATTTAGTATAAGTAAAACATAAATATTATTTACATGTAAAAAATGAAGCATATTATAAAAAAATATTAAAGTAAACCATAAAATGAAATTAAAATTTATACTTCGTAATTTATTATATAGTACAAATAGACAATAAAACATTATAATAAATATTAAAATAAATTTTATAATAAAATATAGGTTTATATCTATAAATATATTATATTAATGAAATATTAAATAAAAATATACAGTTATATTTAATACATGAACAGTTTTATATAGTAATACAAGATTTTAAAAAAATTGTGGTTGGACCCATAATTTGACTTGTGCAAGTTGTGAGTTATGTATTGACAAACTTATTTGTCCACATATGTTCCACATTAAAATAAATTGTAGTTTATTATTTTTATAAGAGAGCAACTTCATAAGACAGAGTATAAAAGTTTTATACACTTCCGTCGAGAAATTAATTACACACAAAGTTTTAGACAAAAGAGCTTATCAAATTAACTATGATATTGAATGTAATAATGATCTTTTTTCTTAATATTAAGAGTTACTATGTTTCTTTTTTCAACTTTTAAGGAATAATCTTAGGAGTTAAGTGTTAAATATATTATTAGTTTAGTTAACTTTAGTATTAATCGAGTTAGCTTTAGTTTAAATAGTTTTGTTTTTGCATTTGGTCCTAAACACTTAAATTCAATAAAATTATACTTCTAAGTTTACTTTGAAAGTCTTTACACTCATCTTAAAGTGTAGTAAAAGTAGTGACGACATGTTGTCTTAGGTATAATCGATATAATTAGGAGTGAGGAGTGATAATAATTTAATGTGAATGGATTAGTTAGAAGTTAGATGTAAGATTGTATAACAGATACCCACTCTCCTAGATACGAGTGGTTCAAATAAAAGGATGATGGAGAGGTTTGAAATTACAAGAGTTGTAGTTGGTGAATAAAAACACCTTGTTAGAATTTTGAAGGTTAAAGGTATGAAATTGAAGAATTACCTCGATGAAAACTAAGGCAACATATAATCACGCCACATGCACGCAAATAGTGGAACATAAGTTAAGATTAGAACACATTTGGTGGCATGCATATTAAATTTGACACAAATGTCAAGAGTGCCAAACAAGTTAATACTAACACACATATCAAGGGTTGTTGAATATAGTAAAAAATTATGTATGATATTAATCTTTCTTGTGTTGAATATATACATAGGATACTCTATTTATAATAGAAAAAATATGGATTAAGCCAAAAATACAAATAATGAATAATAACAAATTAACTAAATATAAAAGATAAAGATAAAATAAAGATAATATATCTAACAAGGGTGAAATGAGAGTTAAGACTGACACAATTGTTTGGCTTGCAAGCCAATTGGTAACATGCAAACAAAAGTGTGTTATGTAAACTAATGTTTGTAATTTAAGGCTAAAAGAGAAAAGAAAAAGAACAACATACCACTTTTTTATGAGAAACATAAGTAGAAAGAAGAATCTTCACTTGAATTTAGAGAACACATGATAAAATTCATTAAAAAAAAGGTAAATATTTCTAGAAATACTCATAGAAATGAGAGAGAATTCTCTTCAATATACAAAATTTCATTCATAAGTTATATTATAAATGATAAGATACATGCTTATATTGACTAACCATACAATATGAAAGGTCTATAAGTTGTTTCATTGATACACATATGTTTCCAAATAAGACCTTTGTCTTAGAATACAAAGATTTTAGGGATTGTTTAGTTGGTAGAGACACCTTTGCAGACAAAACTTCTACTTTAAGTTTAATCATTCCCGAGGTCCTTATTTTAGGTAAGAAGTCTTAAATCGGTCCTTCATTTTTTTTTGTCTCAATTGGGTTTCTATTTTTGAAAAATTTAAGAAATTGGACCCCCTGCAGTTAAATTTTCTGAACGATTTGAAAAATACATCCAAGTGGCACGCTGATGGGGCTTTTTTAATTGACTTGGCTCACTAAAATGGGTAGTGACATGAATTTTCATTTATTTAAAATAAACAATTAGGAAAAATCTTGTTGAATCCTTATGTAGGAGGCGTTTCTAATGATTGTCGTTCTTCTTCTTCCACGATCTTCTTCTCATTAGACATTGACGAACTTGGTACTTCTTCGATGTTGTTAATTGTGGTTGTTCGTCTACTATGACATTTTTAACCTTCATTTATCTTCTTCAATTGTGGTTTGTGGTTTTTCATCATCGTACTCTTTTCCATTATCCTTCTCGTCACGGTTCTCTTCATATACACATGCAGGGTTTGTCGCTACTAGGGATGTCTTCCTACCACAACATTTTCTGCCACTGCCCATGCACCGTTACTCCTGCAACCCTCAATGATAGGTGACTCACTCGCCACTCAAGTTGCATTGCCATCTCTGTAGAGCTTCTCTCAACATTTTTCCTAAAGATTTTAATTCATGAACCGTCCCTCAAAATATATTTTCAGTTCTAGCTTTCTTTCTTAGAATCAATCAGATAAGATTGTTATTCTTGAAGAATAAATTTTGTATTTAGATAATCAGAGTTCAAGAATAAAATTGTTATTCTTGAAGAATAAATCTTGTATTTAAATAATTAGAGTTCAAAATTGGACTCTAATTAAGTTAAAATAGTATTCGTTTTCTTTGCAATTAAACATTCACAATCTAACTTTTTATTGTGAAAAAAAAAAAGATAACAAACAAAACTCATTATGTTATAAATTTTCCATGTTATACAAATTGTTAAAGTGGAATGATGATCTACAAGAAATAACTTAGTTTCTTCCAATTTATTTTTAAATATAAATTATAAATGTATTGACTTATATTCAAATCATCTTAAAAAGAAAAATATATAATCAAAGTAGCATAGGTAGATGAGTTCTTTTTTAGCCTTTCTATTCTAAATCGAGTAGTACAATTCTAAAAGATATAATTAACTTTTTCTGGAACACTTTTTGTTTTTTCACATTCTTGAATTTTTTTTAAAACACATTTTTCTTTTACTTTTTTTAATATTTCAGAAAATGTTTTTTAAACCATGAAAATCAAAAGGGATTTTTAAAATAATTGTGATTCATAAGATTGTGTTAGTGGAATAGTAGCATTTTGATAAAAAGAGAAAAAAAAATGGAGATAAATATGTAAATTTAAATAAGAGAAACAGAACGAATATGTTTATAAAAAGATTGAGTGCAAATAGCAGAGCCTTATTTCACCTGGAAAAACAGGGAACCAATATCCATCTTCCCATAGAGCCACACTGTCGATTTGTTTGTAGAAAAAGAGAAAAGTGAAATAAAAATGAAATGGAAACACTACATTTATAATTTTTATTTAAAAATAATTAGAAAGAAACTGAGTTATAACTATTAATCATACTACAACTGAGAATTAGATGGTCAAATAAATAATTACAACCAAGGGTAATAAATATTTTTTTTTTATATTCTCATATATGCATTCCTCTTATGAATTTTATTATTTCTCCATTTTGCTTTTGTATTAACTCCATTATCTTTTAACATAGATTTTTCTTCATTCAGGATCTCGTCACAAATTATGATGATAACGAGAGAAATAAAAAAAAAAAAGTATTGATTGAAATTGTCAATTAATTGAACCATATCTTATGTTTCAAATTCTCCAAAATTGAAAATTGACTATTTCGCATAAAAAATAAAGATTGCCTCATTTATGAGTGGGCTAGTTAAAAGAACATTTAAACAAGTCCAAAAAAATTATAATCGAATTAATTCAGCTATTTTTCTAAATGTTTTATCTCAGTACTATCATAAAAAAAAGAAAAACAATATCAAAAAGACGTCGCCTCACTGGTCATCTCTATACATAATTGTATCCTAAACATTGTATTATTACTTTTATATAAAAATAAATAAAACCCAAAATTTGACACCTATTTATATAAAAATAAATAAACTGACTGCTTCTCTAAACAATCAGATATAACAACAGAAGAGGGTCAGAACAATGAAAACTCAGAACTTTTTATGCAATATTCGACCAAATACATTCCCAACTCCACCTTTCATGGTCTAAGGCAGTGGCCGACCCTTTTTTTATTGAAATATTCTCATTATTTTAAAATATAAATATTCAAAAACTTAGTTTTCATAGAAATAAAACTCAAATAATTATTGAATTTGAAAACATGAAAAAAAAATTATATTTATCGTGACTTTTTTACTTGTTCACTTGCTATCAATTAATAATTTGTTTACTAATTTTCCAATATCATATTCAAAAGAAAACTATTTTAAAAATTCAACTTCACTATTTTATTGTAGATATTCTTAATCATCCAAATTTGAAAAAATTATCAATTATATTTAAATTATGTCAATCTTTATTAAAAATTGAAATTACATTTTACTTATACATAAAGATTTTTTTTTCTGTAATAATTTATCAAAACAATAGTGAAAAATAAAATGAGATAAATTTCTTGCGCGCAATGTAATTTGTCAGACTCGGAAAAACGCATCCAAACCCTCCTGTCAGTCATTTAAAACGCACCCAAAACCCTCTACATGGACGCCAGGTGTCAGGCAACGGGATTCGAAAACCAGAAAGTGGAAGGCAGGTGTCGGCAGAAGAGCGGACGCCCGTTTGGACGTGGGAAGCAAAAATTGATTTTTCTGAAAACCCGTACCCACTCTCTTCTGCATGCACCTTCTTCTTCCCAAAACTCTGATCTTCTCATTTCTTTACCTTCTTTCTAGAAACTCTCCCTTCTCTCTACTGTAACTAACCTTTTCTCTGCTTCGATCGCCGCTCAGGCACCGTAGGAGCATTCCCGGCGTCCCAAGCTTCATCTTGAACCGAACAAGTTTCAAGTTTGAGCAGGTAAGTGTATTTATCCTTGGTCGTTCGTCTTTTGTACATGCAAACCAAGTTCTGGTTGCATGCAGGGGTGTAGTCTAAGTTATTTTTGATTTCATGTTGTTTGGTTTAGTTGGAAGAATCAGTGATCGTTGAGTGTAGAAAGATTGTAGTCGGACGAACCCAAAAACCTACTCTTAGGACGTTAATCGCGTATCCAGGTAAGGGAAGCTTATTTAATTTAATCTGTATGTGGTTGTACTGTATGAACGTCCGTTATTTGAATGAATGAATATAATGCATGATGGTTGATATGTTTGAAGTGTATGAATGTGAATATGAGTAATCGTTTTGGAGTATGATTTATCAACATGATATAGGTTTTACGAAGTATGTAAGTTGATGTTTTATTGTGAAGTTATAAGGTTCAAAAATGATGTATTGAAAAAAATGAGTTAAATATAAATGAAAATCTGAATATGAAATTCTCACTATGATAATATGTGTTCGTCATTGAACGGTCCTTGGCCGTTCAGTGTTTCTAGTAAACTGGTTTGACATTGAATTCTTTCATTTGGAAAGAATTCTAGTTGAGGACGAACGCCTTCTTGTGGAAAAGTTATGCTTGAGCGTTCGGCCAAGCGTAGTTGCACCGGAGCTTCAATGACAAACATAAATCTTGTATATATATATATATATATATATATATATATATATATATATATATATATATATATATATATATATGTATGTATGTATTTGTATATGGTAGTTATTCAGACATAATTCCTATAATACCTTATTTTATTAAGCTTTTATTTTAGGTTTAGTAGTTTTCGGTCTCACACCAAGCTCTTGTAATGCGTGGTGTTCGGTCTTATACCAAACGCTCGTACTCGTTCATAGTAAATCAATCTTGATGAAATATCATTCGTCCAACTTCAGTAGAATTTTCCTTTGCCTTGTTCGGTCATTTACTGGCATGGGATTTCTGTATGTAAACTATTCTAAATATAGTTCTTTGACGTCTTAACGTGTCTACATTCATTGTCTCTGATCTAGAGTCCCAGTACCTATGTATTCTTTGAGTATTGGTTGGAGTTCACGAGAGTCACTTCATTTAACTGATTCATGTTATAAATAACGTTCGTCATATATTGTATAATTGTACCCGATTTATTCCTAAATCTGACAGTAACCCCTTTCGGTCTTATTCTATTATGGAACGGGAGATTTCTCTGTCTCGTTCCTATCGTTCGTCCTCGTTCTGAAGAGGGCTGAACGTTCGGTATTTATTGTTCTTAGAAATTGTGATGAAAAGGACACTAAAGTGAAGAATTATAAAAGATGAAAAGTATATGAGATAAATGAAAGGTTGTGAATTTTGAACGAGCGTTCCAAGGAGGAATAACTCTTGGATGAATATTGGAATTTGTAAAGTATGAATGTGGTAATGCTTAGCTGGCGGTTCATCCTGATGTTCCGTGAGTACTCGTCCTCATGTAGAGGAGAGTAGGTCATGTGTGGGAACGACAGGAGGTCCTAGTCCTTAAGGGTACTTTGGACGAAACGGACTAACCTCGGGTGGCAGCTGATGAGAGTATTCCAGTTACTACATCACCCGGGTGCACGAACGTCGTAGCTACACAGAATTCATACCGTCCGGACAATCAGTCTAGTAGTAGGCCTTGCTTGAATCGTACGTTGAGATGTATTTGATGTGTGTGAATATGAGAAATGTATGTTATTACTTGAATTAAATTACATAAGCTTACCCTGTGTTTTATTGTGTTGTCTTGTCCTTGTACGTCCGTCTTGTCATTGCAATGATCATCCGTGTGGATGTGAGCAGATGGAGACACGTTGTTGGAGGATGCGCTGGAAGAAGAAAATTTGATAGAAGTGGAAGTGAAGACCGAGCCATAGGAGCGTTCGGCTAGTTTATAGTAGTTTTGTTGTGAGGTGATCATTCGGTCACCTCCTCTCTTTCGTTTCTATGTGACCGTACGGTATTTAATTTTTTTTTGTAAACCGTTAAGTCATGTTTTCTTTTATCTGGAACAGATGAAGTTTGTAACTTATGTAAGGTCGTTCGGCTATAACCGTTCATTGTTTAGTTAAGACTGAACTGATTTATTATTAACTGTAATCAATTCTATTATATGATTTTATTACTGTATCCTTGGGATGTTACATAATTATTTATATTAAAAAAATAGTTGAAAATTTTAGATTTGATTTAATTATAAACTCAATAATTTGAAAATACAAAGAAAAACCTATTAAATATATGCAATTTTTTATAACTGTATTACTTTATATTAGATATTATTTTTGCTATATTAATGGTAATGATAAAACATATAAATTTTAAATCTTATTTTGGCTCTATAAAATTAGTGATCAAGATCCAACACTGGTTTAAGATTCTCCAATGGCATCTTGAAAAATACTAAAGATTAACAACCATTTTTGTTCCTTCCATTTCAATATATATCTATGGCTATTTGGTCTTTTCCCTATCCTTTATTTTTGTTCAACTTCATGCACCCTATCAAATTTCTTGGTACACCCCATGAAAAAGTCTCCAGAAAATTTATTTCCTTAATAGAAATGGGGTAATCGTCTACCGGAATAAAATTTCAGGATTTTTGTTTTGATGTGTTCCAGGAAAATGAATTCCGACATGATGGAGTTTTGGGATATGGTACAGGAAGTAATAGCCTTTTGTTTATCTACTTGTAATGCTCTTAAAGAAAGATATAAATGGCTTCTGCACAGAAAATTTTAATTCACCCGAATGGATGTCTGTAAATCAAAGTATACAAATTGTATAATTGATCCAAGTCCATAGTAGATCAGAGCAAATAAAACTAATTTTTATAAATCAAATTGAATCTATTAAATATCAAACCCTTTTTATTAACACGGAATATTTTTATAACTTAAACTAATATTAAGAAAACAATTTAAAAGATCAAAACATTTAAATCATCAATATTCTACAAATGAATATATGGAACCAAGCTCAACGTTTAACATCTTTAAACAGGTAAACGAAACAATTCAATTTTTAAAGATTTTTAAATTAGTTCATGCGTTAAATTTTACCCAAATTTACTATTATCATATCAACATGAGATTAAAATAAATACTTTTAGGGTCTTACTTTTGTAGGGAATAAATGTAAACAAGTATTCAAATAGACTCGATATGCCACTGGGTTAGGGCACTACAGGCCACAGGCACATTTTATTATTCCAATCCAAACCAAAAGTTTTTGCGGCACTACGGATAACCATAATGTTTATGAAAACATGCAAAATATATTAAGGTAAGTCCATCACATTTGATAAAAACTCCCACGAAATCAGTGTTCTTCTTTCAGAACCTCAGGAAAAAATTTCCATGATGTTCTATTAGAGGTATAGACTTCAATTCGCTTGACACAGCAGCAACATGTTCCCTTCTTTTATGGTTTACTGCAACAAAGGATTATAGCACCGCTTATGATTTGGGATGGATTGTTTCACACATCAATAGTATTTCTTTTCATAAGAAAAGAGCCCATGAATTCCACCTTCAACCTGTGCTGCTCCACTCCGGACCTGGGAAGAACAGGACATATACATCAAAGTTTTGTTGATGCAAAACAATTGTGGCTTGTAAACACAGCAAATTGCAGACTCAATACAAACACAAGAGTTTACCCCTAGACAAACCACAATTAACAAACATACCCCGGTTGAGAAAGGCTCATTGTACACAGTCTTA
The DNA here is from genome assembly GCF_029865625.1 of Vigna umbellata. Taxonomy (NCBI): domain Eukaryota; kingdom Viridiplantae; phylum Streptophyta; class Magnoliopsida; order Fabales; family Fabaceae; genus Vigna; species Vigna umbellata. Next base: position 4,523,486 of record NC_142167.1, on the reverse strand, counting down.
CACTGATGCAAATAAATTGTTTACATTTTGTTTTTAAATCAATGCAATCCATTCAGGTGACCTAAAATTTTAAGGAAACAATAATAGTTTGTTGTTAAACTAAAGGTGTATTTAGAATCAAGAAAATAGACCTATTTGAGTCCTGACTTCTATTAGATTAATCCTTTCTAATCCATCCTAACAAATTGCCGCAATTTCTTTTACTACTTATCTAGCTTTATTAGTTTAAGAATACAATGGTAAACAAAAGGGTATTCCTTTAAGAACTACAGTATCCGAGCTTTTGAACAAAGCCAAATAAATGGTTTCCATAGGAAAAGGGGAGTCAGTTAACAACTAGCATCACCTTTTTTGTTGTGCAAATAAAGAAACTTTATTGATATCTAATGTTAATAGCCAGAATAAGAAATAAATAATTAAAAGTGGCTTAACCATACCTCCAGTCTTAACACCCTGGACCTTAGAAGGTCATGAGCAGACTCTAGAGAAGAGGCGCCGATATCCTGGAACCCTTGCCTGACTGCTTGCAAGGTGTATGGTATGAAGTTCAAGACAGAACCCTTATCCTTGACAGCTCCAACAACCCCCTGAGCAATTTTTAGCTTTGCTGTATCACCCAAGTACCTTGCATCACTCCCTTTAGTCATAGCTTCTAGGGAACCCATACCTCTATACTTTTTGACACGTTGACCATTCTGGTGCATAAATGGTAGTTAGTAATAGATATAAATACCATATTTATTCTTGTTTAAGTATGTAACAAGTCATCAGCAAAAGAAAGAGGAATGGAAAATTTATAGAAACTAAGAGATAGGAAAGAAAAGGAATCACAGAGAGAGCCAGTGTGAGAGAGATATAACACATTTTCAGAAATATAAAAATCTAACATACAGTTCCTAAAAGTGTTCCCCTGTTCTCTATTTCTAAAGAGATTTTCTTAATAACACTATAACTTACACATATGCTGAGAATATATTTAGGGAATGAACACACAAAGGAAACCAAAAACTTCACAATATTCCATCAGGCCTTCATAAATACCTGATATACGTAAGCTCCCGGAGCCTCATGGCTACCAGCCAAGAAGCTTCCCATCATAACAGTTGACGCTCCCAATGACAAAGCCTTAACAATATGACCAGAGTTTGAGATGCCACCATCGGCAATGACAGGAACACCATTTTTATATGCAATGGATGAGACCTTGTAAACAGCAGTTGCCTGAAATGCATAAACTCAAATAGTCAATATTAAGAATTGAGGAATTGAATACCTTATTTTTAATATTTGTTATCAAAAAGTAAAACATAACACTAACCGACTTTTACCCCATTTCCTGTTTTCAAACATCTTTTCAAGAAACAGTAAAAGTAGTTTCACAAATATTCAATACAAGGAACACATTTAAAAAATCGTTACAGAGAAAGCCCTTTAGAGAACTCCAAGGATCAGGCATGACGCACAAGCCCATCAAGAGTCAAGTCGCTAAGTATAGACACCCTAAACTCCTGACAAAAGACCATCGCCAATTATCAAACATTATCAATATCAAAAGTTGACCCAATCCTCAAAAGGATTCATTGATCCTAGAATCCAACCAACACAAAAATCTTATCACAACTCAACACGGCAGACCAAGGTTCTAAAAACCCATCCATGACACAATTCTGTCTACAAAATCAAGAACTTCGGAGTCTCTAAGCAGCTAAACAGCATCCACAACGATTTAAAGCCTAAAAACAAATCACACGCTTAAATTTGATGTTAAGGGAACTAATGAGTTGGTTTCAAGTGGTTAATATACTGAACCCAAAGTTAAACTGTTACAGCACTTGCCGGGTTTGTTCCTTGGAAAAAAAACAGTAGTATTTGTTCAGACTTCACTTACCTCGGAATTGATTTTTAGGATAAGCCTTAATAGTTATGAATCATGTCCATGAACCAAAAAGTATATTTGACGCTAAGGGTGAACAGATTCAATCAATAATCAACAATCATTCAATCAATGTTCAACCAATAACCAATCAATCAGTGATCAATTAAGGAATCGAATATACCTGACCACGTCCCACAGCACAAACCTCCTGGGTGGTACAAATGGACCCAGACCCCATTCCAACCCTCAACCCATCAACCCCAGCCTGAATCAAATTCTCAGCCTGGTACATGGTCACAACATTCCCACCAATCACATCAAGCTCAGGGTAGACCCTCTTCACATACTTCACCATCTCCAACTGATAAATTGAGTTCCCTTGAGAACTATCCAACACAACAACATTCACCCCAGCCTTTACCAAATGCTTCAGCCTCTCCTTATCATCCTCCCTCGTCCCCATCGCTGCCCCCACCATAAACTCCCCATCTGACCCCACCGTCGCCGACGCCACCAATTTGGGGTACCCCTTCACCCTCTCCACCTCCTCTCTCACCACCAAATCCACCACTTCACCATTCCTCTCCAAAGCCACTGCACCACTCCTCTCATTCTCCATGATCTCATGAATTTTGTTCAGGTCTGCGTTCCACGGCGCGCGCCGGGGCGGAGGCGCCATGTAGTCGCCAACCCTTAAGCTTTTGTCGTTTTGATTGGTCCAGTCGCGCTTCGAGACATAGCCGAGGAGCTTCCCGCCGGCGGCGCCTGTGTCTGTGACGAGGAGAAAGGGGGAGCCCGCAAAGTCGTCCTCGTGCTCGATGACAGCGGAGGGGGCCGCGAAGGCGGGGTCGGATAGGATGGGGACGCGGCGGGACTTGGCCGCGCGTAGGAGTGCGGCCTGGGCGGCTGCCGGAACGTTGGAGTGCACGATGGCGATGCCACCGAGGGAGGCCATGGCACTAGCCATGGCGGACTCGGATACTGTGTCCATGGGGGAGGCAACGAGGGGGACGGCGAGGGGGAGCCGGCGCGTGAGGCGCGTGGAGAGGTCGACGGCGTCGGCGGCGAAGTCGATGTAGTGGGGCAGGAAGATGACGTCATCGTAAGTGTAGGAGAAGCCTTGCGAGAAGAGCTTCTCGGCGGTGAAACCGTCCTCGATCGGCGGTGGAGTGAAGTCCATTGGGGCTGCCGGAAAGAGGGTTTAGGGTTTACCGTTAGTATTTAAAGAAAATTTAAAGAAAAACGAAAGAAAATAATAAAATAATAAATATTGAATTAGTTTACCTGAAATATTAAAAGACAGGATTATGTTGTCAATGAGCTGGAGAGGACGTGTACTCAATGAATTTATAGCCGAAAGAAAACAAAGAGATAAGATAAAATATTATTCAAAAGTACGTTCTTATCCATTGTAAAATTTCTTTCGTATTTTATTTTGTCATGTTCACCAAAAATATTAATTAGTTTACTTAAAATTTTTATTTCTTCAATTTTACTTTTAATTATAAAAATGTATTTATGAAAATATTCATGACTAATTTTCTCATTTCTAAAGAGAAGGTCATTCTCATCCCTGAACCTTAATTTGAAATCTTATTAAAAACAATTAAGTTGAATACATATTGAATTTATTCATAATTTAATGTGGGAAAGTCCTTAGTAATTTTAAATTACAATAAAATTAAATGTATAGTTAATCAAATCTAAAATTAATTATAAGTAAAGTTCTTAATTTTGTAATTAATTATCCTCATTAAACTTTATATTTTTTTCTGTGTCTCGTTACCTTTTCACTTCAAATTATTTCATAATAGGGTTTCATTGATTATTACTAAAAATATATTTTAATCCTTAAAGATATTTAAAATGCTATTATAATTTTTAAAAAAGGTTAAATATTGTTAGTTCACATTTAAGAAAAAACATTTATAGTCTTTGAAGAAAAATAAAATCACGTTATCTTTGATAATTATAACATCTAAATACATATTATAGTTGTTAAAATTTAATTTTAAATATTATAACTATTCTTAACATTAGATATTATCACCAGCCAAACTACTCTTGGAGTTGAACATTTCATCTTTATAAGTTTAGTTTTGGACTTTAGTGAGAAAAGAATTTCATTCCAACATAGATGAAAATTCAATGAAGGTTTGGAAGGATGAAGATCTATCATAAAATTCAAATATAATTCCTAATAGTAACAATGTTATTATTTATTATGTAGCCTTCCCTAAACACCTTTTCTCCCAATTATAAGATATATATAATGATATATTAGTTATTAAACTTATATACTACTTTCGTCTATGTTTTCGTTTAATTTTTTAACGTGATTTTATTTTTATTTTTTCAATTAAATTTTCATTAACGTTTGTTTAATTAAGTTATTTTGAGCAATATTATTTAAATAATTAACGATATGTAAATAATGTATAATACGGGTTTAGATGTTTTTCTTTCTTAATATTTTTTATTTTATTTTTCAATTCAGTTTTTATCTAGACCGACGGTTAGCATCCAAGATCGATCGTCTATCTACTGTAGCAGCGCTCGTCAACCAGGTCAAACGTGGACAGCACTCGTTAACCAGGTCAAATGATGTTGGGCCACAACGCTCGTCAACCAGGTCAAACCATGTTAAAAGATGTTGGGTCACAATTGGACCGACATTTAAGTTATTGAACTAATAATCCAGCAGAGGATAAAATAATTAAAGATATCTGATTAAAGATATTCATAAAGCTGTTTATGAGCAACCGCCCGGATTTTAAGGTAAGTCTGTTCATATTTTATTAGGCTTGTGATAACCTATAAATACAGGGCCAACACGTTCAACTCACACTCTATGAGATCCAAATAATCAATAGTGATAACAATTCACTGAATATTCTATTGTGAGTATAAGTTCTTCCAACACACGCCTAACTTTAGCGTCGGAGTGCCTTTTGTAGGTACCTCCCCCCTTTGCTGGTGAAGGAGAGCGAATGGTGCGAATCGAAGGAGCGCGAGCGACCCATCGAAGGATGAGCGTGCAGTCTATATTGCAGGAGAGCGAGCGACAAAGTCACGTAAGAAAGGTACATCTCTTGGTCCCATGAAATCCATACCTAAACAATGTATAATGCGGGGTTTAGCTGGTTTTCTTTCTTAATATTTTTTATTTTATTTTTTAATTCTTTTAATTTTTTAATTCAGTTTTTATATTTCTTATTTTTGTTGAATTCCGTTTAAAAAATTAAGGGTTAAATATGTTTTTCGTCCCTTAAGTATCACACGATTTTGGGTTTAGTCCCTACTCGAAACTTTGATGGCTTTTAGTCCTCATAGTTTTGAAATTCTTACTATTAGTCCTTAAAAATGAACAGAGTTAACTTTTGTGTGATGTGGCAAACGGCGAGGACACTCTTTTATGCCAGCTTCCATCTTCACTCTCTGCCACGTTGGTTGTTTAATTTTTGAAATGAGATTAAGTATGATTAATTTGGTTGAACCTTACTTCGTCATCTCTTATAAATGAAATTTTAAGAAGTTGGGTTCTTCTTCATCATTGCAGTTGGGGGCAAAGAAAGCTGAGGAGATACATCTGAAGGTCGTCTTCTTGAGGAGGTAAGTTGATAGGTTTTGTTTTGCTCTTCTTCGTGTGAATATAAAGATTGGGGATATAGGGTTTGGGTGTTGCGGAATCAGTCTCGGAAAATTCCATCCATGAATTCTCGGCCAAGGTTTTATTATTTCATTTTGGAAACAATTATAGAAACGTGAACCTCACCACCCTCCCAGATCTCCTTTCCCACTATTTCCTAAACCTTGATAAATAACATTAACAGTGAACGATTGCTTTCGTTTGTTGGGATTCTAAATTTGAAGCGTCAGAATCCGTTGGAATGGAGGGAAGTGGCAATGGGGGTGGCGCTGCTCCGTCGTCTCCACCGGTGGAGCAATATTTGCAGGAGTTCTCTAAGTTGTTTCAGTACTATCTCGACAAATCTACCCCCCATTACGCTTGTGACATTGGTCATGGCATCCATCTACGTCTTGCGTATTATTTACGTGCAGGGGTTTTATGTTGTCTCTTACGGCCTCAGAATCTACCTCCTCGATCTCTTGATTGGTTTTCTCTCCCCTTTGGTTGATCCAGAGCTCGATCCCTCCAAATTAAACATACTTAATCTCATTTCAAAAATTAAACAACCAATGTGGCAGAGAGTGAAGATGGAAGCTGACGTAAGAGTGTCCTTGCCGTTTGCCACATCACACAAAAGTTAACTCCGTTCATTTTTAAGGACTAATAGTAAGAGTTTCAAAACTATGAGGACTAAAAGCCATCAAAGTTTCGAGTAGGGATTAAATCCAAAATCGTGTGATACTTAAGGGACTAAAAACATATTTAATCCAAAAATTAAACAATTTTTTTATTTTTTAAATTAAGATCAAATTTAATTTTTTATGTGTTAAGTAAGAATTTAGAAAATCGAATATAGTTAATGAGTGTTTTAAAATAATGAGATCAAATATTTTAATGTTAAAATAATTTAATAAGATAAATAAAATTTCATAAACTCGTCTTACGTGTTCCATAAGAATTTAGAAAATAGAGTATTAGAGTGGATAAGTGTTTTAAAATAGTGAGATCAAATATTTTAATGTTAAAATAATTTAATAATATAAATAAAATTTCATAAACTCTTCTTATTATAAAAATCACTTATCATTTCTCTAAAGCTCTTTATTTGAGTTTCTTCTCCCTTTTCTCTACAACTTCTTACTGAATCATCTGTTTGACGATCAATAAGTGTCTAGGAGATCACGGTAGTAAACTCTCCAATCCTTACCTATCAGTTTTTAATCTAGAGCAAGTAAGTTATACTCTTTTATATATATATATATATATATATATATATATATATATATATATATATATATATATATATATATATATATATATATATATATATATATTTAAATTATAAAATAATACAAAATAAAATAAGAATCGAAAAACTTTAAATGAATAATTATATATGGATTAAAATGTTATAAGTAAATGTAATAAAAAAATATAAATTAATATAAAGAATATGTGGTAAAGATAAATGAGATTAAATAAATAAACAGAATTAATACGTAATTAGAAATAAATGAAATGAAATAGATAAACAAGAACAATGTGTAACTAGAAATAATTAAAATAAATAAACATGATTAGCTCGATAAATTAAATTAAATAAATAAATAAGATAAGTAGGTAACTAGAGATAATTTAAATATAATATTTTTTTAACACACATATTTAATATTATTTTAATTAATATATATTTTTACTTAATATTTTTTATTAGTTTTTTTTCTTCATATATTTATTTTTATTATTATTTTCATTTTACTTAATAATAATATTCCTTAAAACTACTTGATTTATTATTATTTTTTCATGTTCATAATACATTTAGATTTAAAATACAAGATTTTCTAACTCTTATCTTTAAAATATATAATATAGTTTATTAGAAGTATGGATGTTGCATGTACGATAGTCATTATTCACGAGGTATATTAGTAGACTTTTTTTAATACAACATATACTACCCGTGACACATTGCTGACTTGAGTGTCAGAGTTTCTTTGCAGACTCCCCACTCATGGACTTTTACGACTAGATCGAAATAAAATATACAGACAAGAACGTTTGAAGACCCATTAGCTTGGAGAAATGAAAGAGTACATATAGATATACAGAAAACACAAGTTTATCTCGACCTTTTAAGAACATGTTACAACAAAAAGTAACGGATGGTATGAGAGTCAATAGATAATTTTTTGCTTCCTTCCATAATCTTGATTGGAAGGTTTATTTTGATATACCCAATAATCTCACGTTACTTATAAGTTTAGACCAAAGATATTTAAATATATTTTTCTCTTTTAATCTTCGAAACTTTTTTAAAGAAAAAATTATGACAAAGTTTCAAGTTTCAAAAAGAATGATACGTCAAAAACAATAATTAATTATAACAATATGTCTTAACAGATTTAAAATAAAACATTATGTATAAATGAAAACGAAATTTCAAATATAAACTTTTGTTTCTTTAACCTTCAAATAAATAACTTATTTCAAAATGGGTACACTTTCATATTTCTAATCTATATTTATAATTAATCATCACAAACTTTTATTTATCATTTTTGGAATTTTATGTTGTAACAAGAGCATTTTCGTTTACCATCAATGACAAAAATTTATTGTAGAAAAAGCAATTGCAGTTTTAAAAAGTAAGAAAACGTCCATTACGTATCATGATCCTCTTTTGTCAATAATTTGTCTTTAATTTAAGTTTACACATTTAAATAAAAAATTTGTCCATACAATGTTATAAGAATTAATCGAATTAAGATGTGAGGTAAAGTAATGCTATTCCACCTCATCCAACGGTGAAATGATTCGACGTTTATACTTTTTAAATCCAAGCACAATAAAGTAATATTAAAACTTTGTTTAGACGAAAAGGTTATCAACGTTAGAGTTTGTTTAAGTCTAACACGTAGTTTGTGTTTGGAGTTATCAACCAAAGATACTTTTGCTTTCGTGCCAACAATAAAGTTACAAAGCTACTTTAGCCATTTTGCTAAAATGGGATATTGGTGTAATATTTTCATCAATTAATTGTACTTTGTTTAATATTTGAATTTATAATTAATTTATATATTCATTATTAAAATTATGCTTAATATCACTTTTAGTTCTTATTTTTGTCAATTTTATTTGATGTGAGACTTATTTTTTTCGAATATTCAATGTAATCCCTTGTATCATAATTTATGTTCAATTTTGTCGCTAACAAAATTTAAATCGTTAACGAAAAAATGTCTACAACAACAATGAGTGACACATCACTCTTGAACATAAATTATGATATAAGAAACTATATTGAACATTTGAAAAAAAAATGAATTCCACATCTAATAAAATTGACGAAAATAAAAACAATTAAGTCTTAAAATTAAGTTTCTTACATGTAACTTTATTTAATAATTTATACTTTTTTGTCAATTAATTTTCTGTTTTATAATTAATTTATATATATTCGTTATTAAAATTAAGTTACTTACTGTAACTTTATTTTAATAATGAATATTTCTTTTTGTCTTGCTACGTTATGAAAATTAACTTTGTTTTTAATATTGTAATTATGGTTATTATAACACACTTCTATAATCACAAGAATTAAACGAGATTTTCTGATAAATATATCATTCGACAAATCTTGTTAAAATCATAGGACTAATAAATAAAATATAGCAAAGAGAATTATTTTATAGAAATTAGAAAATCTACATAAAATGCGTGATCAAGCATGAAAACCAAAATAATGGACTTCATGGTAGAGATAGGGGAGAGAGTGAACTCAGTTTTTTTTTTTTTTTATTATTTAAATATTTTACGTATGTTTCTTTTTGTCAATTTATATTAATCATAGTTACGCTGTATTTTCATTAATTACTTGACGAAGTTTAATGTTAATTATTAACATTATTCATCTACGAATCAATTAAAAAGTTATAAAAACTAAGTAAATAATAATTTTAGAAAAACTAAAATCACACACAAACAAAAACTTAAATACTATAAATGTAATAAAGAGACAATTTACTTAATAGTTAATCACTATCTACAAGGTGGTTTTGTCGTATCATATTAATGACCGGCCACTGCATGAATCAAAAGAACAAAACAAATACGGATTTTTTTTCCCACAATATATCTTTTTCACGAAAAAACAAAATGAAAATGGTTCGGTTTTCGCATTATTTAGAATTTAGTATCAGAAGAGCCAAATTCCCTACGTGAATCAGGGATGCCCATACTAGAAAACTGGTCAATATTTTCCAAGGAGCTCAATTTTGATAAGATTTTTCTTTTTCTTTTTTCTAAAATCTGGGAAAAAGAAAGGGAAGAGAAAAAAAAATGTAAAATGAACAAATAAAATTAAAACAGATAATTAAAAATAATTAAATTGATTTTAATATGAGATGGGAGAAGGAAAAAGTAAAAACTAATTTAAATCTAAATAAATTATAGAAAATAGGGACTATAATTCAAATTTGAATTTTTGTAAGTTAATTTAAAATAAAAATTATGATTGTAATTGATTGTATAAAAATTCAATGAAAGAAGAAAACTGTAACATTTCATTCAATGTAATCTACTTAAAAAATATTAGATGTTTAATATTACATAGCATATAACTATTGTTATAATTATTTAAAATAATAACTATATAAATAAAAATACATATTTAATAGATCTTCTACACCCGGAGTATTTCAAAAGAGGTGAAGTGTTATAGAAAATGTCTAAGTATATATATATATATATATATATATGGAAAAAAATCATATTTTAAAATCAAAATTTAAACCGTATTTTTTTTGCTATACAAAATGTAAATTAATTATTATAATTTGTTTTATTACAAATACATTATTTTTTAAAAAGTTCATGCATGGATTACTATACTAGTTTTTAATTACTATATTGAATTAATATTTAATTAGTGACGGAGTCAGTAATTAAAATTATTATAGTATTCTTTATTTTTTATTCTGGGCTGTTACAACATGGACAAAAAAGTTGATGATTTCTCATTATCTAAAACGAATAATTCCTGGTATTAGAAAATGAAACGAAATCTATGTATTGTTTTTTACGTAGTTAAAATGACAAAAATTTATACTTTTAAAATTTAAATTTTATTCAACCAGACGATTTCAAACGGCCTCAAATTAAAAGTCAATTGTTTGATACACTGATAATAATCACGGAAAGACTGAGGAGATAATCTTCGAAATTTATAAACTAAAAACAAGTTAAGTTCAGATGAGAAAACTAAATATATCTAAATTTATGGGATTAAAAATACTTTTTAAAAAATTTACCATAATATAATTGTATGTGTATGACCTTTCAAAATTTATCCGAAAATATTAACTTGAGAGAGAGCAAATGAAAAAATTCACACCAAATATATTAGATTAGATAATTTTATATGTTCTCATGTCAAATTAATTATTGAAATAACATATATAAGACATTACCTATTTTGAAATTTGAAATTATTATCACGATTTTATTTTAAAAAAATATATTTAAATTATTTTTATTTCTACTCTTAAATTGATATAAAACTACAGAGATATGATAGGTAGAAAAGAAAAAGCAAATACACAATATAACATAATATACGTATTTGTTGTACAAGGTTATCTTTTTGGTGGTAGTAAAGGAGTTAATTTAATGAAACGGTGAGGAGAAATTACAATGTGATATACATTACTTACAAAATGCAAAATCTCTGCGTTTAATTCACTGTAACATTCATACATATGTAACTTATTAGCACAGCAAAAAAAGGAGATTATGAAAAGAGAGTCTTCACTCTTCAAACATTGGGGGATTCAAAAGTTGCCTTGTTAGGGCAAAAACACATCTATCAGTTGTAGATGAAGTGACACCCATCGAAGCCTGTTCACAAGAAAAAGAATATCTTCAATTTATACTTCTATAAACTTTTTATATTCTGAAACATAACTTTTTATTAAATTATATATTGCAAAACATAAAAAAATTAATATATTTGAGATTATACAATTTATATAATAATTTGAAATACAAAAATTTATAGAATAGTTGCATAAAAATGTTTTATAATTTTTGTACTCACTGGGGTCAACAGCAACTAGCATGGCTGTCCCTCCAAACTCGCAATTGCCTCCAGCACCTTTAGTCCGTTGCCAATAACTATTGAAAGCATATGAAGCATGTGCATAAACAGTATTGGGCTCATAGCAGGGCCCATTGGGCTGAATTGAGGTGCAATCTGCTCCAGACCAGCAGGCATAGTTCATGGCCTCTTGGATGATTGGGTCTGGGACTGAGGGCTTAGCCACACACCACAAGGTGATCCTTGGGGCATAGTTCGGTGGTGGCGGCACACTTGGTGGAGGGTACACCACAGGGGGCTGAAACACACCTGGGCCAGGGACACTGCCTTCAGTTGGGGATGGCACAGTGCTTGGTGGGCCTGGGATAATGCCACCTGTGGGGGAAGGGATTATGAAAGGTGGGGTGGGCTCAAAGTAGGGTGGGTGGGCTCAAAGTAGGGTGGGCTGGGCTCGAAGTAAGGTGGGCCCATTGAGGTATCTGGTGGACTTGGGATAATGATGGGAGGATTGAGCACGGGCTCAGGCGAGCCCGGGGTGATGGTGGGTGGGCCTGGTGTTATGATTAGGGGGTTTGGAGGGGGGTTTTGGGTTGGGATAACTGGTGAAGTGTAAAAGTCAGGTGGTGACGGCGTTGTGGGTTGAAAGCCTGTGGGGGTTGGGATGGTGGTGGAAGGAGGAGTGCCTGGTGGTGGGAACACACAAAATGGAGGGCTGTTTTCTGGCAGTGGAATTGGAGCCAGTGATTCATAAGGGGGCAAAGAGAATGGCGAGCTAAGGCTATAGGGTTCTACATTCGATGAGAAAACGGTTGGATTCTCAACTAAATTTTTAACTGTTTTCATCTTCTTTGGGTTTTTGTTCTTGGTTGAATTTCTTTTATCTTTCAGGCCTCTTAATACCCTCATTGATCTATCTGCATCTGTTGTCATTCAATATTTGCTTCATGTCAATGGATTCTAACAAGCAAATGGCTTCACACAATCTCATCTTGTGTTAATTATATTTAAAAATCAATTTAAAATTTTGGAATGATTGGGATGATATATATATGGTAATTGAAATGACAGAAAAATGTGTGGAGGTTAACGAGGCTTACCACATTGAGTTAGAGAAATGGCAGACAAAGTCAGGTAGAGTAGAAGTATCATAACACTTTTTCTCACTCTTGTTGTTTCCATGGCCATGACTCCCACTTGCAGATTTTGTTACTCCAATGCCACAAGATGTGAAGAAAGAGGCTTCTGATTATGGCTCCACTGTTGCACTCCAATTTCAGTGCAGTGAAAGACTCAAAGGTGGAACAATGTGAGGTTTTTATATAAAGAATACATAGGCTTGGAGCAGGCTCAAGAATTGGCCAGAGAGAGTAAAGGAAGAGTAGACAAGGGGGTTCTGTTTGGGATAAAGATTGATTCTTTGGGTGACACAACTTTGATGTACAGTGATCCTTGGTTGGAGATGTGAGCATGAAGGCATGCCAAAAGTGCAGAAAAGTTGTCACAAATGCGAGTATTTTATGGGAATTGGCTCACCGGCTCAACAATGTCCTTTTCAGGGAGTTTTTATAACTGCATTTCATGTTGGTATAGATGCTTACTTCGTCATTGGAAAAGATGAATGTTTGGTTTTATAAACCCTTTTTCTTTTGCTTGCTTTCTACTCAAAGCCCTCATGCAAACACTACCTCTTCCCTTGCTGTGGCGTGAGGAAGAGGTTCGCCACTCACTAACAATAACCAATAATAAGGCATTGGCTACATCACAAAATTACTTAAAGTATTTTTTACTTTTTACATATTTGAAAGTGCTAAACCAATTACACTGTTAATCTTATGACAGAAATTGTAATCTTTTCTTTGGTAGTAACTCATCTTTGTAAAGTGCATTCAAATTTGTCAAACCTGAAATGGAAGTGATGGTTCTTTTGGTGTGGTATTCCCTCTCTGTATATTAGTTAAGATGCTTTTGGGAAAGGGGGCTTTAGGCTACCATGTATTTGGGATTGCATTATTGTCAATGTCTCAAGTTAAGAGCCTAAAATTGAGGGTGATCTTTTCAAGGAAAGGGAAAGAGAGAAATTGTCTCTGGTAGGAAAAAGAAAGATTGGTGATGTGACCTATGTAGGACTAATATTATTTGATCACCTTTATGATGATATCTTTGAAATCTTAATGTAACATTAGGTGAATTATGTTCTTCTAAGAGTGACTTGGAGGAAAAAGGTTCTGTTTAATTAAAAGCTTCTTCTTGGAATCTGAATGTCATCTGTGATTCTTCTTCATTCTGGATTTTCTGGATTTTGGTCTGTATTCGTCTTCAATCACAAAAATATAATTTTGACAGTGCCCAAGAAAATAGTTTTGCAAATTTAACCTATATTTGTAGAGATTTTCTGTATAAACTTCAAAAAAGTAAAGATAAAGTAATATTGTTTTTATAATTGTCAATAGAAAATAAAAATACAGAATGGTTCTTAAACAAAGATGTCCTAAAATAATTTTCTAATTAACCTTAAGAAACATTATTTGGCATCTTTCTTTGCTTGAGCAATCAAGCTTGTTCATAGTGGTTAGAAACATAACTTAGCACTTAGATGCCTGACATTACCTGTGTTCTTCTTTCTATGTGACGTGAATGGAGGATGTTTTCATTTAGAAAAATATAATTTGAAACACATAATTTTTTTATATTTATTTGAGACTACTTTCTTATTTTTCGAAAAACTATAAAAAATTATTTTTTTAAGACCATTTTTTTCTTACTTTTTTTTTATTCTCTGCTTCTGATCATCAAATTGGAAAAATCAGAACATTCTGAACTCGAGCTAACTTTTCTCGTGTCAATTTCTGTTATTTTCTGAGAGCGTATTTAGATAAAATGAATTTAAAGATGCATAATGTTTTATTTTGTTATCAGAACAAATTTTATTTTGTACCCAGTTTTCTCATTGAATACAGTAAAAAGGTGGATTTTACTATTATATCTTTTTAAAATTTACTAAAAAATATGACAAGAGTAACATATTGGCCTACTTATATGTTTGTACTCCCGGATTAAACTCTGGTTTACATCAAACATAAATATATAGCATAGTTTAGAGAAAAAAAAATGACATTGAAAATATCGTTAGTGAGACAATCACTTCTATTTTATTAAACATAATAAAGTTAAGCATGTCCAAATATAATGAGAGGGAAAGTCTGTCTATCTCATGGTTATCAAAACATTAATCTTTGTGCATGACCGTCAACTTATTCATATTCTAATATTGAAATCATGAAAAAAGTTGGTAATATTGAGTTTTATGGGAGGTTTTTAATTTAATTGTGTACTTACTCACTATGAGATATTCAGATTATGATATACTTAGAGCTAATCGTAAGAGTGGTTCTCACTGCATCTCACCGATCTCAGGTTGTTTGTCAGAAGCCCAACAGGAGTAGAGAAATAAGATTGTGAGATTCTATTCTCTCTTTAAAAAACACATTCGAAACCCCTATATCGTCTGCGTCTCCTTTCTCTTATTTTGTCCTTCATTTTCTTTTTGCATATTTCATTTTTGAGTTCCCTCTCGTGCTATCCCTTCTCCCTCGTGGTGTTGCCTTCTCCATCACGATCGTCATTCTCCATCGCTCCTCCATCATGTTCGATCTAGTGGTGGTGAGGCTCTTCCCTAGTATGTAGTGGTGTTTCTTCCTCCTGTGTGTTTCGTCTTTTCGTGGCTTGGCATTCAAGTTAGTGCATTCTTTCCTCAACTCGATGCATGCTTTAAGGATTCTATGATGGATGGTTGAATGTATGAAATTGTATGAAACTGATTGGTAGAAGTCGTAGATCATTTGTATGATAGACTGATATGATTCTGTGGATGGATTTGCAGGGGATGAGTCTTAGAGGCCTTAACCGCATTTCGAAGTATAGTTAAGGTCCCACTGGCATTCGAATGGCGGTGAAACCTTAATTGTACTTCGAAGTGCGGTTAAGGCCTCGTTGACGTTCAAATGTCGATTGAGGCCTGACTGTGTTCTGAAATGCGGTGTGTTTCTTTTTTATGTGTCTTTTTAATTTTTTGTAATTTGTTCTTATTTTTGTATTATATATATATATATATATATATATATATATATAAAATTTGTTATTGTTTACTATTTTTGTTTTTGATGTGTTTATAATATTTTGTTTTGAATTTGTAATGTTTATTTAAATTTTGCATTTTTTATTTTAATTTAGTTTATTTATATATTTTACTTTTTTTATAGAAGAAATATGGTTTTAAAAAAATTGTAATTAATTTTTGAGTTTAATAATTTTTTTATGTGTTTTTTTTAATTTCTAATGTTTATTTATAGAAAAGGAAAAAATATAAATAGGAGGTTCAAATGTAAACAAAAGAATGACAAATTGTGGATACAATTTCAAAGAGTTTAATAACACCGCGAAAAAGAAAAATGACTAATCTAGTGTTAATTGTAGCAATTTCTTAACATCTGACACAAGGTGGGTAGTTTAAGGTAGTTACTTCATTTTATGTATTTTCCTTTTATTTTGTTTGTCAAGTAACTATCATAGAAAAGAAAAAAATATAAATAAGAAGTTCAAATATAAACAAAAGAATGACAAATTATGTATACAATTTCAAAGAGTTTAATAACGCGGCGAAAAAGAAAAATGAGTAATCTAGTATTAATTATATCAATTTTTTATTCCAAAATTTTTCTACTACCTCGTAATGTAATGGTTGAGGGGTATTGAATAACTCTTAATAAAAGACGTAGATTGTTCTATAACAAGGAAACTTTCTTACTCTACTATTATTGTATCTTACAAAAATCATATCATGGTCGCCATAGGTATCATAAATGTAAAAATTGTTAAAATAATTATTTTTAAAAAATATAAGTATAATAATTATTTGGGTTGCCATACATGAACAGAAATGTAGGTGTACCAAAAGTGGTGCACATGGAGTTTTGAATGGACGGGATTGCAGGGTTGCCAGATCAGAGTTCAGAGACAGAATGGTATTCTCTAAGAAAGATGCTTCCCTAAGATATTCCAATTGCAGGGACAAAACTTGAGTCAAGTACTTTTAAAAAGGGCTCTAATAACATAAGCATAATGAGAATAACATTGGAACGGACCAAGTTTTTGACCCTCAAAGCCTGTAAAATGGAACAATTTGCATTAAACAGTCTCCCACACCAAAGAAGATGGGAAAGAATAAGCAGAAGGAAAATTCCATGGTCAAATCATAGATTAAGGCTGTGATCAATTTTGCAGGAAAGTGACTGAACAGGGACATCAAGCATTTTCACATGCATGTAATGCACGTTTTTGGTTACTATGGGCAATTGCCTTAGGTATCATCTTTTTTCAGACAATTTTGAATGAGGGGTGCTTATCTCAACTTCTCCTTGGTTGACCTTTCTCACGTACCACTACCATCTAGGACATAATTCTAAGTGCTGCTTTTCGATATCATTTACACCCAGTTCTTTCAATTATTGTACCGGCATAAAGTCTCTTAAAGTCAGCTTATTGAATTCAATTTAAACTTTTTCTTTTTTAAATGATATAAAGATTATTTATAAATCATTTTAATTTGTTATTTGTTTCGTTTATTATGTTATATAATTTCTATCAAACCATTATTAATGTTTAGTGTTGTACTCACTAGATATATGTTAAAAATCTTATATCAATTAAAAGTAAAAAAAAGTGAAATTAGAGTTAAAGTTTACTTTCTAAATTCTCTTTTGTTAGTTAAAGTTTACTTTTCAAATTCTCTTTTGAAATTCTGTAATGATTTTATATCCTTGGAAAATATTTTGAAGAAATGAAAGAAAAAATTATGTTTGCATTATCTTTAACATTCGGTACTTGTGAAATTATTAAGTGTATTGCAACAAATAGTATTCATATTATTTAAGCTATTAGGATAAATTTAGAGATTAAAGCAGAGTTTAGCTAGTTTACCAGTTTAAGTATATTTCATCTTTGCAGTTTTTATTGCTCACCACAAATATGTAGACCCAGTTTTATAAATAAAAGATCGGTTTATTTGTGTTTTTCTAAACCCTTTTTAATAAAAACATAAGTTTTCTGTTTTCTTGGTCGTGTAATATATGTTCGTTTTTAAAATGAAAAGTTCTACAATTTTTTTTTTCCATTAATCTTTTTGTCATGATTTTTTAAAAATGACTTTTGTTTCAAAATTACTATATTTTAAACAAACTTAACGAAGTATATACGATTAACTATATTTTAGTGTCGTTGTTTATAAATTGGTAGTATGAAGGTCAACTTTTTTTTTTTATCTAGAAAAATCTTTAATATTTTACTAATCGGTCCTCTCATATAGTTAAAGTTATATATATATTACTAAGCCACAAATGGCATTTTAACTTTCTGTTTCATTTTTTTAAAAAAAGAATCATATTTGTACGTTTGAATACTTAATAGACTAGACAATGTATGCTTTTGGTTGTTTTCATCAATCATTGAAGGATACGAAAAACATTCATTATGACTTTATATTTCTAATATAAAAGTTCCGTAATGTTTAATAAACCAACACTTGTTTAGTGGTTTAGTGATGAAGCCAAAGAAGTAGCAACACTAAAACAAGAAATAGAAAGAAAGAAATTAGTGGTTTAATGAAAACGAAAACAAAAAGCTTAAGCCCATCTGGCCAACAGAGACATGCAGCCTGAGCCTAAAAGAAGGGATATATTTGCGCCTAGTTGAAGCTTCAAATTTTTCTGCAATCTTGGGTTCATGAAATCTGCTGCTAAAAGATCAACCAGTGCCATGTAAATCAAAATCCCAGCAGAAGCAGAATTGAAGACCCCTTCAACAGTTAAAGCAGTTGGGCTATTCTCTTTATAAGCACTTGACACTCCCATTCCAATTGCTATACCAATAGGAGTTGTTAGGGAGAAAAATGTTGCCATTATTGCTGTAGACCTTGACTCAAACTTTGCCTGTCACAGTTCATTTAATTAACATTACGAGAGATTGATATTATTTTTTATCAAAAAATTTAAGACAATAAATTAATGCATCTTTTATTTTTATATAATATTTTACTTTTTTATCTTTATCATCAACTTAGGACTTGGACTCTTACTAATACTTACAGAAAATACGAAGGGGTAATTTTTTGATGAACCTAGTAACCAACTTTAAAGCTACGTGAATACTTTAATGTTACGATAAACTAAAAGCATGTCTCTAATTCACTGACTGTTTTGTCCTTCTCTTTTTCTTTTAACTAAAAAGGTTAGATGAAAATATGAGGATGTTGTCATCATGGCAACATTTTACAACTTCCAAACTCAAAAGAACCCACACGCAACTCACTTTCTCTGCTGCTTCAAAATTTTCTCATATCAGTTCATCAATTCAGCTTCTTTTCGGCTGTTTATTTTCTTAAACCCCATGAAATAATCCATTTTACAGCTAGTTTCATTTTTCTCGGAAAAATACTTATTTGTCGGTATTTTTGTGATTAATCTTAAACAGAGGGAGAAAAAAATGACAAGAGGGTCTTGATCATTTTGTAAGGAGCATGTAAGATTTATGAAGCAAATTGCAATACCTGAGATATGCAACCACCGAGACCCATCCCCTCAAAAAATTGATGGAAAGACAAGGCCACCAGAAGAGGTTTTACGGTATCAATGCTCCCTGCAGTTCCCAATGATAATCCAATTATCACCGAATGGACCACAATTCCTATTTCCAACACCTGAGACACAATCCAATAATCAATATTTTCAACAAAACAACAACCCAAATCAACATATACAAACAAAAACAGGATGCATATCAACAACTAAGGACATGTTCTGGTGAATCGAGTTTGTTTCCAACCTTAGTTTGAAAAGAAAGTTATCTCAGCAAAACTCATCAGTTCATAAAATGAAAACTCATTCAATTTTAAACATGTACCAGTTGATCTTACTTGTGATATGATGCGCTGCCTGATTACTTCAGATGTTTCTGAATCATGAGAGGACAGAGGTGCTCCATGAGCATGGCCATGAGTGGCATGAGTGTGAACATGTATGTGACCGGCATGTTCATCGGCAATTTCTTCATCGGCAGGAACCTGCTTTGAGGGGTTAAAATGTTGCCTGTGGTAGAAGCCTGTGGCAAATGAGTCGAGCATTAAGGTCCCAATCGAAGAGATCATGGCAACAAAGCCAGTGAAGGGAAACTTTCCCCATGGATTTTCCTTCAGGCAAGGTGAAGTCAAGCTTTCATACGCATCAGGAAGTATGTGGACAAACCCAGTTGCAAGAATGACCCCTGCAGCAAAGGCCTTAACCATGAAGAATATGTCATTCTTGGGATTAAGAGCAGGAATTCTCTTGCTCAGCAATGGAAGACTGACCCCAAGAGCCCCGGCAACAAGAACAGAAGCAATTGAGCCAAGTTTGTAGTGAAGAACTTCAGTTGAGTCACTCCTTTTAGCGTCATCTCTCTCACATGTGCAATCTCCTAAAACCAGGGTTGGCAAGAGAAAACCACAGGAAACTAAGAACAAGTTTGAGATGGTGCTTGAAGAAGATGGTCGAAAAGTTATCATTTGAAAGAAATTGGGATTGAAAGAAGAGAGAGGGTATAGTGTAAGAAGAAGCAGTGGTGCTTTGAGATGTTTTAATGATTCTTATTTAAAACAAGAAAAAGTGATATTATGATGGGATCTAAGATTGAGCATTATATAAAAGACAAAAGGAGAGAAAATAAAAGCCACTCTCAGAGGCTAAAAAACGTGAGCATCTTTAACAGCCAATTACACAATATGTCAAACACAAATACAAATACGGTGAACGCCTACTTTTTTTCTTTAAGAGATTTAAACTGATTTAGCTGCATAAATTTAAAGACAACATTCATATCCCTTCATGAATAAACAGATTTTAGATGATACGTGTGCTTTTATATTAATTTTAACTATAAAAAGTAATTTGACTATTTTACTTAATAAAACATTTTTTTTATCCATCCTCCACCAAATTATTAATTAACTTTTACAAATTTTACTATTATAGCTTATCCTTATAATTAAAATTAGGTTTAATCCTTTTCGACATCCCTATTTGTGCAGGATTGTCTCAGTTAGGTCCTCGTTTTCTAAACTGTGTCAAAATGGTCCTTAATTTTGGAAATTGAAATCAATGGAGACCTTTCCGTTAAGTTGGCTGGACGACGGTAAAGAAAATTATGCGTGGGTTGCTGAGATGACCAAATGGTACTGATGTGACACAGTAGTTGTTGACTTGGCTTAATGGTGAGTTTTTATATAGTTAAATTTTTAAATCAAAACGCAACGTTTTGATTTTTAACAGAATAAATGAACGTTTTAAATGAAGGAATCCCTAAATTGAAGAAATGAACGTTTAAATAAAAAACAATTAACAAATGATTAAATCTTTCCTAAATCAGAATCCATTTAGAACCCTAATTTAAAATTTGCAGAGAACCCTAAATTAGTTATCAATTTTCTAGGTTTCCTTCTTCTATGTGTGGGAGAACCACATCGAGAAGCTTCTTCTTTTCCCAGGTTCAGCTAGTGCAGATGCAGGCAATGGCAAAACCCTTTCACTCGCAGATCTGGTATCGCGTTCACGCTGCAAAAACCATTTGTTCACGCTGCAAAATATTCTGTTTCTTTTTTTTTTTCTGACTAATATCTCTTCAAAATCAAGCACGTCAGTCAAATTCAAACTGTCATGCTCTTCAGCGTTCATAAGTGGTGCTCCATGAAATTCCTTTTTCTGGTTGCTTTCTTTCTTCTCCGGTGCTTCCATAGAGGAGCGACTTCCTTTGGTTCTCGCTGGTGGAGATGTGAAAGCTTCTTTCGTTCTTGCTCTCCTCAGGCAGACGTTTCATTTATGGGATTTCAGTCTTCCAATTTAGGGTTTTATTCAAATCCCTTTTAATTTTCCAAATTTCCCAAATAATTAAAACGTTCTTCACTCAATTAAAAAATACATTTTTTGTAGACAAAACATTGCGTTTTGATTAAAGTTAATTTTTTAAATGAATAAATAAAAAAAAAGCCAACTCAAATAACCAATATGTGCCACATCAACAGCACTCAGTCAAGTCACTAAGCCACGAATCAATTTTTTTGACGCCGTCTACCTAATTTAACGACAAGGTTTAATTTGATTCAAATTTTAACAATTAAGGACCTAACCAAGAGACTTTAAAATATAGGACCTGTTTGAGACGATCCTACAAAAATAGGAATATCGAAAAGGATTAAACCTTAAAATTAATACAAAATCAAATGTTATGTTAATATTATTATAATAAGTAATTATTGTTAATTCGAGTATTATTATCACTATCTTATTATCAACATAGTTATAATAATAATAATAATTATTGTTATTATTATTAATTATTTTAGAGTTTTAATTGTAAATTTAACATTACTATTTAAGATTACTATTGATGATGTTATTTTTAGTATTATTATTATTACTATTTTTAATATAATTTATATTATTAATTATTATTATCGATTACTAATATTATTTATTATAATTATAATTAGTGTTGTTAAAATAAGTTTAAATTCGTAAATCCATTCGATTCACTACAAGTTCAGATTGGATTGGGTTTAAAAAAAATCAAAATTTTGATAGAGTTAATTTTGAGTTCGACCTTGAGTTTAATTTGGATTGAATTCATGGTGAACCGGATTGATCACCCAATTTTTTTTCATGTTATATTATTATATTACAAAATTTGTTACTTTTTTAGATTACCAATCCACGTCTGGTTGATGAGTCAACTTACCTAATTTTTTATTTTTAAGTTATATTATTAACAATCATTTAGATTAAACTTTAGTTAGATTTCAATTAGAAACAATTGTTATATTTTTGGAATTAAAAAAATACTTGTAATTAAGTGAGCGAATGAATCAATTCGTTTAGTCCACCAATTCATAATGAGTCAGATCAAATTCAAAATTTTGTGGAGTTATTAATAAGTGAATCGGATTGAGTTGACTTACTTAATGACCAATTTGTGGTGGGTTAGACTATTTGTGAATACTAATTATAATTAACGGTTACACATCATAATATAACACTTGTAAAAGTATAGTGAAAACATATGTAAAATTAAAGAAAAAAAAGTAGGAGACATTCACGTAAAAGTTATAGAAAACATATAAAAATACATGTTATAACTTGTCTTTTCTTCCTAATCTCTTCATTCATAGAGATGAGAATCTTGGAATCTCCTACAAATATGAAATTGTTTACTTTAAGATAGAGAAATGAAAGTGTTTAAAAATAAAATTTAAGAATGATTTGATGGATCTCATAGATAAAAAATATTTAATAGATACCATGACTAGATTACAGTTTTACCTCTATCATTAAAATTAATATAAAATAATCAAATGTAATTGTTATTATAATAATAATAATAATTATTATTATTAGTATTAATTTTTCTTTTATTATTAGTTTTAGTATTATTATTATTATTATTATTGACATTATCAATATTGTTACAGTAATAATAATAATAGTTATTATTATTAATGTTTTATTTATTCTGTTCTTATTTAATTGAACCTCAGACGTAGCATATTTATATAAAGCATTTCATCGATTGAAATTTAAGAAATAAAGAGACAAAATTAAGAATTTGACAAAAGTTATACATTTTTTTAAAATAGAAAATTAAATGTATCTATTTTAAAGAAGAAAAAACAAAATTTACGGATTAAGCAATGATAGATGACAAAAACTGTATTTAGTTATTGTAATCATTTGGTGAGTATAATTATTGGAACCAACCAGTAAGCCAGTTGAAAAAAAATTAACGGCTCGCAGGTTGGAGTGTTCAGTTTTAACTCGGAGTTTCCTTGCTTAATTATGCTTCGGATATGATTGTTTCATATTTTTTTTCTCCTATATGAAATTCACATTCACACACAAAAATATAGTTTGTACTTATTAGATCATATTTTAATATGTAAAGTCTTCAACTACTAATTTGTATTCAATTATATTTTGATAAGATGTATAAATTCTACAAGCACTATTTTTTTTTTAACATATTTATTAATAACTTTTGTTCAAACTCATCTTTGTATTAGGTATGAAGTAACAACATAAGATTTGATAATAAAAAAAAAAAGAAAGAAAAAAGAGAAACAATAGATGATAATATAATTTTATTAAAAGAAAAATTTACAACATTCTTGTCTTTAATTCCAAGGAGAAAATAACAATATTTATTTTAATAATAGAAAAAACAACTACAAGAAGAACCTTGAAAGAACAATTATTATTATTTCTTTAAAACATTAAAACATTAGAAATAAAATGAAGTAATTTTGGTATATTTTACTAAGAAAAGTAAGCAATACAATAAATTATGGCAGAAAAAGAAAAAGAGATAATTTTATTAAAAGAAAAATTCACAACATTATTTTACTAACAACATAAGATTTGATAATAAAAATAAAAAAAGAAAAAAAGAGATAATTTTATTAAAAGAAAAATTTACAACATTATTTTACTAACTGAAAGGAAATCTGACACCTATGAGAAACACATCCACATCATATGATCTTTCTTTTACTCTAATTGAGATAAAAGTAATAAGATCTATGTTTGATAAGCTATGTTAAGTATATCAAAATATTTTTTCAAGTAAATGTATGTATTTAGTGCTTCATGGAGAGAATTTAATAGAATCCTCAAAGTATACAAAGACAAATGTAACATGAACTAGAAAAGGATTTGCAATACTTTTAGATTGCATGTTACTAGATTCTCAACTAACTTTATAGAATGAGAGTTTGTTAAACTATATTAATAAAAATATCTTGACAGTGCATCTCTACTTAAAATCTCAAAGTTTGACTATCTTAACTAAACATCAATCTTGTGAAAATTGCAAAAATATTAGGTACAATATTTAACTTTCTCTTCTTGTGTATTCTACCTATTTTTCACATGAATTTATGTATTAAGTTACATTTGAATCCACTATCCATCATTAATGTAATTGTTTTACATCATTAAAGCTAATTACTATTTGTTCACCAGAGAATATCTCTATCTTCTAAGGTAGTTACTACACGACCTTGTTTTCTTTATTTTTCTTAAGTCAATAATGTTTCTTTGCAAGCTCTATATTAATCATATTATAGCATTTGAGATATTTCTTACTTAGAGACTTTGATCTACCATGATTTTGATTCTCACTAAAATCACACTCTATTAATCTACCATTTATTGTCAAAGTCATTTCTTGCTTTTAACTTTTCACCCTTTCTACCTTACTTTTGTTTGGATTATTCTTCAATAATAGTTCCAACAAAATCCTCAATGTGTAAGTGTCCACCAATAATATTAGTGATGGGTTGATCATATAAATAAAATAAACTTTGAATTTTGTATATTCATTTTCAATTATGTTGAAATTTGTTGTTGAAAGTTGGACAAATAGCGTATTTAGATTGTGGATGTGGTCCATCATTGATGTGAACTAACGCGTTTTAAAAATATAGAGTTTTCTCTTTGTGAATATTCTTATGTGAAGTGATTTAACTTCAATTTAATGAGAATGTTCCAAGTATCCTTCATAGTAGTCTTATCTATAATGCTATATAAAATCACATTTGACATATCTAAACACAAATTTACAATAACAATATCAATGTTCTACATAATTGTTTGTTCTAAAAATTGTTTTAATTTTTTTTATTTTCACGATTTCTCTATTTCATATTTTGTTAACATGTGTCTTTAAAATCAACTTATGTATTTTTCACTATAATAATATTGTCTACTAAAACAACAATGATAAATAGTGAACCAGTGTTTTAAGTCGATTCCTAGGAAAGATACGTGAGTTACTAAATGTCAAGTTTTTCATTTTCAAGATATTAAGATTTTTCAACAATACCATTCTAAAAGAGTTACAACGAAATACAATCAAAATCCAAATTGTGATAGCACTATTAAAAAAAATACATATGAAAAAGTGAACAAAACAAATAATAAATAATAATGTAACTTTATTAAAGGATAAAATTACGATACCATTCTCCCTAACTCTAAGAAAAAAAATAAAATCAATCTTCCTTAAAAATTACAAAAACTTTAAAAGAATAACTATTTATTTTATATTTTTTCTCTCAAACTTAAAATAATAAAAAATGATTTTAATATATCGTATCATAAAATCTCTCTAATTCTCTTCTCACAATTTGAAATTAATGATCAGTACATAAAACAGTAAAATAACACCGGATCTGGATGTTTTCACAATTAAATACTAATTAATTGATATACAAACATTGTACAAAAATGGTATTTCCAGAATTCTTTTATTTACAAAGAAAACACAGAGGGATGGATGCAATTTGTTCCAAAGGGGTCGAATTTCGCTACCCTTATGAAGAATTTTTATTTCTGCAAAAAGATACTGCAATCTGGATTGAGAATTTATTGCAGGTTGGAAATTACTAATTTGAACAGTTTGCAGTGGTTTTGGATGGCATGGCAAAAGCACTTTATGGTACCAAAGGGCATTTAGGTCATTCGATATGAAGATAGAGATGAGTCAGAAAAGCAAAAATGAGCTCATAGAATGGAATGACGTGCATCCATAGTGGGAAAAGATGTCTTACCTAAAAATAATATATGAACTTGTGTTGACAACATGTGGTCATGCAAACCCCTTACTACGTGTGATTTACCTAGTATTTGGCTCATTCTTTGTCTTAATTTGGCTATTATGTCGATATTATGTCTTTGCAATTCCAAGACTTCAGCTTCTTGCCCATTACATAAAGTTTCTTCAACTAGTGATTTGATTATTCAGTTAAAGAAAAAAAAAAGTTATTGCAGACATCGTGGCACATTCTTTTTTCCATTTTCAACTAATCTTTCTTAGAATTACCATTCTCCTTGGCAGTTTTATTAGTGGAATACAACTCGGATTTCTTGTTTCGGGTTGTTTCATGTCAATTTTTTGGTCCATTGTGGTTGATATGAAAGTGAGGATAAATATTTTTGTAATTACTAAAAGGTTGTGAAAAATTAGTTTTAGGCGTATTCTACTTTAAGAGAATTTGCTAATGTTATTTTGTTTCACCATATTTATCCATTTTTTATTTTTTTATATTTCTTTTTCACTTTATATATTTTAAATAATGTTAAAAATTTAAATGTGAGTTTAACTTTCACCTTAAGTAAAAACAAGAAAGTTAAGTACTATATTGAAATCACTTTGAGGTTGCAACATGGGTTAATGACAAGGCTTTTTTTTTCTCTTGTTTTTAACTATATAAATAATTGTAGAAATGTGTATAGAATTTTCACGTGTTGGACATTGTATTTTTAGGTCATTGTCTTTATTTTTTTTGTTTTCACTTTCTTGTAATTTGTTTTGACCCAACTTTTATGAGAAGACATCACTGTTAGCTTGTGTAACTTCTCTTCATCATGCTACTAAAAAAGTTAATTTTTTTTCACATATTCTAAACATATTTATTTTGTATCATAAAATAAAATTAAAATATTTATTTGATCAAATAAATGTTCCATTCAATTAAAGTTATTTTCAAATAATAATAAAAAATTTAAAAATAGTCAATAATTAAAATTTATCAAAAATACATTTAAAATAAAAAAAATAATTCTCAAAACAATCCTCGAGCTTCTCGTTAATGTGTATTTGAACCACCATATGCAATATTATTGTTCACATATAACATAAGTCATACGAGATCATTGTAAGTAGAAACTACAAACATGTACATATAAGGGTGGACTACTTAAATAAACATAATAATTAAATATATAATAACAACATGTCATAACATGCTTAATTCAATCTTTCGTTAATTTATACAATAATACATAATCAAATAAAAATTATTATTTATCATCTAACAATAATGAATTCTCGTGTAAACATAGTCCAAGAGGTTCAATCATCAACATAACTCTCGCATGTAGCTTACCATCCAAAACCAGCTCACCTCTAGAGTTAAAATAAATCACTCTTCCTTCCTACTCCCTAAGAGTCTATAGACAGAGTTTACTTCCTCTACTCCTCCCTGATCCTTACTGGCGAAGTACACATGTGCCACTTTCCACCACTCTAAGAGCCCCCTTAGAGTCAGCTCCTAAAGTCCCCTTACCTTTGACCAAGACGCACCACTTTCCGCTGTTGGGTCTATCGAGGAGGAGGTTCCCTGTGGGTTATACAAACACCAATAACATTTGAGCCAACTATATAAGGGATCGACACCACTTTTTACCCAAAACCTTAAGGCAATGGGTTAATGGGTCTTTCACCTTTATATACTGCTCTACTTTCTCATTTCTATCCAATGTGGGACTTGGACTCACACTTGGATTCCCAACAATCTCCCCCTCAAGGGTGAGTCCCTTCCACATAGGTATATTCCCCCTCTTGCGGAAGCATTCCCAACCAACCTCGAGTAGCCCTTTCCAACCGCCGTTCATCTTAACGGAACTCGCTTACCTGAGTACCCTTTTGCCAAGAAGACTTTCGGTATAGGGATCATTATACTCGTCTGAGTCGGTCACCAAGACGAACCATCGGCTCTGATACCACTGTTGGAAAAAACGTGACCCACACAAATAATAATACTCTTTAATTCACTGGGGTTACTTTTCATTGAACCTTGGCAAGTTATAAATAGGTGCAAACAGGGTCTTGTGCCAAGTACAAATAATAAAAACTAACAATAGAATATCAACTAACTTAAAATAAAATCTACTTAATCTATCTCTATCTTATATCAATAAAATAAAATAATACTCTCCTAAATAAAAGGAAAATCAAAACTACTTATATCTATTTTATCTCTATCAAAATCAAACTAAATATTACTAAACCCAAACACTAATAAAATAAGATTTAAACAAAATTATTAATAAAACCCTAAAATTTAAGTTTATCCCAACAAACTCCCCCATAAACTTAAATTCTTCCTTCCTTTGTTCGGCTTTCCATGTGCATCATCCCACTCCGGGTTTGCATCTTCTCTTCAAGATTTTTAGCTCCAGTTCATACAACCGGTTCTTCTTTACTTTTACCTGGGTTGTTAGACGACCATGCTTATCCTTTAAATACAATACTTGGTCCTTCATAAAAACTGAATTACCTTTTTCAATTATCTGACCCATGCTTAAAATATTGCTCTTCAGCTCCGGAACATAGTAAACATCCCTAATCTCTCCAACTCGTCTATTCTTCTGCATATGTCGGATTATTCCACGCCCTTTCACGACCACCTTGGAGTCATCTCCGAAAGACATAAATTTGGCCTCCACCTTGGTGAGTTTATAAAAAAAGTTTTTGTTTCCACAGATATGATTGCTTACCCCAGTATCTAGATACCATACCGAGTTGGTAGAAATCTCATCAGCCTTCATCTCTTCTTCATCTTCTTCTTCCTTATTTTTATCTGGTTCATGAATGCTATATGCTTTCTCTTCCTTTTCAAGAGCCGCTTTCTTCAGCTCCTCAAGTTCAACCCTTTGTTCATCTAGAAGCCTCCCTATCTGCTGAATCTCTTCATCTTTTTGTTTGAGTTCTTTCTCCAGATTTTCCTTCTCCACAATTTTTGCATCCTTTACCGAGATCACTTCATCCATTGTTGGGATCGGGCTTTCCATGTCCATTGCATCCGAGCTCTTTGCCATCAATAGGATTCCACACTCTTCTTCAACATCTTCAGTAAGAAGATTTGTCTCCCCCTTTGTCTTGGTCTTGCAATACTTTGCAATATGGCCTACCTTACCACAATTGTAGCACTTGCTTGATCTACACTCATTTTCATAGTGGCCATACTTGCCACACTTAAAACATTCAACTCCTGATCGATCTCCTCGGCCTTTCCCTTGTCCTCGATCACGCCAATTCTGCTAACCGATTTGCTCTTCATCATCATTCTCAAAATTACCTCGACCACGTCTACCTCGTCCTTGTCTTCCTCGCCCTCTGCCACCAGGACTTCGACTCTAAGTAATTCGAGATTTATTCGAGTCAAACTGTACCTGTAGTAATTGATCGTTGGGTTCCCTTTTTTCTTTTTCTTCCTCAATTCGTGGGCTTTTAATGACCCAACTAACTCCTCCATAGTGAGAGTTGACAAATCCTTTGTCTCTTCAATAGTGACCACGATACTTTCAAAATTATCCGTAAGATTTCTCAAGATCTTTTCCGCAACCTTATTAGGAGGAACCTCTTCTCCCTTCATTCCGAGTTGGTTGACCATCTTCTGCACTCGAGTTATAAACTCAACAACTCCCTCATTTTCATCCATCTCCATATGTTCAAACTCTCTTCTGAGAGCTTGTACTCGGACCTGCATCACGCAGGTATCTCCTTTGTATGCCACCTTCAAAATTTCCCATGCTTCTTTTATTGACTTTGCATTTGTTATTTTCTCGAATCCAGATTCATCCAATGCATTATACAGAAAGTACAAAGCCGATTTATCTTTCACTCGTGTCTTTTTCAATGCAGCAATCTGGTTCACTGTTTGATGCTCATCATACGCGGGTTCATTGTACATGTCCATCACTATGTCCCATACGTCTTGGGATCCAAGAAGAACCTTCATCTGCAAAGACTAATTGTCGTAATTGGTATTTTCTGACAATTGTGGCACACTTATCCCATTGACTACCTTTGCTATCTCTCTCACAAAAAAAAAAAATCAAGCACTCACTTTTTCTCTCACGGTGTTTGACTTTCTCCTCTCTCTCTTTCTATATTTTTCTCTCTCTCGGTACTCAAGGCATAAAGCTCTAATACTACTGTTGGGTCTATCGAGGAGGAGGTTCCATGTGGGTTACATAAACACCAATAACATCTGAGCCAACTATATAAGGGATCGACACCACTCTTTACCCAAAACCTTAATGCAATGGGTTAATGGTTTTCAGCTTTATATACTGCTCTACTTTCTCATTTCTATCCAATGTGGGACTTGGACTCACACTTGGATTCCCACATTGTATAGAAATGAGAAAGTACAACAATATATAAAGGTGAAAGACCCATTAACCCATTGTCTTAAGGTTTTGGGTAAAGAGTGATGTCGATCCCTTATATAGCTGGCTTAGATGTTATTGGTGTTTGTGTAACCCACAGGGAACCTCCTCCTCGATAGATCCAACACCCGCTACTCTCCCAAAGCCCCTTAGGGATAACTCCTAAAGCCCTCCACCTCTAATAAAGATGCACTCTTCTCATCTGCACCATCACATCACCTATGTAGACATTATGATTTATAATTTGGTTTATTTAGCATGAGATACAAAAATATGTTAAAAATAGTTCTTTAGTTGCATAAATGTTTTTTTTTGGATATTTTGGTATGTGTTAGTATACTTGCAGCTAAATTGAGCTCATTGAGGTATAAAAATAAATTGGGTAAAGTGTCATGGCACCTTAAAGATAAATCCAATAATAACATATAATCAAGATCACAAGAAGTCAATCCAAGCATAACATGAAAAAGTGAAGAAATTTGACTAAGAAGAGGAACATGCAAAAAAAATAGATCTTGCAGTTTTCTCTATTTTTTCTACTAAAAGGGCTTTGATAATTGATAAATGTCTATGATTAAAGACAATTTATGGAAAATATATCTTAAGATATTTTATTTCATATTTTTAAATAATTACCTTATTTAATTATATCAATAAATATAAAAAGATAAAATTTACCAAATCTTTTTTAATTTAGCATATATCTTCTCACATACTTTTAGATCTCCACAACAATCAAATATATCTTGAAGATGTTGGATTATTTAGAAGATAATTCGATGAGATTACATTATCATAAAGAAAATTACAACAACAGAAAAGCCTGAAAAAAAGCTCAATCCAATTTCTATATAAAAAGACTTTGGAAAACATATTATGGGAGCTTAGGAACCCTTTGGGGGTTCAAATTTCATCCTCTCTCTTCTCTCATGTTCTCCACCCTCTCTCATTTTGTTTTCATGTTATTTCTACTTTCCGTGGAGTGTTAAGCCTTTGGGGTTGATTATGTTGTAAATTCTTAATAGGATTGTGAGGTTAGATTAATAAATTTGTTTGTTCTTTTTTATTCTCTTTGTGATTTATTTTTATCTATGTCTTTTGCTTCTCGATCAAGTAAAAGTAATGATTTTTACATTATAGCAAGTAAGCATGGTGTTAAGTCTACATAAGACATGTGAGTCCAAAGGTTTTTAATTTTAATTGAGAATGTACTTTGATTAATGTTAGAAGCATTCACATGATTGGATGAGTTTTCTCTGATAATTGAGAATGTACTTTGATTAGATGTGGAAACTTTACAAGAATTAATCAAGAATATACTTTGGTTGATTAGCTTTTTACTTGATATAAGAGTTTAGGCATAATAATATTTAATTGAGAATATACTTTGGTTAAATTTACTATGATTAATTTATAAAGTTCTTGCTTTTAATTACTTTAGTTAATGGTGAGAATGTCAATCAAATTTACATTGATTAATTTGAAAATCTAAGACAATAATTAATTGAACAATAATATTTAGATAACCAATGAATCGTATTTTGAAAAAATATTGAAATCAACTTATTTTCTTTATCATTATTTTTATCTTTTTAAATCTCTTTATAAATTTCTTTCTTTGTATCTTTTGTTACTTTGTTCTTTAATCTTTTCTTTATCTTCTTTATTATTTTACTAAATCTTTTGTATAGTTTTTATAAGAACTAATTTGTTAATAATCAATTTTGTGTTCATTGGGAGATGACTTATAGTTAAATTTACTCTTTCTATTTTGTTAGCTACTATCTTAGCAATACTAAAGTTATTATAATTTAGTAGCATTAATTTGATCGTGTCAACCGCAACTTTCATCAGAAACCTTTAGAGTTTACTTGTACAAAACTCTTTTATTTATACTCTTTATTTATCTACTATTATCTTAAATTTTTTTATAGAGAAGTCAAATTTTAGAAAGAGAAAATTTTTAAAAGTTCAAATTTTATTAAGAAACTAATTCACCCCTTTTAGTTTTGTCCAATTACACAGCTTTAATAACATGAATTTCCTGAAACTATAAGTAGTGATAAGGACTTAATGCTTGTTAACCAATTTTGACAGGAATTTATGGCGATACAAGGGGTGCAGGTCTAATTGTCCACAGGTTATCGCCTCCAAATCTATGGCAAAAGAAGGTTATGAATGTTAAAGAAAAAAACAAATTCTGCACTCGCACACTATAAATATACTGCAGTGAAATTCTGCACTCGGATACTGCACTAAAATTCTCTAGTATAATTATGTGAGAAACTGAGGAGGTGATTTCTTTCATTCACAGACTTGGCTTTAAATAGCCTTACAAATGGGCCAACGGGCCGTATGTTAATATAAAATGATACCTAACTATAAAATAAAAACTTTATGCAAATAATATTGTATCAAACAACATAAAACAGCTTATCAGTAACTAAACAAACTAAAATAAAAACAACTGTCACATATTTTAATGAAACGCACAACAACAACTTAAATGATCATGAAATTCCTATTTTAACCCTTCTTTAATTTTAAGTTTGTCTAACAAAACTCCCCCATAAACTTAAAATTATCTTTCCTTCATTCCAATCATCTTCCTTAATTCTTGAACTTTGATTCACCTCTAGACCCAAAAAATATTTCATCATGCCTAGATCGGTCATTTCGAACTCCCTCTTCATCACTTCTTTAAATTCTTCAACCAGCTCGATTTTACTTCCCATGAAAATCAAATCATCTACATAGAGAGAAACAATCAACATACCTGTTTTGTGCTTCTTTAGGTATAGAGCATGTTCATGCGGACATTGCTTATAACCATTCTTCTTGAAATATGCATTAATTCTTTCATTCCATGCTCGAGGAACTTGCTTCAGACCATACAATGCCTTCTTCAGCTTCAACACCTTCTTTTCTTCACCCCTTCTCATGTAACCGAGAGGTTGCTCTACATATACCTCCTCTTCAAGAAAACCATTTAAAAATGCAGACTTCATGTCCATCTGCTGAATCTTCCATCCTTGTTGAACGGCTAGTGAGAATAGTAGCCGGATTGTTTCCAT
The DNA here is from genome assembly GCF_029865625.1 of Vigna umbellata. Taxonomy (NCBI): domain Eukaryota; kingdom Viridiplantae; phylum Streptophyta; class Magnoliopsida; order Fabales; family Fabaceae; genus Vigna; species Vigna umbellata. The sequence continues at coordinate 4,489,717 of NC_142167.1, read as the reverse complement.
CCTTGTTACTAGAGCAAATACTTCATCATAGTCAATCCCCTTCTGCTGTTTGTAGCCCTTCACCACAAGTTGGGCTTTGTAGCACTCCACCTCTCCTTCTGCATTAGTTTTCTTTCTGTATACCCACTTTACACCAATTGACTGAACACCCGTAGGTAAATCTATCAGCTCCCACGTTTCATTTTTTTCAATTGAGTTGATCTCCTCATCCATAGCTTTCTTCCATCTTTCATCAAGCACGACTTTTTCATATTTTATATCTTCTGCACCTGTTAACAAACATGCTACATTTACCTCATCAGTGGAGTTATCTGAGTTCTTGCTAGTTATATCTTGCTTCAAACACCTTTTATGTAAGATCTTCAGTTATAGTTCATACAACCGGTTTTTCTTTGCTTTAACCTTGGCTGCTAGACGACCATGCTTATCCTTTAAATACAGTACCTGGTCTTTCATAAAAACTAAATTACCTTTTTCAATTATTTGACCAATGCTTAAAATATTGCTCTTTAACTCAGGAACATAGTAAACGTCCCTAATCTCTCCAACTCGTTCATCCTTCTCCATATGCCAGATTGTTCCACGCCCTTTCACGGTCACCTTGGAGTCATCTCCGAAAGACACAAATCTAGCCTCCACCTTGGTGAGTTTATCAAAAAAATTCTCGTTTCCACACATGTGATTACTTGCTCCAGTATCTAAATACCATACCGAATTGGTAGAAATCTCCTCAGCCTTTGATTTCAAGCATGGTCCAACATCCGAATTCTCCACCTTCGACTCTGAGATCTTTGATGTCAACAAAATTCCACACTCTTCTTCATCTCCTTCTTCTGTAAGAAGGTTACTCTCACCTTTCTTCTCGGCTCGACAAAAATTTAGCAATGTGACCGAGCTTATCACAATTGTAGCACTTTATTGATCTACATTCATTTGCATAGTGGCCATGCTTGCCACACTTAAAACACTCCACTTCTGACCGATCTCCTCGGCCTTTTCCTTGTCCCCGATCATGCCAATTCTGCTAACTGGTTTGCTCTTCATTGCCTCTACCACGTCCACCTCGTCCTCGTCCTCGACCTCCTTGTCCTCGGCCTCCAGGACCTCCGCTCTGAGTATTCCGAGCTCCATTTGAGTCAAACTTTGTTTGTAGTGCTTGATCATCGGGTTCCCTCTTTTTCTTCTTCTTCCTCAATTCGTGGGCCTTTAATGACCCAACTAACTCCTCCACAGTGAGAGTTGACAAATCTTTTGTCTCTTCAATAGTGACCACGATACTTTCAAAATCATCTGTCAGATTTCTCAAGATCTTTTCTGTAACCCGGTTAGGAGGAACCTCTTCTCCGTTCATTTCGAGTTGGTTGGCCATCTTCTGCACTCGAGCTATAAACTTGGCAACTCCTTCCTTTTCATCCATCTCCATATGTTCAAACTCTCTTCTAAGGGCTTGAACTCGGACCTGCTTCACGCAGGTATCTTCTTTGTATGCCAGGTTCAAAATTTCCCATGCTTCTTTTGCTGACTTTGCATTAGCTATTTTCTCGAATCCAGATTCATCCACTGCATTATACAGAAAGTATAAAGTCGATTTGTCTTTCACTCGTGTCTTTTTCAATGCAGCAATCTGGTTCACTGTCTGATGCTCATCATCCGTGGGTTCATTGTACCCGTCCTCCACTATGTCCCATACATCTTGGGATCCAAGAAGAACCTTCTTCTGCAAAGACCAATTATCATAATTGATCTTTTCCAACAATTGTGGCACACTTATCCTGTTGAATAACTTTGTCATCTCTCACAAAAAATAAGCACTCGCTTTTTCTCTCATAGTATTTGACTCTCTTCTTTCTCTTTTTTTTTTCTCGGTACTTAGAGCATAAAGCTCTGATACCACTTTCTGCACTCGCACACTATAAATATACTAGAGTGAAATTCTGCACTAAAATTCTCTAATATAATTATGTGAGAAATTGAGGAGGTGATTTCTTTCATTCACGGAGCTGGCTTTAAATAGTCTTACGAATGGGCCAAAGGGCCGTATGTTAATATAAAATAATACCTAACTATAACATAAAAACTTTCTGCAAATAATACTGTATCAAACAAGATAAAACAGCTTATCAGTAACTAAACAAACTAAAATGAAAACAGCTGTCACATATTTTAATGAAACGCACAGCAGTAACTTAAATGATCATCAAATTCCTATTTTAACCCTTCTTTAATTTTAAGTTTATCTAACAATGAATAGATGTCTAGAAACCTATCTGAGATGTATGTGTAATGAATCACCTTACAAATGAGGGAAGTGGCTTCCCCTGGCAGAATGGTGATATAATACAACATATCACACGACTATCAAGCCTACACCTTATGAAATTGAATACGATCAGGTTCCCCTTATTCACCTACCTTATCTACCCTGGTAATCCAGTGTAGAGTTGGTGAACAAAAGCCTCAATAAAAGAAAACAGATGTTGAAAGTAATTAAATTTCATTTGACGACAGCTCGAGAAATGATGAAGTGGCTGATAGAAGCACATTAGATAAAATTTACGAAATTGGTGACATGGGTTATGTAAAATTATATGCTTATAGACAATTATGTTATCAACATAGATGAAAACACACAATTGCAAAAATGGGGATACTGCTTTAGGTTATATTACTGTCAAAAGTAGGTGTATGAGTTCTTTATCAAGTGAAAGGAACTGAGTGTGATCTATGTTCACGTGGAGAATGAAGTCTGCTGTATGCATCAGACCAATAATAGTCCAAAACAAAATAGAATTTCGGAAGATTACTGCAATAGATATATGTCATCATTTGTATAAGCTCAGAAAACATAGGAATCCCCATTTCCTCCAAACAACAAAGTTTTCATTTTTCCATCCCTGCCTATCTATATACACTCTTGTCCTTGAAGATAAACCATTTTATGCAGCGGAACAAATTCATCGTATTTATACCTAACTTATTAAACTCTAATGTATGCATAATTACCAATAAAACATCAAATGCTAGCTCATACGTAGCTATGAGCATGTAGCTAGACCATCTTGTAGGACCAAACTTCCTTCTTGATCCAATGTCTCCCGAACTGCCTTGTAAAAGGCTATCCATGAAGAAGAGTAGGCGTCAACAGGACCCCACAAATATGTAGGATTTGGACTTGCAGGGCTTGCCCTTACCAAATCCAAAACTGAAACTGGTCTAATATTCTGTGGGAAATTGAATGCCAAGTTATCAACTTTGTGTTCATAAATTTTGCCATTTCTGTCCAATTTGTACCTTGAAGTGCCCTGAAACTCTCCTTTGGCTTCCCATGGAACCCTTGGCACTCCCTTAAGGTTCCACCTCACCAATATCACATTCTCTGAAGGCTGCCACACCCTGTACACATCAAGTGCAATCTCACGAAACAAGATTTTGCCATGAAACCTCAATGCCCAGAAGATCAATTTATAATTTTCAATCCCTGTAAATCTGTTCATGGGGTCCATGAATGTTATGTCATCCCTGAAATTATCAAATTTTAGTGGAAGCCTCCTTAAATTAGTAATAACATTTAATAGAAGAAAAAGGATATAACTCAGATACACCATATTACATCTATAACAATTTTAACTATATATTTGGATTCCTATGGGAATTCCGTAAAAGTTTGGACAAGGAACTCCCCCTTCCAAGCATGCAATATATATAATTGTAATAACTTTTCTAATGTATACATTTTGTTGGACCCTTTGCCCTTCAACTCATTGCAAAACGCTTCACTGGTCAGTTTTAACCCCTGCTCTAACAAACTACTCAATATATAAAAAACAAGAGAAGAAAACCACAATAATTGTATCCAACTCTAAAGACTGAAAAAACTGAGAGTAAACAAGCATGGTTGTCTTTCCAATGATATATAAAAAAGCATTTAGGATTTGTTATATACATCCACACAAAATTAGATGCTGATTTTTTTATAGCAACTGAGATTACTTCTTTCATCCTCTCTCAAGAATCCTTCAAATTTAGCATTTTAAGTGGCTAACCAAAACCAAATTTAGCTGGCAATATAAAGACAATAAATATCAAGAAAGAATGAAAATTTCAATTGAAAATTATATTTACAAAGGGATGAGATACTCTATTAGAATCTTGTCTGAAAGTGGGGGAAAAAAGCAGCACAGAGAGCAAAGAAATTGAAGAGAAGGGCAGATGGGGGTGAGAAAGATACCTATAAATGTCATAGTTGAGGTCTTTGATGAAGATCAAAGGAAGGTCCTCACGTATGGTCCTGACAGCAAGGCCAAGGTTGAGGTAGAATTCATCCTTTGGCTGCTTATTGTCTTGTGGTGTGGTGAGCTGTGCAACTTGTGCAGTGGAAGCATGGAGAGAGGAAGAAGATAAGGGGAAGTGAGAAGTGGGTTTTGGAGGTGAAAGGGTTTGGTTTTGGTGAAGGTTTGATTTGTCTTTGGATTTGGATTGGGCTAAGAGGGAAGGTTGAAGGTTGGGAAGGAGAAAAGCCATGGCTTTCAGTTATTCTCAATGGTTTTGTTGCTAAAGATATTCTTAGCTTTTCATTTGTCTCTCTGTGTGTGAGAAAGAAGAGAAATTTTTGTGTTTGTGTGAGTTTGATGTTGCAAATTGAGGCTGTTGTTGATTTCGAAGTTTGCTTTGGAGTTTGTGGCTTCCAACGTAGCCATGAAATTTAGATGAATACAAATGTTGCCGATTTTGCGCTTTCACCCTCGTATTTTGTAATAACGTAATAATTTATGTACTATGATACGATAATAACTTTTTTTTATTATAAATTATTAGTTATTATTTTATTGGTCATGGATCAATCATAAAGTATCCAGTAAAATGTTAAACAAAATTGTTAAAAAGACATTTTTCATAATTTATTTCAAAAAGAATATATTGCAATGGTAGGGGTATTGACACCTTATTTATTATATTTATGAATTTATACATTTGAGTTCACATCGTTTTAGCTCCATGAATCTTATAGCTTTTAATACATCTTAATTAATAAAAAATGTTTGTTAGAAATGCATTGTTCTACGGAGTTATATACATTCTTACCTTATTTAATAATTTTATGCGTCGATTTTATTTCAAAATTTAGGTTAAGTTGTAATTTAGATCACAATTTTGGTGCTCTTTTATTTAAGAATAGGAGTAATTTTAATAAATAATAAAATTTGATTATTTAAAATACTATATTATAAATAAATTTTTTATTAATCAAGTTTAATTTTATAGAAATTACTATTTTCTTAAAAAAAATTCTAAAACTTTTTTTTAATTTTGTTGTAGATTTATGATTTCATTATTTATCCTTTCAAATATTATAAGCACTAAAATAATTCATAACATTGTTGACACAATCAAATTAATATTATTAAATTATAAAATCTTTAGTATTATTAAGACATAGCAACAAAAGATATTAGTATAAATAAGATAATACAAAATCATCTTCCAACAAACATATAATTTATTCTTAATAAATTGGTTTTTATAAAAAAAACTATAAAAAGAAGTTATTTAATAAAATAACAATAGTAATAAAAGAAGACTAAGATAAATAAAATTAATAATAATAAAATAAAATAATAATAATCAAAGAAAAAATAAAATTGTGAAAATATGAAAATAATTGTAAAAAAAATAAGTTGATTTAATTGCATTTTCAAAATAAGATTTCTATCTAAATATTATTATTCAATTAATTATTGTTTGACATTTTAAAACTAATTAATGTAAAATTTCAATTAATTTATTGATATTCTCAGTTTTAACTAAAGTACCATCTGAATTAAAAGTGAAAACTTTTTAAATTATTTATAGTAAATTGAATCAAAGTATAATTCAAATCAAATTTTACTATTATTTTTGTTCTTTTATCTCTTTATCAAATAAAAAACTAATTAAACCAAAGTACATCTAAAATTTACTTTTGTATATTGCTGGACAATTGAATAATTAGCACAATTTAAGATATGTTGAATTAATATAACACGTGATAAACGTACGTTATTTAATTATTTTATTTTTAAGTGTGCGGGTTACACGTACAAAAGAAGCACCACGTTTCTACCCCAAAACCATTTTACCCTTATTAAATAAAAAATTAGGGTTCAACCTAAACTTTTAGGTGAGTTCAAATTACTTTATTTTTTGTCATCATAATATCGCCATAGAACTTGCACAAGTTATGATACGTTGAGATCTAAGTGCAGTTTAAATTTCATATTAAATAAAGATTAAAAAAAAGTGAATATGTTGTGACAAAGGAAAATTCATAAATCATTACTTGTTTTGAATTGGAGATTTTATCAATTTTTTATATGAACTAAATTTGTGTCAGGTTGTATTTTTTAAAGAATTTGCTTAACTGACCAATTTAATAAAAATTTCAATTAATTGTTATATTTGACCATTTTTTACTAATTCGGATAGTTTTTACTTAGTTTTTACCTAGTTTAAAATATAAACAAAAAATAGAAAAAAAAACTATTTTTAAAATCCTAAACATTTCTTTAGGAAAAATGTTTTTGCAATCTAAGCATTTCTTAAGTTTTTCTCCTCTTCTTTTCTTATTAGGATGTCGTCATCCTAATCTTTGTAATATTCAAATTACGACACTAATTAATTTAGGTAATTTTACTTTTGTTCCACAGAATATAAGAATTAATTAATTTACTTCGTACAGTTTTTAACTCTTGTATAAAATACATTTATTTAATTCCTTTTATTATTCACTAAAAAATTAAAACGGATGATATTTTGCTATAATCGTCAAAATCACCGACTATAAATACCTTTGAGTTATTTTTAAGTTCTTTTCTATTTTATAGTCTTTTTGTATTTTATTCACTCCTATTCAAAGGTGACCAATTAGATTTCTTGACTTTGATACTTTTGCGCTTAGAAATTAAAATAATTCGATTGTTTCAAATCTAATGGTTTCGTGTTGTGTGGATAAACAAATCAATGAAGAGAGGTGGAAATAAATTTTGAAGCACACAATTTTGTTGTAAAGTTGATACACATCATCAAACATAATTGCCACTTTTTAAAGTCTAAATCAAGACATGAATTTCATGTTATTATGTTGATATTTTTTATAACAATTTTTTTACAATAAATAATGTATCATTATTTTATTTTATTGATTTATTTAAATTTACTTTTAAAAAAAATATTTGAAACAGTCCAATTATAAGATATCACGTTAATATTGTAAAATAATTATTAAAAAAATTATTAAAAAAATATTTTTTCCCCAAAAAAGTTAATATCCCATTCCCACATAAATAGGGTTTCGTTTATCTTCTTTTTCTTAGCCAAATGAATTGGAAATGGTCAAATTCAACACTTTCATAGCTATTTTTCTTAACCAATGTAAAAGACCTATGAATATAAAAATATTATTCAAATGTTAGATCATGAGAATCCTGCTAGTTTTAAGACCAAGTACCTCATGGATAAAATTCTCATTAACTTTACCTAATATATTTTTCTTACAATTATGTTAATTTTGTTTATGAAATATTATCGTTTACCTAGAATTTACCATCTTGAAAACTTTAAAATTTGGAAAAGAAAAAATTAACTTGCTATAATCATGTCATTATAAAATTTCTTATATACATATTCTCATTGCCTAAAGACTATAAGGATTTGTTTTTACACTAATCCTTATCCTTAGAGTAGGTTATATTTTTTTTTCTTTTGCAAAATGGAAGAAATATGAACATTATTTTTTCCATCTTTAATTTTATTTATTATGCAATCATTATTTTAAAAATAAATTCAATACAATTCTTGAAATTAAAATTTTTTCATAAATTTTTGGTGACATCACGACTATATTTTTAGTTTCTCAAAAATTTTAAAACATCAAAATTACAAGAGAACCAATACAAATTATATATACGATATATTTTAGTGTTTTACTTATGCATTTGAATCCTTCGCATGTTTACTTAATTTAAAATATCATATAAGGCTTCTGTAAAAAAAAATAACGTAAGTACAGGAAATTGAAACTAGAACAACAATAAAAAAATTTTCAACTTTTGTTTAAATATTTTATAGTAGAACAGTAAATTTGTTTTATTTATAACTTTTTGCATAAAATTTTAAATGAGGAGATTTTTGAACCTAACCCTAGGTTTTCGTACTCAAAGAATTTATTTTTAATTCTGAAAATTCAAATTGTGTATGTATAAATACTGAGTAAAAATATTGGACATATTGTATATTTAAAGAAAAATGTAATAAACTATAATGAGTTAGTGATTGTGATTGATACCCTTTACCTTAATGAAGTAAATGATATCTTAAGATTGAAATGGAAGGTCCAAAGTGGTGTTTTTCTACCATTGGAGTGGATTCATATAAAGTTTATCACAATTTATAAAATAAGATTTAAGAAAAATAGGAATCCATAAATTTTAACTCTAGATCTAATTAAGTGAAATTATATGATTAAAATTCTAAGACAGAAACAAAAGAGAAAAAAAGAGAAAAACATCAAGAGAAAAAGAAGAAGAGAAGAAGACAATGATGCGAGAAAGCTCTTTAGCATTGTTTTTTGTACGTTACATCCCGGTTCTAGGTTTTTGATTCCTAATAAAAGCCTATATTTCAAAAATTAACTTAAATTGGTAAAACAACCAAAGTCCAAAACATTTATATGTTTTAGTTATCAAGACATTTGAAGCCTATTTAAAAACAGGAAACAAGAGAATAAGAACCTCTTTATTACCATTTCAAGAATAATTCAAAATTATTAAAAGCCAAGTACTAGAGGAGTATGTTTTGATTCTTACAATAACCGAAACCTGTTCTTAATCATATGTTTTAGTTCTTATTTCTACTGAAACCTATTGATTAACAAGGCAACGGTTCTTTTGGATAACAAAAAGTCTATTTGTTACCATTTCCAAAGTAATTCAAAATTATTTAAAATCAGGTAGTGAGGAAATTGACTTTGATTATAGTAATTGTTGTAAAACTTGTTATTTTGCAAAAGATTCGTACGAGAGAAATTGAAACACGTTGTCCTAATAAGGGTCAAATATCATTCCACAAGTCTCGGGATATTTGTTTATCACTGTTACCATCCTGAAAGGCTTGGGAGTTAGGTTTTGAATAACATCTTCCGTCAAATCTCCTCACGCAAGTTACAGAATCAATTTCGGGTAGCTGCTTCCGCAAGATTATTTTTTCTTGGATCACTCATTTTCCAACTCTATAAATAGAGCTTTCATCCATTTCAAACAGAGACTTAGGCACTCTTCTTTTTCTCTTAATCTATTATTATCCTTTAGTTTATCTTCTTTCTTTTATCTCTTAAAATTATTCTAGATTTATTTTATTATGTTTTTAGAGATCTTTGCTAGTTCTGAGATCATCAGAAATCCTGAAAAGTTTCTGTTGTATTCTGAGAGGCTTGCCGCAATACACCACAGATAAATCCTTAAGGACAGTGATCTACACGCTTTAGAAAGTCTTTTGTTCGTGATCTTTATTCTATTATTGTCACCTTCTACAGTAGTAATAATTTTATTCTTAATTATATGTTTCAGTTTGAACTATAACTGAAATTTATTACTATTTTTTATTTTGTTTTGATTTTGTCTACACATAATGAACTTACACAAAAACGAAGGACAAGTAGTAATATTACATAACATATAACCTATAAGATTAAGCCATGAAATAACTTTTAATAATTATTTTTACAAAGTGTTAATATTGACTAGAAAGATATAAAATTTGTATATATAAACAAATAATAAACAAATAATATTAGGTACATGGACATAATTTTTTTTATTTATTTAAAAATTAACTAAAATACTTTATGTTACTCTAGAGTAGACTAGTCAGCAAAGTTGTTGTTTTAATTTCAACCAATACTATTTGAGTGCAACTAATTACAGATTATTTAGATAAGAAAAATGATTATTTGACACACCTAAATTTTTTATATTTATTTGACATTATTTTTACTTTTTTTTTGAAAAAATATAAAATTTTATATTTTTATGACTATTTTATCCTTATATTTTGTGTTAAATGAGCGTAAAAATGTGTCATAGTATCATACCTCTTTAGATAAAGTTCTTGGAGTTGAAAATAAAATGGTAAAGTAGAGGAAACAATACAATGAGGATCTTCCCCAAGAGGAATTCTCACAAGAATATTCTTCAAAGGTTTGATTTTTTTTCAAGAGCCAATAGCAAGAGGGAGCACATTTGTTTTCTATATATAACGTACTATAATAGCATCTTTTCTCCATTGAAAGAGCACATTCCTTTTCTAGGTACTGCATACTAAATAATATATTTTCTTTCTTATTGGTTATACACAGACTGTACTTTATTGTTCTTTAATGGTGACCAGAAAATAATGACAGAATAATATAATTAATAATAGTAAAATTATAGTTATACTATAAATTATCAACCAAAGAAAAAAAAGTATTGATAAAACAAAATTTTATTGATGGATTATAGAATTTTATTTATTGATAGAAATATTTATTAGTAACAGATTTTGTATTATCATTGATAAAAACATCCATTGATAATGCATTTATTTAAAATTTATTTATATTTAAAGTTTTTGTTATCGATGTTTTTATCAATAAGTTTTGTTGGTAAAATGTATATTAAAGTTTTGGCCTTACACTTTAACTATTTCATAGTAAAATCTATCAAATAATTAAAATATTCTAAAATTTATGAGGATTTTGATCATGATGAAATTTTTTCAAATAGATTGATAATTATTTTAATAATTTTTTTTAAAATCAATCAATAATTCAAGAAAGAAGAAGGCGGTTAGTAGGCTTGGAAAAATTTAATAAGGGAATTATATTAAGTATTTATTAATTAAAGATAATATTTTTTATTTAGATTTAATATTTATTTTGGTCTTTATATTAGTCACTTTTGTTAAAAGTGGTCCTCAAGTTTTTAAAACATTCAAAATAGTTCATTTTTTGTAAAATTGGGTTCATTTTGGTCTTTTTCGCTCATGGTATTTAAATCACTAATGGCATCATGTCCACCTAAGCTAATATTACATGAGCTATCAGTTTTGGATATATGTGGTAAGTTAAGTGAAAAGGATGTGACAATGGTAAATTAAAATTGTTTTTGTAAAATTGTTGTTCAATCATCATCTTCCACCACAAGACCTTCGTGCTGCCGTGGACACAGCCTCCAAGCACCAACCAAAACCAGAGACCAAAATCACGAAACGCGAAAACCCAATTGCAATCTTCACCATCATGAAAACCCTAACTCCAAACCCAAAAACCCCAAATTAGTAGAACCCCATCTTCCTTCGTCAACTATCTTCGTGCTGCTATAGAAAAACCCAGTCACATATTTGCGAAGTCAAACCTCTTAACCCCCAATCTCACCGCGAAGTATAAACCCTAAACGCTTTATGTAACATCCCAAATTCTGAGATGCCACGAGTTTACAAAAACTTTTGAAAACTTAACTCTGATACCATTATGAAATACCGATTGTACAAAAACTTCTATTTATTTTAACTGAATTTAGAAAACTTCATAAATCAAACGTAACTATAAAGTGTTTATAAAATTTCATTACAAAACTATTAGTGTTGAAATTCAAATCCCATAGTTCTCTCACCTATCTCGTTGCTCAACTTCGCTTTACCTATACCTGTCACAATATCTACTCCCGTACAAGTACGATCATCGCAGGTGAAAACCACAACATGCAAGGGTGAGCTAATAGAAACAAGTCATATAACATACATAAGTATTAAACATCAACTTAGAATAGTATTTCTGAATAGTACATATCATCATACACCTATACATATCTTTACATAACATCACATAAAATCATTTACACCGCACTATCAGAATTCAGAATCACCAGCATGTAACCATACAATCATTTTCATCAAAGTAACCAATTCACACCCAAACTCAGTTGGTCATTCACTAACTCGTTTCCCAATTTGTTTGAAACCATTCACAATATATTGAATCACCACCAGGTCACTCACATACAACATAAGGTCGAGCGTCACCTCCCATCACTCTCTTAAAGAGCTTCACCGGGCCAGTACACTTTATCACGCCATTACACCATGACATTTCCCACCACTCTCTGGAAGGCTTCACCGACAAATACACTACTTCCCACCACTCTCTTAGAGCTTCACCGGGCAAGTATACGCTTTCCACCACCCTCTTGGAGCTTCACTAGACAAGTATACACCCCCACCACTCTACCCTCAAAGAGCTTCACCGGACAAGTACCAGTGTTACTCCCACCACTCTTCCAGGATATTCACTGGGCACTTGACAACATGAAATACAATTCCACAAAGAAATCATATTATACTCACACAATCATCCAGTAAAACCACATATGTCCAACATGCTCAAAATAATTTATCAAGCAACAAAATAATAAGTCAACCAAAAATAAATAATCAAATATGAACTATACACACCCCTCTTTTTTAATTACAACCACCACCAACCCATTATCTATAAAAGAAATAAAGTATTATAACCACTCATGTAGACCCCACATGTCCCACCAAGTTTCTTATACATTTACTACTTCACGTATCTTCCAATTGAAGATGAAAAAACCAAACAAGAAAATACCACCGATCAGGAGTTGAAGAGAAGACATCTCCATCCCAACTCATTCTAGACACAATGCAATACCACTAAACCAATTCAATTTCATTGATATTATACTACAAATATTAATATTTAGGTTCAAACCCTCATTTGGTCCTCGGATTTGTGTGCCAATCTCAAGTGGATCATCGTTTTTTTTCGGTCTCAATCGAGTCCATAAACTTGTTAAAATGAGCCAATTAAACCCTCTCCGTTAATTTATCAGTAACGTCGTTTGCCTGTGATTACGTGGTGCACAGATAATGAGCTCAGTTATAATGATTTTAATACGTGGATATTAGTTTTTTGAAAAAACGTATATACGTGGTAGGGAATAAGGGAATTATTGATTTTTATTGGGTTTTTTTTAACTGAAACAGAAAAACTTAAAAGGGAATTAGAGATTTCATGAGTTAGGGATTTTGATGTGGTGAGTGAGTGTGAGAATTATGGCTCGGGAGAATTTGTGAAGACGAAGAGAATCACGTGGTGGTGGACAAACCAAATTGAAAGTGGAGGCCAGTTAAGGTTAGTTTCGTATCTTTTCGCCTTTACGAATATGTAGTTATTTTGCTACGTTTATGCGTTGTTGTGGTCCCTAATGTGTTGCGTTGTGGTCCCAATTTTGCTATCTTTTAGCGTTTAGGTTATAATTGGTTTGATACTGTTATTCTGTGATGGGTCTCAATTTTGGTATGTTATTGTATGTTGAAATGTGTACAGTGTTGTGGTCCCAAATTTGCATTTATCAATTGTTTAGAAGTAGTGGTCACCTTTCTGTCTGAGTGTTTCCTTAGTGGTGATGTTAGTTTGTTCCCCTGTCCCCTTGATGTCTTACTGTTAGCTTAGTTGGTAAAGAGTGAAATCATAATATTCCCCCCAATGTACAGGTCTTAAAAGCTTGTGCTTCAAACATAATATTGCATGGCTGAACGTATTAAAGTTGTGGTCCATCATTGTAGGCATTTTGTTAGTGATGACAATGGAAATTTAAAATTTGATGGCGAGATAACATAATGGTCTTGTGATCAGACCTGTGGTGCTATTTTGTAATATTAGCTTCAGTGAAAGACTTAGGTTATATAGACATAAAAGAACTTTGGTACAGTTTAGGAAGTCAGTCAATGGTGCCAGATAGGTTAGAATTGTTGACTGATGATATGGGTGTTATGCATATGCTGAATATTGCAAGATTAAATGATGAAGTTCATTTGTACGTTGTTCATAATACCATGGAACCACAGATAATAGAAATGATTAATTGGGTTGATGGTGATGTTAATGATGAAGGTGATGTTGGAAGACAAGTGGAGGGTGAGGCTGAGGGTCAGGTTCACGGTGAGGATGAGGGTCAGGTTGAGGGTGAGGATGAGGGTCAGGTTGAAGTTTGAACAGAAATGGAAGAGGGTCACTGTGAGGGTGAGGTTGAAGGTGAGGCTGAATTTGGAAAAGAAATGAAGCAGGGTGAGAGTGAAGTTGCTAAACAGATTGAACATGTTGAGGATGGTGAAGTAAATGATGTAGAGGAGGTTGAGGTACATGATGTAAATGATTTTGAGATATAAGATGTAGAAGAGGATGAGAATGAGGATGATCATGTAGATGAGGCTGAGGATGAGGCTGGAGATGATGGTCAGGATGAAGATGTAGATGAGTCTGTGAGTGAAGAAAGTCTAGTTGATGTCACCATTGAGTGTGACATTGGTACTTCGAAAGGAAATGTAAGGGAAGAACAACCTTTCAGTCCAGTAGGTGAGTCTTCAAGGACAACTGATAATGAATCTATGCATGATGTTCATGGCTTGTCTAACATTGAGTGGGTGTCAAATGAGTTCGATAATGGTCCAAATAGTGACGAGGATGATGATTCCATTTGTAGAACTTTGTTTCCCACATTTAGCATGCCTAAAAGTTTGACGGATTATAAATGGGAAGTAAGAACCTATTTCACTGAGAAAAAGGAATTCACAGACGCCATTAGGACTTATGCACTGAGTAATGGTAGAAATTTGAAATTCATGAATAATAACAAGAAGAGGGTTGCTGTAAAATGTTTGGGGGTAAGGGGAAATGCAAATGGTATGCTTATTGTGCCTATAGGTATGGTGTGAAGTCATGGCAACTAAGAAAAGTGATTGATGATCACAACTGTAGTACAAATTTCAATGTGAAGTTGATGACTTCTAAGTGGTTGAGTCAAAGGATGGAAACATCTGTCAGAGAGAACCCTAATATGAAGGTCATGGACATTAGGGACAAAGTAAGTAGGAAATGGAATGTAGGAATCTCTAGAAATATGACTTTTAGGGCAAAAGCCATGGCAAAAGATAATATTGAGGGGTCATTCAATGAACAATATAGAAGAATCTATGATTATGGTCATGAGCTTCTCAGAGCAAATCCAGGTTCAACAGTCAAAATAAAGGTTGAAAATAGTAATGATGAGTGTATATTCAATAGAATTTATGTATGCTTGAAAGCATGCAAAGATAACTTCATTAGTTGTAGACCCATCATTGGGTTGGATGGATGCTTTTTGAAAGGCAAGTATGGAGGGGAGTTACTAACAGCAGTTGGAAGAGATGGAAATGAACAAATTTTGCCCATTGCATATGCTGTTGTTGAGGTAGAAAACAAAGACTCGTGGACTTGGTTCTTGAAGCTTCTCATTGCAGACCTTGGTGGGGAAGTTGTTTGTGGAGCATGTACATTTATTTCAGACCAACAAAAGGTCAATAACTGAAAAGAAATGTTAATTACAACCTACTTCAGAAATAACTCAGCTAACTTCAATATTTTAAATTGTAGGTCTTCTGCCAGATATTCAAGATCTTCTACTTGGTGTAGAGCAAAGATTTTGCGTTAGACATTTGTATTCTAACTTCAGAAAGAAATATCCTGGAAAAGACTTTAAACGTCTGATGTGGAGGGCAGACCTTAAACGTCTGATGTGGAGGGCAGCAACAACCACATATCCACAACTATGGGAGGCTGAAATGAGGAAAATTAAAGAGATCAATGTAGAGGCATTTAAATACTTGATTGTAATTCCACCTAGGTATGTATTCACTTATCTCCAAACGTTATTGTTATTTTATTGTTATATTTACTTTGACAGTTATATTTACTGACATTTAAATCTCTCAGGTTTTGGTCAAGATCTAGATTCACCCCTAGATCACAATTTGACACTCTTATCAACAACATGTGTTAGGGCTTCAACAGTGTGCTAGTTCGTACTAGGTGTAAGCCAATTATCACTATGTTAGAAGACATTAGGGTTTACATCATGAAGAGACACTAGTGCAGAAAGGGCTTTAGACGTTTGTTATTTTGGCCTTTTAACATCAGATATGCATCCGACGTCTTTATGGGTGACGTTAATAAGACGTCAGGCAGTGTATACTCGATGTATATGTAGACGTCGGAGGTGGCATACACAACGTCAATATAGACGTAGGAATGGATATATCCAACGTCTATAGAGACGTCGGATGTAGGAATATCGGACGTCTATAGGCCCTGAAACGTTTTGTTCACTATAACTCATTGGACGTCGGTGTGTGCATTGACAGACGTCTATAGACGTCAGGCAATACATTAACCAACGTCTATTCGGTGTTTTTTTTTAAAAAAATTGATTTGTTTTTGCAATAAAAGCACACCTGAAAAACTGAAAATTGTCCCAGAACAATATACTATAATATATATATATATATATATGTGTGTGTGTGTGTGTGTGTGTGTGTGTGTGTGTGTGTGTGTTTGTGTGTGTGTGTGTGTGTGTGTGTGTGTGTGTGTTTCATATAAAGAAAGTTCTACTTAATGTAAAAAACAATCCAATACCAAAACTATAAAAATATAAACTTAAACTAAACTAATGTTCAACAAGAAATATAAGTGATCCTAGCTCCATCTTTGCAGAAGATAAGTTGTCCACTCCTGCCTTATCTGCCTAATTGTGTCCTCTGGTATAGGAGATGTACTCTTGAAGCATTGCAAAATGAAGAAAGATTCATTATGGTTTCATATATGTTTAAAGATGAATTTGATTTGTAATGTATTCAAGGTATGCATCATTACTTCATTCCAATCATCTGTGATGACAACTCGAATGATGGTCTTAATCCAACACATGACATAGAAGCCACATTCTCATGAATCTAGCTGCTGGTTACACTAAAATGACAAACTAAATAGTCAAGAATTTAGATCATTCAATAACATAGAAAATGAATTAGAAGTATAAATGACTTACCACCTTTGGATACAAAATTTGAACTAGTTGACCTCGAGATTTACCAATAACTCTATTTAGATTGAAAACACAAAGTAAAATTAATATAACTATATTTATCATAAAAGTTTAAGGTGAACATCAAATTCAAAGTCATTAAGGGTGTAGAAACACTTACCCTTGAAGCATGGTTCTTAAGTCAGTTTTCATCTTCCTCTGCAGCGAACAAAACCATATAATTTTACATTGTTTGGGAATGATGACCATCAACTGCCAGTGCGACCTATCACGAATCACAAATAGTTAGTTAACTAATTAAGTAAACTTTAATGAACTTTTACATATAACAACACCTACCCATCAATGTATGGCACAAGGTATACGTCTCTTTTTGACTCATCCATCCATGTTTGCAAATAATGTTGTTTGCTTTGAAGTGTGTTACCAAAAGGTTGAATGGTCTGAGGTTCAACAAATTCATACATGGAAGACCGTCCTTGGTCTACAACGATTGTGTCCATGTACCTAAAACAACAAAGTTAAGTTGTTAGAATATAGGAATCTAAATAAAACTATTATGGAAGAAAAAATTAACTATCTTACTTGCACCACAGTTGAATGATGGAAATATTCAACATCATGTCTCCCCCAATTACCTCCAATGCATCAGTCAATGTGATATATACTAGCACATGGGGTGGGGGAGACCAAATACTCTCAAATCCTAGTATAGTTCTAATGGTGCTCTCTTCAACCTGGGTAACCTTGTCATTAGCTTTGATAGAGGATCATCCTCCGCTTCAGCCATGTCACCATCTTCATGTATGACTGTATCATAAATCGGCTGCTTCTAAGGACGTGTGAACTGAAGATAAGAATTTCAAAGTTATCAACAAATATTTTTAAATTTAACATAGAAATACTAATAACAAAGACATTATACCTATGGATTAGCGATGTGTGACATGATCAATGCTCTAGGCCAGACTATAAATGATCCTATGGCCTCCCCACAAAATGAATTTCTGGAGTGGGTACATGCACCTGAACCTGGGGATCCCGAACCTCGTCAATCGTCACACGCATGTAGTGGGGTAATATGGGAACACCGTGAATAGTCTGCCCTCCCTCAAGCACTCGTCTGACAACCACAATGCGTGGGGGATCCCCATCAACCAACAGCTCATATTGACCGCTATACTGACTAGGTTCTACAGCAGATCATGATCCTCTAGTGCTGACACGAGGTAGTGTGGGAGCTTCAGCGGGCCCCATGGTGCCCTGCGTCATGGAATGCAGCTTCTCTTCAAGCGCTCTTTGTATTTCTTTTTGTTCTTGTAGCTGCTTCATGAATCGTTGCTCCATTGATCTCATGCTTTGGTTGAGTCTTTCCTCCCACTGAAGATTTATCTGCCTTAGTGCCTCCTGACTCATTGATTGAGTTTTTTTCTGTGTAGGGCCAAAGTAGTCACGAAGACCAATCGCCCCAGGAACTCCACGTACACGTCCTGGCTGCTCGGGCTTTCCAATGGTCGTTGTTAGAATGTCGTCCCTACCTTGGACAGCAAATGTCCAATCAGACAATTCAAAATTTAATACAAACGATTAAAAGATTAATCGTTTGTGTTAAATTTGAAACGGGAACTAAGTTTCACTCAATGATTTGATACTTATAATCTAACATGGCAATTATAATAACACAACTATCACATGCATATTCAAACCAATAACACATGCATACTTAATCGTCAAAAACATGCATACGCAAAAGCCAATAACATGCATACACAAAAGCCAATAACATGCATACAACAAAAGTTATCAATAAAGAAGTTAACCTTTTTAGCAGATTAAAAAAGCAATGCAGGGAAATGGAGTAACGTAGGCCCAAAAACGTAGGCTAAAAAGAGTCAAAAGCGCCGCTCAAGCACAAGCCAGAAACTACACCAAAACGTAACGAGAATGAATTTTAATCGGTTCAAATGGAAGATATTTCAACAAAGAGTAATTTAATCGAAGTAAAAGTAAATTTAAACGGTCCAAAAGAGAGGAAACGCACCTGCACATGCATTGTCTCAGAGAGAAAACGCGGGGAAGACGATGAACAGTGAGAGTAACTCCTCGCGGGTTTATGTTTTGCATAATAAATGGCTATAGACGTCGGGGCCCTAACTAATATGACGTCTTTCTGATTTAAAAATTCATATTCGCGGGGATTATAGGCGTCGGTTTAGAGGGGCCCCGACGTCTAAGTGAACGTTTCAGCTACCCTGTCATTCATCTAGACGTCCGATAGAAGGGCCCCGACGTCTATAATATTATAGACGTCGGGGCCCTTCCTATCGCCTAGATGGCTGAAAAAATAACTTCTCACCTACCCTATCAGTCATATAGACGTCCGTTAGGAGGGGCACCGACGTCTATAATATTATAGACGTTGGGGCCCCACCTAACCAACGTTTATAAGTTATTTTTTCAGTCATCTAAACGTCCGTTAGGAGGGGCCCTGACGTCTATAATATTATAGACGTCGGTGCCCCTCCTAACGGACGTCTATATGCCCGCTTATTTACGAAAATGCCACCGGTCAATAATTTACGTTGCTTGTTTGGGGGACCGACGTCTGCGGGGTGACGTTAAAGGCTAATTCTGCACTAGTGAGATGAGCTACGAACAGGACAAAGATGGCATTATATCAAGGTTCTGTGTCCCGTAAGGTTCTGAACAAATTTCAAAAGTAGTCATGGTTAACCAGATATTGGTTACCAAGGTAACTTTAAACCTACAATTAATTTGTGTTCATCATTAAGAAGAGCTTGTTCATCATTAATTTGTGTTGTCATTTTGTACTCATGATAGATGGTCATCACATCAATTATTTGAAGTCCTACACATTTCACAATTTGGGGAGCAATTTGTTGTGAATATGGAAAATAAGGAGTGAAGTTGTAGAAAGTGGTTAATTACTAGCATTCCTTGCACTCACGCCATAACCGCAATGAAATTCTTGAATTTAAATGCAGAAGACTACATTGGCCATTGGTTTAGGAAGTCTACTTATGAAGAGACCTACAACACCATCATTTATCCTATTAATGGTCAACTTGTCTCGGACATAACTTCATATTAAGATGTATTACCCCCAAAGAAGAGGACAATGCCAGGAAGACCCAAGAAAAAACGAAGACTAAAGGCTTGGGAGTTGGTGAAGAATGAATTAACAACATCACACGTGGCAAGGTAATTACACAACAGAACACCAATCTAATTTAATACACAATGCCTCGTCAACTAAAATAAATTACAACTCAACACAGACAAACGACGTTACTGATAAATTAACGGAGATGGCTTAATTGACTCATTTTAACAAGTTTATTGACCTGATTGAGACTGAAAAAAAAATGATGACCCACTTGAGATTGACACACAAATACGAGGACCAAATGAGGGTTTAAACCAATATTTAATATACTTCACACATTTTACAAAATTAATTAAAACAATTATAATTAGTTTTTTATTTACTCCTTCCACACTTTTTAACCCAAAAAACACAATCATAATAAATTATCTTAATATAAATAAATAAAAATATATATATATTTTTTACGGGTCTTACACTTTAGAATATATAGAATAATCAAGCATGATTCCCTCATCACTCTTAAAAAATTTTCCTTAACATCCAGGATGAAACATTGACATCCAAATGGATAAAGTATGAAATGTTGGGTTTCCTGTTCTTCCATAATTCATATGGAGTTTTGCATAAGATAGGCGTTATACAAATTCTATTATGAAGATAGCATGTTGTATTGACGGCTTCTGCCCATAAGTGTTTGGGAGTATTAAAATCATTTAACATGATTTTGATCATTTATTGTAAAATCTATTTTTCCTCCCAATGACCCCATTTTGTTCTAGTGTCCTTGGAGTTGAGAGATTTTTTTATTAATGTCAAAGTTTTCGCGAAATTTTTGAAAAAAATCATTTTCAAATTCTCCACCATGATCACTTCTGATTGACACAATCTTACAGCCTTTTTCATTTTCCATCTTCTTAGAGAGTTTATAAAAAGCATCAAAATGCTTCATCCTTATGGACTAAGAACATACCCCATGTCCATCTAGAAAAGTCATTGACTACCACGAGTCCATAGCGTTTACCACTTACAGACGCGATTCTTGTAGGTCCAAATAAATCTATATGAAGCAGCTCAAGAGGACTTTCAATAGAAACCACATTTTTTCTTTAATGCAAGTACTACAAAAGATTGTATCATTGAATGATATTTTAGGCAACCATCTACTAGGTCATGACATTGAATCTTTGAGATTAATCTCATATTTGCATGTCCACATTTGCTATGCCATAAGATTGCCTCATCTCTTATAGATACTAAACATGAAATGCTTTGAGCAGCAAATTAATTTAGATCTATTTTGTACAAGATACCTTGTCTACTAGTAAAAAATACTAATAGACCTTGGTCATTTAAGACTTTGCATTGACCTTTTTCAAAAATAACATAGTATCCGATATCACACAATTGACTTATGCTAAGCATATTATGTTTTAGGTCATCTACTAACAAAACATTATCAATAGAGGGGGAAGAACTTAAACCTATCCTCCCAACTCCTATTATCTTGTCTCTTTGATTTCCTCTGATCCTCCTTTCTTGTTCCAAGGCTTTGGAACATAGACTTTTCTCCTGTCATGTGTTGTGAGCACCCACTGTCCAGATATCATGATAGGGGTTTCCTTATGGTGATCAAGCATGCTACGAGAGAAGTAATTATATCTTGAGGTACCCACATTGCATTGGGTCTTATTTTGTTAATCTTGGGCATCTTTTTCTTTTCAGAAGTTGATGCATAACTTGGGTTTTTCTCTTTAGTGTTGACAAAATAAGCAGTTTTAGGTTTAGATGTACAATGAGTATTATTGCCTTTGAAACCTAAACCTTGTTTATCATATGGGTGCTTACAACCCTTGATTAGAAGTTATAAATGTTCGTTATTTTCACGTTTAAGAAGCTCGACACACTTAATATCTTCAACAATAGTTTTATTTTCCACCAACTTTTCATCTTTTTAAAACAAGATTTTCATTTTCTCTTTTTAAAACGATTAGCTTCCCTTCCAATTGACTAATTATTTTTTGTAAAGACTTTTTGGAGGGAGGGTCCCATTGGCGTGCATCCAGTAGGAATTGAACCTACGAATTCGCCAATTATGAGTTGGGCGCTTTAACCATTCAGCCATGGATGCTTAGCGGGAATCCTCGTACATGGTGAATAACCAAATTCCAATTGAAGTGAAATCTTTCGGATAAATCAATGCAATTAGGAGGATTCGATGAAAGGACATCAATTCAAATCCTGGATTTTCGAATTGAGAGAGATATTGAGAGAAATCAAGAATTCTCGCTATTTCTTAGATTCATGGACCCAATTAAATTCAGCGGGATTTTTCATTCATATTTTTTTCCATCAAGAGATATTTCACGATCAAGTATGTAGTACTCTTTGTAGTAGCGGTCCTTATACATTATCATTTCATTTTTCAAAATATTACTTTCTTTTGAAAGAAAATTGTTTTGTTTTCACATTTTAAACTGTAATTTAGAAAAGTTCACCTCTGAAAGACTTTTATACGACTCTTTTCAGGGTTTCGATGAAAACTAGGTTATTATCTTTCAAACAAAAGCCTTGAGGAATATGTTTGACTAATTAAGAGATTCTTTCCCTTATAAATGATTCGTATTTAATTTTAAGTGACACCACCCGCCTTATATATTATTTTCATAGAGATTTATATATATATATATATATATATATATATATATATATATATATATATATCCACTAAATTAAATTGAGAAAAGTAAAATTAGTTATTATATTTTATACGCGCATAATTTGTTTTAATATGAATTAAGCATAAAACTAAAAATCTCTAATCCATAGCTTAAAACTAAAATAAATTATAAGAATTTAAACTAAAATATCTTATCGAATTCAGAATAAATGTTTTAAAAAAAATAGAAATTATCTTAACAAAACCAACCAAAAGTAGCAAAATAAATCCTACCAAAATTACTAATTCAAACTATGAACCAAACCTACAAGAAATGGCAAAATAAACCCTAACAAAAATTAATAAATAAAAAGAAAAAAAGATGTAGGAACATTTGAATGCATAAGCCTATGGAAAAATTAACGGCCAATGCCAGAATATTAGCTCCAAATCGTTGTCGGCAACGTACAGCACTGATAGCGTCATGGATTAGGCGAATCAGAGACTCTAATTTGTTGCCTTGTTTCGTTTTCCACCAAAAATTCAAATCAATACAATAAACAAAGCATTGAAAATCGTTTGAAAACAAAACTTTTGAAAAAGAAAAGGCTCAGAGAAAATAGATGGCATCAACAAGCTCAATTAAGCTTTCACAGTTTGATGGTATATAAAATAGTCATCACTGCCTCAAAACTGATGAAATCAACGAACAATTAAAACTTTGAACAAGAAAATCGCAAGGATTATAAGGAAAAGACGCGCTTCGGAATACGAATATGCGAAAAACTGAAAGCTGTGATCTGAACTGTTGAAGGGTGGAGATGATGGGGGGATTAAATAGGTAGTGAGGTTGGCGAACGAAGAGAATAACGGTGAAACCCTAATTTCTAGTGTGATGGAAATTACATTATGGGTCCTTCCGCTATTTTGGGCCACATAATAGGCCCTCTTTTTCCGGCCCGCACAGTCCCTACGCAATTACTTGCTCACTCCACTAACTTATTTCAACCATTTTCGCCTTTATAATCGGTTAAATCTTAAAGTTACATATGAGTTTATTGTTTCATTCAGTCGTTTTTTTGTGTTTATTATGGCTAATCACCTATAAGTTTTTGCATTAGAGTATTTTTTATCCCTCTTGATGTTAAAACACTTAAAATGCTTCCAAATAATGATGGGAAGTTTGAGGCAAAACTAACTAATTTTGGATTGGTTGATTCACTCATTCATTTTTTTTATTGTCATTAGTGATTATGTATGTTGATTCGCAAAATTTTATATATGTTTTAATTTTTTTATATTAAACAAACTCAAATAGACCCCTAATGATATTAGGATGGTTGATACAATGAGTATTTTTTACATTTTTAAATGAATTTTCAATGATAACAGGAAGATTTAGGGGTTAAATTAACCCAACTTGAATGAGTTGATCCAGTAATTTTTTGTCTTGGCTAGTTAGTTTTGTTTTATGAGTTACAAAAATTTGATCCCTACTTATGTTGGGAAGGTTTAGATGACAAAATCTAACTCATTTCGAGTGAATTGATCTCATGAATCATTTTTTGTTTTTGTCGCAAAAAGTCACTTTTTGTGTCATAAGTCACCAAAATTTTATACTTAGTGTTTCTAGCCCTCTTCATGTTAAATAACATTAAATATACTCACAATATTATTGAAAAAGAGTGAAGTCAAATTCAATGCATCTTGAATCGATTCACTAAGTGGTATTTTTGTGCTTTTAGTAGTCTTGATGTTAAAGAACTTCAAATGGACTTTTAATTATATTAGAAAAGTTTGGAGTTAAAACTTACCCATCTTAAATAGGTTGATCCAATTATCATTTTTTGTGTTTGTCATGACTAGTTGGTTTTGGTATCACGAAAAAGAAACATATGCATTCAAGTATTTTTAGGCCTCTTGATGCAAAACAAGTTCAAACGTAAATGATACTGCCACAAAAACAACCCATCTTGAAGTTGTTTTCAATTTTTTAAATGTGCCCTTTTAAAACAAAAATTTATCAAAGTTCAATTATGTGACCAATGATAATGAAACTTTGCGGGTACATTTGTTATATTACTATGTAATAGTCTAATTAATAATTCAAAATTTGTTTTCCAGATAATCCTTTTTTTTTTCAAGTTTAAACATTTCGATCTTTTAAAAAATAAATATTTCCCTTTAAAAATAAATTATAGTTTTATGGAACAAAAATATATAAAACATCTCATAAAAAATAGTAATTTAGATTTATGCTTGCTCAATAAAATTGATATGTTCTTACAAATTTGACAATGACATGTTAGTCTATTACAGGTGAAATGCTCTTCAAGCCAACTACACCAACAATTGGTTAGAGAATAGTGCCATGAAGTTTAACTCCTTGTGTGTTTTATTCTCTTATTTGTTGGTGTAGTACACATTTGTGTGACAATGGGTGATTGATCGACTTGGCCTTAAACATGGTCAAAATTTATTGACTTTATCAAATCTCACACATCCAGTTAGTTAGTATTAAACCTAACTCTAGAAAACTTCTAAACTTCATTATGTGGCTTGTTTTAGCATTGATGATACACAAACAAGGCTCAATAGAGGTTGACTCTATTTCCTTTCAAGTTTCTAAGAACCCTATGTAGCATTGTTCTAGTTGAGTTGTTGGATAAGTTATGACATTGAATAGGGTTCTAACCTTGTTAACCATTAGGGGAAGCTTCACACAAAAATACATGGGTTTGGAGTCATAGTCAATTCGAATTGACCAGGCAATCATATAGTTTGGGTTTGCTCTAACAATACATAATTGTCCTAAGCTTATAAGCCTGCAGAGTGTAACATCCCAATTCAGAGTGTCACGAGTTCTTACAAAAATGGAACAATGCAAAACTTTCTTATAGCACTAAAACATACTTTTAAAAAACTCAATATTTAAATATGTGGAAACAAGTCAAAACGTAATAGCTCCAAAAGCAATGTCAAAACTCAATATTTAAATTTGCACACACCCAAATCCTGCAAAACTTGCATCACACATTAGTTCAAAGCTGAAATTTTAATCTGGTGGTATGATGACACATGTAGAGCTCATTTTTTGCTTGAGCTGCTAAAAAGCCATGAGACAATTTTGATCAAAACTGAATTTGGTGTCCTTGACCAGCAGATTGCTTAGAGGTTTGACAACTTTGGCAAAATCTTTTATGAATCTTCAATAAAAAGCAGTGTAGCTCAGGAAACTTCGCACCCTTTTGACATTAATAGGCGGAGAAAGTTTGGAAATGACCTCATGATAACGGTTGATTTTAAGCGTTTTTGTGTATATATTTTGATGAATAAATCAACTCCTTCATAACTTTTACCTTGTTTTATCCTCAAGTTTAGTGTGTTTTCTAGTTTTCTTATGTTTTAGTTAGTTTATGCTTGTTTTTACCTCCAATCTCTCTATTTGAGTGTGTCAAATAAATGAATAGGAAATAATTTTAATGGAGGAAAGCAAGCAATAACTCAAGGGAACATGTTTTGGGAAAATAAAAGATCAATTTGAAGCAAATACCCATGTTGGACACCTTTGGAATTGCACAAGAACTTGAATTTTAGAGTGTTGTCAAAACTGCCTATAGTTGTGCGCCAGCTGAGCACTAGCTCTCTCGAATGTTGTCGTGAGGCTCCAGCTGAGCGCCAGCCCTCTGAAATGCCACGGTTGGGCTGCAGCTAAAGTGTAGCTGAGCGGTGACGACGCTGACTTTTCAAAATGGGTTATTTAAGCATGGTTCTCGCGATTTTTTGGGCGTTCTTCTCCTCCTACACTTCATTCTTCACCTAGAGAGATTGGGAGAGGCCCTTGGAGGATGTTTGGGGTGTTGGGAAGCTCTCCCTCTCCTCCTTAGGTCTTTAAGCTTCATCAGTGGTGATTTTGCCCCTTTTGGGTTGAGGAAGAAGATGAGTCACGAATTGGAGATGAAATTGCAAAGGGGAGGCGCAAATGGAGCATGGAGCAACTGCTAAGAACCTTGGGAAAGGTTGTGCATCTTCTCTTTGGTTCCAATTTCTTCCCTATCTCTTCAATTTTGTAGAACCCTAAGTTCTCCACCATGGAGGATTTTTCTATTTGTTGAGATTAGTTGTAAAACATGGAATTCTTATGTATTTTGTGATGCTAATGATATATGCTTTTCTATTTCATGTTAGTGTTCAATTTCTATGCTTAATGCTTGCTTTGGATTGATCACCCATGCATGATTTTTGGTTCTTGATGTATTGAGAAATATGATTTTAACCTAGAATTGAAATTGAATACCTATTGGATGGAATTGAGATGTTTGTGAATGCATGAGAATGAAATGGATGAATTCTAGTCTTGACAAATTGTAAATACACTATGTTAAATTCCTTGCACACCAATTGTTCGATAAAATACCAAAAAGAGTTTCTTGTATTGTTTTGTGCATTTTGATGTCTCATTGAGTTATAAAAGGAAGAATTGTCATGTGTTGCACAAGTCTCTTGGGAGAGAACGATATTTATCACTTGCTACGATGCGACCAATACACTTGTCGTTGGTTTTGCAGCCAACACCTCCACCTTTATGGGATCCACTTCAATGCCTTTTTCAGAAATCTTGTAGGCAAGAGTAATACCTTCTTTAACCATAAAATGACATTTTTTTCTAATTAAGCACCAAGTTTGTTTCTATGCACCTTCTTAGAATAATATTGAGGTTTTTCAAGCATGCATCAAATGATTCACCATAGACAAAGTAATCATCCATGAAGACTAATGATTTTCTCAATCAAATTAGAAAAAAATAGTTAACATGCACCTTTGAAACGTGGTTGGAGCATTACAAAGTCTAAAAGGCATTTTCCTGTATTTAAAGATAACAAAAAGACATGTAAATGTTATCTTTTCTTGGTCTTGATGATGCATGGCTATTTGATTATAGCTTGAGTATCAATCAAGTAAGCAATGATATTCTTGTACAACTAATCTCTCTAGCATTTGATATATGAATGGAAGTGGAAAATGGTAATTCCTTGTAGCTTGATTGGGTTTTTTGTAATCAATGCACATCCTCTATCTAGTGACAGTTCTGGAAAAAATTAATTCATTCTTCTTGTAACACTCCAATTTAGGATGCCACGAGTAAAGTATAAAACATTCTTGTGGAACTTTAAAATCGGATAACATCTCGAAAACTAACATAATAAAAATCTTAATTTATTTAACATCAATTGAATAAAAATATAAACAAAAGTATAAAACGCTTTATTGAAAACACAAACGTCGAAACCCCCTACAATAGTTATTAAGTGTTGATTTGCAAAAGAATTTAAAAACGCTATTCAACGCCAACCCCAACCCCAACCCCCTTCCCCCTTCCTCACTCTAGTACAAAAATCGCGTACAGCGTCGAATATTTTGGGCTTTTAATGGCGAATTTGCGAACGACGTCATATCAGAAGACGTTAAATTGATATCGAATTTAAAAATTTTGACGTTAAATTAACGTCGAATTTTGTCAATATACAACGTTAACTTAACGTCAAATTTTGTTAATATATGATGTTAATTAATTTTTTTTGTTTTTTTAATTAATTGTGCTCTTTTTTTATAACTCTACAAGACCTGAAAAGCAGAAAAACAAAAAATTTCAATTTTTGGTATTTTATAAAGCAAGAACTATGAATGTAGTATCAACAACAAACAAGTTCAACAAAGAAAACAACAAACAAGTTCAACAAATAAGTTCTTCAAAACGAAAATGAAAACTAATCTTCAAAAGGTGGGTTGGAATAAAGTGTCATCACCGGTGACAGAGAAAGCAGAATGCGCCTATGAAAGAAAAGAGCACGAAAATAACAGGTCAAAACAAATGAAAATCATACATAAAATGCATTTGTATCAAATGAAAGAAAGATTACATGTGATGGTCGTCAAACTTCGTTCGAGAAAGGTTTGAGAAGAAAATAGGGTCTCGCGCGCTAAGATAAAGTTAATGAATTTTCAATCTTCCGCTCAAATTGATGTCTAATGCTGGGGCATTTGATGTTTTATATCCTTTTACGTCGAATTACAATTCTAAACGACGTTTAATAATTGTATTACAAAAATGTCACCAGTCATTTTTAACGTTAGTTATTCAGTGGTTGAACGTTGAACGCGTGACATTGTACGTTGTTTTTGTACTAGTGTCACCTTTTCTAGTGTTTTTCCTATATTTCAGTTTGGATCATGGAAAGGTCAAGTTTTAACACTAGACGAGTCTAAGGATTAGACGTGTCAAAATGTTAGACGAGTATAAGGAATAGACGAGTCAAAGTGTAAAACGAGACTAATAATAGTAATCATCCAATTTAAAGCATTAGACGATCCAAGCCTCCAAGAAACCTAAGTCACTATGTTAGACGACTAAGGTGTTAAACAACCCAAAGGGTTAGACGACCCAGTTTAAGTCAATAGAAGACCGTGCACCACGTCAGCAAACTTTGACGCCGTTTGTGAAAATTTAATAGACAGGACGTAATTGGTTTAATTTTTCAAATATATAAATCCAATTGACTCAATTTTCCAAGTATATGGACCCAATTGAGACCGAAAAAAAAAACGATGACCCACTTGAGATTCACCAACAAATATGAGGACCAATAGAGGGTTTAATCCTTAAAAAAAATGAATTAACACATAGCAAGTATTTTTTAGAGATAGCAAGTAGAAATATCTTATGCTATTCGGTTTAAAATAACTAAGAAAAAAGCACGATAGGTATACAATTATTGTCCCATGACATAACAAAACAATGCTATTTGACAACTAAATGTAGGACTAAACCCATATTACTCTTAATCAACCACATAGGAAGTATCTATCATTCAGAAGAATCACAAACTACTAAAAAAAATTACGTTATTAGGCTTACATAAAATAAACAAGAGAATTACCAAAACTAAGCTATGACAGCATTGTTCCGAGACATCACACCGTGGTCTTGTGTTCTGGCCTGTGGGTGAACTCAAAATCTATGTGCACAAAAGCCCTCTCAACTTCCGGAAGTTGCTCTAGCTTCTCTTGGAGTGTCTCACCAATGTTGTGTGCTTCGTGGAGAACCATGTCTTCTGGCAACACAATGTCGACCTCCACAAAGTAATCTGCACCTAAGGTGTATGCTTTAACAGTATCTATGTGCTTGATCTGCTCATGGTGATTCCATATCAGATAAGTTAACTTGGCCAGAAAATCAGGTGGTGCTGTTCTTCCAATGAGTGAACCAACATTCTCAATCACAGTCTTGGCCCATGTGTTAATTGTATACAATGCTATCTGCATTAACACACATTCATGGTATCATTAGTAGTTCAATCACGCAGTTGGCTCCAGTAGCAAGCAAATAAAAACTAAAGAGAAGCATTAGGATGTAGTTATAACTCACAATAATAGCTCCTGTTGGATCAATCCACCAGTAGAACTTAACAGCTAAAACAGCAGCAGCTAATCCAACAGAATTAGTAATGACATCAAAAAAGTGATCTTGTGCATACGCTCTAACGATTTCATTTTTAAATCTTCGGCAGTAGACCATAAGAATGAATTTCACTATAGTCACACCCACCATAATCCCGATCATCCAATGAAGTTTTGTTGGATCCATGTCAGGCTTAGACTGTAAGAACAAGAATGACACCGGAAATTAAAATTGTGTCAGATATAATAATTATTGGGAACAAACAAGAACAAAAATTTATATCAATTACCTTGGAAATAAGTTCCCGGGCAGATTCAATCAAAATCTGCAACCCCAAGGTTGCCATCACTGATGCAAAGACAATGATACCCTGCACAGCAAGTCATATCATGCAATGTCTATTTGGCAACTATCTTATTCAACCAATTGTTGCCATTTTCACTACCTGGACATTATCACACAATATCTAAAAGATTTGATTTTCCTGAAAAGCAGTTTAAATCACTTCTTACCACCGGTTGCATGCGTTTCTTTCCAATTGGATAGTGATATTGGTTTGGCTTTTTCATGGCATGTGCAGTAAACCATAATATGAACCCTGACAAGAGATCCAAGAGAGAATCCATGGTTGAGGCAATGACTGCTAATGATCTGCTTGCAATTGAGGCATAAACCTTTGCTGCAAACAGCACTACGTTACATATATTTGACACGTGAATAGCCATCCTCTCACTCTTTGCTAGCTGCTTCATTTCATCCTGATAAAGACTTGACATGTACATTTAGTAGAGTTCTATTTTTATATTCTACATGATAAGGTTTAAACTCACTTGTAATTATATTTGATTATATTTAGTCCATGTGAAATTTTTAACACACCTTTCCATGCCGATAATTGAATATCTCAATATTATATGATCTTTATAGACGGTCTTAACACAATAAACCCAACAAATCTTGTTAAAATAAATTTCAATACCAACTTAGAAAGTAGATTTAAACCTAACTCATATTAAAGATTTCACACATACTAGAGATAGTATGTCCAAATTATATTATATAAATGAGTGCAAATATCATTTTAGACTTGAGATTATGTTAGATTTAAAATCTACTTCCATAAGACTATATTTGACCAAATACTTTTTCTTCCCATGTTTGAAAAGACAAAGTTGAAATTAAAGTCAAAACTGGTTACTTCTACTCCATGGTCTTAGAACAATGACCTCGGTGAGAGCTCCTGGGAAACCACCCGTTTCAGTCATAGTCTCCATCTCAGTAAATCCTTCAAGTAGGCTCTCTTGCTGCTTGTAATATTCTGCCACTTTCCGTTGCTTCCCTGAATCAAAAGAATAGCACTGGGACTATTAGAGAGAAAGTAATAAAATCGACATAATCAATCAAATGCAAGAACCAATGGTCCGCATTCAACACAAAATCTGCCTGTGTGCAAAGATTCCCAGCATGGTCTACGATAAACATAAAACAAACTAATAACAACACCTCTCCAACTTCTTCAGTTTTCAAAATTCAAAGCATTACCACGAAGAGAAAAACAAGTACCCATCAAACAAATCAAACACTTCAAAGTACAAGGGAAGTCTGAATTCGTCGATTTCAACACAGGCCCACTACACGAGATAGAGGCATTACTACGTTTAGCATCAAAGAGTAAACAAAGGCACACCACTGGGTTTGCACAAACCAACAGACCAACCATCCCTCCCAAAGTTACAACAAAACTAGACACATCAAAAGGTCCAGAGAAAAAACATAATCACACTAACACAGGTTTCCTAAAATTCCACACGCCACCTTTTAAGGCTTACAATAACTCGCTTATTAAACTGTGCACCCAGTAAAAGACTCATTGAAGGCATCAACAATGGCACTTCTTAGACCCACATAATTCAACATACAATCATTCTAAACAAACCACAACTCTTGCACAAAACAGAAACTTCCGACATTCAAGGAAAGATAAAGATGAAGAGGGGGCAAATGGCTTACTGGGTTTGCACACCTGAATGCACATATACGAACCATCACAAAAAAAAAAAAAAAGGAGCGTTAGAACAGAACAAAAGGAAAAAAGAGGATATCTCACTGGGTTTGCGAAGAAGTCCACCAAAAGAGAAAAAACGATGATGGTGATGTTCATGCGTTTGGTTTGGCAAACGAAACTCCTCCACGTTAAGTCTCCATGGAGCTTTTGCAACCTCTTCCTCCTGCGTTTCCAGCAGTGGTTCCCCCCGGCAGTTTCCACCGCAACTCTCCGTCATGGTGGTTGTCTGGAACATGAAAGGTTAAGAGCCTTCCGTAGTTTACAGGGTCACCCTGGAAGAGGAAAAGAACAGAGCTCGTGGGGGACCCTCAGTTTGTGGAGTGTATGTAGGCAAGCTTACTTTTTGGTGAGTAAAAGCAGAATAAGCTGACGTTACATAAAGGCATAATACCCAATTTTGTCCTTACTTTGGTTCGGAAATCTCAAGTTAGTCCCTTTATAGAAAAGTGAGTTGAATGGATCCTTACTTGTAATTAATTGACTCTAATGAGTCCCTTCCGTTAAATAGAAGGAAACGGAGTTAGTGGACTGATGATGTGGCAGTTGTCTTTGATGAGGTGTCAATACGTTGCGTGCTTACGTGGTTCAGAAAGCTTCAGCTTCTTCTCTTCTCTCCGCGCCATTCCAACGAGATGAGACCCAGAGTCTCTTTCTTCTCCCTGCAGTTCTTCTCCCAGAGTCTCTTTCTTCTCCCTGCAGTTCTTCTCTCCAGCGCATTCCAACCGGCATCGTCGGACGCCGCTCCAGCCCCTCCTTCTCGCGTGCGAGGGGAGGACCTCGCTTTTCACGTACGCCCCAGATCTGCTCCGAATCCATCCTTGTCGCGCCTCGATTCAGCCACCGCGGACGGATCCCACGCCGCCGCACGTCACCAGGACCCAGATGGCTGCGACGCTTCTTCTCTCTCCGCTCGCGGCCCAGATTCACCGCTGCCCTCGCCGGAGCTTGCTTCTCCACCGACGCCACCACTCCCTTTTTTTCTTTCCCTCTTCTAAGAAGGGTTCTTTCACCTCGCAATTGTTTAATGAATTTGGATTTTCTGCTGGATTTTTCTGTGTTATTTTGCTGTGTTGCCTTTAAAATACGCTGATGGATACTGATTCTGATGGTTTAAGAGATATTAAAACGAAATTTAATATATCAACATCAGTTTGGTACCAAAAATCCATAGAGCTTTGGGGTTCTTTCACCCCTTCCAGCCAATGCAGCATCCATCAGGTCGTTCAGCTTTGGGGTTCAGGTATACCAGTTTCTGAGATTCAGAGCTCTGTCTCTTCAATTGCTTCAAGGTATTTGATAAAATAACGAACTTTGTTCTTACTACTTTGTTTTCAAAATCTAGCTTGCTGTTTATCCGTTCGTTTGAAGGAAAGTGATCTCAATAATGTTTCAGGAAAAAAATTTGATCAGTATGTCCCTGCTGTAGACTCCTTTGAGAAGGGGTTATACATGTTTGACATAGGCCAGAACGATCTTGCTGGTGCGTTTTATTCAAAAACATTGGACCAAATACTCGCCTCAATTCAAGCAATTTTATTAGAATTTGAAAGTGGAATAAAGGTTGATAGCATAAGCACGGAGAACCTGTTGGGAGAAGAAAGAGACTCTGGGTCTCATCCCGTTGGAATGGCGCGAAGAGAAGAGGAGAACCTGAAGCTTTCTGAACCACGTAAGCACGCAAACAATTGCGTATTGACACCTCACCAAAGACAAATGCCACATCATCAGTCCACTAACTCCGTTTTCTTCTATTTAACGGAAGGGACTCATTAGAGTCAATTAATTACAAGTAAGGATCCATTCAACTCACTTTTCTATAAAGGGACTAACTTGAGATTTCCAAACCAAAGTGGGGACAAAATTGGGTATTATGCCTTACATAAACTTGTTAAATTAAAACACTCCATTGAACATTTTAATTTTAACAAAAATTGAAAAAAGAGACAATGTTAACTTAATCTATAAGAATAATATTGATAAGATCGAAAAATACCATAACTTAAAATGTAATTTGAATAATAAAATTTGAAGAAAGACAAAAAAAAGGTATAATTTTTCAGTTTAGAAAGTTAGCTGAACATGAAAAGGTAAAAATATGTATTATTAATTAAAATGAATAATTTACTATTTAATTATTTTGAATTAAAGGTAAATATATTCTTATTTAGTCGCTTTTAAAAATTATTTTTATATGGAATATTGTTGAACAAAAAAGGAAAGAAAAAAATATTCATTAATTGTTTAATTACTAAATAATATTTTCCTATAGGACTATCAACGAAAGTTCCCAGGCTTTACCTGAATAAAAACATAAATAAATACATCACAAGTATAATTTGGATTCGAAAATGATTGGTTTAGTAAGGTTGAATAAGAAAAACAAATAGAAGAAGTAGCTTGCATCTAGGTAAGGGTGACCGATGATGTTATTGTTTATTAGCACTTATTTTAATTCTTCAACTAAGAAAATAGGTAGTTGAAAATGCTAAATGAATGTTGAAATATAAAATTGTTTTTTTAGTTAAAAAAAGATAGTGGTTGTTTGAGTCTAAGGATTTCT
This sequence comes from Vigna umbellata, assembly GCF_029865625.1. Taxonomy (NCBI): domain Eukaryota; kingdom Viridiplantae; phylum Streptophyta; class Magnoliopsida; order Fabales; family Fabaceae; genus Vigna; species Vigna umbellata. The sequence continues at coordinate 4,454,892 of NC_142167.1, read as the reverse complement.
AGGAAAACTTTCACGAGAGAAAAATGTAAAAAAAATAAATAATTTTTTTTATAAATTAAAGCAATTTATGCATAACATAACTTTTTTTTATATAGAATCTAAAGGTTAAACTCTTAGGAACTCTATTTACGTGGAGTTTTCCTAATTAGATTCACGTTTTATTGGTTTCGCCAATTTAGTCTTTAAAAATGAAAAATTAATTCAATTGAGCATTTAAAGCTAAATTGGTTTAACGAGGTTAAGTTTTTTATGAGATGAGATGTTGACGTGGCGAGTTTTAGCCACATCACTCCTGCCCATCTTCCCCAACAAAATCCCTAATTTCTCTCAAGCTTGAAACCCTAGCCATTGCAAGCAAACCCTATCGTCGTCGTTGCGAAGTCTTCAGTCTCGCTGTCACCACCTTATTGCGCTGCAACCGTGAAGCCACCTTATCAGAAACTTTATTTTTTAATTTTTAATTATACATTCCACGTAACATGCTTGAATGTGCCACGTATAAAAAACTTATCATGTCAACGTGTCAGGTCATAAAAAATTTAATCCCGTTAAATCAATTTAACGACAGGGGTCCAATTGAGTCAATTTTTCATTTTTAAGGACTAAATTGACGAAACCAATAAAACGAGGATCTAACTAGAAAAAATCCACCTAAATAGGGACTTTCGAAAGGGTTTAACTAAAATATAAGACATCATTTTCAATACTTAGAAGAGATTTGTTCATATTTTAATTGTCAAATTTGCCCACTAACATTCTAAGTAAGAAAAATTTCTATTAAAAATTCAATAAAAGTCGTGTTAATTAGTTAACATGGAATTATTGTGAAATTTTAAGTTTTTATGAAGTGGTGCAATTTATCGTCACATTTTAAAAACAATTACAAGTTTAAATTTAAAAGTAAAGAAATCATGTTTTTTTAAAGAGAAGTTTCACGTACGAGTTTTTTTAATCATGCTTATAAACATTTTTTTCCTTGCTAATGAAAGCGTGTTTTAAAGTATATCTTTATCTGTATTTAAAAAAAAAAAATCATTCTTACAAGCACATTCTCTTTTTATTTTTTTATTTTTCACTTTTTTATTTAAAAATATGTTGTTTTGTTTATTCAAAAAATTAAAAATAAGATTGTAGTTTTTAATTTCGTTTTGTATTTACTTTATAAGCACATACACCATATTTTACATATGGTTAATTAATTAAATTAATGATGTTAGTTAAATATAATTTGAGAAATAAAAAATAATAATAAGATTTTAATAAAAATAATTGAGAAAATAAATTATATTATGCATGTTAGTATTATAAGTTTGTTACTTCCTTTAACTTATAGAAACTAAGGAGAGAAGAAAATACATACACAAACACAAAAAGAGTATTCCAACATTTTATTTCTTAAATGCTATACCAATGTAGTAATGTATCGAAAAATCAGAACAAATTGAAAGAACAAGCATATTAAACTTTAACTTAAAGCTTTAACACTCATCCTTAAGTAAAAGTTATGTTCATATGTACAACACCAATTAACTCTCAAAAATCTGAATCTAACATATTTTAAGGTTTTAGTAAACATAGTTGCAAATTGAACTTTAAATTTGTAGTACTCAACTTCTAGTTTCTCAGTGTTTACTTGTTCATGCAAACTGAGTTTCTATGCGTTTGCTTTTTCCATAACAAGTTAGATGTTTAGCCAAATCAATTGTTGATTTATGGTCCATTAAAACCTTTGTCTTCCATTAATTTCAATCTTCAATTCACTAATTAGATTTGCTAACCATGCAGCTTTGCATGTCGCATATGATGCAACAATATATTTGGCATGGCATGATAAAAGAGCAACAATAGGTTCTTTATGGAACTCCAAAAAATTGGTGCTCCTCCAAGGAAGAAGATGTATTCAATTGTGCTCTTATAATCATCCTTATCTTCGCACCAATTAGAGTTTGAATAACCTATTAACATTAGGCTATGTTCAGACATATCCTTTGGAAAAAAAATTCCATAGCCAATTATGCCTTGTGGATATCTAAAAATCCTTTTAGTTGCAATCATGTGTGACTGCCTAGGCTCTTGCATGAATATGCTAGTCTAACACTATAAACATAGTCTGACACAAATAATGCAAGCTTCATACCATTTTCTTATAAGTAGTAGGATCAACCAACTCCCCTATAGAATTCTTCTCCAATCTCAAAAAAACTTTAGAGGGGGTTTCAATAAAGTTACTCAGACTCATATGAAACCTATCCAACAAATCATGAGCATACTTAGATTGTTTCATAATTGTCCATGCTTTGTTCTTACAAATTCAATGCCTAGGAAGTAAGTTAGCTTTCCTATATCACTCATCCCAAATTCACTCAACATCTGAGATTTAAACTCCATGATCATTTCCTTACTGCTTTCATTCACAAGAAGATCATCTACATACAATAAAACAATCATTTTTATGCTTGCTCACCATTGTTTAATTTATTTACATATACCCTAAGTTCAAATGTACACTTTAGAAAGCCTACCAGATAAAAAAAATTGTCAATCTTGCGATTCCAAGCTCTTGGAGCTTGCTTTAGGCCTTACAATGCTTTCTTGAGTTTGTAGACCTTGTGTTCTTGCCCTTTAATCTCAAAACCACGTGGCTGCAACACAAACTTCCTCCTTAAGAGATCCATTCAAGAAAGCAAACTTCACCTCTAATTGGTGCATATATGATAAATGTCCAATATGAGTTAATTTTGATATCAATTTGGCACTTATCTTGTTTTTATTTTGTTAAATATTTAAATAAATCACCACAATTTTATTTATTTTGTAGATTTTGATGAATATAGAGTCAAAGGACAAAAATGGAGAAAATAGAGGAATTCTAAGCAAATTCTAGCAAATTGACTTTGGTGCGGCTAAAGCGTGACACTTGAGCTAGAGCCACATGAAGAAATCCATCTTGGAGGGAAACCTCAAGAACTAGATCTAAGTCTGAAGCCATAAAGAATCATTTTCCTAAAAGTTATCTCAAGAGCTCTAGCACAAAAGTGCGAGGCCCGATGCTTGAGCCATAGAGGAAATCCACCTTGGTAGGAAACCTTGCAATTGGAGCCATGATGTCACTGCTAAAGCCAGACTCTAGAATATTTATAAAAACATTATTGCTCATCTATTTTAAGGGACTTCTATACAAATTTTGAGAGAGGTTTTAGAGAGTTTTCTCGCACACATTATTTGTACTTAAAAGAATATTATTAAAGGGTTAGGATATGGATTTCCTTCCTTGTATTATCTTCTTTCCATCTATCAAGAGGAGCTAAATCTTCTAAGTGTTGAAGTGAGATGTAACTCCTTTGAAACTCTCTTTTATTTGGTATTGTTTTATTTATGAATGCTTGCTTTTAACTATATGTTTGTGAATTGGTATATGTTTTTTGTTGGATGAACTGATCACTTATCTTCTTTCACATACAAAACGTCCTCAATAATATTTTCCCTGCTATTAAGAGCTCTCAAAAAAACTCTTCCAACTCATTTTGCTGCAAACTACTATTGTCAGCAAACATGGTCTTCCCATGCAAAGCTTTTTGAATTCTTACAAACCAATATCTTTCTTTCCTATCATGTGAGTTGAGAAACTCGAATCAAGATACCATAATGCATCATCAATACATTTTGCATCTGTTTGCGCCATTAAGATCACAATCTCATAATCAGATATCTCCTCATCTTGTGCAATATGAGCTTGAACTTTCATGTTTTTGGCTCCATCACTTTCCTAGTACTCTCAGGAATAATGACCCACTTTTTACAATTGTAGCACTTAACCTTCCTTTTGTCAAACTTCTACTCTTTATCAATATTAGAGTTGGAATTTCCCTTTTGATTATTGTCCTTAAAATTTTGAGATTTCAATCTTTCCTATGGCCAATTTCTTTTCCTTCTTCTGAACAAACTTCTTTCTTTATGACTAGTTATGACTTGAAGAGTTAGTTTTTGAACCATCTTCCTCTCCTTTATTTTTCTACTTATGGGCTTCGAGTGAGGGTTTCAATTCCTTAATTGCCAAGTTCCAACATGACTTTTAGGTTTTCATTTATGTGACTTGACCTAGGTATGAATTTGTATTTGAAAATTGTCATAATCATTGTTATCATCTTTATTTTATTTTATTTTTGTTTTTCGCCGTCTTTTTTTCATGATCAAACATATGTCAAGGTATTATGGATCTAAAATAATTCATAGATGACATGAGAGAAGTGTCTTTTTAGAAGTGGAAAACATGTTTGATGTGGAAAAAAAAATTGGGTGAGTTGGAAAATAATATAAGTATAAGGAACTTGTTAGTATGAAGATTGTAAGGATATAGTTGAAAGCTATATCAACATATGTTATGGAAGGTGGTGAATGTTTAAAGAATATCCAACATGTTGAATAAATTTTTTTTATTGGGGTTGTTGTATTTCCCATTACATGTCATTACTATTAGAAGAAGTTAGATGGTAGACAGAGGGTCTACACTGCATGCCACATTTCATACAACTTCAATAAAAAAAAAATAGAGTTGACAGATATGATTAACACGAGTATTAATATTTTTTTTTACTTTCATTATAAATGATAAATCAATCATAAAATATTTATGAAATTTACCTTACTAAATTTGCACACTTTACTAAATTTGCACAGGTTATGGAATGAAATAATTTATAGTTCAAACCCAATTATCAAGTATTAGATTGAAGTTCTAACAAGCTTGTGAAAATAAGGAAAATGCACGAAGAAAGAGATGAATTATGTTTTAAAACTTTTTTTTTGCACTTCTCGCATATATCGTTTGATAGGAAATATCCATAGTTTTATATATTAAGAAATTAGTTTATAGTAATTGCACCGTCTAATAAAATGTATCAAATAAAGCTTTAGAACTTAACTTATTTGGTTGTTTAAAATATTTTGATTGTATAGAAGACTCACCTTTTAACTTTAGAATAGATAAAAATAACATAAAACATAAAAAGACAAGGATCACGTTGTGTAGGTTTAATATACACATATATCCATAGATCTTCATACTAGTAAGATGTTGTCCGCTTTGGGCTAAGCCCAGATTTGTTTTTGGTACCACTCTAAAAAACTTTCTTACTAAGGGATGTATCTTATCTGTATATAAACCCATGTATATTTTATATTTTATCCGATGTGAGACTTTTGTTTGTACCCAACATCTTCTTCTCAAACAAAGGGTTATGTTCTTCTACCTCCTTATGGTGAAGTTTTTTTGTTTTTTTTTCGGTCACCTGACCTGAACCATGGACTCTGATATCAGATGTTGTGGTTTTAAAGTATAAGAGGAAAAAGAATGAAAGGAAAACTAATATATTTTATTGAGCATAAGTAGTAAATATTTATACTACATAATTTGTAACCAACTTTGTAAAACGTCTCCTAAAGTAATTAATTAAATAATGCATAAAATCTTCCTAAAAATAAGATACAAATATATTTTTATTTAACTGCTTTGACTCCTTCAATCAAATGTTGTTTGAGTCACAATTCCAACAAAGGAAGATGAGATAATACACGCTATATTTTTATAGTGGTTTGTCTAACCAAGCAAGTTAGGTCCAGTTCTCAATCGGTTGATTAAGTTTCACTCAGTAAGTTAACACTAAAAAGTACAATGTAAGTATTATGTGGATTCATAGCCACTCCTTGGTAATGTGTTGAGATTTCTTTTAAAAATTCACTTATAATTCAATCAAGTGTTCTTTTACAAGCTATTCTTAGTTTAACTAAGATATTTTTTGAACAAATCACTCATGATTTAACTTAATTATTCTTTCTGCACTCAACCACTTTTGATTTATCTCATTTAAGTATTCTTTCAACACTCAACCACTTTTGACTTACCTCATTTAAGTATTCTTACTTATGACTTAAATATATAATTTTTTCGTAAAATACTTCTAACATAAGCATATGTTACACTTCTAACATAAACATGCATTAATTCTTTTCCATTAAGAATGATTCAAAGCATAAAGGACTTGTCACAAATACACTCCATAACCTCGAGAATAAATAGTTATTTCAAAATAAAAATAACTAAAATAAAAGAAATTATAAACCAAACCAATTAATGCAGAGCAACACAAGAAAAATAAAAGTTTTGTGAATGAACTTTGACTTATTCTAAAGATAGATGAGAAATTCACTTATAAAATACTCTTCAGTACTTTTAATAAATAATTAAGTATTGAATGAGTATTTCTTTTATATTAGTTTGCATTTATAAACTTTTTATTTTTGGTTAATGAGGTTAAGTAATAAATAAATATTTGAATATCAACTTTCAATTTTTAATCTTATTTGAGTCAATGAATAAGTAACAATATTATTTAATTTTAATATATATAACCGTTAGCTTGTTAAAGCAGTACAAAACATAAAATATAAATTAAAATCGAGATATTCTTAAAAACAGAAAATCAGAAAAACAGATGTTGAAATTATAACATATATGCAGAGTTCAGTCAATTAAAGTGATAATCCAAAAATGTAGTAAAAGCAATATTTAAAACTACAAATAATATATGTAATTAATTGAAGAGGTTTGAATTAACAAAACGTTAAAAATGACACGTGTTATATTTCAATATGAACTTGATTAAGAAATTTAACTATATTATACTATAATTTATTATAAAAAAAATTATTTAACATTCAATGTAGTTTATTTTCTATATGAAAGAACAAGAAATTTGATTCATCTAATGCTATAATTAAGGTTTCAATCCTGAGGACGCTGTTATCAAGGTTTACATTCTTTTGTTTGTATTTTCCGTATGAATACTTTAGGTATCAGTTATTTCACCTTTATACAGAATACCTTAGCTATCAATTAATTTTCCCTTTATGACAGAATACATTAGGTATCAATTAATTTCACCTTTATTACGGAATCATATGTGTACGGAAAATGATCCATACATTTGACCAAACAGTGCACTCCGTTGCTAAGTTTTGATTTTGGATGAAAAGGTTATTATTTTCATTTAGTATGCAAAAATTAGGATATATTTATTATTAATTTGAACTAAAGTATATTTTATATTAGTTTTTAATTTATGTATTCGTTATATTAGAGGATTTAAATCTCTTCACACCTTTTTCATACTTTAATTTCTTCATCTAATCTTACACTCCGGTTTATTTCTCTCTTCAAACTTATCTTTACGTTTAAGTATCATTTCCTTTCTCTCTGTTCTTTCTATCTTTCTCTCTAAGATAGTCAATTTAAGTATCAGAAACAATAATCTTCTAAAAGAGAAAACAAATCATTCATTAACTAAGTCATTTGACTACAAACTACCAATGTGGTTTATTTAGTGTTGTTAAAACAAGTCATTCAGCTCGATCCACTATGAATTAGTGAGTTAATGCTGTCTGACTCATTTCTTAGCGAATTGAAAAAATTCAAATCCGATCTGACCCATCACAGATTCAATCCGGGTAAACCGAATTGAAAATTGACCTATATAAAAAACTTTTATTTTTTTCAAACCTAACCCAATCTGAACCTGACCAAATTGGCTCGTAGATTCTAATTCATTTTAACAACACTAATTTTATTTATATTTCAAAATTATATATTCCTACACCCTACCTGTACATACACCTAAAAAGTTGTGGTGTGAAAAAGATTCTTAATTATTTTGAGTCGACCAAGTATAAGGACTAAATACATGTTATTACGTTATTTTGAGTGAACCACATAGGAAGTATGATTTAGAGGAATGAGAAACTATAAACATCAGAAAGAAAAACTATGCTATTTGGCTTAAATAAAATAACCAAGAGATTTGGAAAATTTAAGCTATGCCATCAGTGTTCAATGGCATATCATCACACCATGGTCTTGTGCTCTGGCCTGTGAGTGCACTCAAAATCTATGTGCACAAAAGCCCTTTCAACATCTGGAAGTTGCTCTAGCTTCTCTTGGAGTGTCTCACCAATGTTGTGTGCTAGATGAAGAACCATGTCTTCTGGCAAGACAATGTCAACTTCCACAAAGTAATGTGCACCAAAGGTGTATGCTCTAACAGTATCTATGTGCTTGATCTGCTCATGGTGATTCCATATGAGGTAAGTTAACTTGGCAAGAAAATCAGGTGGTGCTGTCCTTCCAATGAGTGACCAAACATTCTCAATCACTGTCCTGGCCCATGTGTTAATTGTATACAATGCTATCTGCATTAACACACATTCATGGTATCATTAGTAGTTCAATCACGCAGTTGGCTCCAAGTACCAAACAAAATAAAAACTGAAGAGAAGCACTGGGATGTAGTTATAAACTCACAATAATAGCTCCTGTTGGATCAATCCACCAGTAGAACTTAACAGCTAAAACAGCAGCAGCTAATCCAACAGAATTAGTAATGACATCAAAAAAGTGATCTTGTGCATACGCTCTAACGATTTCATTTTTAAATCTTCGGCAGTAGACCATCAGAATGAACTTCACTATAGTCACACCCACCATAATCCCGATCATCCAATGGACTTTTGTTGGATCCATGTCAGGCTTAGACTTTAAGAACAAGAATGACACCGGAAATTAAAATTGTGTCAGATATAATAATTATGGGAACAAACAAGAACAACAAATTATATCAATTACCTTGGAAATAAGTTCCCGGGCAGATTCAATCAAAATCTGCAACCCCAAGGTAGCCATCACTGATGCAAAGACAATGATACCCTGCACAGGAAATCATATCAGCATGTAGTTGCATCAACAAACCATGCAAGGACTATTTTCAAAGTATCTTATATAACCAATTATTGCTATTCTCACTATTTTCATATCATGATACTATACATAAAAGGTTGCAGTTAATGAAAAACAGTTTAAATAAGATGTTACCACTGGTTGCATGCGTTTCTTTCCAATTGGATAGTGATATTGGTTTGGGTTTTTCATGGCATGAGCAGTAAACCACAGTATGAACCCTGACAAGAGATCCAAGAGAGAATCCATGGTTGAGGCAATGACTGCTAATGATCTGCTAGCAATTGAGGCGTAAACCTTTGCTGCAAACAGCACCAAGTTACACATATTTGATACATGAACTGCCATCCTCTCACTCTTCGCTAGTTGCTTCATTTCATCCTGACAAACATTTGGAATGCACATTTAGTAGAGTTCTCTTCCAATATTTTACCAAATCTATCAGCAAGTGTTTGCGATGATCAAGTTTAATGGAAAGTCATAAACTCACTGAGATTATTGTCAAAAATGGTTAGTTCTGTTCTATGTATAAATCATAATGAGTGATCAATAGTAGTGATGGAACAATCAAACCTGAGAGAGAGCTCCAGGGAAACCACCCGTTTCAGTCATAGTCTCCATCTCAGTAAATCCTTCAAGGAGTCTCTCCTGCTTCTTGTAATATTCTGCCACTCTGCGTGTCTTCCCTGAAACACACAAATTAACAGAGAGATTAGGGAGTATGTTCGCAAATCCATAAACTAGAGAATATGGATTTAACTGAAAGATGTTGATGATGAATTCTCTCTGAACTTAATTTAAGTAATAATCAATAATGTCACAACATTTTCAAATCACCATTTACTAAGCCCTTTTTAATTAAAGATTTAAAATTTTAAACATTATGTAAACATTTCAACTTTTGTCAATTATTTTACTCAACTCTTATTTAATATTTGGAGAAAAGATAATACAGAGGGTATAAAAGAATGATCTGAAATCCAAACAGAAAGCAGTTTCATGTCATTTGAGAAGACATTAAGGAGAGGAAGATTCATGATTGCTTATGGTTTGGAAACTTTCGATTAGGTGTGGAATAATCAAGTACAAGAGATTCTAACATGAAAGAAATTATAAAAGATATGATGAATGGAGTATCTATATCTAATTTATATCTAATAATAGTAATTTTTATCAATATAATCAAGTAAATATATTCTAATCAGAAAGTAATTATACTTTATATGATAAATGGAGTATCTATCTCTAATAATAGTAATAATTATCAATAAAAAATACATGAGTACTCTTGACTTATTATAAAAAAAATGGAATTTCACCAAAGTAATCAAACACAAGCACAGCCAAAGATATCAAACACAAGCACTACCAAAGATGCACATTCACAGTGAAAAAACCGTGTCTTTATCGAAAGATTCCCACCATGGCCTAAAATAAATAACCAACAAAAAATAATTACAAAAATCACTTCTCAAACTACCTCGATTTTCACAATTCAAAAACATCATAGAAAACAAAACACACTCAGCAAAAAAACAGCCTCAATTTGCAGAATTCAATAAATGCATGATAACAGTAGAGAGAAAAACAAAATCCAACACGCAAGATAGTGAGTGTACAAAAACAGAGTCATCACAGTCCAACACGACACCATCATTAGCAAACCACACGAAGAAAGAATGGTCTCACTTGGTTTACAAAGAAGACTCTGAAAAGTGAAGCATGGTTTGTGTTGATGATCATCTATTTGGCTTGGCAAACGAAACTCTTTTAAGTTAAGTCTCCACGAAGCTTTTGCAACCTCTTCCTCCGGCGCCTCCAGAAGCGGTTCCCTTGGGCGGGGTCCGCCACCACTCTCCTCCATATTCCTTTATCTGAGAGTCTGTTTTGGTTTGGGTTAATGCAATGTGAGTGATAACCGTTTTACACAGAGATAGGAAAGGAAGAAAAGAACGGTGCTATATAAATATAATGATGAAAAGCTTACAGACCTAAGAGCACACCTGGCAACACTTAGACCTACGTCGTTTTCCTTGATTTGATCTCAGAGTGACAAGAAGTACTAAAATTAGGAAAACTGAAAATGTGTATTAGATAAATACTATGCACCATTCTGAATTGTTCTCATTAAGAGTCAGTTTTTGCTAAAAGATTACTTAGAAGTTCTGTTATTATTCCATAAGACTTATTTTCTTAAGGAATCAAACATCACCTTCTCATGGATTACTTGAAAAAAAAAAAAAATATATATATATATATATATATATATATATATTATATAATATTATATATACATATTATATATATATATACATATAATATATATATATACATATATTATATGTATATATATATATATATAATATGTATATATAATATTATATAATATATGTATATATATATATATATATATAATATGTATATATATATATAATATATGTATATTATATATATATATATATATATATGTATGTATATATCACTTTATTCAGCATTTAAATAAAAGAAAATGACTCTTATTAGTATTTTAACATTCCATAATAAATTCAGATTTATAAATTCATCTGTTAACAAGGGACAAAACAAATTTGAATATATGTGCAGTAGGGTGGTTGGTGAATTATCATCCTGATGAGATCTTATCTCTTATAAGAGTATATTTAGTCTATTATTAGGTTATTAATATTTTTTATTTTATTATTTATAAAATCTATTAAGAACATTAATAAAGAAATTATTCTTTTTTATTTAGTTTATATAAATCTTTATTCAATTAATTACTCACACTAAAAGACTATAAATAGTAAAATTATAAAAATGATTTATTTTATAAAAAAATATTTTAATAAATTTAATATATTTTATTTCTTTTATCATTAAAATAGGGTGAACGCTTGTGCATGTGTTTCCTTCCACAAGTATCTATGATAAAATTCTCCAAATTACATAACTCTTTTTTTTTTTCAAAAGTAACTTCTAATAATTATATTATATTTTATATATATATATATATATATATATATATATATATATATATATATATATATATATATATAAAGATTCAAATTTGTAATTTTTCTGCAAGAGGTTGATTTAGTTTTTATTTTGAATATCTCATATATCAAATAAATAGAAAGGATAAATAAAAGTTTATTTAAATAATTTTTAATTTTATAATTTAATTAAAATATTTAATAATAATTCAATTATTTTTATTAATTAGTTTTAAATGTTCATATAAATATAGTTTTGGTAATGATTATTAACCTTAACTGAATATTGTTTTGTTCTGCAAGATATTTATATATATATATATATATATATATATATATATATATATATATATATATATATATATATATATAAAGATTCAAATTTGTAATTTTTCTGCAACAGGTTGATTTAGTTTTTATTTTGAATATCTCATATATCAAATAAATAGAAAGGATAAATAAAAGTTTATTAAAATAATTTTTAATTTTATAATTTAATTAAAATATTTAATAATAATTCAATTATTTTTATTAATTAGTTTTAAATGTTCATATAAATATAGTTTTGGTAATGATTATTAACCTTAACCGAATATTGTTTTGTTCCGCAAGATATTGTTTTATATATATATAAAGATTCAAATTTGTAATTTTTCTGCAAGAGGTTGATTTAGTTTTTATTTTGAATATCTCATATATCAAATAAATAGAAAGGATAAATAAAAGTTTATTAAAATAATTTATAATTTTATAATTTAATTAAAATATTTAATAATAATTCAATTATTTTTATTAATTAGTTTTAAATGTTCATATAAATATAGTTTTGGTAATGATTATTAACGTTAACTGAATATTGTTTTGTTCCCAAGATATTGTTATATATATATATATATATATATATATATATATATATATATATATATATATATATATATATATAAAGATTCAAATTTGTAATTTTTATGCAACAGGTTGATTTAGTTTTTATTTTGAATATCTCATATATCAAATAAATAGAAAGGATAAATAAAAGTTTATTAAAATAATTTTTAATTTTATAATTTAATTAAAATATTTAATAATAATTCAATTATTTTTATTAATTAATTTTAAATGTTCATATAAATATAGTTTTGGTAATGATTATTAACCTTAACTGAATATTGTTTTGTTCCGCAAGTTAGAGACACGTATGAATAATATAAAATCCATTTAGTTTTAATTTTTAATATCTCAGATATCAAATAAATAAAAAATATAAGTAAAAATATATCTCAATTTTTTCTTTTAATAATTTTGTAATTATAATATTTAGTAATGATTCATTTTTTAAAATTGAGACACAAACACAAACTAACCTATTTTCACAAATTTAAATATTGAAAAAAATAATCCTGCTATATATTAATATTCTTGTTAAAAATACAGGTCCTATACCTTGTTATAAGGGGTGAATTGAGTTTTGAAAATAGTTTTAATTTTAAAAAATCTAGATAAAAGTAGTTGAATAAAGTAAGATGAAATGTAAATAATAGAAACACACTGTTCAACTCTTTAAGGAGTTTATATTAATTTTTCCTTCAATAATAATATTAATTGAAGAAAAATTCACTACTGAAAAATCTAAGTTAAAAATACAAAAGATAACACTTAATTTGTATTTATAATCACTCAAATACAAAATAGAATACACAAAAGAGGATTACACTTATTCTCTTAACCTTGCCTATACAGCTATAAGGTTACCCATGAAAAACAAAGTAGAACTTGAAACCACAACCATTTATGCAGATATTGTTAAGACAAAATCATCTATATGCCTAAAAGCTCTCATCTTTTGAAGTTTAATCAAATAACATTAAATAGAATAATAATCTAAAAACAACATAGGATGAAAATACAAGACTTAAAACTAAAATCTCTAACAAAAAAAACCTTAGAAAAATATTTAGGATTTAAGCAAACAGAAAAACAATTAAGTCAAAACATCTAGATGCAATGCTAAATGACTATTAAGTCAAAAGTGTTTAAAAGAGTTGAAGCTAAATACATAAAGCTTATTATACCTAAAGGGTATTCAGTTTAACTCTCGAAAAAAACAAAAACAATGTAAAGATAATGTCATTGACAAAACACACTAAAAGACAAAAGCTTAAAAACACCAAAGATAACACAAACAATGTTAAACACTTTCTATCTAAACAAGAAAAATCACAAGATGTGTTTATACTGTCTAAACGATACCACAAGCTAAAACATTACTTCGTCCAAACAATGAAATATTTACTTAACGTTTGGTATCTTTAGAAGAAAAACTTAGTTGTCAAACACTACCTCAATGGTAGGAAATCCAAAAACACTTTGTTATTCTAAGAAAACATTAAATGTTATTAAAGATGGGTATTTGACACCAGTGGAAAAGAGACATAATGGCTCCAAAGAAGATGAGGAAGTTTGCCTTAACCCAATTTGAAGATTTGAGGATAAATCCTTTTCAAGAGGGAGGGGATGATGACATAACCCCTAGCCATGGTCAAACATATACAATAAGAGTTGAAATCATCCATGAAGATGGTCTAAACTTTATCTTTTGGACCACCTTTGGAGCCATCATGAAGCATAGCTTGGAATAATATAGGTTTCTTAGACATTGTTCATAACTTTTGTTCATTAGACAATTTGGTCTAGAAAACATTCTTCATAAGCTTGGCTTCATTTAAATCAGATGTTACAAAATATTTCTTTCTTAGACACTATTTCTTTAAAATAACTTTTCATACAAAGCAATATTTCTTTCAATGCTTTTTGTTAAACTTCAAAAGCCGAGTTGTTTAGACAGTCTATTCTCTAGGCAATCTTGTCTTAACAATCTCTCCATTCTTTATGTTTAACAAATTTTTTTTTTTCAAAATATTGTGTCAAATTACCAAATATTTTGTAAAAGGTACGAGAACAAATATGAATCAACAATTTTCCTTTTTACTATATATTCTAGGCCTTTATATGACACGATTTATATAAGAACATAAAGTGTAAATATTTGACAATTATATCAAAGCGCAATGTATATTAAAGCGTAGAAGTATTAGAGCGAAACATAATTATGGGATATTTATCAGAGCAAAAGAATATATCATTATATTTTCTTTTTCATGTATCAAAGTATATCGTTTAACATTATCAAAGTAACATGTTATCAACAAATGTGATTTGTACAATCAGATGATTATCACTTTATTCAAGATTTTAACATAAAATAGGAATTCCATAAGTCATAAATCATTTGTGTACAACATATGTATCACAACAAAAATATAACTCTTTTATGTAAAACATGTTTATCAAAATATGAACAACAAAGACAATTATGTGTATCAAAGCGTGAATAATAGCTTACTCACTTTATTGTGAAAGGCATGAGTGTGTCACGTGACATAGTCACACTTGAGGCATTACTTTCTTTAGAGCCAAACACAAAAGCCAAATTTAAATTTCTTTTCTCTTTTTTATAGTCCTAGCATTGGTCATGAAACCTATAAATAAATGATATCACCTCTTTTAAACATCACTTTTGAATTAGTTAATAAATGTTATAGAAATTGCATTATTACTTTTTCTCGAGTCACTCTAGACTAATGTCCTCTCTATATTACTCTAGGCTTCCTTCCTTAAGAGGTGGTCTCACCTCTCTTTAAGACATCAACACCACCGAACCAAACCTTCATCTTCTCCTTTCAACCACATGGTTCCACCACTCCAATCACATTCCACATCGATTAAAGATGCAAGCTCAATCATATGGTCATCAAACAATCATAATTTAAGTATTTTTTTCGCTTGCTAAACGCTACCATTATACTGCACAAGTCATAATGTTCTTACGCCGTTATGGATAATTTCCAATAGGTCATTTGCTTCCATGGATAACAATCACATCATTCATTTAACAAAAAATGTAAAAGACAATGACTCAATTGAAACTATAATTTTTTAAGTACTCAATAAACATAAAAGTTTAATAAAAAATCAAATCAAAATTCTACCTTTATCATAAACTTAAAATTAATTAAATCTTTATTTTATAATTTTTAAACTCACTCTTCTCTTACATCCTTTTTATTCTTTTATTAGTAAAAATAACATAGATCTTACATATACTTCACTTGTAACAACTTAAATTAGTAGATAATATACTACTAATAAAATCATTTTATAAATCTTAACACACATTCTATTTATAATACATATGAAAGTTTTCACATCCAGTCTATAACTTGGTATAACCAAGTTAGTCTTAACACTTAATACATAAGCATATTTCCAATTTTTACAACATAATACATGTTTACAATATGATATAAAAATTATTTTCACTGTCCCATTACCCCCTTTCTCAAGATTTTCTGTAGAAACCTCAACTTGGTTCTTTGCTCATGTATAAAAATTATATGATTATTATAGGTAGAAATCATATCCATAAACATGCAAGGGTAAGATAGTGAATAAAGTCCATAATTCCAACAATAAAAGATTCAACGATTTTAATTAATATCCAACATATTATACCATCTTCATAGCTTACACAATCAATAAAACAATTAACTTTACTTAATAACATTCATCATCCACTCTTAGATTAACACATCAATAGCTGAACAAGGATTCACATAATTTACTTTACTACAATATTTATAACAAAAGTTCTTCATTTAAGTTTTGACAAATTTTTTCTTAAGATTACGAGACAAATATCTCCAACCACCGAAGACCTATAACTAACAATCCCAACGGTTAAAGTAAACAACTATGTAGAAAAATTTCAACCCAATCCAACGCTTAAATAAATGGGAATCTAGGTTTTTCAATATGATGTTCAATTTCTTTAAACACAAACCTCAAGAGAATATTCCAATGGTCGGGTTGAAGAAGCATGACTTGCAAACTATGTGTAAAAGTTTCAAGTCAATCCAATGGTTAATAAAGTAGAACACAAGGTTTTACCGAGACAATTGAAAACAAATAGAAATAAAATGACATTCAAATTTCTCTCAAAATTGCAAAAGTTATTTCCATAACAACAAACCTCTAATTATTAATGGTAACGGACAGATTGAGAAAATATGTTTGTGAACTATGTGTAAAATTTTTAATTCTATTCAAAAATTAAAATAAAAAATATAAGATTTTACCAAAATTATATAGATTTCAATATTTAAGATTTCATCTCAATAACTCATCCGAATACTAAACATATTTTACTATCACATTTTGTTCTCAAAATAATTCATAACTTTAGACAATGAAAATATTTATGCAATATAAATTAATACGATGATGATATATAATAAAAATAAGATTTACACTATGATAATTCACACCATATAAATACTAATTATTAGAAAAAGACATAAAAAAATATATATATATATATCAAATATATCAAAACATACCAAATAAACCTAAATACGTATCCATCAATATTTTTAACTTCTCTTAACTCAAAACAGTTTGTTCACAATTCTCTTTGTTAAAAAAATTGTCAGCCCTAAAATAGTGACACTCTTCTTCAAACTGATATGTCCAATATGCTCCATAGGTTTATAATGTCTCTATGGTGGGATTAGTTTCTAAAAATAGATAAAGATGGGAGGTGATTGCAAGTGTAAAGAGAAAAAAAAAAAAGAAAAAGAATAGTATAAGTACGAGAAAGAAAAAGAAAAGTAGAGTTATAAATTTTTTGTTTTCTTTTGAATTTTCATTATTAACTTCCTCTTTTGATATTATTAGTAGGTGGTAACAATGTTTTACTGTATTCCTTTAGAAAACTTGGTATAAGGAACAAATAAAAGAAATTAGTAAGTGGTCATGGAGATTACAATACTTCATGTTTAATTATTATTATTATTATTTTTAAACATTAATTCTTATGTGCGACCCATCAAAACATTACTACAAGTGGAGAACAATGCACAGAACATCATATTTTTTTTTTTAATTCTTATTGTTTTAAATATTGATATATTACAAGGTGTTAATCATGTCATACTTGTATTATTGTTTTCAAAATATATTTAAAAATCAAGATATATTTAAAAATCAAGATAGAAATAAGGGGATTACATCACTGCTCTTATAATAATCTTTTATTAGTATATATGTGTTTTTTTACTATGATAATACAAAATTAATTTATCATAATTATTACAAAAAAATAAAATAAATAATTTTTATTACTTTATATATATAGTTTTTGTTGTAGGTAGTTAATTAAATTTTAACAAATAATTATAGAATTTAAAAAATAAAATAGTAAAATATATTTTATACTAGTAGAAGTAAATTTGGTAAAATAATATGTATACTAAAAATAGTTATAAAACACTTAAAAAATCAATCCTCTTTATTAATAAATATAGATAACAAAAATATAATAAACTATTAATTTTTATAATAAAACTATCTATCAATAACATTTATATTAAAATTATAAAAAATATATATAAAAAATAAATATAATTTTTTATTAATTTTTGTAATGTTATAATTATGTTATAGTAACATTTATAAATTTTTATCAAAATAAATTATAAAGTTATGATATATTAGTTATAAATAATTTATATTTTGTTTTACATACCATGATTATAACTATTTAACAAAAGCACTTCCAAATTTTTAAGGTAGGCTTTTTAAATAATAAAAAGTGTTTGTTAAAAAATAAAAAAATGCACAAAACAGTAAAAGAAAGTAAAAAACATGTCCATCAAACAATAGTTAAATTATTCTATTTATATTATTAAATCTTATGAACAACACTTTTTATTTTGCTAGGTAGTTTTTTTTAATGTAATAAAAACTAAAAGTTTAATTAATAAATATAAAAGTAAAAAGAAGATAATTTTTTATTCCAAACAATAATTCCAAATTTAAATTTTCATTATTAATTATTATAGATGATAAATTCTGATTACTAATGGTTGATACTTTAAATGGTAAATTTCTATTATAGGTAAATGGTAATAACTGCAAGTATTTTCATATAAATTTTCTAGGAAAAGGTATTATGTGGGTAAAATTTTCCAAACTTTGTATTCAGAAGGAACCCCGTGGACACCAATTAGCAACATTATTCTCTCTCCTCCGCGGGGTTAGTAGGGTCCACTCCTGACTGAGGGAGAACCAAAACTCACGTTTGACATTCATCTCTTTCAAATCCCATTCTGAACCAAATTTCAATTCCACCAAAACCCTAATTTCTTCTCTCTCGGGGCTCTGAGATCTTTTCGTTTTGGGATTTTCTCCACCATCGGCAATGGTCTATTTTCCTTATCTTCTCCGATTTCTGTTTTTTCGCGTCTCAATTTGTTTTTAGCTATATAGTTACACAAATTCTCTATCCATGGTTTATGATTATTTTTGGTTATATATTCATGTAGAAATTGTTTCTTGCCTTTTAGATATTAGATTTGAACTTGTTTATGATGTGTATTGTGATATGGGTCATGATAATATAGGCTAATTTGTTGTTCTTATTTGAACTACAGCACAAATTGGGGAGAGGTCATCGCGACAAACTCCAGCAGTTCATAACAATAACTGGAGCCAGGTGATCTTAGAACTGCCAATCAGTTTTTTATTTTTTTTATTTCATTCAAAGGTTTTAAATTGCAATTGGGATGTGATTTTAGAATTAGTGTGTAATTGAACTATGCTTCTTTTAATATCACGTGTCCTTAGGGAGTAGGTGATGGTTTTTCAATCCAAGGAACCTAAAACATGTCTAGATAAAAAACAGAGACATACTTATATGTTTCTGTTTTTGATCTGAAAATGTTTGAAGTTCTTTGGCTTGATTACTTTCTCTGATGTTGACAGGGAAGCTGTGATCATTCTGGGCATAGTTTTATATCAATTATACTTGATATTTGTTTCTTGCTTCAGCTGAACTTTTTTTTTTTTTTGTGGGCATTGTTTTTTGAATTTATATGATGCAAGTCAATTGCATCCCTAACTTCTAACATATTTGAGAACTATTTTCTTTTTCATTTTCAGTGAGAAAACAGCATTGCAGGCTCTGAAGGCTAGTGATTGGCATATTGAAGGAGCATTTGATTTCTTTTATAGCCAACCCCAGCTTAAAACATTTACTGATTCTAGACACTTAGAGGAGCTATACAATAGATATAAAGGTTAGTAATGGACCTGGAAATAAATTTGAGACATTGATAGCTTTTAAATAGTCTGGTAGAGCACAACAACCTTTGGTTTGGAAACATGAAAGCTGACTAAAAATGGTGTATTTTGTATAAAATTCTTATCAAACATGAAGAATTTTTCTCTTACTTGAGGTTTCACCTAGTGAGTAACAAGTAAATTAGGCTACATAGTTTGTTGTTATTTTGAGAAGCATGAATGTTTCCTCCCTATTTAAAGTTAATTACTTGTTTTTAATTAAACTTGGAAGCATTCAAAGATTATATCATGGAAATTAGAGTCAATTGCCCAATGTTGCTGTTCCCTTACCTGAGCATAAAGTATGTTGGATATGAGATCCAATAAATTTTGCACGTGAGCTTACATTAAAGAATTTGGTCAACACAGTTTATATTTTGGCCAAAATGCATATGGTTACCAATTATTAGAGCATTGTATATTATGCCTGTCTTCTAATCCTTTACTGCACTAATTTCTGTACAGATCCATATGTTGATATGATTTTGGTAGATGGCATCACTCTCCTGTGCAATGATATCCAGGTTATCTGCCTCTGAATGCACATTAATTTTTATCAATGTCTTGATTTATCAATTTCCAGCGTTCATGAGTTTTGATTCATTCACAAGGTTAAGATAGTTTTTGTTTGAAGTCTAATTGATATTTGAGTCTAATTTTCCTTTGCAGGTGGATCCTCAAGATATAGTAATGGTATGGATATGATTCAAACATTATTTCATTTCTGCATCATGCTTATTGTTTGGGTTTCTTTCCTGTAATCGAATGTAAACTGTAAAAGACTGCTATTTAAATAGTGAGTGATTATCGAAATTACAAACACTCATTTAATGAGGATGATTATTGTGAAAATATTGGAAGTAATTATGGTTATTCAAGGTTGCCTTTATTTTCTTGCTAGTTATATGTGTGTGGCTAATAAGTTATGATAGATGGAATGCAGAGATGGAGTATAGATTCTCTACTGGTTTTTGGACGCCGTCCCTCTGCTGCCCCATCAAGATTTTGTTTAGTATATAAAAAAATGTTTTTAATATATTTTAAAATATCAAATTCAATGTACATCAGTGTATTTTGAAGGCACAACAGAGGAACAACACCAAAAACACAGGAGAATCCAAATTCTGCAGAGATGTCTACGTTTTGTTTCACCATCAGTTATTTTCCATCATGTAAAAGCTCTAAATTTAAGAGCTGACAAATATTAGCTAGAACAAGTTAAGACTGTTTCAAGGAAAGAAAGCAAAGAATAATAATGCTGGCTGATCTGTGTAACTGGGTGATGATTGGTTCCTGTACGATGGAAACTAAATATACAATACATGTAAATGAAAATTTTATAATTAAATGAATACTTATTGAAAATAGAATTAAATGTGTTAAAGCAAACTTGGTTGCACAATGAGTGTATGTAGATGGTTTGAGAATGCGTTAGGTAACTAGGAATGTTGAAAATTTTCAGTTAGTTCTTTCATGGCACATGAAGGCTGGCACCATGTGTGAGTTTTCGAAGAAGGAGTTTATTGAAGGATTACAATCTTTGGGGTATGTATGTTTTATGATTTTGTAATGATTTTTTTTTTTCTGAAGAGACCTGTCTCAGTTGAAGACCTTAAAAATTTGTTGCAGGATTGATTCTCTGGAGAAGTTCCAAGAAAAGATACCATATATGCGCTCAGAGCTGAAAGATGAACGTATGGGCAATAGTATTCTTATCACCGTTCAAAACTGGTTTTAGTCATAATTTATAATTCATTTGTCACTAGGAATTATCTCCAGCAATTTTTAAAAAGTCCCTGAAATATTATCACTGTTTTTCACTTTCCAGAGAAATTTTGTCAGATCTATAACTTACCCTTCAAAACTGGTTTTAGTCATATAATTTATAATTCATTTGTCACTAGAAATTATCTCCAGCAATTTTTAAAAGGTCTCTGAAATATTATCACTGTTTTTCACTGTCCAGAGAAATTCCGTGAGATCTATAACTTTGCTTTTGGATGGGCAAAAGAGAAGGTATGGATTGACGTGTTCTTGGCCCCTCTTCTACTCTGTAATCTAGCTTAATTGCTTTTGGGCGAAATACAATATCATACTTAAGATAACCACTGTAATGAAACAGGGAAGATCTTGGGAAACTGAGTCAAATTTTAACAAATTTGATTCATTGATTAACAAATTTGAGTTGTTCAAAATTGGTTTTTTGTGTTCCTTTATATTAAAATTCGTGGTCTAGATTTTTAAAAATGCTGTATGTTGAATGGCATTCAAAGTTTTGGAACACGGCTTGAGGCTTTCTTATGTAGTCAACCACACTAATTTAGTGATCCCTTTTCTTCTTTCTTGCTTCTGAGGTTTTAGATATTCTTTCTTGCTTCTGAGGTTTTAGATGCTGTCTAATATTTATTTCTATGATTTCCCCTCAGATTTTCTGCGTCTCTGGTACATGATTTTTTTTTTGTTAAAATAAAAATTTGGTCCCTCCAAACTATATTGTTTTTTTCATGTGAGCCATACATAAATAGCCAGTAGCACATCTATCTTTTCTGTCACAATTTTAACAAAGGACTGGTTTTTAAACATGTATTCTCATGTAAGAACTGAATTGTAGAATTTTTTATTATTGGGACCAAAACAAAAAAAATCGTGTATCAAATGCAAGGTCTAATTTTGAATTTAAATTTTCAACGTTGCTCATTTTATGGTGACTGGAATTAGTTATATTCATTAGCAGAAATTTTTTTACTAGTGATGAAAACCTATCCAATTCTTGTGGATATGTTGGGGTTGCTTGGTGTTCTTCACTAATATTGAAGTATTTATTATTATTATTATTGTTTATGATTAATAGCTGCATTTCATTCTTTTGGTGGACCCACTTAATGTGTCAAGTATTAGGAACTTTGAATGCTTAGTTACCTGGAAATATACATGTTCTAAAATGTATTTCATGTTGAATAGACTATATTAATGACTTAATAGTTCGAGGACCATGGGGTTTTTATTTCATCCACTACCAATAATAGAAATGATGTTAACATTCTCTACTTGATTGTACAAGATCTTGGAAGTGAGGGTGCAAACTGGGTTAGTATTCTAATTGGTCTCTGTTATCAATGAATGAAAAATTAATAGTAACTTGCACAAAATAGGAAAAGAAATGTTGTCAAATGAGAGGCAAGCTCCCCCTAATTAGCTTGGTAGTCTGGATTACCAATAACAGAAAAACAAAACTTCACACAACAGTGAGTGACGTAGTGGGAAGGAGGCGAGACCAATATGTACGGCGGTGCGCGTGACGGTAGGCCAACGACGAGCTCGAAACAGACATGACAACAACCACGAACGGAGCACAGATGGAGCGTGAATAGAGTGCGATCTAGCGCACGCGACGACGACCTGAAGGAGGCGAGGCGATGACGACCTAAAGGAGGCGAGGCGATGGCGACCTGAAGGAGGCGAGGCGATGGCGATGACCATGGAGAGACAGAGGGGAGAGATAGTGACAATCAAGTTATGAAACCCTAAACCCCAAACGACCTCGTTTTTCTTAATTTTTTTCCCTTTCAAGCTTGTAGAATCGCTCCAAACTCGCGATTCCACACGATCGTACCAATTTCACAGTCGATTCTACCGAGTTTACATAGAGAACGAGTTTACTTCCGAGTTAAGTCGAAAGCCATGTCTGGGAACGTAAACTCGAGTTAACTCAAGAGTTTGATAACCATGGTCCAAGTTGATTCGCTCTCAACTAACAATGTGGATCCTATTTCATCTATAGTACACTCTGCTATTCTCATTGAATTTCACAAATGGTATAAGGATCGTTAGAAACCTAGTTCTACTACTTTTGTTGCATACAGAGGTACATCTTTTGTTGGCCTAAATCAAACTACTATCCTTGGATCTTGGGTTCTTGATTCAGGTGTCATCGATCATATTATGGGTAATAAATCTTTTTTCTTCTCTATGTTCTATGGGTTATTTGCCTTCGGTTACCATGGCAGATGGATTTAAGGTCTTATCCCGTGGTGTTGGTACTGATAATCTTTTTCCTTCTTTGTCCATTGATAATGTTCTTTTATGTCCTCCATTTAACTTATCCATCAGTTGTCTACCCCGTTCCATTGATTGTGTTATTTCTTTTACCAAAGATCTTGTTTGTTTGCAAATCTGAGTTTGTTAACTCAAGTGATGAGTTAGCAAATATTTTTACTAAGTTTTTACAGGGACCTATGATTGATTATATTTGTAACAAGCTTGATACATATAATTTATATGCACCAGCTTGAGGGGAGTGTTAGATATTGTTAAGATATCATTAGTTACAATATTATGTCTACATGGGCTTAGCCTATATTTTCTTCATTATAAATATATCCCCATATGTGTATTTTCTTTCTACACAAGTGGAATTAAACCTACACCTAGTTTTCACTACTTTAACAACCTTCATGCATCTCAACACAGATCAACCACGGATTTTGGGAGGTAACCAATGCCAGGTACTACATTGCACATTTGGGTGTAGTCCTTAAAAATCTGGTCATGGGATTTCAATGACATAGATCATGGATTCAAGGTACTGAGGTATGTTGTCATCCCCGTGTGCATGTGGAATCACAAGAATTCTCAGTGAAAGCATCAATAATAGGTCTCAGCTATAAATGAACAAAAATAGTAACTACAAGCACAAATTGAGAAGAGAATTGCTGAAAGGCAAGTTTAGAGCATGATACTCTTGACCCCCACATGAATATCTCCTCTCTTATAACAAACTCATGTATACATATTCTATTTCCTGTAACTAGGTCAATTCCCTCACAACTATTGTTAGACAACAGAATACAAATAGAACTTTAAAGAGTGTATTATAGGAAGGGGGTAAAAATAGGAATTAAACCTTTTTTAATCCCTTGACATGTCAGTTAGGTTTTCTGTAATAGTTAGTTAGTTAGTGTTTTGTAATCTGTCTCCCTTAAATTAGGCCTTTGTTAGAAAGGAGGGAAGATTTTGAATAGTATCAAACTGGACAATTCCCAGTGTGAAAGGAGTAGACTCCTCTGTGTACAAGTTTTTCTTTTGCAATCCAACAAACTCGGACGATTAAAGCCCTTTTTTCCTTCTATGATTACAGAAAGCCTAACAACTAGTGTTCTGTGCATTTCCTTTTTTCATTATGGGCTGGATCTCATCATGTTCTGACTCTTGAAAGGAAGGGACATTAAAGTAGGATGCAAATGATCTATTTGCCTCCAATGATCTTTGCTATACCTTGGCAAATGTGAGACCCATGACTGACACTTGAGCATCCGGGGTTGGGTGTAAAGTCAATGTTCAATTTAGTACTGTTTTGATTCTTTCCTTTTGAATGTGTAATACTGGGAAACAGTAATATTCGAGTTACCTTTATGCAGGGTCAAAAGTCTCTTGCATTGGATACAGCTATTGGTATGTGGCAATTATTATTTGCTGAGAAGCAGTGGCCACTGGTTGATCATTGGTGCCAGTTCTTGCAGGTAATATAATTAATTTTTATGGATGCACCATTTTAACTTTTTTGAGTATGTTCGAAGCTTTTTTTTTTTTTATGGTAGATCAAATATCTGCTAATAATTGTTCATTTACTTCAATTGAAAATTTTGATACTACTTAGGCTCGGCATAACAAAGCAATATCTAGGGACACATGGTCTCAGCTTTTGGAGTTTGCTAAGGTAAACTAATAGACTATTATACCTATACCGTGCTCATGATGTGAATGTCAACTTCCTATCTTGATATGGATTTATTGTCGCCTGAATATATCAATGAAGGCTCTCTACTTGTGTACTGTTAATCATGCTTGCCTGAGCTAGACTAATTATCTAGAATGATAGCAAGGAAAAGGAAATCTGGTGTGTCTTTTACACTTTTTTCTCATTGTCTGTTTGATCATTTTCCGGTGACATCATTGTATTCGAGCTACTTTACCTTGAATCATTAAGTTATTTCTTCAAGTGTGACTGCTGGGGTTTATTCTAGGGTTATTGCTTTTTTTAAATTGTTTTGGGAATAAAGTGGACATGTGGGGCAAACAGGAAGTAAACTGTAAACTAATAGAATGTTATACCTATAAGGTGCTCTCATGATGTGAATGTCAACTTCTTATCTTGATATGGATTTATTGTCGCATGAATATATCAATGAATGCTCTCTACTTGTGTACTGTTGATCATGCTTGCCTGAGCTAGACTAATTATCTAGAATGATGGCAAGGAAAAGGAAATCTGGTGTGTCTTTTGCACTTCTTTCTCATGGTCTGTTTGATCATTTTCCGGTGACATCATAGTATTCGAGCTACTTTACCTTGAATCATTAAGGTATTTCTTCTAGTGTGACTGCGGGGGTTTATTCTAGGGTTATTGCCTGTTTTAATTTGTTTTGGGAATAAAGTGGAAATGTGGGGCAAACAGGAAGTAAACTGGAATATGAAATATTCCGATGAATATTATTAGGGTTAAACTCTTTTACTGGCAAATCAAAAAGTTCTCACGATACTTTTTCAAACGAAACCCTGATCTTATTGCATTTTACATCAATTGTTGCTGTAGTAATATCCACATGAAGAAGTCTACGATGTTGAAATTTTATTTTTCTGGTGTTGATCCTTGGTTTTGCTGCAATTTTTTGAAAAACAGAAAGATAATGAATGTCAAATGTCAGTTTTTTCTTAGTGTCTGATAAGTTATACATGGGGAATCTGTTTTCTTCAGTAAAGATGTTGAATGTGAAACGTGAGTTTTTCTACTCCAATATGCAGAAATATGTTTCCAATAGTATTACAAATGCTTCTTCTTTCTACTCCCAGCCCTGAAAGAGTAGGCAGAATATAAATGACCACTATTGAGTTTAGTTTTTACTGCTGAGAAATTAGTATTATTATAAGCCATTTAAGTGTTAAAACTTTATCTTCATTTTTCCTGGTCGCCCACCACTTGATTTAGAGGAACTCCTTTTTGCTTGTACTGTTTTTGGAAGTTACAACGCTGGTGCTTTTATCATAGTAAGTTGTTCAGTTTTATACCCACTAATATTTGTCATGTTCTTTGCAGACTGTTGGTTCAAATTTATCTGATTATGATGCTGAAGGTGCCTGGCCATATCTAATTGATGAATTTGTGGAATTTCTGAACGAGAATGGAGTCATCCAAAACGGTCTCATCAATGATTCTAGTCTAAAACGATGATGCATTCAGATTTCAGTAAATGGCTGTTTAAGAGAATTTGATTGGTCTCTTGTGATGAGTTGTGCCATTCTGTGATTAAACTCCTCTTCATTTATTAAGTGGGATTCGGTCTATAATTCAAAAGAGGACTTGGCTGCTAGAGCGAACTCATTCTTGCTAACAAGTAGTAGCGTCGTTTGAGATTTTGTTGATATGGCATATGAATTTCCTTGGGAGTATCGTGGAATTAGTAATGGGAGCCTACTGATTCCTCGGTGTTATAGTTTCTGGTCTCTCTATTTAATAATTAATTCTTGTACGATGTCTTGTTATATAAGAGACTTGTGTGATTGTGATTGGCTATCCTTGTTTCTGATCTACTTTCATCTTGTAAAATATGGCACCAAGATATTAAAACATTCATGAAATACAGAATGGGGAAATGGAACTGTTGTGTGGCTTGTTTTCCTTCGAAGTATTCAGCAACAGTTTCTTGCATAATTTCTTTTATACTCTCTTGCGGTGTGTTTATCTTTATCTGGTTATTTAAAACTGTTCTGGGTGATTAAGATAATAAGCGATTATAGAGTTTGATGACAAGAGTGTTGATATATGATTAAGATAATAAGCGATTGTGTTTAGTAAAATTAAAGTAACAAATATACAGTTATTTTTATATTGGTTTATTGTATTGAATTATGTTTAGTTTTTCTTTAAGACTTCTTATAGGATTTTACTATAATTTTTAATAAAATTACAACGGAGTATTTTTATTACTTTTGGTATTACTTAGTCAATTTTAGTAATATTTTTATTTTAATTAGAGGTGAGTTTTACCTATTCTTGGTTGTATAGTATTTTTTACCACTTTTAGTATCCTTAGACAGTCTCGATATCTTCTTGATACACTGTTTAGTTGAGTTTCACTCACTCCTGCTTTTCACTAGACAAACTAATCTAACTACCGTTTAACTTTACTAAGTTAAGTGTTTGTATTCTCTTCAGAATGTGTAGTCAAATAGATCACTTACAAGTCTTTAGACAATTACTCTCATAGAAGAGATATGTTTAAAATACAATTTGATCTTATAGACTCTTTGAGTTTTCTTTCTTTTTACAAAAGTAAGTTATGAAGCTCGAGAGCATTTTCGTTTTCTTTTGAGTTTGTTTTTCTTGTCATATTTTTTTTGTATGCATGTACTTGTTCTTTTGCTCTTTTCTTTAGAAATATTTAATTTATAGGCTTCAAGAAAATGTTTGTTAGATTATACTTGCTTTGATCTTTCGATTTGCTTTATCTTACTGTAGGTAGCAGCTATAGGTTGTAAACTTGTCAGAACAAATATGCTTTTTCAGTAGTTTATCAAAAGTTGATAGTTCAAACCTTTTTGGCACGACTTTTGATAGAGAGAACATTTCGTGATTTTTTTCTTTGTTTCTAATGTCTACTTCTGACTTGTATATGATAGAGCACATGGATGCTTGACATGGGTAATCCACATAGAGTAGAGTAGATATGCATGTAGGCAGATATGTCTATTTTCTTATCACTTTTGCTATTTTGAAATGTTGTGCATTTAATGCTTTTTAATGCGTGTTCAAAACAACTATAAACTTTTAATATTTTTTACTGCTCGAGCAAGATTTTGTCGTTTAAGCATGCCACTAGAGATACCAAGCGGTTCATGAAAGTTTCATCGTTGGATGAAAACATCGTTCAACACAAGGTATCATTTAACCTTTGCAATACTTTTCCTAACAACACCTTGTCTAGTGATTATTCGTTTGGTTCAAGAACACATTTAGTGAGATGTTTTTCAACTCATGTTTCTGGAACAATATTTATAGCATTTTTACATACATTATGTGAGAGCTTGTCTAGCATTATTTAGGAAAGTATAGCATAAGTGTGTTTAGTAAGACTCTCATATATCTCATTGACATATTTTGTGAGGAAATTGTTTGATTGTGCGTCTACTCATGTATTAATGTGTTTATAAAAGCTTTTCTTTAACACATTTAGATTCCATAAAGCTTTTTCTAAAAACGCTTATCTTTCAATTATATATTATTTTCCAAAGATAACACTTTATCATATGCTCAGTTTGTTTATTGTAGTTTGTTAAACTTCAAAACATATGAGGACGTTTAGACAGTTCAGTCTTATAGACGATCTTGTCTTAACAATCTCTCCCTCTTTAATGTTTAAAAAATACACATATAAACTATATAGTTTCAGTCAATGCAGAAGTGCATTCGTATTTCAAAATCATTTTAAAAGCTTTTAGCATGATTTTCAGACATCGTTTGAACACTTTTCTAGTTTATATTCATTATCAAAGTTTTATATGCATGAGGGTTAGTTTTCAAACAATCAAAGCATATGTAATTGTAAGAAAAATAAGGTCTTATATCTTAAGCCAAGAGGAGGGTTGAATTGGATTAGCCCTTTTAAATGATCTTTTCGAAATCTTTGTAATTTCTTTTGCTTTCTTGAAATCAATAAATAAAAAATAATGAATCAATAAAAGAGAAAGAGTAGAGAAAGATTAACACAGACAATCTATACTGGTTCGGCTGTCACAAGCTTACATCCAGTCCTCCTTCAACAACTTGAGTTGAAGGGAATTCACTATAATTGATTGAGTGTACAAAAACAATAGAGACATCCCTCTCAATGTTCTCCTCTCACCACTCAAAATCAATATAGCAACCCAAGAAATGAACAACCTCAATCTCTTACAATACAAGAACACTCACAGTCCTCTAGTGCAGATTGAATAAGAACAACTTTAGCACAAAATCTTGATAGAATCTTGATGGGTAATCAACCAATGGAGCTTTGATTCTCCAAGAAAATTTCTTGAAAGCCCCTGTAATCACAACTCAATATGAAAATATTAGTATTTGAAAATGGTAACGTATTCTTGTTTTGAAACAGGTCTCAAGACACACATATATAGGATTTTTCAAATCCTGACGCATTATAATCGATTAGAACTTTTATGTAATCTGTTAAGCTTTTGCTTTTGTTTTAACAGATTATCGTGAGCATATAATCGATTATCTAAACACTTAAGCCAATTATTGATTCATTTGACCGTTATAACAAATCAGGCTATAAATGCAAATGATTATACTCTGTTTTCTGATTTAATCGATTAGGAAACTTATGTAATCTATTATTCCAACACTTAAACATATTGTCTATCCAATTTTCATTCTAAACAAATCTCACTTTGAAACAAATTATGTCCTATACTCTATTTTAATCGGTTATATACCCTGTATAATCGATTACTACATAACAATTTGCCCCTGTTAAGCTTACTAAGTGATTTGGTTAAATCTAACATATTATATACCATATTTAATCAATTATTTCAACCAGAAAAGAGATTATCAATCTATTTTAAGTATAATTGATTCATCAATAATTAATTCACATATCAAGCACAAACATGATCAATATAAAACAATTGTTATGTCATTTGTTGTGCAAGAAACCATAAAACCATTCTACTGTTCATCATAAAAAACAAAGATATAAAGAGGTAAGTTTAGCTCCCCTATCAACAATAATAATCAATCAACGCATATGTAATAATTAATCAGAGCATATATAACAAGTAATCATAGCATATATAAGTAATAATGGTAAACACATGTAAAAACATATATTCAAACACTTTAAACTTATCAGAATACATTGACATAAATGTATACAATATTATGCATGAGGACTTCTACGAACCTAAAGACTCTATCTGATTTTATGTTATCCTATTCTAGCCTATCATCTAGTGTACTCCCCCTAAGTACATGCTCCTAGGGATGTTGACATCTATCTCTTCTCCCCCTTATTTGATAAACATCAAAGATATCAAAGGAGAAAGAGAACATCATCACCCGGTCGGAGTTAAAGACGGGGAAGAAGAAGGGTATCATCATCTCAGCTGCTAGATCATATTAGAACTTAGCGATGATAAGGTTAGAGGAGGAGAAGGTTGAGGAAAAGAGAAGGATTAAAAGAGAAAAGGTGGAAATGGAAATGGAAGGGTTGAGTGATGGATGAGAAAGACATGGAAGGATTTGTGTGAAAAAAGTGGGTGAGATTGAAGGAAAAAGGAAGGAAATAGTGGTGTGGTAAGGCAAGGTCCAATTGTGAAAGGTGTAGGTTTGGTAGGAGAACTACTCGCATAAGGCAAGTAAGTTTTGAATATTGGATAAGATGGAGCATTTGTTGGCATATGCATCTTGATCCAGAAGTAGGATAAAATGGTTGTGTTTATCTAGAGGTTTAGGATGTGGTTTCATTTGTTTGGATGATTAAGAACTTGAAGAGTCAGTGAGTATTGGAGAGATTACAAGAGAGAAGAGGATTGAGAGATCTCGAAAGAGTGAAAATGTAAGAGATTAGGGGGATCGACTCAACTTAAATACGGAAGAGTATTGGTCATAGCTGGTGATCATTTATCATATCTATTAATGCTCATTGTATGACTTAGATTCGAGAAAAGATTTTATTTTTCTTGAGAATCGAAATATTCTGGGAAAGAAGCACTGATGTAGCATATAGGTTTTGAAAAGGTGGTAAAGTCAAAAGATTTATCTTCTCGATAAGGAAGTAGGATTGATAGCTTGGTTGACATGCAAGAGGTGATAAGACAAGTTATTGGAAGGACTCCGATTTAAAATTGTGCTAATATGTTACTTAAGGTCTTTTTTGAAAATTTTCACTAAACATCTAATTTTGTAAATCTATAATTAATTTTCACATTTGATTCTACTAAAAAATTAATTATAAACTTAAAAGTATTTACTATGTCTTTTCCTAACCTTTAGGTATCTTTTAATATAATATATATTTACTAACATAAATCAAACACAGAAAAACACTAATCCATTGATAAACACCCGTTTAAAACTAATATATATTTAAAATAGATTGAAAAAACACAAACATAATTAAATGTGACAACTGACCTAAATAACTTATTTGTGATCCATCAAGTCGGGTTATGGAATTTTTCATTCACTTGAATCAAATTGGATTTGTTCATTTTTATGAAATCGTAATGATTTAGTTTAATATGAAATGAATTGACTCCTTTTAACACTCTTAATTAGAATAAAATATTATTTAAGGTTAATGTTAATCGAAATTTAGTCATTTCTAATATCCAGAACGAGTAATTAAAGTTATATTTATCCACGATTTATATAATCTAAGGCGTGACCTAGACCCATTGTTAATTTAGAATAGATAGTGAAGCAAGGAAATAAAAAAAAAACAAAAGTTGGGATGAATATAGAAGCAATGTTACAAGAGGGAAAGTTTCATTTATTTTGTTTTTGTTTTAAAATACAATAAAAGAAGAAAAAACATGACCTAGAAAATTCTGATTGAGAGTCTTCGTCATGACTCACTATCATCATAGTTGGCGATGAAGCATGATGCACAATGCCATGCGATGTTATTTTTCATGGGTACCATCCAAGAAAATGTGTCACTATGATTTGATGATTCAAAAGCGAGTCAAGCGTTTGTATTAGAAAATTGAAGTTTAGTTACTTGTGAGTAACAATTCAAGCAAAGAGTTTAAAACACAATACACGTTGTCTTTTTTCATGGTTGTATCCTACGAAAGTGTGTTGGTACTAGGTGAATCATCCAAATTATGTTGCGACATATGAAGTAGAAACGACGCAGTGTTGCTTTATTTTCAACCTGGAAAATCAGAATTGATTTTGAAGCAAAACAAAGAATACGATAGGATTGTTTTGATATGCCCAAAGTTTAATATTACTTAGAGAGGAACTAAAATTTGTTTATATATATATATATATATAAATTATTTTTTCTTTTAACTTATTAGGATGTGCTTTAAAGATAAAATTATATAAACTCATCGGGTTTAAAGTTCATAATATCCAACTCTAAATGTTTTAGCTTTGAAAGTTTATATATCTACTAATATTGTAAGTTAGTATTAAGTTTCTATTATAATTGAATATGATTTATATTTACTGCATAAAACATATGCATCATGTATACGTGTGCTTATTTTTTTAATAACAAAAAAGTAATAAAATCATTATTTATAATTATAAAAATACATGTTTTGTATATGGAATCGATTAAGTCTTCTTACACAAATTATCTTCTGACTTTAAGCTTAGATGTCATAATATGGTTCTTAATTTTTGCTTTGCACCGTTCGTCAAAGTTTGTTGTTGTGTAAAGTCAACAAGTGATAAATTACTATAGTGTGAAATCCTTGTTAATAGGTAGATTGTTCTAGTTTTCTTTGTTTGTTGGTGTGTTTAGCTATTTTGGGATAAAGTTTTCGAGAGTGGATCAACAACTTGTTAGAATAATTCATGTAGGTTGCAAGAAGGTGTCCTTGTTTATTTCTTGGTTCAACATGTTAGTAAAACTGAGTTTAGTAGAAGCTTAACTAGTGTTGATTGGAAAATTGGATGCAACTTTGTGAAAAGTGAATCGATATAAAAACTGAATGCACAACATATTTTTTTTTTCTTCTTGTTCTTTTAAATTTTTGAATAGGAAAATATACTATATCTTTAAAAGTTTTGTTTCTTAACATTAATCAATCACGACTCAAAATATTGCATTTATTTTTGGTGTATATAATTTGCTTTCTTGATATATCTAGTTTGATATTAAAACTAAATTAATGTTAAAAGAATAATATTACTAGAATATAGTGTTTAAAATTCACTAGTAACAATTGATTCAAGTGATTTTCATTCTATGTTTCAAAAGATTTTAAAAAACATAAAAGGAGTTGAACGTGTGTTGTGGTGTTGGAGACACATAAGGGTTGAAGAATATTTCTTGAATAGAGGTAAGAAGTGACGACTTTGTCCTTCCTTCTGTGATATGTAATGTCATGACCACATGTGTAGCAATTTGACTTATTTATGGTATGAAAGTATTTTTATGTGCTCATACTAAACATGTAGTTTTAGTCATGCGAAGTGGTTTTATTGGCTTCTTCCACTTTTGTTGTGCATTTATTATAACGTTAAATTCTTCTATGTAGTAGACTTTTTTAAAATAACATACTTTCATTTTGGTTCAAACAACTTATATTTCTATTAAAAATAGATGATAAAATTAGAGTTCAAAATAATGAGGTTACCATTCAAGATGATGTTATGGATTTTTTAGTTCAAAAGATAAAATTTCAATAATAACATTTATGAGTTACTTTGGAATGATATAAGACATTTGAGAAATTGACTATGTGACATTTAAAGTCTGGTATTTTAGTGTAAATGAATTGATGTCAATATGGGTGTTAATTAAGACTAATGAGTTTGGGTTTACTTTGGTTGATCTTAACAAGTTGCGTTACAATGCACCATTTGTTATGACATACCAAACAAGACAAATATTCTATATCACTAATCTCTCTAATCATAAATGATTAGTTGTCTTGGAAGGAAGAAGCATGCATGAAACTCATGATGATGTCTAGATATAATTGAGACAACGTCCTTTTCTTCAATAACAACTCAAGTGGATGTCAATAGCATAGCTGACAACATGCATGCCATTTAGAGTAATAATGATATATGAAATGATATGGGAGGACATAGCAACATCCTAGTAGGTCTTGATTTTATTACTATATTTTCCTTTTTTATAATCATAGTGTAAGTTATGATTGATTTTTAAAGTGATTTACTAACAATGTTATTTTTTAGGTATACTTGGCTCTAAATTAGGAAGTGGGAAGATTGAACCCAATGGATATATGACTCAGGTGCATGAAGTCACTACTGGACAAATTGATAGTGCGATCGAGATAAATCCTTGACGTGGTAAACTGTTTGGCCCACATGCTACTAAATTTAGTAGCTATGTTGGTATGTTAACTAAACAACATGTTTCTATTCTCATTAACTCATGGGATGAGGTTTAGGAGGTAAAAGAGAACTTGCTATGACAATATATTTTGGTAATTATCTATTTTATGTTAACATCACATGTTTCATATGTTTACTTAAGTTATTAATATGTCCTAAGTTTTTTCTTTGCAAAAAAATTTCGACCTTCATTTGAACATTGAGGTCATCCGCAAGAAGGTCCTGTCTGCCCTAGTCAAGTGTTGGAAGGACTTCAAGACTGACTTGACATGATAATATGTGTTTGGTAGGAAAGAAATCATAATTCATGCTTGAAGTACTAAATGACCAAGGAGGTCTCAAATCAGTTTTATGTAGTCAAATTTTAAAATCATACATTGTTATTAACCGTTATCTTGTGTTCTTTTGTGTTGTTGGAAAAAAGGGAATCATCCTAACAAAGAAAAAGACTTAATGATGCCCCCACTTGTTTGAGAAACATTTTAGGAAGTCTAAAGCATAGGCTACAAGGTTGAAATCTCCCAATCTAGTAGATTCACCTCTTCACTACAAGTTGTGGAAGGGCAGTCAAATTTGGTATATGATAGGCATATTAGTTCACATTTCTCTCAAGTCATAGCTGAAAAAATTTGAAGTACAAACCCTAAACCCAAAATCAAATTTCATTATGAATATGTTTATGATTAAACTTGAATATGTGTTTATAGGATTCCTAAGTTGAGCATGACACTCAGGGTTTGTTTCTTACAAATGGCCTCTACGACATACTTAATGTGACCATTGGAAGACTTAAGCACCTAGTTCGTGTACAGGACACTACTAGTTATGCGGACTTCGAGATTACTCTGGTCTACCATAATAGATTATTGAATTCTTAAGTCAGGATGCCTTGAAAAAGATAGAGATGCATATTGAAGAAAATTTAGAACAAAGAATGAGTCAAATAAATACATCTCTATAGTAGAAGTTTTAAGAAAAGCTTATGTCTATACTTAGGAATTTGTAGGAGAGGTCTTATGAACATTTGTTGTTTGGTCTAGAAGATTAACAATTCCATTAGTTGCACAAATAGAAAGTACTCTTTAACATATACCTTTTTTATAATTTATAGATACATAAGCTAAACTTTTTCATATATTTATTTCAATTCCCCTATTGTTAAACGAAGGTGCAAGACCCTAATATTGATAAAGATGACGAAATGATAAAAGTAGGGGATGATCCTCTTTCAAGACTTTGTAAACACATTTCCTAAGTTGAATTGAAAGACCAATAGACATATAGTGGGAATTTCAAGTATTTGGAAATGAATGTAATGTCCCATTTTACATTGTCGTTTTTTGTGCATTGGAGGTGTATGGTAAAGATATGTCTAATGTGTCTTCATATTTACTATAGTAAAATTATTGTATTTAACAAATAACTCATTTTCTTAGATTTATGTACACAATGAGTGTGATCCTAAACCAATCAAAGTTGTATGGACTTTTTGAACCCTAAAGCATAAAAAAATCTGACAACACAAGGGCTTAACTAACAAAATATACCCATAATAGATTACCACCTCACCATTTCACTCCATACATTAAAGCGTTAGTCTTACTTATCTTCTTCTTGAACAATTTTTTTTATTGGTTTGTTTAAATTGTAGTATGAGTAGACAATTTTTCCAAAGTTGAGAATGTTTAGTTTAGAAATTTTGTCTAAGAAAAAACGTTTTAGCCTTTTATCTCATATATTCTTAATATTAGTTATCATTTTTCTAAACTAATCTATTTGGTAGATAGAAATGGTGGACATCTCCACAACATAGAATAAGGATTTATACACTGTCATTTATACAAAACTAGCTTACTTCTATGAACTTATCATCTTATCCCATTTTTGCCATGTGAAATGTAAAATATGATTGCACAATGTTGTCTCTTTTGAGACAAAAAACTTGCTACTTTAATTCACTGCCTTTTAGCCGTACCATGGTCACATTTTTAAACTTAGGTGTTTCTAGTCTAATTAGTAGATGGTCTAATTATATGAACGAGCATATGATTTATTGAAAAGAAGAATAGATTGTTTGGTGATTATAATAATCGTTATTTTTGTGTCGTTTATAAGGAAGTTTTGTATGGGGTAATAGAATATTGTGTACCACATAAGAGATAAGAGATGAACGTTATATTTATTTTGTGTAATACACAAGTCAATTTTATTTATTTTTATCTATAGATGTTTATTCTTTGCTATTGGTCTTCATTTCGTGTACTTTATAATTTACTCTATATAACTCTTTTACTAGTCAAATTCAAGGTTTGGTGCACAACATTTATTTCATATATTCACCTTTCAATTTCTCTTAATTTAATAATTCTAATAATTTGATCTGTTACATTAAGGAAAAAATAGGAAAACAGATGGAATAAAAATGTAAAAATAATTCTTCTAAAACTCTTGCAATTACTTGAATCTTGTTTTATATAGAGAGAAAGAGATAGACAAATAACAAATCAAAAGTCTTTAATTAATAGCTGAATTTAAAAAAAAGAAGCTTTTGCACAAGTCAAAACATTGCTTTGAAACGCTGTGTAATAAAATATTTTATTAGAAGTTACCCATGCACGTACATTAGATAGGTAACACAGCAACGCTGGTTTACGTATGAATACTAGATTATGCAAAATGAGGTTGGACCACTAAATAGTAGGCTTGTTTTATGGTCAATTCTATTGTCTTTGACACATGTTTTGAAAGATGAAAGTAGCTACCAAATCATAAAGCCAAGCCTTTTATATTTCCTTATGGGATACGTAACGTATTATTCTCTTCATTTTGTCTCTTTCACTGCATATAGACTTGGCCAAAGTGAGGAAAAAACCAAAACCAAAAAATAAAAACTTACACAAGAAAAATTAGAAACAGTTAGTAAATGGAATAAAATAGTCTTTCATAGTTGATGATGCTGCACTCCATGTGCCAAGTGCGAGTATCGTGGTTGATTGGGTAAAAGATGTTTTATTCTAACCAAATCACATCAAAGAATAAAAACAAAATTAGATTAAATAATTTATGCTATTTCAATTTTATTCTTTAACATTTAATAAATATATATTAATTATAATATTATGTTATTCTTTCTAAATTAGTTATACTATACGATTTTGACTCCACTACATGCTAATACAACTAGAAATATTTAATTAAACTAGTTACTGTGAATATTGTTCAGTTAAAAAGTTTTTATCACAATTAAATTGATATATTTATTAAATATCCAAGAAAAAAAATTGAAATTTTTTAGAAATTTTCATGAGGTACTAGATTGTCATGGCAAAATGAAAAGTGAAGGAAAAAGGAAAAAAAAAAGACAAAGCAGAAAACTTGCATCATTGAAAAGAATTAAAAGAGTATATGTGCATGTAGAGTCTGATACTATGTGAATTTATATAGAATGGAAAGAAAAAATCAAACAACATAAATGGAAAAGTGAGGATAACAACTATAAAAGCTCTGAACAATATGTTGTCGAATTGTGTTGTCAAGTTGTGATGAAATGTGTTGTCGAACTTTGCTGCTGAGTTGTGTTAAGTTGTGTGGTCGAGTATATAAGCCCCTAAGGTTGGACATATATATTACACATGTCCAACTTGGAACAAAGACCATGAAAATTTGTATGGTGTAGAGATTTTGTAAAGATGCCAACAATTTGAAGGGTGGTTGATATGGAAGGTAATTTGAGGAAGCCATTGATGACTTTATCACGTACAATGTGGCAATCTATCTCAATGTGCTTAGTGCATTCGTGAAAAATCGGGTTTGAGGCTATTTGAACTGCTAATTGATTGTCACAATAAAGAAAATAAGGAGTTTGAAGAGACACTTGAAATTCTTGAAGAAAGGTCAACTATTAAAGCTCGTAAGTGGTGATTTCAAGGGCTCGATATTTAGCCTCAGATGAACTTTAAGAAACGATTTGTTGTTTCTTTGATCTCCAAGAGATAAGAGAGTCACCCAAAAAATGGAAAAACATGTGATAGATTTGCAAATGTCGGGGCACGTTGCCCAATCAAAGATAAAGAATTGACTTACTGTGAAAGAAAATTCTAAAGCCAGGACAACCTTTTACATAACGCAAAATTTAGTGTGTTGCATGTTAACTAGAGGTGGTTGTTGGGTTATCACGCAACAACCCAAGTATACCAGCAAGTATGTTACATAGTTTATAGCATAACAAGTGTCGTATCCACATAGATTTGGCAGAAAACATTATGTTCTAACTATCTTGATTATTAATGTAAATTAGTAATGATTGTGATGTGTAGAAAACAAATTTGTTTTGTGAAAATTGTTTGAAATATCTTGTAAAATAGTTTGGATTACCAAGCCAGTGACTTTTATGTGATGTTGTAGAAAACAAAAATTGTGGTCTTTCCACCATAATTTGATTAGACAAATCAAATAACAAATCAATATCAACCAAGACACCTTCAAAGAAACCTCAAGACTTATTCTTATCATAATAATCTAAAGATAAGGGTGTGCCAATGCCACATACAATTGATAAAATTGTCTTTGACTACCAATATTCCAAAGGAAGGCTATGTATACGCACCCAACAATGGGTTTTTGTGAGCTTCATAGAAGCTCGAAAAAAATCTTTAGTCCAAGCTACAACACAAAGTATTTTAGAGACAAATTTCAAACTTGAATCGTTAAAACCCTTCTCATATCTACGGGCAAAGAAAAAGTAAATTCAGCCAAAAGGAATTACTTTCCATTGGCTTAAATATTTCTAGGCTACAACAAGTTTTTACG
The DNA here is from genome assembly GCF_029865625.1 of Vigna umbellata. Classification (NCBI taxonomy): domain Eukaryota; kingdom Viridiplantae; phylum Streptophyta; class Magnoliopsida; order Fabales; family Fabaceae; genus Vigna; species Vigna umbellata. Next base: position 4,414,964 of record NC_142167.1, on the reverse strand, counting down.
AAGATTTAAATGCGTGAGAGGTTTATCCCCTTCGTTAACAAAGTATGTCTATGAAAATAATTTTTCCTCTCCTTCAAATTAGGAAGATAAACTTCTTTAGCAATTTGCTCCAAGACCATATCTCCAAAACCAAGATAAACTAAGTATTCTTTTTACAAGTTACTTCTACCTTATACAAACATAAGGTTTAAATGATAAACAAATCATGATTTTAGTTAACTGGAGAGGGTAGAGTCCTTCAACGTATATAATAGTTAAACTCTCTCAACTAGTTTACCGATGTGACCACACATATTTTTCTTACAAAGCTTTAGGACACAAAAAAAATTTAGCCTAATTTTTGCACTTACAAATAATGGCTCTTTTATTTTTTCTTCTTCTAAAAGAGTCTTTATATATGTTTGAGAAGAGATGATTGTTATAAAGCCCTTTCTATATGTTGAAAACTTTAAACTCACTTAATGTCTTTGTTTTCTTTGTGCTATTCTTTTTTGCCTGTCGAATTTTGATGTAGAGAAACATTTAATGCACTCCATGACTCATTAGTTTCTCTTCTCAACTTTGTGAAACTACTATGATAATGGCAGTACTTATCTCCTTATATTGTATATTTATTTTTTTACTTCTTTGCATGATAAAAGTGCTCACCATACTATGTACATAACTTAGCTAGTGTTGACATGCTTACGTCAAATAAATTTAACTGATATTTCAAGTTTAGCTCGAATTATAAGAGATATTTGATTGATCAGCGTTTATCAGATGCAATTTCTTCATGTTTTCAAACTCTAAGTTTGGTTGTGTTTGACTTTAATAAAAAAATTTAGGGTGTTGATTTTTGTCTTTAACATCTTGTGTAGTTTTGGATAGGTTGGGATGGTTTAGGTGTAGGGGTTTGGACTATGGATGATTGCTCTTACTATTGCGAGCGTGAAGTACATGAATGTATTATAGAAGCCCACTCAAAGCAAACTTCACCTCTTTAACTACATGCATCTTCGCAAAAGTTTTAAAATAGAATTCAACCCTTAGTTTTTGTGTTTGAAGTTTGTAAAGTAGGTTTTGTCATACTACTTGTGAGATTTCTAACACAACCGTCATACTAATAAATGAGAATCTTGATTATGAGATTAAACATTTGTTAATGATTTAATAACAATTCTTAGCAAAAATCTCACCTTGAGTTTTATTGAACTAAATTATGTTTAAAGTTTATTATTTAACAAGCCATATTATTCTATTTCTTTTATGGTACATGAAACATGGTAATCTAATTGCACATCCAAATCATTGAGGAGTTTAAGTAATTTTTATATTAATTCCTGACTCCTATCCTAGCCAAGAAAAAAGCAAATGAATGAACAAAATTGATGATGTGCTAGCTAATAATTGCACCTCATTCATCCACGAGAAACATTTTCATCCACAATGAGATTACTGTCATTCACAGTACTTTAGTACTGCTAGCTTCAAAATAAAATTCAAAACTATGCTTTTATTTTTCAAATCGAAATAAAAAACACTAATTGTAATATATATGTACATATAAAAGGAAATTATCAATTGTAATATATATATGTACATAAGAAGTTTGATTCCGTGAGACAAAAGTCATCATGGGATAAAGGGCTAATGTAAAACCATTGTATAACGTTGGGTTAATTTTTTTTTCAAATTCACATCAATTATACATAATTTATAATATATAAATGAATCAAAATTTTATTTTATAAATTTATTTTATAAAATAAAATAAAACTTAAAATCTATTTTTTAATATTGTATTAAAATTATGAGTTAAAATTAATTTAATAATGAATTACTCCAATAATTATTAATATATTGTCTTTTATTTTATAAATAGATAACAAAAATTAATTACAAGTTAGATTTGTTGGAATAAAATAAGTTTAAAATCATATTTTAACATATAAATAATTGATTTGTAATTGGATCTCTAATATTATACTTTTATTTGCCTCCAAAAGTCACTTCATATCAATTATCTAACCTGGCATAGAAATCTTTGTTGTCGTGGAACTTTTCCCTCTAATCAGTGATGTCTCCTATGTTATTTCTTCTTACTTGGAAGTTACAATATGAAATCTGGTTTCTTTATTAGGTTGTAACATTCAGATATCCTTGTCTCTGCGTATAAAGTTCGTATAAAGATCTCATGAGTCAACAGAAAAATCTGGAGTTGATAAATAAAAGGCATATAGGTGGATATTAGGCCCAACAGTGTCGCTTAAGGATCAAGTTAAGCTGCACAAAGAAGAAAATAACATAAAAAGTTAAAAATCTGTTGTATATACATCTTAATCCCTTGTTAGAATAGGTAAAAAGAAACAGCATGCAATATGTTAGAGATTTTAATGATGTCATGTGCACGTGATCAACCATAATTATGTATACTTATGTGGTTAAGACCATTAGACAGTCATCAAAGTTTGGTTTTTTCTAATTAAACTTGATTAACTTAACTATCACTCTTTGTCATGGGTAAGTACATAGCACCGGTACACTACTTGTCAACAACTTATATACAAAGAAAAATGTCCTTTAGTTTATGTACTTTTCCGTTTGTTAAGTACGGTGTATTTTCTTTTTAATTTTCATTGAAAAAATAATCTTTAAATTTTCCTGAACGTAAAAAATTAGTTCTTCATATTTAAATTTAATATGATTTTTTTTACTAAAGTTGAAAGAGATATAATAATTATTTGAAAAGCTGCCAAATCATTATGTTTTTCAAGATTCATTTTTATTGACGATTAACCGTTTTGAAGAAAGGCCTACATAAAATTTTGTAAATAAATACAACTTTTTAATGACAACTGTTGTGTAACAACCATTTTAAAAAGTAAAAATTTAAAAAATGATGACAATCTAATGCAGTTACACTAGGTAGACACTATGTGTAAGTGCATAGGGTAGACTTTGTGTAACTACATAACAGAGGCTAGGTGAGGGTAAGCGTTGTAGATGCTTTAGCAGATGCTGTGAGAGGAATAAACAATATATATGTAGATGATGTAGTAAAAACAATGAATGTTTGCGTGCATGAATAAGATAGAATGTGTTGGAGTAGATGAATAGTGTGTATAAGGGAAAATAGATATTTATAATGTGAAACTTGATTATCTTAATATTATCTTACTATTTTAAAATGGTATGATCAATAAAAGAATAGCTTTGTGATCAAGTTTATTTTATAAACCCTAATATTTCTTTAAAATACACTTTTTTATCTTTGTCTTGCTTTTATCTAAAAATCTAGGTGTATTTGCTTTGTTGGTTTAAAATCCTAAGACACCATAGGAGTTTTGGTGTTAGAACTTATCTTTTAAATCAATTAGAAGTTTAAATTGAGTAAGTTCATCTTTAACCTTTCTTTTCGAGTCCATTTCTCGACGTGTTTATATATGGGTGAACCATGCTTGCATGTGACTCCATCAAGTTTAATATGAGTCTCTGTATAAAAAATATCTTTAAGTCATGTTCAGATAGTTGATTTAAAGTTTTCTTTGTGTGTAGTTAAGTATAGTTACAAGAGTGCTTGCAGTATAAATCAAAAGGAATGAATCCTTAAGAACATGTAAGGGAATTGAACTAGTTACTTTTAATTATGAGTAGTTGATGTCATGGTATGAGCTACATGTTGATGTTGGACTATAAGTTATTATGCATTTGTCATTTTCGCCCAATTTATGTAATTTGTTTATGTTGTCTATTGATTATATGACTAATTCATTAAAATATTATGTTTTGTTATTGATGAAAAGTTATCTAGTTCGAGCATTTTGGTGTATGATTCATTCATTGAAATACTATATTATATGGTTATTGATAGGTGATGAATTGGATGTTGAGTGATTCCTGTCAAAATATGGTGTTGTATGAGGTTTTGAGTGGAATGGAAGAAGTTGGATTCTGAAGTATGACAACTGAGTCAAATGGTTATATTATAAGTAAGCTTTTAAAATTGTAAGTGACCTTTAAGAACTTAAGAATACAAATAAAAATATTAAAATAGACATGGGGAGTCAAGTGAGTTTGAAATTATTTGGCTAAAAGGTAATTCTTTTAAGATGAGATCAATTTAAATTACAAATTTAAGATAGGTAGAAGTCAATAATATCAAACTAATACACTCACAAGTGTTAAGATTTAAGTAGTCGAATACTCTTTAGATGAGTACTTGTTTGATGAAGTGCTTGCTTCAGGAAGCACTCATAAGATGGTGTACCCAATAGACAATGTATTTGTTTGACAATTGCACTCGCTATACAAGCCATCCTTTTGTTGAGTAAAAAGTAGTGTTTTGAAGTAATTTCAAGAACTATCAAATGATACCTTTAATGAATGTATCATTAACAAGAGAAAAACTAACCAAAACATATAACCAAAATAGTGGTGGTCATTTATAAAATATTTCGTTCACCGTTTTACAATTATTTTAATTTCAAATACAATTTCTTTTATGAAATCCTTTAATTCAAATTTTATTATAAAGAGATAATTTTAAACGTTGTCACTACTTCAATAATTTTAATTCCAAATAATGAGATGAAAATATTAATTCAAATATTCAATCCATAATTAAAGGAAATAAATGACTTAGCCAAAATGGTGAAGCTCTTTTAGACTTGTCTAATGCATGTAATGGTCTGGTGTTTCTTTCTATTTCATTTTCATGTATACTCGTTTAAAGTAAGACGTATGGCCAACATTTTTGACTGAACTCGTCTACTCTTCACTTTTAGACTTGTTTAATTTAATCTTTATATTTCGTCTATTATGCATTATTATGGTTTTGGTAAGGCTTACTAACTAATGAACACACGTTCAATAATCAAATGTATAGTGACAACTTATACAACATCTAATTAGTGTGTCATCAAATTAGTATAAAGTCTAATGGTTACTTAATCTAGTTTTACTTCATCTAGTCATTGCTTTAATAGAGTCTACTGTTTAACAACTAAGGAGCTAATATATGCAAGACTAAACATATTATATGAATAACCACATATATCTTCATTTTCACATGGTGTTTGTTATCATCAAAATTAATAACATACTTTTTCATATTATATAATGTTTTGTTATCATACAAAATACTTGGACATTTTATCTATACAGTTATCATGTATCGTCTGGTTTCAACAATCGCCCTTTTTTTATGGTGATAAAACTATAGGTATGAAACATAAATGTAATAAACATATTCAAGATATCGTTTTTAGAGTATAGTTCAATATTTTTATTCTATTTGTTAAATTTTCACAAGTGCACTAGTTCAATTGTAGTAAAAAACAAGGTCATATCCACAGGAATTTGCTCAGATTTCTTAGTAATCTTAAATATATTTAGATTTGTGATGAAACAATGTTTTGGTTGCATAAGATGAATAAAATATAAAAGATAAATAAAGTTAACTAATTTGATGAAAATGAGCGTGTTGAGATTGAATTTCACTACCCATTTACTACTACACTATTACTAATTTACTATACATCAAATCATTACTCAATATTCATTTTTGTACTTTAATAGTATATTTTAATTAGAAATTGTTATAATTAGGTTTATTGAGCATGAGATACAAAAACATGATAAAAATAGTTTTTTAGTTGCATAAATGCTCTTTGGATATTTTGAGGTGTGCTACTAGTGTAACTACAACTAAGTTGAGCTCATAGAGGTGTGAAAAATAAATTGGTTAAAGTTTCATGGCACCTTAAAGATAAATCCAAAAATAACAAATAATCAAGACCACAAGAAGTCAATTCAAGCATAGCATGAAAAAGTGAAGAAATTTGGAGCAAACCAGTATAAAATCTCTTGTGTTATTCTCTCTTCTTTTTACTAAACAATTAGAAAACCTGCAGTTGAGTATTATATTTGAAAATATAAGAACTTCTAGACTAAACGATCCTTTACTTTTAAAGGACGTTCTTACAAACATTGTAGTAAAAATATTCTGAATAGCACAACGATCTTATTAACGCATATATTTCAAGTCGAGCGTCTAAGCTTTTTAAAGAATATTTTACACACTCGACAAAGTGCTACATTAGAAGGGTTGCAAAAAACGTTTTTCAAAAACACTATTCAACCCCTTTTCTAGTGTTTTCAAGTACTTCAAAGGCTATTCTCAACTCCAAGTGGTGTTCTCCTCCTCGAAGTTGACACTAGCATGACCTACAAAACAAAAGCCCAAGGTCAAACGTCAAAAATTTAACTCAAGCCAAGTCAATAAGGTAAACTCAACTTAAGTCAACAAAATAAAAGTCAACATAAAACTAACCCTAAAAAGAGAAGGAAGATGAAAAACCTTTCCTACTAAACATGTTTTTTCTCCTTAATCTTGTGCTTCTATCCTTTGTAGGCGTTCGAGGCTAATCAAGCAAATAGGCCTTATATTACACTTTGAAGTTGGTTGAGATATGACATTTTGAAAATTTGCGAGTTATAGAAGTTATAGATGAAAGGTTGCGAGTTGATCAACGATGAAAAAATATTGTGTATGAGTGGTATGAAAATGAAAAAATGGTATGCAACATGATGGAGGACGCAAGTAACAACAATTTTTGAGAATTACTTCTAAGTGTTAATTCCACCATCCACTCTTATCCGAGATTTCCTGATACTATAGAGTTTAGAGCACTTCATTACGACATAAAAGATGTACTTCTAAACTTGACTATTAGAGCAATATAAATGTCTGATGATTTAAGTCAACTAATGAATGACAAAGCTAGGGAGGTCGAGTTAGATTTCTTTTAGAAGATAATGGTTGAGCAATATATTAAATGTAAGAAAATGAGAGAGGACATTGATCAGAGGTTGCAAAATCGGATAGCTGATGTGAACAACATCAAGATTCAAAGATCAAATCAACAACCAACTATAGAATCACATCACATTAATATGTCTACTATGCACATACAAATTTTACTAAAGATGTTGTTGAACTTGTTAATGATGAAGCAACAAAGTCAACTACTTTAGGTGTTGACTTCTTCTCACAAGATGAGATTATGATGATTATTGATGATCCTCTTTACTATCCTAATGCACCTGATGATGCTAAAATTGAGTTGATGTCACATGCTCCACACATCAGGTTTCTTGATGTGAATAATGAAAATAAATTTTTAGTGGTGATGAAACATTCAAATTAAAACATTCATCATACTCCTAAAGAAAATCAAGAATATATCCACATTCATCAAAACAATAAAACAAAGGTAAGTTTCCCCATACGTTGACCAATCCTAAGGCTTTATCTACAACTCCAAAATACCGCCAATCTTCTTTTGCACTAAGGGTTTTATGTTGCTCTTTCTCTTTGATTTTGAGTTTCTATGGTTTCTAAACACACTTCTCCCCTTTCTCTATATCTTAATATTTATAAATCAACTCAACTTTATCTTTAATATTTTATCTCTTATTATAATATATTTTTAAAAACAAATCTATCTAAATCTTTAATTCTATCTCATGTTTTCTAGTCTTTTATTTATATTTTATTTAATTCAAACTTTTTTACTTCCTACACCTACTTATTTAATTTCTACACCAATTAAATAAAAGTAAAAGACCATTTTACCCCTAGGCAAAATATAAATAAAACAAAAGTTTTTCCTTAACTCTCTTTCTCCTTAGAATTGAACCCACACTCATTCAATCCTAAACCACCCTTCCATTAACAAGCCAACACATGACATTAATAGTATCACGCACACACACATAAATCACCCAATTACCAACATACCAATAATATGTTGCATTTTAATAATAATATCATGAAAAAATTAACATAGTAATTATAATTCTAAAAAATACCTAAACTTCACACCAATTGCCAACAATAACATTCAAAACTCAAATCATTTAATTTCCTATTTATTACATTTATTCTCGGGTCTGATAGTTTGGTCGTAATATTATTTTTTTTCGTTGAGATATGATGCTATGATTTGTTATAATTTGCATTTAATGTGGTTATACTCCATTACATGATATGATATTTTTTGGTTGCTCACTCTTGCATGTTTGTGGTTGTGGTTTCCACTTGTGATAATCGTACTTGTACGAGTATAGATGATTTTGCAAATAATGCTGGATTGGAGTAGCTGACGAGAGAAGGAAAATTTTAATTCCGGGAATTGTTATATTTATATTTCATTATAATTTTCAGACTTGGTGCGTTCTTTAAAAGTTACATTTTGAGTTCTCACTTTTTGTATGGACGTTGTTATAGTTGTGGTATGCTTCCGCGATATACTTAAATAAAGATTTTGAATATATAAAGAGAATGTTTTATAAACTTGGTGTTGAAAAAAAAATTATACATGTGACATTCCATCAGGGGTATTACACATGCTAATCAAGAAATTTGATTTGTGAATTTCTTAAGCAAATGACTTAAAAGACTGGATGTAGCCTTTAGGGAGGTTAACTAGTATAAATCCTTGGATGGATTCTTCTTTGTCTTACTCTATATTATTTTATTTACAATATAGTATGTTTGTGCAAAACAATTATAAAATGTCTATAGGTTTTATTTATCCTCCCTTCTAAAGCAACGTGAACCAACATTTCATATATAGTAAATTTTCTTCTACCAGGTGCAATAGTAGGTGTAACAATTTGTTGTTGCTTTAAACCATATTATTGTTGTAGCAAATTATAATCATAATTCATTTGAAGATTACATTTTTACATGTGTTGTATAATTTGATGTTATTAATTTGCACTAGTGTAGAAAAACCTTTTCATACTGGTTAAAAAAAAGCTTTTTTATATTGGTTCTAGAACTGGTATAGATACAAAAAGTTTATACTTTTATACCTGTTTCAAAATGTTTATAGTTGTTAAGCCAATAATCGATATAGAAAGTAGCCTCCCTCATCTTCTTTAACGCCTCCATCATGTGGTTGTCTTTTGAAGCCTTTTGCTTTCCCTTTATCTTCGTTCTTAAATCAGGTAAACCCATGCCCAATCCCTGAACCACCATTTCCAACACCCAATTCAATTAACACAAACACACAAAGATTCAGTACTACAAAATTATATTAAAATATTACATAGTTAGAGAGATAATTGAATGAAATAGCCTTAAAGAGAAAAAAATATAAATAATGTAATATTAGAGAACAACAACACGAACTAACCAAGGCGTATCTATAACGCGAAACTACGAGCATGAATCACCATTGTGAACTACTACTACAAACCACCATCGCGAACCAGCCACTTCGAACCATCACCACGAACTAACCACCGCGAATCTCCACCAAGAACTACCACCGTGAACCAACCACCATGAACCACTACTACGAACCACCACCGTGAACCAGCCAAGGAGAACCACCACTATGAAACAAAAATGTTAAATGTGGATGCAGGGAGGTCAAGAGGTAAATGCAAATGCAAATGAAGGAAGTGAAAATGGAGGCTAAGGCAAATGGTATTTCAAGAGTGCAAACAAGATAAACACAAACAAAGAAGACTAAAAAAGCATTTATAAATAATTACAAATTTGTCATCGTGCCTTATTCTATACTAATTCTATCCATAACTGATATAGAAAGACATTTAAATTATTACAATTTTGAACACACCACTCTCTATACCAATTTTACCACCAACCAATATAGAAAAAGTTCTCAGATTTAGAAATTTGCATCACTTGTTATATTTCATGTATATAATGAACTAGTATAATAATTCTCTATAAAAACAATTTTTTATACTAATGTTGTTAGGATTTGTTGAATATAGTGAAAATTATGTATGAGATTAATTTCTCTTGTGTTGAATATACACATGGGGTCCTCTATTTATAATAGAAGAAATATGGGCTAAGCCCGAAATACAAATAAGAAATAATAACAAACTAACTAAAGATAAAAGATAAATATAAAATAAAGATAATATATCTAACACTCTCCTCAAGCTAGTGCATACAAATCATATGTATCAAGTTTGTTATTAATATAATCCATAAAAACTTAGTGAAAATATCTGCTTCTACACTCGAGTGACACCAAATTGCTAATGATTTGCAAGACAACATAGAGGACAAAATACCACCCAAAAGACTCTCCCTGAGCAACAAATCTGGGAGGTTAATCCATGTAAATATCTTCTTGCAAATCGTCGTTGAAGAATGCATTGTTGATATCTAGTAGATAAAGAGGTCATTGTTGAAGAGTCACCACGACTATTAAGCTAACAAAAACCATCTTTTCCATGGGAGAAAAAACATATATGGATGGGTCAAATACAATGGTGTCAAAAAAATGAGGTTAGAAGAAACAGCAATGGAAGAAGCCATGGATGAATAAGAGAGAGAAACCATACAAAATCAAGATTCTCCTATCAAGGCATCGAAAAAAGGAAAAAGAGCAACCTCGATGCTCTAAATAACTACTTGAGAGGAGACACTCTTTCTCCAACGCTCGATGCTCCAAAAAGGAAAACGAGCGACTCGACACTCTGAATTGCTACTAAACATGCCACCATGCACGATAGAAAAGGGAGCAAATCCACAACTTCAAAAGGAGTTGAGAACGCGTAGGAGCTTCGATGAAGGCGTTGTGATGACATGGTGGTCGCTTGGCTGAGACGATCAAAACCACGTGATCGTCGGTCAAAACTAGAACTTCGGTAGTGGCTGCAGTAGACAATGATGGTAGATGATGGTGCTGCCAGCAGTGGTGGGCGTAGTGGCTGAGGTAATAGAATTTTTTTTCCTCAAAAGAACCTTAGGCTCTGATACCATGTTAATAAGTGGACTTTAAACTTAATTCAATCTTACAAAACCATCTTGTGAGGTGATGTTTGCACCCACTTATATACTCTAAATTAAGTGGGGTTATCTCTAGTCGATGTGGAACTTCCAACACACCTCCCTCACGCCGAGGTATATACATTTCGAGCGTGAGACTAGACATTAATGGATGATCCGATAGCGGGTGGAACAATATGCACAACAAACAACAAATATTGCTAAGAAAGACTTTAACCATTACTCTGATACCATGTTGAATATAGTGAAAATTATATGTGAAATTAATCTCCCTTGTATTGAATATACATATGAAATTTTTTATTCATAATAAAAAAATATAAATTAAACCCAAAATACAAATAAAATATAATAATAAATTAACTAAAGATAAGAAAGAAATATAAAATAAAAATAATATATTTAATTTTTAATTATTATATTCCGCTTTTAGTATTTTAGTAGATAGCTATTGGGTTATAGAGTGGACAAAACTCAAAGTAATTAATTTGTTTTCTTTCACCTCGGGTGCTTACACTGTTCCCTTTAATTTCTTTCCTCTGAATCCCTTTAGTACCCTAAGTACTATACAAACTGATCTAATATCATCTGTCACCTTGTAAAGCTCAAAGAGAAACAAATTGAAGAAAAGGAAAATTCATGTGTCACTTTTGGATCAAAAAGAAAAAGTGCAGCATAAGAACACTTACCAATGTACTTGACTATGAAATGAACAACACCAACAACCCAAAATGCCAAAAATTTTATTGACAGCAAACACAATGAATAGAATGACTTGTTCTGAACCAAGCTCTCTCAAATAAACCAAGAACATTCAAATGGTGAAGGCAACAAAGCTTCCGATAGCGTGCCACAAAAATAATAAAATAAAACAGTGAGACAAAATATATTTTTCATGGTGGGGTCAAAATCTTATCAAGACAGATGATTTTGTCCGCACAATCTATTTCCTCTTCTTTTGTGGGACCCTTAAAGATTTGCTGTCACATAGTTTCTCTATATAACAACATCACCTCTAATCCCCTCTTAAGTCTACCTTCTCCTCTCTCTACCTCTCTTTTCTCTCCTTTTCCTATCTTCATTTTCACCCTCATTATTCCATCTTCATTAATTTGCTTCTAGCTAGGTTTCTGAAACAACCTTAATACCTCAGAGGGCTAGCACATTGTCTTGTTTTCCCATAAGAACATGAAAGAGAATGGTAGAAAACAAGGTACCATGTCGCCATGTGCGGCATGCAAGCTTCTTCGAAGGAGGTGCACGAGGGATTGTGTGTTTGCTCCTTATTTTCCTGCTGATGAACCCCAGAAGTTTGGTAGTGTGCACAAGGTTTTCGGGGCTAGCAATGTGAACAAAATGCTACAGGTACAAATTCTTATGCACCTCCCCTTTCTCTATCATCGTATCCACGCATAATATTTCTGTCGTTTTCATCAAAATACGCTAGTAGAATACTGTTTTAGGTCCAATTCAACTTTTTCTATACATTGAATCAAATGCACAGTTGTAGAAAAATATTTCTAGGTTAAATTACGGTTTGGAATCATACTGGTGCCTGCATTAGGTCACTTTTATAGATAATTTCCTCTCTTACTGCCGTGCCAATTAAAAAACGTGAATATATTTTATGAAATTCTTGAATAGGTAAAAACAAACAAGGATTTTAATAATTATATTTTTCTACTTTTAAGAATTATTTTTCTGATAAATGAATTAATTAGTGAAATAGTATACACTCATACGACAACTTAATGACATATCTTGTGCCTAGTTGCTTTTTTAATTAAATTATTTTTCCCATCTTAACATAATTGGTTAAATAGAGCACCAAAGGTGTACCACTGTGTGCAAAACCACCTATAATGGAAAAAGTTATGTTAACACCACTATTCACAATAACTCCCATTTGACACTTATTTTTCTTGATAAAATATTATATTATAATAAAATATTAATGTATTTGATCGTCAAATGGAAGTATTGGTGTCAAATTGCAAGCTCTCATATCTAATATACTAAGTAAAGGTTACTCCACATATGAGAAGAACCATATTAGAGTAGCATCGGAGATCAAGAGACATGGCATTTATCTGTGTGTGGTGAATCTATATATACTCAAATTATAGCATATATACGACTTCCTATCAAAAATTTTTGTAAGTAACTATAATTAACCTTAAATTATGGAGAATATATATATATATATATATATATATATATATATATATATATATATATATATATATATATTGATTCTTTACGGAAGGTAGTTTTAGATTTTATATAACGAGTGTTTTTGGTAACTAATTTACCTAATCTTTTTACAGAAATTATCTAAATATCTTTTACGTATTTTCATGGGGAAAAAAATGTAATTTGAAATAAAACTAATTCTTAGAAAGAATTATATGTTAGTCTTTATATGTTTTTTTTCTTGCCCTGGTCCTTTTTCATTTTCCCAGTCCTTATCCAAGTAGATTAGAAGTGATTTAATAGATATGTAGATAATTTACCTATCAAAAAACAGTTATAGGGATCATTCATTCACTCTATTGATAACAATTTATGTTTTTTTTTCTTTCGTATTATTTGAAACAACCTTAAAAATAGATTAGTTTAAAATGATCAGTTTAAAATTAACATTCATTACAAAATAACTTTAACATACAGGTCTAGTTTATCTTTAAAAAGTTTATATTAGTTTTAGAAGTGATGCAAGCGCCTCATAGAAGAGTGAGAGAACACAAACAGCATGCTTTAAACTCAACATGAACAAATTATTTGCAAACTTTTTAGTTATTAGGTGAACGAAAGTGATTGATTTTACATCTAACAACTTGGCCTATAATTTCACTTTGGGAATGAAACTAACCCTAGTTCCTGAGTAACCAATCCTATTTTAACTGCCATCCTTTGAAACCGTACATTAAATTACTAAAGCAACGTACATCAGTGACCTCTCCATATGTTTCTAATAATTGCAGAGGTTGCCACAAACAACTCCAAAAGTTTTGATTTCTTAAATTGAAAGTAGTTGTCCAAGAACAGTGAAAAATTGTTTTTGTTTCTCCCATATTTACTACCGTTATAGTGGTTATAATTACAGTTGAGGAAGGTCCTTTTAAATAAACTGTTTCCAATTCTCATTCTTTGTTAAAGTAAAGTATTACTATAGCAGTAACACCCACCAAAGGATGAGAGATATATAAATTAGGTTTACCAGTTGAAGGAGTGTGAAGAGGATAAAGTGAAAAAGATGTTGCTAATTGCATCATTACTGGTGGTTATATGTAACCCAATTTGTTCAGCATCTATCTTTATGACCACCGCTAGGGTTTGGCTTTTTGTCTTGGACTCCTTGGGCAATGATAATTCCGTAAAAAAGAAAGTTTTAGTATGCTCATCTTTTCCTTTTGTCTCTAAAATCAGGGTTACATCGAAAGAGACATTAGAAATATGTCCAAAAGTGATGTTGATTCCCAGATAAAGATGTTTCAACCTGTCAATAAATTATTATTTCAAGTGAATTATTTTGTAAGCATGATACCTTCATGACATATTGACATATATATATGTCTAAATAAAAGAATGGTAAGAGAGTTGAATCCATTGAGCATGATCACAAGAATGTATGATTAATCAACCTTGAATATTCATCTGTTTACCTATAAACTTGCACGATTTGAAAGTCAAAATTTTACAGGATTACCTTTTACTTTCCCTAATTCTAGCATACAAACCAATCTCAGGGTTGCCTTTTTCGGTGGTTGTTAAGAAGTATATTGTATTTCAAAGTATTATGATTCTGAAATCGTTACACATAATATTATTGTCTCTATAGTCAACTGTTTGATATTTTTCTTTTCCACTCCAAAGGAACGAACTTCAACGTGCACCTTATCATCCCTTTTTTGACAAAGCATTTGATCAGTTTATTCCCAAACAACCCATTTGGTTTACATCATATCCCTCGATCTCTACAAATTCAAAAAGCTAGTTCATGCATCTTTGGTCAAAAATTCACAAGCATATTTATTTTTATTTTTTCCTAGTGATATGTTTAGGTACGTAAAGGCTTTTTCCCTCAAATTTTATAGCATTAACATGCGGACACACTAGTGCAAGCCACATATAAAACCTTTTCTTTTGCTCAACGGTCTAAACTCCCTATGAGCAAACAATCATTACCCTAAAAGTCACATACACGCCACATAATTATGAGATGTCATGTAATATGATAATTCACTTTATATAATTGAGATTCGATCATTTATATATGTTTCTTCCTATTTAATTTCTTACACTATTTTTAATGTATATATGGTTGAATAAATAATATATAGAGACGGAAAAGTAAAGTAAAGTTTGTTATGAAAATTAAATAAAATGTTACATGTGTTGGATGATTACATCGATCTAATGGGTGCTATAGTAGAAAAAAGTGATAAACATATTACATGTGGGGCGCACCTATTATTACACTATAACATATGTTGGTTAAACTAGTATAATATTTTGGTTAGATTAATTGGTATAATTGTTACTTTATTCATATTTAAAACAATATATCAATTATATAACACATCATCACATAAACATGAAAAGACCTTCTGAAACCCTATAATCATCACAAACCTTCTAATGACGTGAAAAATTAATTATCACTTAGCTATGATAGAGACACATGGCATCCTAAATTATTTTTCAAGATAACAAATGTTTGATTAAACCAATGCAATATTTTGGTTAAATTGATACAATGGTAGGTTAAAGTTTAAATAAATATGCAATTGTAGTGATATATATATCTATTAGCACTCTTTTAATATTTAAATTTTGAAAAATTGTAGGAATTACCTGAGCACCAAAGAAGTGATGCAGTAAGTTCAATGGTGTATGAAGCAAATGCAAGAGTGAGGGACCCTGTGTATGGATGTGTGGGAGCCATTTCCTCTCTCCAACAACAAGTTGATGAGCTCCAAACCCAATTGGCACTGGCACAAGCAGAGGTTGTTCACATGAGAATGAGCCAATTCTCACCACCATCATCGGATCAACACCACCACCATCAAGCCTCCCTAATGCCTCATGAACCCTCCAATTCATCATCAGAAAACATGTTCCAATCTAGCAGGGTCTTGTCTTCACAAAGCAAGTCTTTTTTTGGCATGGACATGGTCGTTGACCAGACCATCATGGGGCAATCTTTGTGGTCATACTAGCTTCTCTCATGGCATGCATGCCTTCACTTTCTTCATTTTCCTGTTGTCATTATTACATTATCACGGGCTTGCTTTATTGTCTGCCTCGTTACCACTTTTTCTCTGCTTTGTTTCCCTCACTATCATATATCTTTACCTTAGTCTCTTCTCATGACTCAAAGGACATCCATCTATCTCTCTGCATTACCAAGAGATGATCATGATGATTAGTTAGTCCTAGTGTAAATGTCTAAACTTGTAATTATGAGTAATCATATAATTAGTATTAAGTTGACTATACTTTTTCACTTCCTCTTCTTCACTATCTATGTCACCCTTTTGTTCCAAACATCATCATTTTCGTGTGCTAGAGAGAACGAAAATCAAAGTATAAAAACTATTGATAAAGCTTGACGGGTCTTGCTACGATGAAGTAGCAAAAAAGTGTCTCGTGGGTTAGTCACTCGGGAAAATAATGTTGGATATATTAATATTTTAATTAACTTTGTCAAGATAAATGTAAATGAATTTAATTTTACTTGATGAATGGATGGAAGGAATGGTAGATAACCGTACAAATTTAGATTGATCCTGGTCTAAGAATTTTTTGTTAAAATATACCAGTTGTTGATGTAGTCTACTAGTATATTGGTATTAAATAATTGAAGGACTAATCCGTACGATGATGACTTAAAAGAATCCCATATATTTCCATCTATGAGGTAAAGGTGCATTTTTTTTCTATGTCGTTATTGTTCATTTTCTTTATTGCTCTTGGTTTTCTCGGCACCGCTGTTCCTTTCCTTGCTCTTTGTCATATACCAACACCAACTTTTTGCATTTTAAAATTCAAGTTGGTCTACTGTTTTCTCTAGATATATATATATATATATATATTTTTTAAAATGTGTACGCATTTTATGATTGTTTTTAATTATAGGTTCGATTTTGAATTGTACCTATTGTATTGGGTCTGCTGGTATTAGTAAAATATATTGTTTTATTTTGAGTTAAATATGTTTTGGTCTATGAAGTATTACGAAAATTTGTAAATGATCATATTCAAAACTTTGTTTCTATTTGGTCCATTTGCTTTCAAAAAATTATCTTTATACCATCTATAATCTGATATTGTTGGCAGTAAAGGTTTGCTAATTGATTTGCGAACCTTTCTTTAAAGATACTTGGATCTCCTACAAAGTTTTGAATTATTGAGTAAATTAATGTCGAGACTACATCTTCTTGATTTATTGTAGTTTCTACACTATTGAAAATTGCTAATTTATCTTGTTCTGTACAAAGATTATCCCATCAACCTTTCAATTAGCCAGTGAATCCTTCTACAACAGCAGCAGATTTGACACTACAACCTTTAGTTTTATGGGCAATAGTTGCCATTGTCATTTGAGAAGTCAGATCTAAACTATCTTATTCACTCATTCCATCTTAATTTCATTTAGTTATTTCATTTATAGAGAAAGCAATTTGTATCATTTCTCCTCTCTCGTCAAACTACACATCAGTAGTTGTAGATCGAGGATAATAATTTCTAAGCTTTGGATATGTTTTTAACTTATTGATTTCTAATGTATTTACTGATGTTTTGTTTAGCTAATCCAATTTTTAGTTTAATTATTCTATTTTTAAATCTGTATCGCTTTTTAATATTAATGAATCCAATTTTGTTGTGGTACGTTGAATAACTTAAATATTGATTTTATAGGTTCTTTTGAACTGCTAGAAATTTCTTTTTGTGTCTTATTTTCAATTATGGTTAATTGTTTTGACATAATATCTAATATTGTATTTGAATAATTAAGTTGGAGATGCAATTTTTTAATATCTTTCATTTGTAGAGGCTTGTCTTCGCTTTTAACATTTCTATAAGGGTTAGCTTCTATTTCTATATCTTTTGTGGGATATATTATAATTCCTTGTTGTTGAGGATATTCTGATTCTATTATTTCATTATTTGTTGTTCAATTATTGGATATCTTGTTTAGTGCACATATAGATTTATTGATACTAAAAGGGATATTCTAAGTTATTGTTTTTACTTTAATTTGAATACCAGAAGTATAAATTTATTTCATTTTGTCTTAAGGTAATTATAAAATTCTTCTCTAAAGTTTTGTTTGTTGTTTTGTGAATGTTTTAAAATACCAATCTCTCCTTTCTACCAGTATATTCTTTCATTTATTGATGAAGATCTTATAGCTCTATAATTATAATCTATGTAACTTTATAATAAACTTTATAGTTGTATTGACCTAATAATTCATCTATAATTTCATCTGGAATTTGTACGTATAATTTTATAGCATTACTTGTTTTATCATTTTTATGTTCATAGAAAAATTAGGATAACAGTTAAAGAAAGCATAATCATTATGTAATTTATTTTTTAATATTGCAATTATCGAATTATTAAACTTTTTAAATATTTTATCCCTTAATATTTGGACTATTTATTACTAATTTGTAGTTTGGCTTTACCACTTGAATTAATCATAAGTGAATAAAGTTATATTCATTTTTAATGTGTTGGTCTAAAAGTGATTGTATTAAAATATTAATAATTTTGTTATTCTTAGTTTTCGGATAACTATACTCTATGATATGCATCTTTATGTGTTGACCAGAATTTATATTGTTTGTATACTTCATATTTTTTTACTCTAAGGCTTTACTGTCAAGATCACTAGATCTAAAGACTGACCATTAACAATTCTGAGTGCTACATGGAGACTTTTGAAAGGATTAAAGAAGTCTATAGACCTTAAAACCTCAATGGAGATTAGGTTAAAATTCAAAGTAAACTTAGTAATTAAGTCAAGAAACTTGTTTTCTAATTGTTTTATGTTACTTTTATACTAGACTACAATCCAAGCATATGATGTAGGGTTTTCTAATAATAGTTTATCTTTTTGTGATATTTGTTTTTCCAATTTTCATTTAAGATTTTTAATTTGTTTTGTTATTTCTATTGCTGGGTTTAAACTAGAATTTGGACTTATTTCTTGGAATTGTAGTGGACCAACAACACATCCAAAACCAAAAGGTACTTGTAGACCATTTATTCTTGCCAACTCATCCATCTTTATATATATATATGGTCTAAACATCAATTTTATTCTTCGTTTTAATTTAAATTAGTTTCAATTTTTTTTACAGTGAAACTTGATCAAATTGAATAAATATTGTTGAATTAAATTTAAAAAATTATTTTGATGGTTATAAAGTTATTTAAAATTATGTTTAATTGTCCTTGTCAAATGTGATTTTTGGATAACCTGATAGGCTTTGACTTGGTGAAATAACATGCTTTGGTGTGGGATAAAATTTGTCAGACAAACTTATCCTATTTTGTCTTTATCTCGTTTCTTCCATTTATCTTTTTCATTAATTGAACACAAATAGTAATGCAATTAAGTAATAATGAAAAATCAACCACAGGTTTAAGTCTATCTTTTTTTTTCATTTTAAATTTAAAGACAATTTATAAGAACACTTTTAGAAAAAGTAATTTAAGAAACATTTTCAAAAATTAGTTTTCGGAATTCTCCAAAGATTATTTTTCTGAAATGATGAAAATAACAAAAATATACATCAAGTTTGTTTACACACAAATTAAAAACATGATCAAAATATTTTATAACTAGATTGATGAAAAATTCAATGAGAGGAATTAAGGTAAAATCCTTTAATAAGAAAAACATACAGAAAATTTAAAGAATTGAAAGGAAAGGGTTTGACGGTCATATTTGTTTCTTGATAAAGGGTATACTTGGTCATACCAATAAAAGGAATTGTAAACGTATATTTATGTGACTGTAAATAGCAAAAACGCGATATACAGAAAAGCCCGTGTTCTTCTCGGGTTTTTCTTCCAGCACTTCCACAATGTTATTCTCTCCGGTTTTCCTTCCAGCACTCCCATAATTACTATTTGCACTCTTGTAAGTTTTAAAAGATAAATAATTCATTTATTTTGTTTTTAGTATAACGAAAAAATGATAATTAGTGCAAAAATTTTAATTGTGTTAAATATTTTTTTGTGAATTATGTTAATAATTGAGATAATTGAGCATGAGTTTGGTTGTTAACAATTGTAATGTATGTATTTTAGAGGAAAAACAATATTAATATATAATTAACTTTGATCTTGTACCTTTGGTTTTGCAAATTTTAAATCCTTCCAGGTTCATTTCTTATTGTTAATTTAAACTATTATTCTTTTTATTGTATTAACACTTGTTATACACTATTCATCCTTTTTAAATGATATTTTATTCTTTAATATTTCAATCGTGACTTTCAGATTATTTATTCCAAAAATCTTTTAGAATGTACCTTCCAAAACAAATTTCTAAAATAAGATTTTTAGAATATACTAGATACTTTATAGAACTAACTTTCTAAAACAAGTTGATTAGAACAAGTTTTCCTAAACATATGAAATGTTTTCCGAAATAAAATTTCTGAACAACATTTTTGGAAAAAGTTTTCTAAAACATACCACATGTTTTTAAAAGGGAGTTTTCCAAAACAAGTTTTTAACCGAATTCAGCATTTTATTTTCTTTTTCAATAAATGATACTTTTTTTTCAAAAATAATCCTTTGATATACACAAATCATTTACATTTATTTAATGCTATTATCTTTTATTATTATTTTTTAAAAATTATAAATGTTTATTATTTTATAATTATTTTATCTTTATAACAATTGAATATAAATGTCCTCTTATCATTATTTTTTATTTTTTCTCGTTTTCCTCATAAAAAGAAAATCATAATGTAATAAGAAATGTTATAAAGAAGAAGAGACAGTGGAAACAATAATTACAATATAATAGAGGCAGAAGGTGGTGTAACAAAATAAAGTAATCAATATGGGAGTACAAATAATAATCATGGGGTGCAGTAAGCAAAAGCCTACCCTTACCCAATTATCTGTTTTCACTCACCTCTATTCTTTTTTTAAGACTATAATATTTCTTATCCTTTTTATTTCCCCTACTCTAAAACTTTATTTTTATCTATCATTTTCTCTCTTATGTTTAAAATTCAAGAATTAAATATTTTTTTTCTTTAATTTAAATTAAAATTAAATTTTTTATTTAATTTAGTTTCTTAATTTTAAATTTTATCATAAAATAACTTCAATATTATTATGAAATATTAAATAAATATATCAAAATTTGATTAAAATATCTAAATCTAGGATGACTAAAATTTCAGTTACTAATTCTAATTTTCTATTTAAAGTTAAAATTAAAGAAAACATATTTAACTTTTCAATTCAATACCTTCAATCTTCAGACATTCCAATTATAATCAATATGAATAGTCTCTTAATATTTGACAGCAAAAAAAAATATGACGTGTGGTTGGACTCTGCAAACAAGTTATTATTTTTAGCTTCCATCTAAACTTTAGGTTGAGTTATTTTTGTGTAATAAAAAATAAAAAAGATAACTACGTACTTTAAAATTTAATTTATATTCATAAAATTAATTTTAATCTTTGAACGTATTTACTTTACATATAAATTATAAGAATTTAATTTATATTTATAAGTTTAATTTAATCTCTAAATCTACTTATTATATAAAGTATAGCACATGTACATGTTTTGATAAAATAATATTAGTTTCAAATTATAACAATTTATTTTTAA
Source organism: Vigna umbellata (assembly GCF_029865625.1). Classification (NCBI taxonomy): domain Eukaryota; kingdom Viridiplantae; phylum Streptophyta; class Magnoliopsida; order Fabales; family Fabaceae; genus Vigna; species Vigna umbellata. The sequence goes on along the minus strand of NC_142167.1, from coordinate 4,393,255 downwards.
ATGATGGTGTGTATGGATTATATGTACTATGTATTTGATGATTTCAACAATATACTGATTTGTTCAACAAAATATCAAAACATTGGGAGTATTTAAGTTTGAATGATTCAAGTGTTTAAGATGATGTAAAATCTCCAACAAAAATAAACATAGGTTACGAACAAAATACTTAACAATATAAATTTGAAGAACTAGGATGAAAATTTTGTGATATTTTTCTGGTCAGGGATTGTAAGAATCTTGGTGTGGTAGACGCTTTATCCCATGTTACTTGATGACAAAGTGCTAGACTTTTGGCCCCATATACATAGCTATGATTACAACATTGATATGCTTGCTTGTACTATACAACATTGTTCTTCTTTTTTTCTTTTGAAGTTCAGTGCTCGAGGTGTAAACATATGTGGTCACCCAAACAACATTCTAAATTGATAACAACGTAGTCCTCATATTTTGGGTTTGAGTAACTTTATTAAAAAAATATAAAAAATAATAGTCAACCAATTATAATTATTTTTTCCTTGCCAAATCCAATGGGGCCAGTGGGTATGGCTATCTTCTCTTCTTGAGGTTTTGTTGAGCAAAGTTGGAGGCGTATATATGATACGACATGCACTTGCCACTTACAACAAACTACTCCTTCATTATTGTGATTTCGATAGTGTATGGGTTTAGTCTCAAACACACATAAAGACAACAATTGAAAAATGTTTTCAAATTCATCAACAGTTATGCAATTGTTTCAACTTCACTATGATCTTGCCTTCCCTTGCCGTGAAGAGACAATGAGCTCAATGAATATCTTTCTTACAAAGGACCCCACTTGTATTTTTTCAAAATCTCGTTCGAAGTCTCACATCAACTAAAGATAAGATCAATTTATAATATATAAGTGAGTCCTCATCTTACAAACTGGTTTTGTGAAGGTAAGTTAGGATTAAAGTTCATTTCTTAACACGGTATCAAAGTTCTGGTTAAAGTCTATTCTAGCATATTTGTTGTTTGTTGGGTTTATTGTTCCACCCGTTATCGGGTCACTATATCAAACCATCTTGGAAGTCCCACATCGACTAGAGACAAAATCAATTTATAATATATAAATGAGTGCAAACCTTACCTTATAGGTAAACTTAAAGTTGACTCCTTAACCGATTCATGTTCCAAACTCAAATTCGCTAATGACAACTTAAAAACTTATTATTTGTTTTATAAAAGTTTTCCTGTTACCATTAATTACACTCACATTTGCATTTTTGATTGATGCGTTATGCATTTGTATTTTAATGCGATTGCAATAGCCATGCAACATAGCTAAAAATAATAATAACCATGCAATGTTTTGTGGTTGTCGATTTCTTAGAAAAATAATGTGATTTAATTTCTTATTAATTTATTGGGTTATTCTAAATGATGTTTTTGGGCAAACTCCAATTCCTAGGTATGAATACAAAGCCTAAGGTTTTACACGTGGCACTGAGATGGAAAACCATTATAAATGATAATGCCAACAGGTCAACTTAGAGAGAAAAGAGAATGTTTGAGTCACTATGGTGTATTAGTGCTTTCTTACGATTGTAAGAATGCTTGCTTGTGATCCCCATTTGCTTTAATCTTTCTTTTCAATAATTTTTTTTTATTTGTTTTCTCTCTGCTCAGACTCTATACTTAGAGAAAAGTTGATAAAAACAAGCTAGCTAGTTTGCGTTAATTTCCTTCAGTGATGTTCTAGTTGGACTTGTATGTGAACTCTCATCTGACTTTATAGCACCGAATATTGACCATTTTTGTATATCCTTTTCTTTCCTAGTTTGACTTTCCTATGGATACTTTAATATATTTTTCTTCGAAAATTACTTTAAAAATTGAAGTTCTATTTTTAATTTGTCTTCGTATTTTATATAAGTCATGTAAAATATTCTTTCCGGTAAATGGATATTTTCTACGACAAACAAAGTTTTATTAAGGAGTATAATATAACTTCCATGTGTAGTTTGCTGGAAAAATATTTGGAATAAATATGTTTATATCTGAAGTTTTAGGTTTTTAATTTTCAACTGCGTTAAAATTTATCTAATGTGACAAATAACATTTCAGTCCAACATCAAGGTTGTTGATGCATGTAGTAACATGATTTTTTTTAACCTAGAATTTGATCTTTCGGGAAGAAAATTCTAACTTTTTATTACTTGCAATCTTGTCAAAATGTTAGTTGGATTTTGGTTTTCAGAAATCGAATTTTAATCTACGTTTCCTATTTCCTTTTTGACTTTAAAAATTTTGGGAATAAACATTTAAGGAAAAACAAATAAAAAATAAATAAGTTGAGGAAAATATTTGAATAAGTTGTATTTAAGTTAGTTAATTTTAAAGTTAATTTTAAAATTAAAATTGAGAAATGTAGTTTTATTTAGGTATAATAATATAGGATAAAAAAAGGGATTTTAGGCTTTTTGATTTTTGAAATATAAGGGAGGAGATACTTAGCCAAAAGATAAAGAAAGTAAGGATAAAATATTGAATTAAAGCATATAAATATGGTGGTTAGTTTTAAAATTAAAATCAAGAAATGTACTTTTTGTAAGAACCGAGAGGTTTAGAAGAGTTTGAAGTAGACAGGTGTAAGCAAAGGATGAGATCGAGCAGTTTAGATTGAAATAGGATTGATATATAAATGAAAAGTTTCAAAAGTCTCGTCTCATTATCTGAATACAACTTTATTTCTCCAATTTCTTCTACTCTCTTCTTTTCTCCTCCTTCTCTCTAAAGTTCTTCAATCTCACTTCATCTGTTTAACGATCAGACCGTGCCTAAGCAATCTGGGAGGCAAGAGCTCTCTGTTTCGCCGATCGATGTAGTGGTTAGAGCTGGTAAGTTTCGTTCCTTTAATTCTGGTAAATTTCTAGAATTTCTGACACATGCAAGTAAGCTTTGCTGTCTGCATGTGTTCATCAGCCTTCTCTTCTACTTTCTAACTTCACTTTTGGTACTTTGGTTGGTCTCTTCTCACCAATCAGTGAGCTATAGGAGTTCTTAGGATTTTCTGGAAGTGTGAGCAAATTCTGGAAGGGTAGAAGATTTTCCCGTTTGGTTAAGAGGTAAGGGAAGCTAGTTAATTTAATTGTTTGGTTGATGATGTATGAAAACTTTGTTTGATGGTTATGCATGTGGGTGAAATTTAATGTTTGGGTGTTCGACATTGTTTGTGTGACATGTTAAATGCTGTGATTATTGATTTGTAGATTATGCAGACTTTGGAGTGAATTCTGGGTTGAGCAAAATATTCAGTTTTGTTAAATTCTAGTGTGTATTTCGCTCTGCATAAGTTCTGCAGAATTATGCAGAAAATCGAGCGTTTGTTGTTGACCGCTCGGCCATGTCTAGTAGTACTTAGTCTCGCAATAGTGTTCAGTCTTAGCGGTATTTGGTTTCGTAGTAGTAGACTTAGTGTGGCTCGGTTTAGTACTGACGTTCGGTCTTAACAGTTCGTTTTCAGCCTTAGTATTATTCGATTTGATATTAGCGTTCGTTATTAGTAGTACTCGATTCTGTATTAGCGTTTGATTTAGTAGTGCTAGGTTTCATATAAGTGTTAGCTTTTGTATTCCCGTTCGGTCTTAGCAGTGTTCGATTTTGTATTCGCGTTTGGTCTTAGAAGTGTTTGGTGTTGTATTAGTATTCGGTTTGAGTAGGGTTCGATGTTGTATTAACGTTCAATTTTAGTAGTCTTCGGTTTATTCATAACTATAGAGTTGTCTGGTACTGGTGTTCGGTTTTAACTGTGTTCAGCCTTTTATAGAACTTACCTATTAAGGATCATTCGGTCATGTTCACGTGTTGTGAGTGTTTTTCCGTTCGGTCTCATTCATTGGTTATGATGATTTTTCCCGTTCGGTTGTATCCAGAGGTTGTGTTGTCATCTGTTCGGTTTTCTTCTACGAAATGTTATTCGGTCTTTAAATGTTGATTTCATTGTTTGGTTTGGATTAATTATTAGAGTTGTATTGATCTATCTTGTATGAGCAATTGTATTAAAATTCAAATGAAGTATGATGTTCCAATTGGTATGAAAGAGAATTCCAAGGAGGAATGTCTCAGTGATCGGTTAATCAAGGTGGTGGTATAGTATGAATATGGATAGCGAAATCTACGGCGTTCATCCTAACATTCTAATGATTACCAAGTCTCAAGTAGAGATGAGTAAGTCATGTCGTGAGAATAGCAGGAGGCCCTAGCCGAGGGGGGGGGGTCCTACGGTGAGTGATAACGGGTTAACCTCGTGTGGCAGCTGATGGGTTTCCAGTTACTACACCCACAAGTGCACGAACGGCCAAAGCTACATATTCATACTAGTCCGGACGGTCGGTTAAAGTGGTCGGTCAATATGTATTATATGTTTTCCTTCTTGTGTTTAATTATTTTATTTGTTCGGTGTGTTTGGATTGTATTTTTACATGACTATTAAATTACACTAGCTTACCCTTCTTTTTGTCTTGTCATGTTGCCCGTTCGACATTTCTCCTTTGCAATGATCATCCGGTGGATGTGAGCAGAGGATGGTGAGTGTTCGGTGGAGCAGACGCTAGATGGAGAGGACTCGGTTGCTTAGATTAGTACCGAGGTGGAGATTTTGTAGGGATCAATCGGTTGTGTTTATAGTTTTGTTCTTTAGGCAGAATTTTGTAAAGTTTTAATTTTATGGTTATTTTTGGATAATTGTACTGTTAATACTTTATTACTTAATAGATGACTGTTCTATTTTATCATGATATGTGATGACTCTATAATATAGTTATACTATATTTTTGGGATGTTACACTTTTATATAGAATACTAATATAGAAAAAAAGATAGATGTTTTTTGATTTTAAAAATATAGAAGGCGCAACAAATTTGGAAAATAAAATAAGAAATAAAATTGAGTAGAAGGGTGGCTCACAACATGTGTCATTAAATCAACATACACATTCTTACTAGAACAAGATATCTTAACTTTAATGTGAGATTGTGCTATATAAAGATGACTTTGATGAAATGTTACCTTTGTAGAAATTGTTATCGCGTAACGGAATGTTTAAGAGCGTGTTTAGACACAAAACCAAGAGGCGAGGGGTGAATTGGTTCTATTAAAATTTTTGTCTTTACCTTTGAAAATTTTCTTCGGACAAAGTAAAGTAAAGAGGTGAATGAATAGAGAAAATTACACAGATGATTTTTACACTGGTTCAAATCAAACAATTCTATGTCTAGTTGTTAATCACTTTAGAATAAGTGATTAAATTTTCACTAAAAATGATTTAATGATACAAGATAAGTAATGAACAAAGTGAAGTAGAAAACACCTCTCTTAACCGATAAGAGATGACAACAACACCTTCCTTCAACACACGATGGAATGAAGAACAACTTGAAACAACTTGGTAGATAACCACTTCCACCTTAGACACACTAAGATAAGTTTCTCCTTCTTCAAGCACAAGATCAAGAAAAACTTAAACACTTAGAGCTTCCTCAGAACCAATTATGTACTCTGTGATAGTTTAGGTAACCTTCTCAAGGTTATTGAGACTTCTATTTATAGGCCAGGGTTAGAAACTGAAAAGGCAGTTCCTAACTGCTAGTAATAATCGATTACCAAAAGTGATAATCGATTCTTTTTTGCCGTTATAAAGTATTAAAAAAGTGATAATCGATTATTGCCAAACCTTGGATAATTATAGCTTTTAGTGATAATCGATTATCCTTAGTGATAATCGATTATTGTCGAATTGATGTCCTTTTTTAATTCTACCTATGATAATTGATTATCCCTTGTGGTAATTGATTATTGCCGAAAGTAAACTATATTAAAAAGTAAGTTGCAAGACTTTTAAAAGCCTACAAGTGAAAGTAAGATCCTAATACAAGTGTTTCTAAAAAAACGCTTTAATAATGTATGTAGAAAACAATGTTTTGTTTTCGAGAGTTATGTTGAATACCTCTTTCAGGTATGATAAGCATTAAGCGTTTAACATTAACTCTCTTAGACGCTTTAGGAATAATAGCGTTTAGCCCTACGTCTGGGTGTTTTAAGCTAGATTGTTTCTATTACCTAAGGTCTTAAGTGTTTTCCGAAGCTTTTCTATGTTGTGGATTCTGGTTTTAGATATTGTGTTTTCGCTTTAAGTTGTTTTCAGATTATTATCCCATTTTATTGTTATTTGATTAAACTTCAAAGCATGAGAGTATTTAGGCGAATAGATGATTTTGTATTAACAACTCTCCTCTCATATACGTATAAAGAGGACCTTGTTCTAGGAGATTTGCACCCCAAGCTAAGGTAAAAAGCCTAGACCCATGTGTCTCCTTAAGGCCCAAAACCCTACACAATACCCAAGGCCCAAATACAAGACCCAAAAGAAAAATCTATACTACTAGGCCCATAATACAAAGCTCAAAGAAACCTATTCTTCTAAAAGCTCACTATGGACCACGAGCATAAGAGCTTGGGCCCACCTTCGACAAAAGCCTACTCTTCTTGAATGTGCTAGATCGTGGCTAGAGTGTTTGTTATCACAGTATACCATACAACATTGACAATACCTTAGCAAAAAGTGATGTTTTTCTTTCAAGACTCTTCTTACTTTCTCAAGCCTAAAAGGTTAGTGTACTACACGATTACGTGACACCTTGGCACAATTTCAATCAAGCCAATAACCTCTTGGCTCATGATCATTCTCAACCTCTTCGTGCGTAGTGTTTCAGTTAATACTAGAGATGTCAAAATGAAGTTAATACTAGAGATATCAAAATGAGTTTTAACCCGTGAGCCAACTTGATCACCACAGGTTCTAGTCAAGTTGTGTGGGTTAAACTAAACTGAACTTAGTTAACTCATGGGTTAAATGGGTTCGAGCCGGGTTGAAGGTGGGTTAGTATATACCCTTCTAATAACAACATTTTGTTAGTTCTTTTACCACTTTTTTATAACTCTTTTATTACAATTTTCACTACTTTTAATTATATAGGTTCACAATTTAATATTTTTAAATACTAGAATGTTGTTCAATAATATTTGAATAGTTTGGATGTTTAATTTATTTGTTTGTAAAGGTATATATTTTAATACTTTAATTTTCAATTACTATCTATAAAAATATTTGAAAAATTAAGTGAACACTTTGATTCCATTAATATAAAATAAATAAATCAAGTCAATCCACTTTTATTATATTATAGTAAATATATAAAATAAATTATAAAATTAAAACATTTGCAAGCGAACTAACCAACTAATCCACCAACTCATGAATCAAGTTGAGTTACAAAATTTTTAACTCGTCAAAAAGTGAACTAGGTTGAGATAATAGTTCAAACACGTGATAAACCAACATTTAGATTGAGGGTGTTACTCCCTCCACCACCACCCCTTACTCCCTCCACCTCCCCAATTTATCTTATTTTCAAAACTACCCTTCTGTTTTAACTTTTTACTTTTTATCTTTTGGGATTTTCTAACATATTTCAAAACCCTAATTTACTTATCACTTTCACTCCCACGGTAGCTGCACCCCACCACCACACCACATCTTTCACTCTTCTTCTCTTCCCATCTCCATTCAAGGTTTTCTTCTTCCTTCTCTTTCTTTTTCTTTCAACCTTCACTTCCCCACTTCCCTTTCCCTTTGCTTCCTTCCATTGTTGGTGTTGATTCTTGGTGTGGAGAAGCATAGAGGAGGAGCTTAGATCTAGCGATGGATCTGGTTTTCATCTCCATCCCAGGTTAGTTTAAATTTGTATATATGTTTATCATGTGTTGTTGTTGTGCTTGGCTGTCTCTCATAGCCGCGAAGGCCAAAACGAATGTGGGATATCCGTTTGGCCTTCAACGGATGTCCGTCATCCGCTGAAGGATGACATCCATTTAAAGTTTAAGTCTTTATTTTAGGGTTTATTTGATTACGCACCTGGACGAAGCAACACTACAACCTTCGAGCACTACCACACCACCAAGACTGACTCTTGGCACTAGATCAATTCCTTCCACCACCACCAACCTTTGCAACCTCCCACGCACACCACGTAATGAAATTCTACTACAGTCTCACACATCACAACGAATGAGAGGAAGAAGTTCAACGTTAAAAAGAAAGAACCACTACATGTAGGGTACCAGGTATATGTCACTGAAATGGGTTGGGAGTGGGTAAAAATTCAAAAATATTAACTCTAAAAATAAAATTTTATTGAAGGGCAAAATAGTAATGGAGAGGTGAAGGGAGTAAGGAGTGGTGATGTAGGGAGCAACACCTTAAATTGATTCACATTGATACCACCACCGCCAACCTAATGAATGCATAAGTATTGCTTAAACAAGCATAAACAGGATTAGATGCTAAACAAAATCAAGGACCCAAGAAGAGGATCGAAAACTAGGGACCGAAGACTACCATAAGAGAATCGTACCAAACCATTGATTCTATAGGGTTCTAAAGTTATCTCTTAATACAAATTTTACTAATAACTTCTTTTTCACGCTGCTCTTACATATATGCTTTTTCCCTTTTTAATACAGTTTTCCGTTGATACTTTTCTCTATCGATAATTTTGTCAATCTCAATACAGTTTACAGTGGATGTAACTCCTTGATATAATTTTCTTGCCAATAACATTAACATAAAAAGTTGAACGCAATACTACTATGCGAAAAAGTAATACAAAAATATTCACACATAACATGATATAGTAATATATATATAGATTATAGGGTGAAGATCTAGAAGGAACATGGATCCTTGTAGGTAGAATCTGAAAAGGACCATTTCATATACCACTTTCAATCACATAAAGTGTGCTCATATAGCTTAGTAATCAATCCATTATTGACTACAAAGCTTTTGGTTGTAGTAGTAGAGGGCAGGCTCCACCAAGTTAAAATCCGAGAAGTTATTTACTTTTGAGTTGTGACTGATTAATCTAGGAATCCACCACAGTATGCAAAACATCAAAACTCCAAGCAAAATTCTATCATGTCACCAAACATTATACATATGTTGCTTTAACCAACGAGATGTTTGTGACATGTCATTCTTAGAAACTTCACTTTACTTAAAATTTACTAGGTACACATTTCTCTTTTCTTGATACATATTACACTCTGTGAATATTAATACAGAATTTCTACGCTAAATATCCAACTAAGTTGTGTATGTCAGAAAAGTCTTGATTGAACATGATGACAAAGGAGAGAGCAAGATAACTATGATAATGACACCACTATAAGAAGAATAGGAGTTAATAGTTCCTAGAAAAGCAATATGATACAAAGAAATGGGTGATTGAAGAACGTGAGATTTCAAGAAGGTGGGGCCCACTCTCCAACATTTTTTGTAACAGTGCTGTCATCTGGAGCTATGTGACCTACTTATCACATAATTAACATTCAGAATTGTGATTTTGTACATTAGAAAGAGGGAGAAGATATAGTATTATGTTATTGGTAACAGTCCTTATCATGAAAGTGACAAAAGCTTATATATAATTAATTCTTTCATTTAGTCTTGTATTGTTCCACGAAATTAATGAATTTAAAAAGTTTTAAACCACCTCTTAATGTGAATTAATGTCAAAGGATAACATACATTTAAACCATAACAAAATTTCAATTAATTTCTAAATATTTTTTTAATATTGTATAACTTATATAATATTAAACTATACAAAACTTCGAAAAATATCATAAAGTTCGTTCTTACTATTTTGTAGATGCTTGCTTGGTCCAGAGGAGCATATATGTTCTTGCCATGGCATCGTGGCCTTCAAGGAATTGGAATTGAATTCCATAGATCATTTGGACGAACAACCTATTTTTTTATACATCCACACTAACGACAATAAAAGGATAATGCATAATTTTTCTCCAACCTGCCCAAATCAAATTAACTATGAAATAAAAGCTTCGTTTAATTAAAATTCTTTCTCACTAAAAAAACTAATTAACTATAAAAAAAACAGAACATAGACCATGTCATAAGTACGAATAAAAGTAAAAAATAAAATAAAAATAGAGATAGATAAACTCCAAAGCTCTCGTTTTATTATTTTTCAACTGGGAAAAGTTCTCAAGCTTTACTGTGATTGGATTGGTAAAGGGACGGGGAATAAAATGAAATGCAACTAATATACAATTGAAAACGTTGGGAATTGTTTTACACTTTTCACTTTTAAGCTTTAATCAGAAAATTGTGGGACAAAAATATTGGGTGCTTTCCAAACTAGGGTTTCGTTTATCAGAAGATATCGTTTTAAATTATTAATATGGATTCATAATGTCCGTTGAAGTCTACTTTCTGGGATATATGCTGTTAAGTTCTTAATGGAAATTTTATGAACAAATTTCTAAAACACAACATAAGAAGTTTAGTGGATTGCTTTGAATTAGTTGAACTATAAACTAAGTATAGCTATATTTCGAATCTCATATTTACACCAACCAAGTCATAATTAACCTATATGTCTATGATTTTGTTCTAAATCATTAATGTTCCTTAAACGTAGTAGGGTTTCCATGACCTAAATCAGTGTGTGGTAGTACATAAAATGTCTATTTTCTTCGTTTTTTTTCTTTTCTGTCCTTTAATATTCGTAGGTGTTTGTCTTTTAAATTTTCTTACATTATATTCCACAAGAATAATTTCTTTTTCGTCTTTCCCATACACAAGATTGGCATCCAGAAGTAAACAGAAAAGCTAATAATTATCATTTCCACCATGATGTCCAAACTTCAAGGTGAGAATATCTATCAAAAGGAAATTATTTATAAAGAAAAAGACACACACACACATATATATATATATATACATACATATATATATATACATACATATATATATATATATATACATACATATATATATATATACATACATATATATATACATATATATATATATATATATTAGTGGTTTTTCTTTTATTTCACTTATGATTTAATTTTACCTTTTCATGCAATTATAGAAACTAATGTATGAAAGCATCATTTTACACCAATAATAATGTTTATACTCTAAAAAATATTTTATGGCAACCCTATTAAACTTAAAATTTGTATATGAATTAGGCAAATTAAATTTGTATAACATATTTTTCGGTCAATGAGTGATGAATATATTTGGCATTAACTTCTTTTATCAAATTTGAGAAAAATTAATTTGATAAAGTACATCTTGATAGGAAATGAAAAGAATGATTATATTATTTTTATGTAATTAACAGTAGATTTTTATATAAGAATTAAGACACCCATAATATTTTTAATATATTATATACTTTTCCTTACTAAAAACAAAACATCAAACGGTATATGAACAGCCACCTAAAATTTCAGTCAAATTTTTCCTTTTGTATTTTCTTTTTATTTAACTTAGTTATGTATATTTTGGGTAACATGTACATAAAATTCAATTTCAGTGCAATCTCCTTCTGTATACAAAATATACTCGATTGACAGAATTTTTTGTAATGTGTACAGCGAACTTCAAGTCAATACAAAGTAATTAATAATATGACAAATGTTGTAATTTAAATAAATAAATAAAATTCTTTTAATTATATTAATATAATAGAGGAACATATAAACAAATAATAACTTTTTGTTTATAAAGTATTATATTATTGAGCTTTTAAGATTTATACGAAAAAAAGAAATAAGACTGATATTATATTAAGTGACAGACTTTAACTTTAACTCAATTCTATAAAATTCTATAAAATTTTGATTTGTAAAGTAAAATTTGCATCTATTTATATATATATATATATATATATATATATATATATATATATATATATATATATATATATATTATAAATTGGTTTTATGTATAGTTTTTAATACGTTGAAAAGTTGAAAGTAACGAAAGTAAATGTAAATCTAAAAGGTCCCTTTAGAGAGGCCAATGTCCATCAATATATGGGAACTAGAATTTGCGATTAGTGGCTTTCAGTAATCATGACGATGACAATCACATGAATGGATATAATTGACTCCAAACAGTTCGAGAGACAGTGACTCATAAGCTATTTTTATCGGAATATTTGTGTCTTCTCAAACATAAAGTCCCTTGTATGGAATATTATACCTTCAATCAACCCAAGTATCCAGTCAAACTAGGCCCATCCAATTCCTTAACAAAGATGCCTATAAAATTAACATCAACAATCTACATCTCCTCTGCTTTGTTACACCCCCATGCAATTAGAGTTTACATCTACGTGATTAATCCTTAAACAAAACAAATTAGCATACAATTACAAATTAATTAAACTCTCTCTTCTCCTTTTCCTCCTATTCACCTTCCACATCTGCTTATAACAACAGCTTCCCATGTGGAATAATCATTCATGCTATCTTACATATCCTCTGGTGAAGAGTGAGATAAATAAACTAGACTTGCCATAGCCTCTTGCAGCCAATCTTCCTCATCATTCTTTAACTGCATGCATATATAAGAACAATCAATTATAGATGTAAAAATTTTGTTTTGGCCTTAACCATGGCAGATATTCATAAATTTGATTAAAAGAAACCTAGGAGATATTCAAAATATAATATTAATTAACACTCCCATTTGGTTTTTGAAACCAGATTCTCTTATGACTTTTCAGTGTTTAAGAAGGACAACATTAAAAAAACCATTGAAAAATCCAAACTCTAATTTTTCACATTTTATATACTTGGGTGTTTTTTATGTTTTAAAATAAAGTAAATAAAATTGTTTTTTGTTCAATATTTTGTAGTGTTAAAAGGACTAGAAACATGTATAGTATAAAAAGTGTACTGGTTAAATTATTTAGTTTGTTAGGTTATGGTTAAAAGTGTGTACAGCATTTTGATAGTGATGAGCTATGGATTCTGATTTCTTGATATCCATCTTAACAGTAGAGAAGGAAAGTTACCTGGAACTGGATTGAATCACCACCGTAGAAATCTTCTTTGTGGTGATGATGATTCTCGTGTTTTTTTGATGTCATGTCTTCATCACAAAGCTCATTGTTTCTAGCAAACCTTCCCCTAACTCTGACTCGCCTATCGGCTAAGGTTTTCCGACATGCGTACTGTGGAAATAGGTCAATGGAAAGTGAATTTCATATTCCAGATTATGCAGAAAGATACAATAAAAAAAGAGAGTCATGTATAAGTGTGTCTGTGAGTGAAAGAAAGAATATAGAAAAAGACCTTGATGGTTTTGTTAAAGTTTCTTTGATTTCTTTTCTTCAAATATCGCAGAATTCTTTCTTTCCTCTCTTCTTCTGAGTACCTTCCCACCTTTATGTTTGGCTCTTCAACTGCTTGTATTTGATTACCTTGAAGTCCCTGTCATCAATTTCCAAACCAACATTCAATAAAACGAAACCACGTATCTGTTATTTTCTTAAGCAGGCAGTGAAAACTTTGTTATTAGGCTTTCAACTTTTGATGAAAGTTTGACATAAGAAACAAAGAAAGAATCACCTTATACGAGAAGGGTTGATGAAACTTTAAGAAAGGAATTGACGATGGTCTAATACTTTAAACTTAATTAAACCTCACAAAACTTACTTATACACTCATTTATACATTTTAATATACATTTTAAATTGATCTTATTTTTAATCAGACTTGTATCGACCTACGATACAGGATGAAACATTAAGAGGAATAATGGAAGAAGAAAAGTATACCCAGTTTTCTCTTGCAGCATTAGGATATGGAGGTGGCTTAACATCCTCGAGAAAAGCACAACATTCTTCTCCAAAGTCCCCAATATGTGGCTGATATCTGGCGTTGAAATTCTGAAAGCCGCCATAGAAGCCCATTTTGCAGTCTGAAATGGCCAAGTCCGAGAGCCCCCCAACTTGGTCAGAGAAGGAAGGCATCCAATTGGCACAAGCCATGGTATCACAATCCAGTGAGACAATATGATCAAGTGCACCATTGTTGATATCAAGCACAGGAATGAAGCTATCTTGAGCAGCCCACATGGAATTGTCCATGAGTGAAGCGTTGGCAGTGATGTGTGGGGTAGGGAAGTCGGAAAGATCGTGAGTAGTGAAGGTGTAGTTTGGATACAAGTGTGGGATTGAGGCCATGGAAGAGGGAGAGAGGGGCATAGAGAAGGAAATGAATTGATGTGTGTTTTGTGTTTTGTGTTGTGTTTTTGGTTGGTGTTTCTTCTTTTGTGGGTTGAAATATATAGGCTATTGTGATAGTGCAAGAGAGTGGGTTGAGGCAAGTTGTCAAAGCAAGTGGACAAGACTATAATAGGGAATTAGGCAGCTAAGAATATGGATATCAAAACAAACTAATTAAACTGTTTCTCTCTACTTTCTCATCTTCTAACTTGTGCAACTGTAAACGCGTAAGCGTTCTGCTCATCATAACAAAGCTCGTATTTCTTTCTTCCTTTTATCACCACATACAATCATTTTTCGACTACAAACGTTGTAATACAAGTTCTTAAGATATAAACATAGTTTCACGTTAAATAAAATAAGATATAGAAGTGAATTTATATTTTTATTAATAAAGAAACCTTTTGAAATAATACTAAAAACAGGTGAAGATTTTACCAAAGCGTCTTGTTGTGCAAACGTTAAGTCGATAACACAAGTTGTTGTGAAACTTTCAATATCATTTTTGAAAATTTGAAACTATTTTTGATTTAATGTTTATGTTTATTCGGATTGACTCTCTCTTCAAATGATTTAAAAATGAGTTTATTAGATCGATGAAATTAATGGATCAATTTATATAAGAAAAACAATTACTTTTTCTTTTTTTTTAATTTATGTTGAGTTGAAATTGGTAAGATAGATAATATATAACTAGAAGGCTTTAGATTTAAAGTGTGGTGACTTCAATTTTTTAGTTCAAATCTAACATTTAATTCCAACCCTTTTATGTACCTATAAGTTTTACAGACGATTCAAGTATGTAAAATTTTTATAAAGAATATCAGACCTAACAAAATATAATAATTTTAATCACAATACACTTAAGTCAAATAAACATAATTTTCGTTTTATAAAACAGTTAAAACAAATTTATCTTATTCTATTAATGAATACTTTTTTTTATAATTTTTATTTTGATATTCCCGCTAGAAATCAATATTAAAATAAGTTTAAATAATTTTTTTTTCCAATTCCTCAAGGATAAAACCATAACAAAATTTAAGATTCTAAATCAAACAATATTTTAAATATAATAATTAACTCTAGCATCACGATATTACTTAACCGATTTGGTATTGAAGAATTTTGAATTATATTATTACTTGTTTGTTGGAAGATTGACTAGAATATTATAATTTTGTAATATATATATATATTGAATTGATATCCATTGAATGTCATGTACAATTGTATTGTTGTTTTTTATTTTTGTTTTGTGTGTACTTAAAAGGGTATGCAGTTTCAATAAGCAACCCCCTAATTTAGGATCATGCTCTCGAATTTTCGAAACGTGTAACCCGAGATCTTTAAAATCTCTCTATGTACTTACGTACTTTAATTTTCATCTCTCTTTTCATTTTCAATCATATTCTGAACCTGTCACGCTAACATACCCTTTTCAAAATTTGTAGGATTTCGGTCCATATGTTATAAGGGTTAATATCTTCTTATCTTTTTATGAACAAAATGACATAAAATACTTTCATGCTGTTTCAATTTGGATTTTCATTACTATTTGACCGAATATTGGACAAATACAACATAATAAATTTACAACCTTATACTCTATTCGATCAACTTATCTAATCTTTTTAATTAATATACTCGTACCTTTTTGGTAGTATCTTAATAATAATTCTTCTAATACAATGTTTTACGATATATTTGACGCTAGTAACAGATTTTGATACGGAATATTAATATTGAAACTAATACATTAATTAAAAATGAGATCAATTCATAATATATATAAATAAATAAATAATAAATAATAAATGTAAATTTCATTTTATAAATAAGTTGCATTTTCATTCTATAAATCAGAGACTTAAAACTCGTTTCTTAATAATTAATTCAGTAATATATTTTTTTAATAAAATTGTAATTCAGTAAAAGAAGGATCAATAATCATTTAAACAAAAAATGTTAATCTTAAAGTTGTATTTAAAGTGCTTCCAATTAGACACGGACAAGAATTAATGTAGGGCTAGGGTTCAAGGGCTTTGTGGAGAGCTTTTACCTACTTTGGTAAGAAAAAATTCTATCAATTAACTCCAATTCAATATACATTATTCTGTCCCTAAACATATTAAAGTTATGTCGTAACTAAATTGTTTGTGATAGATTCCAGATGTCTAGAGTGTATTTGAACTTATCATTTTCTAGTTGAAGTGAAACATAACTAAGAAATCATTAAATGATAATTTTAAAAAATAAAATAATTAGTCACTATATTGATAAAATTAAATACCCTTTTACTAAAAAGTATTTTTTATTATATCTAAAATAATTTTAATCTAAAAAGTATTTTACTATATCTAAAATAATTTTTATTATGAATAAAAAATTATAATTAACTTGTGAATTATAATCTAAATTGGTTTGTGAATTATAATTTAAATTAGTTTGTAACATTAACTATCAAAAGGTTTTGCTTAAAGTTATTTAGTCTAAATTAATCTCTAATAATTAGATATTAATTTAGACACTAATTTATTAAATAGTTAAAACCTTGGTACGTAATAATAAAGACTAAGTTAAACTCTAATTTACAAATTAATTATAATTTTTATTTATTATAAAGACTATTTTAAATATAAATAATTTTTAATTTATAAAATAATATCTAAATTAGTCAATAAAAAAATTAATTACTATTTATTTTTAAAATTGATTCTTATTTAATAATTTTTTTTATTGTACTTTAACCAGATGAACTTAATTTCTACAGTAAAATATGTATTTGATGTCATACTGCAATTCTGTATATGAATTAGAATACTGTAAGTGTCTGTAACTGTTTTACTTATTTTATTCTTTTTCACCCATAAAAAAATTGTAGAACATGTATGAATGTGGGAAGAAGATGTTATTTATTTGATGGTTAAAGTTGGTCTTTTAAATATAAAGTTAATGATTAAATATAAATTTCTTAATTATCAAAATACTTACCCATTGTCGATGATTAAACAGAAATTGTATAATGTTTTCCTTATACTTTTCATGCATAAATGTTAGAAAAGCATAAATGTGCAATAGTACGATTCCTTGTCTGTTCACCCACCACTCAACTTGTTTCTTCAGCAATACATCGTTTTACATGTTCCTCTTTTATCTCACACACACACATAACAAAACAAGATTATTAACTCTTTGTATATGCGGAAACACGTATATGTCCAGTAATAGATAAAGGTAACAAATTGTGAGCTTTATAGTCAAAATGGAAAATTCTTATGTTAATAAAGTGCCCAATGGCTTAACCATATGATATTGTTTTATATATGTAAAAATAAAAAATAAAAAAAAAATAAAAAAAACTAGTTTCACGAAGAAATCAAAGTACTAGTTTTATAATTGTTTTTCTTTTTTAACTTTCAACGTCCTTGATTGAGTGATTTTCCAACAGTACGAACAATTTGTTATCAACATATCCAATCAATCGTTGAAGAGTGAGATTCGAAGGAAGTGAAACATAATATATAATTGGTATACAATGATATTGTTGTCTAATGTTAAAGCTATATAAAAGCATATTTCATATTTATGCAAATAGAATAAAGTACGAATTTAATTTTTGATCAAGTTATAGCCAACGAGAAGAGGAATTTAAGCTGTGTAGAAGAAAGAAAAGCTGAAGCGATCTGGAAAAGCAAATCGTATAGAGGGCTTCATGTGCACACTATTCTTTCATACACTTCCAAAGCTGTGCATCTACAAGTACTCGTAAAGATTTATCCTAGTTTATAGGGCAAGAATCTAACACATGGGCTTGTTAGATTTTTAGTAAACAAATCAAGTACAAGATATTTCTCTCTCTACCCAAAGTTTTCATCAAATACTTCACTTGCCCTAATATACCCATCACATATAGAGAAACATATAAGTACATTGACTTGAGGTTTCTAAATAGATCTACCCTTGCCGAGCAAAGAATTCTAGGTCACATACATGTAGGCCAAAGTGCCCCCATGATTGGATGGCCTCTTAATTTTGTACCATAATCAGACATATTCGTCTTCATATCATCTCTGTAAGGCTCTTCTTGTTTGCCATCAACATAAACTTTATCATTCCAAATACAAGAACATGAATGTAATTAGTTATAATGTTGTACAAATTTGGTATCTTCCTCTGTAAAAGTTGTTTATATTCAAGTACATTGAATTCAATTAATCTAACTTTAAATTTATTTATTTTTTAAGTGTTTAATTTGCATTAGACAATTTAAATTTAAGGATTTTTTTTAATAAAGTATATAAATTACCATGAAATTCAAAAACCTATTTAAATATTAAATAATTGTTAATATTCATAAGTTTTTTTAGTTAATGAGTTAAGTTAGTCTACATCAATGTTAAACCAAGTCGATTCGAGTCCGAGTCAAGTCAAGTCAGATTTATCTTGAGTTAAGTAGGCTCAGGTCCTTGTCAAGCCGAGTTGGTCATGGCCCAGGTTAAGTCGAGTTAGACAAAATCTAGTTAAGCTAAGTTGGTCCAAATCCAAGTCAAACCAAGTTAACAAGGTGATACGATCTTGTCAAGGAAAAAGTATGATTGCTTCTAAATTTGGATACTTAAGAGGCACAACAAGAATAAATCAAAGAAGAATGCGGAATAAGATATGGATGAGGATGCCACAATCTAGAAGATTGATAAGTCAAGTGAAGATTTACATCAAAGATGTTAACTTTTTATAAGAATAAGAGTTATAATCCAAGAACTAAGAGAATCTTCTCTCAAGGAATGCAAATGTATATAATATGACTCAAAGTGTCTACATATGTATTTGCTCTCTAAGTCATGATCTTTATGTTCCTTAAATTCCAATCTTCATGGAGCATGATGAGTCTCGACAAGATTTGTTCTTCCAAGTATTTGCTCTTTCACCTTATTATAGGTCCTTTGAATTGTAATGGCTCTTCATCAAATTCTTCTTTTATAGGATTAGTGGATAGTCCTCTATCATTTCCTCCTTCTTGAAACAAATTTGTCCTCAAATAAGTATCTACATCAAATGGAGACAAGTCATTAATGTTAAAACTAGAACTCACTCCATAATCATTAGGTAGATCAGCAATGTAAGCATTATCATTAATTCTCTTAAGAACTTGAAAATGTTCATCTCCTCTAGGTGGGAGCTTAGATTTTCTTTCAGAAGGAAACCTCTCCTTCGTAAAGTGTACCCATACCCAATCTTTGAGCTCAAACTTCATCTTCTTCCTAGCTTTAGAAGCCAATTTCTCTATCTTCTTTTTAATTTGATCATTCATAGTTCCTAGCAAAAGTAACTTTGACAAGACCATCTTCGTTTAATATTAGTCAAAGGTAAAAAATCTAAGGGAGTTAGAGAGTTAAAACCATAAACTACCTTAAATGGAAACATTCAAATAATAAAATGAACTACCCTATTATAAGCAAATTTCACATGAGGTATCAATTCCTCCCAAGTTCTCAAAATTCTATTTACAAAGCATCTAAGAAGTTGAGAAAGAGTTTGGTTTACCACTTTAGTTTGTCCATTCGTTTGAGGATGATAGATTATAGAGCTTGATTTACCACTTCAGTTTGATTTACCTTCCAAAATTGGCTAACAAATTTTACATCTTTATCCGAAACAATGCTCCTCGGAATACCATGTAGTCTCATCACTTCCTTGAAAAATAAATTGGTTACATGGTTGGCATCATCACTCTTACGGTAAGGAATGAAGTGAGTCATCTTTCCGAACTTGTCTACCACAAAAAAAATTTCCTCTTTTGAACTGTGGCAGTCCTAAAACAAAATCCATAGAAATATCGGTCTAAAGAGAGTTAGGTCCACCATGGGTTACCATAGGTTCCAAGGCCTTCCAACAACAAGTGACTCCTCTCCATAGGTACCAAATCATATACTACCTCATCGACACATTTACCTATAGAGAAAGCAATGTTCACTTATTTATCCACCGCCAATTCTCCATCCACACTCAACCATTGCAAAGCATAAGGACTAGGGTGTATAGATGTCACCACCAAGCTTCTCAACTAGTAGTTTACTTGCTACATTTGTAAAACTTCCTCCATCAATGATGAGTGAACACACATTTCCCATAACCATACATCTAGAATGAAAAATACACTTTCTTTGGGTCTCATTCTCCTACTTATTCATACTACCCAACAACCTCCTAACTATCGAAAGGTCTCCATCCAAAGGTGGTACTTCACACTTCATGTCTTCTTCATCACTATTAAATGATTCATATGTTTCTTTAGTAGAAAGCTCACTAATGTACTCTCCATTCTCCAACAACATCATAATATCCAAAGATTGAACAAATAATGTGAAAAATGTTGCGAGATCTAAATATTGACTAAAGAGGTCAAAGAAAATACAAAACTCAGGATAAAACTTCAAAGAATTTTAGAAGATATAAAACAATAAAAACAGAAAATCATAGGACTACTAAAAAGAGTTATATGAAACAATGCAAAGAGTCAAAAAAAAGATTGAATATAATTTAATAGATTATGAATCATGACCAATAGTGCAACATAATAATTGTGTTGAACTTACAACTTTTTTTTTACTCTTGAATCCGTAATTTCTCCTTTTTTTTCTTTCAATATATATTTGTTTCCTTTTGACTCGAATTTACCATTATTTCTTTCCTTCTTTTTTTCAATTTTAGAGTTCAACACACAAACAAAGAAAACTAAATAATTATCCTTCAAACATCAAAACTCATGCAAGATCAAGGTAAACAATTAATTAAGACTAGAATTAACACAAAACAGAAAATTTCAAAGAATCAAATGTAGAAATGCACAATTTAAACGAAGAACTCAAAAAATTAAAAACTCAACGGAATTGGATAAAATATTAAGGGTTTTACCCCTTTGTAAAATTCTAAGAACAAAAAAAATCAAAACAAAGTATTGAACAACATTCAAGAATTTTTAGGTTATTTTTTATAAGACAAAAAATCAGATAAAAGAGGATATTCAAACTGGAACCTTACTCTAGATACCAGAAGATATGATCATGTCCAAGAAAGAGGATGATAACTTCTGAATTTGAATTCTCAAAAAACACAATAAAAATAAATAAAAGAAGAATGCAGAATAAGAGAGGGATGAAGACGCCACAATCTAGTAGATTGATAAGTTCAGTGAAGATTTGTCACAACGATGTTAATCTTTGATAAGAATTAGAATTTCTCTCTAAAAACCAAGAGAATCCTCTCTCTAAGAATGCAAGTGCATATAATACGTCTCAAAGTGTCTACATATGTATTTGGTGCTCCTTTATATAGGTACAAATGTTTAAACCACCTAAGAAACCCTAAAAGAAAACCCAAAGATATCAGACTTAAAAATAACTTGAAAATTTAAAAACATCGTTTACAATTAAAAGAAAATTACATATACTATTAATTGTTTAAACAATTATATAAATGCACTTCAAGCCATGATCTTCGTGTTCCTTGAATTCCAATCTTCATGGAGCATCATGAGCTTCTAGAAGATTTGTTATTCAAAGTATTTTCTCCTTAACCTTATCATAGGTCCTTTGAATTGCAATGACTCTTCTTCAACTTCTTCTTCTATAGGATCAAGAGATAGTCCTCTAACATAAGAAGCCAACTCAAGTTGAGTTGGCCTAGGTGGATGTAAAGCTCAGTCGACCTTGACCAGAAGTGTAATTATATGTATTCTTTAAGTCATTATCATAAGTATAATTTTATCACTTTAATTATATAAAGACACTCAATTTATCATAATATGATAATTTTCCAAACAAGTTCATGTTGGGCATCAATTCTAACATGGAGATTTTATTAAAAAATAAAAAGAGAAAGAAAGCGAATAGGAAAAACATGGAGAAACCATACCAAATTCATGATAAAAATGCATTACACACGTAGGCAAAAAATACCTATTATGAAAAAATTAAGTAAATTCATAGACCGAAAAAAGTAAATCAATGCAACACCATAATAGATTTATCATTAACTAACCTCCCACATTAAAAAAAAAAAGGCCTTTAAAACTCATTAGGGCTTTTTAGAAATACTTGCTTTAGAAGAGTTAGTATTAATTTTCTTTGACTTACCTCAATTAGGTTTCTTGTAGTTTGAATTGACTCGTCATATCCTTAAAAATATAATTTTGTTTCTCATTAAGCATATTAGCTCATTGATAAAATTAAAAAAAAGTATATTTTTAAAAATTTATAAAACAAAAACAAATATTCAAGTTTAAAAATATTTTAAATACATTTTTACTTCCTCTGGAAATGAGATTGAAAATAGCTTCTAAATGGACTAATATGTTTGTTGAGAAGGAAGATTATAATATGAAAGATGATGATGAGCAAGTTCAATAACAAAGAAACCTATGGATAGACTAAAGAAGGCTATAATACTAAATCATCCAAAGCAACAACTTCTAACACTAGTGCAGTCAGAGGAAACGACAGCGGTTATTTTCGCCCATAGGCAGTGGTTCCTGAACCGAGGCATATTCAGACGAGGCAAAAAGTGGTAGACTCTTTGCCTCGGTTCTGAACCGAGTTACTTTGTCCCCTTCTACTGCCTCGGTTGGAACCTGAACCAAGGCAGTAGGGTCTTTCTTTTCTTTTTCTTCTTTGGCAACTTTTGTGCTTCGGTTCTGATTCCAATTCCAGATTCTAATTTTAAACCCCCAAACTGAAAAAAATCAAGATTGCAAAGAAAGAAGCCCAAAAATGAATTTGAAATGAAACTCATGTCTCACGCCCTTCTTCTAGATTCCCTCTGCTCCTCCCTTTCTCACGCCCTTCTTTCAACCCTCCGTCCACCGTCCTCCGCCGTTCCACTTCTTCTGCTAGACGAGTGACCAGAATGGCTATGAAAAACGTTAAAGATGAACAAGACCCACGCTTGGAGAGAATATCCTCTACAATCCGAGTCATACCTGATTTTCCCAAGCCAGGAATTTTGTTTCAGGACATAACCATGTTGCTTCACAAACTCAGATAACAAAGCTGGAACCCCAAAATTAGATGAATAGCTGAAATCCTAAGCCGCAAAAACAAGAACAGAAACCCCAAATCTGAAAATGAAAAACCTAATTCTCCAATTCTCAATTTCAGAAACCCTAAAATGCCAAATTGAAAAACGATTCACTCCGCTGCCGCCTTCCTCGCAACGCGCCACCGCCGCCTTCGTCCGTCATCGCATCCCCATTCGCACCCAACACGCGTTCTTATACAGGAAACCACTAAAACTCAAACGAAAATAGAGGAAGAAGGAGGAGAAGGAAACTTGCGCAGCGAATCAGAGTTGGAACATTCGCGGAAGCGCAACCACTATCAAACGCGACCTCGCCGCGCCCCGCCGCCCTCGTCGCGTCTCTCCACGTCTTCGCTGGCCACTCACCTCCATCGTAGCACTCTCGTTGCCCGTGCTCGCTAGAATTGAAGAAGAGAAAGGGAAGAAGCTTCAGCCTCTAGCTAGCGCGTTCAAGGGAAAGAGGAGGATCTAGGCTTGCTCTAAAAGGAAAAAAAAGTTGAACCCTTAATTAGGCCACTAGTTCAAGCCCACTTGGAATCAGAAAGAAAAGAGGATTTGGGCTTGCTCTTAACACCCTATATTGCCTCGGTTCAAAATATAACCGAGGTAATATAACCATACTGTTTCGGTTCTTCAGCTTAACCGATGCTTATTGTATTAGAAAATAATAAAAACTGAAAAATATAATGACAATTTTGAAAATATATTGAACCTATATGACTCAGTTGGCGCCAAACCGATGCGATAGCATGGCCTTTATGTCTCGGTTCATATTGTAACCGAGGCAGTATGTGTTTTTCAAAAAGTTTGTTAGTTTGTCAGCTGATTTGCAGAGGAGCAGAGGGTACAGTGGCAAAACTTTATGCTTCGATTTCTGGCTTAACCGAGGTAGTAGACATCTTGCACTTCGGTTTGTTTTAAATCGAGGCATATAACTTTCCTAAAACTACGAAAATGCCACTGCGCTTTTATACGCTTCGGTTTTAGTAAAACCGAGGCGTATATAGCGCGTTAAAAATGCGTTATTTTACTAGTGTAAAAATTAAAGGTCTTTTTTTGAAATATAAGAAGATTGAAGAATGATAAAGTGTTGAGAAATTTTTCTTTTTGTTGGTGTATGAAGTTTAAAGTAATTTCTTTAATAAGTGTGATGTAATTTTATCATGAATTTGGTGTGGTCTCTTGTAGTTTTATTTTCTTTGTTCTTTTTCTTTATTTTTTTAATAAAATTTTCATGTAATAACATTGGTGTCTAACTTGAACTTATTTGGAAAAGAATAAAATGATAAAATAATTAAATTTAGGTTTAATACCTCTTTTGGTCCCTAAAAAGGGGGCCAAAGTTCAATGTGGTCCCACCTTTTTTTAGAAGTTCAATGTGATCCCACCTTTTGTAAAAAGTGTGCAATCAAGTCCTTTTTGCAAACGGCGTGAAGTTTTTAACGGAGCAGCTGACAGGGTGGACTGAGTATCATTACGTGGCTTTGTGTGGGTAAGACGTGGCAAAGAGAGGGTGATACGTGGCTGTGAGAGGGTGAATTTGGTAATATTAGTGAGGTTAGGAAATCAGAAATTAGGGTTCAGGAGTTTTAGAGAAATTGCTAATTTGGGATTGATCATCGTGGACGAAGTGCACATTCAGGATCT
This sequence comes from Vigna umbellata, assembly GCF_029865625.1. Classification (NCBI taxonomy): domain Eukaryota; kingdom Viridiplantae; phylum Streptophyta; class Magnoliopsida; order Fabales; family Fabaceae; genus Vigna; species Vigna umbellata. The sequence goes on along the minus strand of NC_142167.1, from coordinate 4,368,382 downwards.
CAAGCGCGAATTGGAGACCACAAATCTGAAGCTCAAATTGGAAACCGCAAATCAGGTTAGGGTTTATGATATGTATTTGTTGTATATGTTATCACTGTTGTCGCTTTATAGGGGGATTAAGTAGGGGTGAAAAGTTGTCTTGTTTTGATGGTTCATAGTGGTCCCATAGATATTAGTTTAACTTAAATTAGTGGTCCCCGTTTGCATTTGCAGGGTTGGGGTAGGGATGGGTGATGACATGTTTCAGGTTGTGGTCCATCACGGTGGGACCTTGATCAAAGAAGTCCCCTTTAAGTATATGGGTGGGGAGATAGTTTATTGGGACGTAGATCCCGATAAATGGTGTTATTTTGGAGTATTAGGTTCACTTAAAGATCTGGGTTACATGGAAGTAAAAGAATTATATTACAATATCCAACATGTTTTACATAAGCTTGATGATGATAAAGGAGCCATGAACATGATGAAGGTGGCTAATTATTTGGGGAAAGTGAACCTGTATGTTGTGCATGGGGTGGACGAACCAGCTATTGTAGAAAATGATGACAATGAGATTTTGTACGTATGTGAAGGTCCAGCAGACAGTGGTGAGGGTAGTGACGTTGGAGGAGAAGCACATGTTGAGGGTGACAATGAGGATGGTGAGAATGAAAATGTCTGGGAGGAAGACAAGGAGGATGCAGAAGATGTTGAGGTTGAGAATGAGGGATTAGTGGAAGTGCACATTGAGGATGGAAGGGAGGATGGAAGGGAGGTTGAAAGTGAAGAAGAATTGGAAGTGGACATTGAGGAGGGAGGGGAGGTTCGTACTGAACAAGAGGTGGAAGTTGACATTGAGGATGGAGGGGAGGTTCCTACTGAACAAGAAGTGGAAGTTGACATTGAGGATGGAGGGGAGGTTCATACTGCACAAGAATTGGAAGCAGACATTGAGGATGGAGGGGAGGTTCATAGTGAACAAGAATTGGAAGAAAACATTGAGGATGGAGGGGACAGTGATGATGAACCTGGAATGGATGATCTCAGTGGTGATGAGTATGTGGATGCAGACAATGATGAAGAAACCCAACAACAATGCAGGGGTTTGTCAGATGATGATTGGGAGTCTGATATGCTTGTAACTCCTGAAAACAGTTCAAGTGAGGAGGATTACAACGAGGATAGATTATGTATGGGTGGTTTCTCAAAATATACAAAACAGAAGTCCATGGCAGATTACAAGTGGGAAGTGGGCACCATTTTCAGTGGGAAGGAAGAGTTTAAGGATGCTATTAGAAGGTATGCTGTTCATGCTGGGAGGGATCTAAAATTTGTGAAGAATGATAAGCGTAGGGTGAGGGTGCGCTGCATGGGTGGCCAAGGGAAGTGCCCATGGGTAGCTTATTGTGGGTACTTGCCATCACGCAAAATTTGGCAATTAAGGAAGATAATTGATACTCACGGTTGTAGTAGGCAACTTAACATCAAACTAATGAATGCTCAGTGGTTGAGTGAAGAAATAGATAGGTCTTTAGTTGACAATCCTAACTTAAAGGTGAATGATATTCGTACTAAAGCATTAAGAAAATGGAATACAAATGTGTCAATATCCAAGGCACGAAGGGCAAAGTTAATTGCCACAAGACAGCTTGAAGGAGATTTCAAAGAACAGTATAAAAGGATATACGACTATGGACATGAGTTGTTGAGGTGTAACCCAGGTTCAACAGTGCAGATTAATGTTGACTCGCATAATGGTGATACAATCTTCCAAAGAATGTATGTTTGTCTGAAAGCTTGTAAAGACAGCTTCAAAAGTTGTAGGCCCATAATATGTTTAGACGGATGTTTTTTGAAAGGTTATTACAAGGGAGAGCTTCTCACTGCTGTTGGTAGGGACCCAAACGATCAAATGCTACCACTTGCCTATGCAGTAGTAGAAGTGGAGAACAAAGACAGCTGGACATGGTTCTTGCAATTATTAATTGAAGACCTCGGTGGTAGTGAAGTATGTGGGGGGTGCACGTGGATGTCAGACCAGCAGAAGGTAAATATACACCTTATATTCAATTTTAGTTAATGCTTTGTTAAAGGATCTTGTTTTATGACTAAAATTATTTGTGCAGGGGTTGGTCCCAGCTATCCAAGAGCTTCTTCCTAGGGCAGAACAAAGATTCTGTATGAGGCACCTGTATGCAAACTTTAGAAAAAGGTTTGGTGGTCAAATTTTAAAAAACCTGATGTGGACAGCTGCCACAAGCACATATCCACAGGCTTGGGAGAGAGAGATGCTGAAAATTAAAGAAGTCAATATTGAAGCATATAAATACCTCATAGCCATTCCCCCGAGGTAACCCATTAGCCATTACATACAATTTACTGTCCCTGATGCATTGTAACCCATTTGAGTGTGCAACAGGTTTTGGTCAAGATCTCGCTTCACAGGTCAAGCAATGACTGATACACTAGATAACAACATCAGTGAAGCTTTCAACAGTGTTCTTATTCATTCAAGAGGAAAACCTATTATAACCATGATGGAGGATATCAGAGTTTATCTCATGAAAAGGTGGGCCACCAATAGAACCAAGGTGGCATCTATGGAGTTCACAATATGCCCAAAGATAAAGAAGAGACTTGAGAAGGAATGTAATCTGTCAAGATATTGGGTGCCAAGGTAATATAACTCCATTTATTTTATATACAAGTTATTTATCTACATTGTTGATGTGCTTCATTTGTTTCAGCTGGTCTGCACGAAAGATTTTTGAGGTTAGGCATACTTCTTCAGTTGGGAACAAGTTCACACTGGACCTGGACACAAAGGAGTGTAGCTGCAGAAAGTGGATGATTAGTGCCATTCCATGCTGTCATGCAATTGCAGCAATGAACTTCTCCAACGTTGATCCACAGACTTTTGTCCCCAATGTGTTCACAAGATCCACCTATGAAGAGGTCTATGCGTCCATCATTTTTCCACTCAATGGCCACCTACTATGGGAAAAGACAAATTTCAATGATGTACTACCACCACTGATCAGGAAGATGCCTGGGAGGCCAAAGAAAAAAAGAAGGTTGGAAGCATGGGAGCTAACTAAAGATCAGACTCAAATGCGTGTTGGTGGCCATAAGAAAAAATGTAGTCTTTGTCGTAACATGGGGCACAACAAGAGTAACTGCCCTTTAAAGCCCCAGCCAGTAGAAACAACACAACCATCACAGCCACCTCCAAGTTCACCAACCCCTGAACCATCACAGCCACCTCCAAGTCCCCAATCACCCCGGCCAACAAAATGCAAAGTCAGAAGAAAACGTACTTAGATGCAAAGTCAGAAGAATTGTTATTAGATATTTAAATTTTGTGGTGCTGTAATATGTACTATTTCTTACATGGTGGTGTAATACATACTTAACGTACTTACTGAACTGATTTTCTGTATTTCTTTTATGTGTCGTAATGAATGAAACTGCTTTTATGTACTTGTTTTATGTATTTGTTTTATGTATTTGTTTTATGTGCCAATATTCAGCATCATATGCATTATTTGGTGACCTTGGTCAACAGTTTTAAAGCAAATGGGGGACTCATTTCAACATTTTTAAAACATCAGGGGACTGATTTCAACATTGTTAAAACATCAGGGGGACTGATTTCAACATTGTTAAAACATCAGGGGGACTGATTTCAACATTAATCACTAAAATTTACTCATTAAAATAGTCAATACGTAATACATTGAATTGCATAATTCATCTTACACCTTACAATCTAACTAAATGAACCTAGACAGAACCTGAACAAGGCACACCACAATACACACACACAAAGCTACAACTAAGATCTTCATCATTTTCTGCAAGTCCTGCACTGATTTTTCCAGCTGACTTATCCTCCTCACCATTGTGCAATCTTTTTCATCAACTTTCTCTTCAACACACCACTTGAAAAAGTTACACGAGCTGCCAATTGCAGATCCACCCTGTTATTCACCAAGTTATGGATTCTATCAACAAATGCATCATCAATTCAAAAAAACTTTAACTCAAATGGGTATAATTCAAACCTTGTAACGTGGACAACCCCAGAAATTTCTCCCAGCATTCTTCGTAGTTCTCGCCACTTTGGTTACAGCAACATCACCACAGTAACAAGTAGGGATTATCCCACCTCCTCTCACACCACAACCATGAGACCACCCAGAAGATCCTTTGCCCCAACTTCTCGAACACGATGAACACCCTTCAGAAGAAGCCATTCGTATCCCAAATTAGCAATTTCTCTAAAACTCCTGAAACCCTAACTTTTGATTTCCTAACCTCACTAATATTACCAAATTTACCCTCTCACAGCCACGTATCACCCTCTCTTTGCCACGTCTTACCCACACAAAGCCACGTAATGATACTCAGTCCACCCTGTCAGCTGCTCCGTTAAAAACTTCACGCCGTTTGCAAAAAGGACTTGATTGCACACTTTTTACAAAAGGTGGGATCACATTGAACTTCTAAAAAAAGGTGGGACCACATTGAACTTTGGCCCCCTTTCTAGGGACCAAAAGAGGTATTAAACCTTAAATTTATAGGGTAAAAATGAAAAAGAAAATGTAAAAAAATAATGTTTTTTATATATAGGTATAGATAAAAAGAATTGTATTTATCAAATAATTCACCTTTTAATAAAATTAAAAATTGTTTTTGTTTGATATTAATAATATTTCGTTTGAAAATCTATACAATAAGTAAGAAAAATTATATAATCACAAACGGAACTTTGAAGAATTATAGGAGGATCTTGACAACATTTTTTTTCTATTTAAGTAAATAAATATATAAATGAAAATGTTGTTTTAATTTATATATTTGGTATTCTAAACTTTTTATACATTTATCTTAACATTTTAAAATATTTTTTAAAGATCCGTCATGAATTAAAAAAGAAAGTAAAAATAAGGTTTAATGTCTCAATAGGTCCCTATTTTTGTTCAGAATTTGAAATAGGTCCCTTTATTTTTTGGCGTCTCAATTGGGTCCTTATTTTTGTTAATTTGATGCAAATAAATCATTTCCGTCAATTTCATCAAACGACGTTAATGAATGTGTGACGTGGCATGAGGACAGTATTGACACGTGTAAGGCCACGTCACACATTCATTAACGTCGTTTAATGAAATTGACGGAAAGTGTTTATTTGCATCAAATTAACAAAAATAAGAATTCAATTGAGACGCCAAAAAATAAAGGAACTTATTTCAAATTCTGAACAAAAATAGGGACCTATTGAGACATTAAACCTAAAAATAACTAAAGTTAGTTTTAGAGAGGTGACTAATGAGAGATCTTTACACTGGAAAACAAAATGAAATGGAATCGAGTGAGAAGATCCGAACATGGGTCACATGGTGTTGGGCTGGACTCGAAAACTCCATTTTGGTCGCAAAAGACATTGGCAGTTATGGATTCATTAAGAATTTTAAAAGCAACCTTTATCAACATTAATTTCATTAGAATCAATGTTATTCCAACCACTACTGATCCATGATATATAGATAAGCTTAGATTACTTTATTTCTCTTCTCCCTCTTATTTTTCTTGCTTTTTTCGTGTACTAATATTCTATATTGCAATACTGAGACATCATTTCAGATATATAAAGACCCCATATATCGAGGATTCAGGGAACTTGCATAAAAAGAGAATTTTCTGTCTTCTGTCCTCAATAGTCCCACCCCATTACTATTACTGAAACGTATTTCATTTGGGAACACATATTTACATAAATATTTTGCCGCCACTATTTTATTATATATTATAAATAAATCAAATGAGAATTCTTTGGTATATACAATACAAATACAAATGAGTTTATAATGTCATCTAGATAAAAATAAAATATTGTAAAAAAATGAGAGGTGGCTGTAAATAAAAAAGAAGCGTTTAATGTAAGGGAAAGTGAGATTTTCGTTTTTAAATATTTAAAAAAGTTAGTAGAAACAAGCTAGAAGGAAATGTTTTTGAAGAGTTTGACATAAGATTTCAAGGAGACTAACGTCATATTTCATTAGACGTTAGATTATAAAGGAGCCAACATCAAATGATTTTGAAACATCAAAAAATTCAGTTAGAAATGACCTTTCCTGTATCATTTAAATGTCGTATTTTATGATGGGTTGACGTCATATCTCATTAGGCATCAAATTACTTTAGGTCGACGTCTAATGATGTTTAAAACATTAAAAAATTCAACACGAAGTATACCCTTTAGACGTTGGCCTGCTACATATCTGACATCAATGATGTCTTTCACGTCGAATCCCACTAGCTTCGATGTCATATGTTATTTAGAAAGTTAAGAAAAAAAACAGCATGACAGCATTTCTCATTCATTGTTTCTTCACGCTCTCTCTTTTAAGGTCTCTCAATAGTTGTCAAGACATGTGCGACCACCACCAAAGGTAAGTTTTCTTTCATTTAATGAAAATGCATGTTACTTAGTTGCCTTGGGCATGATTTTCTTTTTTTTTTACCGATTGTTTTCGTGTATAGATTGTGTTTTGAACACCTTTAAGCGGTGACGCAAGTTCTCCTTTCTCCCTCACCAGCAACAACCCTTCAACTACAGCAATGACGACGCATCCACCATCCTCCGACTTCGTTCAAGGTTTGTTATGTACACTAAATATTGAATGAATATTTCATATATGTGTTAATAGGCTTTAATATAGCTTGATTTGCATGTGAATTTTTACATTATTTTTCCCATTGTTTTATTTATCTTGGCAAACAGTGTGGAAAAATAATTTTCATAACTAATTATAATGTGTACATTGAAGTTTATGCATAAATTTGATAAAATTTCGGTTGAGACTATTTTGTGTTATTCTCTTTATGCATACTTGATTGTGGTTATGAGTGATCACTTTCATTTTATGTACTTCGGAGACCAATGTCAAATGTTGCTGAAATTTTATCTAATTTATAATGTTAGACTTCTTCGTATGCGTGTTAGCAAATTATGAAAAATATTTTTTCAAAATGTGTAGGACCTCACCTTATGAGAGTTAAAAAACTAAGATTGATGGAGTTTGTTACGAATATAGTATGGATCAAACATGGATAAGTGAATATCGTATTAGTGAAGAGTATGAAAAGTTGGATCCATGTTACAAATGTAAGCTGATGCAAGTATTCTTAACCACTCCTAGTTCCCTAGTCAACATGACTAGTCCGACTTTAGCCTCTCTTGGATCTAACCAAGTATAACCCACTCTTGGTTACAAGTGTATTAATTTTCTCTAGAATTTATGACAAATTCATGACGAGATTCCTACAAGATACAACTTAAAAGCTCTCAATGAGAGGATACATTTTCAGTACAATACAATATGAAATCTTGTTTAGTTATAGAGTTGGGTAACTCTCTAAGAGAGGACAAGTATATTGAAGTGTAGTCTAATAACCGGACGATGTAGACTTAAAGAACAATAGAGTGTCTTTCAATCGCATTTTCGGTGCTTCCTTCTTTTCTCGTATTTTCTTCTCTTCGAAAGAAGGTGTCCCTTTTAGATGGAAGATCATCAAACGATATAAGCTTTGAGATGAGACAAAGTTGATGATGATCTTTCTTGAACATACTGTCTTTATTTCTTTTTCATCTCCCACTTCTTTTGGTATCTTCTTCAACAACCTCTTTTAGATTAAGGAGCGTTTAGATGATATGAGCATTAAGTTAGATATGGTATTCTAAAATCTTTCTTGGATATTCTCTCTCTTCATTTTTCACCTCTTCTCTTTTCTACTCCAATAACAAATTTTTCTCTTCAGTTGATCTTTTTATATAGCTTTCTTTGATAGATGATTGTTGGAGACTGACTTGAAATCTTGATAGGCTTTATAGACTTTCCAGTAGTTTGGTCAAACTCAAGTGTACGTTATAAAGCAACAAAACTTTTTCTTGTAAATAACTTGTACAATCTTCTTGTATAAGAAGCTTTGATGAAACATTCTATGAATGTTTTCTTATCTCTCAACGTCTTTTTAACTTTTTGTACAGAGCTTCTAAGTTAAGCTAGGTACTGACATTTTTGTACAAATAAAGAGATCAAAGTATACAAGCACAAAAACACTTTTTTGTATTTGATCATTTATAGATATTAACTTTTGTAGCTTGTAAAAAACATTTTGTCACATATCTTATCAGTAATTAATGCAACATTCAGGTGTAACGTTCAAGAATATTAGATGATGTATGACATATTGATAGTAGACGACGTAAAACATTAAATGCTTATGAATGAAAAGTTGTTTTAGATGAAAAGCTTGAGAACACATCTTATTGTTTTGCACATATCCCTTAGACAGTATCTTTGTAAAATGTTTTTCTTTTCAACACTTCATGAATAGAAATCCTTAAGTATATTGTTACCACAGGTTCATGTAGGCTTTTTCTTATTGATCGGACGCTTCTTGTAAACAACAAGTTAGGCGATATTAAATTTAGGGAAACGTTGTTTTGTATGTTCTTATCTTGAAAGGACTTTATATTAGCACTTGGATGATTTATGTAGCTTCTTGTATAAAACCTTTAGGTGCTTTAGGTCAAGTAGGCACTTTTCTTTTTGAAAATATATTTCGTTTAATGCTTATTGTTAAACTTCAAAAACCTAGGTTGCTTAGAGAGTCTATTATCTAGACGATCTTGTCTTAACATCAAGTGAGTCACAAATTTATTGGGTCTATATTAACTTAATTAATAAAAAAATATATGTATTTTTATTTAGGGTTAAGTATGTTTTGGTCCCTTAACTTTCAGTAAAAATTGGAATTAGTCTTTATTCAAAACTTTGGTCGAATTTAGTACTCCAACTTTAGAAATGCATGGATTAATCCTTTTATTTAAATTTTGTTAGGCTTATTTAACGTTTTAAACGCTTTTCATGATAACATTTGAGTTGTTTACACTGTTTGACACATTTACTCTTCAATGTTAACTGATAAACGCATTTGAAACATCAAATAAACTTAACAAAATTTGGTTAATATGACTAAATCGATGCAGTTCTAAAGATGGGAGACTAAATGTTTTAACCAAAAATTTTGAAGATGGATTAATTCCAATTTTCACTTAAAGTTAAGGGAACAAAAACATATTTAGCCCTTTTACTTATGAGCTTTGAGCCTATTATGTAATTTAAAATAACCCTTTGCATAAGGTTTTTAGGAGTTTTTAAGTAAGCAAGAGAGTGAGGCATAAATAGACAGAAGGTATGAGTGCCTCTAGTGAGAAAAGAAAAGAAGCCACTAGAGAATAAAGAACAAGTGTATCATATGCAAGTTTGTTCACATAAGCTAGCTTAGAGAAAAGGTTTTATTTCACATCTCATATTGTAGTTTTCTATGTTTTTTAGTTAAGTATCCATTGGGGCTTTTGATGGAAAACCCCTAACTAAGGGACTAATCATACGAAGCATGACCAAGCATATTCAAGAAAAGCTAGAGTCATCTATACAAGGTAAATCAAAGCTCTTATTCTATGGGTTAAGTAGTATTGGAATTTTGGTCAACTTAGGTCAACAATTATAGTTGACCCAAGTAGAAGCCTAACTTAAGTTGATCATGGTCAAAGTTTTTAATCTAGCTTGGTGGACAAGGTAAAGAGCTTCCCACATGAAGAGTAGAGGTCATGTGACATGCTCTTAATGAAGAGGATTCTCTATAGGTAGTGATCATGTGTCATGTTCCTAGTGGAGAAACTTTTTCCAAAGTAATGGTCACATGTCACTCTAGGAGTGGAGATGATTCCTATAAGTTAGTGGTCACATGTCCTCTTCTTAATGGAGAGGATTTCTAGACTTGTACCGTAGGTGGCCAAGATGAGATTTTTAGGGTTTTGTATCTACAAATTTTATATACCTTGGCCTATAAATGAAAGTATCTCTCCCATGTATTCACTTTGAGATTATTAGAGTTATGCTGCCAAAATTATTTGTGCCATCATACTTGTCTCCAAAGTTAATGCTAAAGCATCCCATATGGTCTCCTCTACCCTTCATGCTAGAATTGATCAAACCTCTCAAAAGAACCATCAAACACTTCCATCCTATCACAAACACCATCAAACTGAGACACTTCTTGACCCATTCCTCCATTTCTTTTGCACACCACTCACCTCATGGTCTCATCTTCATGCTTTTGATCATCTTACTTGGAGGAGGAGGCTATCAACTTTTTTGTGTTGCTATGGTAAAGAAAATATTTTTTTGTTACTCCTTGGAAACTCCAAAAGAAACTATTATTTGTGTAAGATTTTACTAGACTAGGTCCCCATGGATTTTTATAGTTTTCTCACATTAAAATTTCATTTGAGTTTTGCTTTGGTTTGTTATTTTTTATGTTTGTTATTTTTGCAACAATAAAGAATTGACATCTCTTTCAACTTAAAACCTTAAGATTTATGAATATTTTATTTTGTATATTATTTAACTTTCTTATTTTTATTTTCTTAATATAGGTTTTACATTATCAATAGAATTTTCTAACAATTTTTTTTATGATATTATCCGTTTTAAAATTCAAAAATCTCGTCATGATATTATTTTAAAAAATATATTTTTAAGAATTAGAAAAAATTTATATATATATATATATATATATATATATATATTATTTTTAATTTCAACTCTAATCTACAGTTTGCCTAAGACGATGAACCCACCAACCATGGAGCAATTGATAAAGAGGAAAGTGAAGTATATTGTTTTTCAGAGACATGAATTCTTTCTGTACAGATTCTATTTTGGCTAACTTTTCTCCTTTTTTCTAAGACGTACCAATTCTATTAGAGCTAGTGTGTGTGAAGGAATAATAATGAAACTATCAAGCCCCTTTTTAGCTGCACGAATATTGTTAAATTTTAATTAAATCAAAACATAATAATTGTTCTACGATATAAGAAAACATATCTGTGATCATTTTTACATTACGAAATATTTATTTTATGTATATGAAATGCAGCTCTAAGCTAAGCAATTTTAAAATTTATCATGATGTATTATTTTTATAATTATGATTACAGTACTTATTTATATACTTTAAAGTATTTTTAAATTTTTAATTTTTTTCAAAACATCTTAGATTAATTTTTTACTTAATATAAGATTAGTCTTTTTTCTGAAAAGTCTAACTCTTATATACATTTATCTATATATTTGTTATAACATTGAAATTACTCAAGAACAAAGGAAGGAAATCAATCATACAAAATTAAGAGTGCTAATTGTTTATACATGAATTTAAAAGAAAAAAAAAAACTATTCAAAAGAATAAGGTATCTGAACGCCAGATAGAAATATCTTACAGTAAGATATTAAAAAAAAGTTGCTAATCTCCTTAAATTTTTGCATTTTTATAGTATGACTTTGAGACAATACTTAAATTATGACAAAAGTCACTTTTACATGCTATATAAATTGACTCTTTTTAATAGAAAAATTAAGAATTTTTTTAAGAAATGGTAATCGTGTCTAATCACATGATTTTATATTTAGATATCCACAAAATACATATAGCATAATCATATAATAATATAAATTCATAATTTAATTTATGGTAAAAATAATACGAAAGGTACCTAAGTTTGTTAGTAAAAATGATGTAGATTATGAGATTAATCACATCATGTAATCTTCTATATGTAGAAGGTCTTAAACATGACTTTCGTCATCTATCCTGATCAGGATGAAGAAAAAACAAAAATTCCTAATGGAATACTAGATGCTACCTTCTCTAGAAATGGGGATCATAACCCATTTATAACCGTTGTCAATCACATTTCATATTTTAATAATTCAAATTTGGTTTCTCATCAAATCATAATATTACTTTAAGGTATCTATACAATAATCTTTCATAACAATTATGTCTTTAGCCATAAATTTAATATTAAATAGACCATTTTATTATTTAACCAATCAATAATATTCCTAACACGTTTAAATAATATATATGACCTAAAATAATTCTAACCTTCGTTATTTAGGTGCTTTTATCTTTATAAGGGTTCCTAAAACTCTCTTTTTACAACCATTTGGTAATATATTCGCTTCAAGCTTACTTTAAAACTTAGTAATTGACATGGTCTAACTATTGAATTTTGTATTTGTTACTGTTATTGTTTATAGTTTTCAAATTTATAAATAGTCAACACTAGTCTTCTTAAGAACATTGATATATAGAAATTTTATTTGAATGCATGATACTAACAAGAAAGGTATAATTATTGTTAAATGAAATCATGTGTTCAGCAAGAAGGATGATGGACAACAAGTGGTAAATATTCATGTTGAAAAAGAAGCTTACTTACTTAGATTGGCTTGGAACTTCTCTTTTTAGTTCCATGACATGACATGGGTCTTACCAATGAGAGTTAGATTCTTAAAGTCTAAATGTAAGATTATTGTTTTGTATAATAGTCCTTGTATATATATTTAGATTGACATTAATGATTGGTGATATTCTCTTGAAAAAAACTCATTGGATTATGGGTAATGGAATCAAATTAACTTCTAAAATCATAAATGGTGTTTTAGCTATTGCATTTCTCTGATGGTGGGTGTCCCTAATGTGGAAAGGTTTGTGCTCTCTAGTAAAGTCCCAAAAGCCTAATAAAATGGTAATTGTTGGTCCTTATCTCATGTGTCATCTAATGCATGTGGATTGGAAAATCTTATAAATTTGATTCTTATTGAATTACCCAATATCCTTAGTTGGTCTTCGGATGGTTTGTTTACAAGGTTGCAGAAGATGTTTTTTTTTCTTAATTCACATGCTCTTAATTTGGTTGAACTTCATTCTTTATGTTAAAACTCTGGTTATTTGGAAGCTGCACACAATAAAATGCCTACTCATAAGGAGATTTAGTATAAACATGTGTTTATGAGTTCTATCTTCTCTTTATGTAAGCAACATAAAGAAAGCACTTCTTACATCTTTTTATATATCATATTGCTTTGCAATTTTGGTCTTGGTTGCAACAATTGTTTCCTAGCATGCATTTCTCCTCATTTATGAATTTTATTCATTTTATAATGGTTAGAATTAGCCCTTTTATTAAACATGTTCACTCGAATGATATTACCTATTCCATTTAGATGTTTTGGAGAATGTAAAATTATGCACAATTTCAACAAGGCATAGAGTTAGATTTAGCTATACACACTGTTACATATTTTATTTGTTTAATTAGTAATAAGGCATCGGTTTGGTTCGGTAATCTGTGTTTTATTTTTTATAGGTTTAATTATTCTCGTAGTTTCTATTCATATTGAATTTTCTCAAATAGGTTCTTTTTTTCTTCTTTTTTTCTCAATTAGGTTCCTAAAAGTGAAAATTTTAAGTAATTGACTCTCTGCTGTTAAATTGGGTTAAAAGGATTAACTTTCAGGTTATTTGTCAGTGTGTGGTGCAATAATTTAACAACGTGAAGTCTCTTAAGTGGAAAATGTGTAATTATAAAAAAAGTCATTCTCCATTTTCACATCAAACCACCCAAAACATCAACGCGCTACCACCTATCTCGTCATCCGCAGCCTAATTTTCACCATGCGAACCTTCACCTTTGAGCTTCAATCACAATATCCTCGCTCAAACACCATCAACCTCGCGCAATTAAGCATCACTCAGAAATCTTCTTTCCTATGCATCAAGCTTGCTAAAGAAAATTCAAAAATCAACCTCAAACTACGATAGTATTCTCCAAAAAAATATATACTTATTTTCATACTCATTATCTCTTACTCACAAGATTTTTATTCTCTTACTAACTTAAACATAACATCAGGAAATCTTTTACATGTAACTATACATTTACTCATGTTCTAAACCTCAAAAATGTATCAGAAACTACCATATCACTCAAATCTTATCACCAAAAATCTTATCACCTATAAAAAGCTCAACATGCAAGATAAGAACAACACTATAAATAAATGGAACTTTTTATGGAATATAGGATCGAAACCCTTGAGCTATTATAATTTTATAATCTTTCCTCGAGGTATGTTTAACCACCCACCAAACAATCACTTTCATAAATACCACATCCCAATTTATCAGAATGGGCGTTTACGGATAAGGTTGAAAAAGTGGATTTTGGTTTATGCTCAATTTGTCAATTGTTTACGTTTTGATAGGTTAGATTGGTGTTTTCAATTCTGTCACTTTAATTTATTTTACTTAATCTTCAAATTGACGACATGAAATGAATTTATCATCCTCTTCTTCTTTTAAATAAAGAATTACTTAAAATATTAATTTTTGTATTATTTTATTTAAAAATATAAATCTGCAATTCTAATCTAATTTAAATTATTAAGATTTATAAATTAAATCAATTATTAATCATTTTAATTTATCTAATTGAAAATATTAATTAAAAACTTAAAAACTATTTATATGATTAAAAAATATAAATATTAATTTTAAATTTTAAATTTTAAAATTTTAAAATAAAAAATATATATATATTAATAAACAACCTTTTTCATTCCATTTTATTATAGCATACGAACCGATGAAACAACTCATTTTGTCACCCATATCCACCTAGATGCTTATTTAGGAAAGTAGAGAGATGATGCTCTTGAAGATAGAAGTAATTAACACTTTTAGGAAGTATTCAACATATGTGATTAAAATGATTTAAATAAGTCAACCTAATTTTTTTTTAAACTGATAATGGAAATTAAAAATTAAAAATCGCTACTTTTGTTTTCATTTATTAGTTTTCCTTCTTTTTTTTACTTTTAAATTAAACTGGCAAGTCCAAATCACACCTTTTAAATTGTTTTGGTCATTTTGAGTTGTTTTAAAGTTGTGTTTAATGAAATGATTGTGAATAAAAGATTTGAAAAAAAAATTTCTCTAGTGCATGCATTTTGTTTTTTATATTTTTTTTCTGAGTAAATATGTTTTTAGTTTTTGATACAACTTTGTCCTTAAACTTTAAAAATAAATAAATATAGGCTTTATAACCCAATTATATTAAAAAACATTGACGTGTTAAATGACATTTTAGGTTAATATTTGAGTTATTTACATCATTTAACACGTTTAATAAAATTCTAACTTTGAACACACATAAAAAAATAATGTTGTTGGATTAAAATGATTATATCTATTAATTTTTAAAGTGCAGGAACCAAAATATATTAGAGCTTGAGATAAGGATGAATTCTAATTTTTTTTCATCCAAAATTTAAAGAATATAAATAAATTCAACCCTATTTTTCTCAACACAAAAGAAAATTGTTCAATAAAAAATAGAGCTGAAAATAACTTTATTTTTCACTCTATCTTTGTCCAACCAAATAATTTTTCATTAAATTGAAAATAACATTACAACTCAATCATTGATTCAGCCATATTTTCACTTAAGTGAGGAAAGTTTTCCTCAAGCATGCCAATTTTCATACAAATGAAAATATTTTTTCTCAAGCTTAAAGAAAAGTTTTTCTTTTTCTTTTTCTCTTATTTTCTCTTTAATGGATCATAATTTGGATATTTATTAGAAATATAAAACAAATATTTGTTTCATTATTTAATTAATTTTTTATTTTTGTTTAAGTGAATTATGTTGTAAGGAAATGGTTGTTCAAAATGATAAAATTTATATAAATTTATAGTCACATATATGGGAGGATATATATGAACTATTATTTGATTTTTGTGTATTAAATATTGATGTTTATATTATAATAGAAATTCTCATACTTTATAGATTATTTACATCACACAAACTATTATATATCAGGTCATGAGATGCTAAGAAGAATTTTTTATACTGTGACATATATAGATGTGCGGCTTGAAAATTTACCTTAATCTATTCTCTTAGGTTCATTTGTAAATTTAAATTGTGTATTGGACTAAATATTAGTCTCTAGTAAAAGATACTTAATACAAGTCTTCTAAAATGCCTTAGTTAATCTTTGACTGGTTACATATATCTTTAATATATAGATTTATATCTGGTTGATAAGTTTTTATATGTTAGCTTTTGAGTGAAATTGAATTGTTGAATATTTGTAATTTGAAATTATTTTCTTCTTTGGAAGTTAAGGTTATATATATATATATAGACATTCCAAAAATATAATATCTTTCTTAATTTGCCCTAACTCTCAATCCTATGAAAAACCACCACTTGGACCAAAAGGTGAATTCAAAATTCTCACCTGAACTCAACAAGTGGAGTTTGAGGCCACTTTTGCCGATATATATAATTTAAAATTCACCTAACAAAGTTGCAAATGATTCAATTCAAGGTCCGCATTATAACAACAACATCCATGTCAGTAATATATTATAGCATGCATTAGTAAGGTGTTTAAAAAGAGCTTTGTCTTGATGTCTAAGGGCACACACTACATACTCCTACAACAACATCATCATCATCCATATAAAACAGTTCACAAAATATTCACCAACAAATATGTGAGCATTATTGTTTACCTAGGTTCTCGAAAGCATAAATTAAGAGATTTCTGAACTCATCTCAAAGATATTTTGGTTTTTCAATGACACTTTCTGCCACATTTGATAAAAGGGTATCTGGTTCAATATCAGTTTTGTAAAAAGCATATATACATTTGCACAATCTTTTGTTATCTGATAAGATTCCTGGCCTCCCACCATACTATAGCTATTTAGTATCAGCCGTCATTAAAGGATGATGTTGGCCAACTTGGTAAACAATATTTCATGTTGCTTCTCCCTCAAATTTCATCTTTCTCTGACTATTTGCCACAAAAAGCAAAGAAATAGATAGAATTCAAGATGATTATCTTGGTTACAGTACTTAGTATCAGGTGCTTCTGCATGTGCACTTCTTTCTTTCTTTCCCTAAAGCTCCATTTCCCACTTGCAATATAACAAGGAAACTACAAAACTGTCCCACCTTAGGTAACAAATATTTATTTTATTTTATTTCTCCCACTGTTAAAAGATCTTGACGAAACATGGTAACAAAATTAATCATGTGATGTGATTATATTAGCTTAATTAATCTGTGTAATAATGGCAACCCTTTTTGGTTAGTTTTTCATCTAACAAAAGTGCTTGGTAACAGGTCTTTCTCTTTGCTCTTTCTTGACCGAATCTTTTGAGATGACACTGCCGGATGCTCTTTGCCCTATTTTGTCTTTGATGGAGGAATTTTGAAAAGAAAAATACATTGAGGGAGTACTTTTCTCAAATAAATATAATCAAATTGTATAATTACTAAATGTTATAATTACAAAACAATTTATCATTTTAATTATAAACAAAGTTTATTTAACATGAAAGAAAAAATAATTTTTTTTTTCCTCAGTTCAAACATATTAAGGAATGAATATCAAACATGGAAATGCACGAGTGGATATTATTTTTCATGACTAATTGAATGAATGCCTTCAAACTTCAAACAACAATCTTGTACTTGCTTTGAAATCAAGCAACTTTAAGTCGTGAGAAAAGATATGTTTGGGATCAATTAATAGTATAAAAACTACAATCAAAATGGGAAAGATAGCCTCTAATTCTTACCTTTGTTTTTAAATTGCTGTTCTGGTCGCATTTGCAGTCACATCAGTGTGGGCAAATGTGACTACAGTCACAGTGCAGCATGTTAAATGTTCCAAACCATGATATGGTGACTGAAATTGAAATTGTTTTAGCAGATCATAGTGTAAACATTGTGTCCTTGAGAATCTTATCATTGATTAACAACATAACATACAAGCTAATTTAAGAGGCAAATTAAACCAAAACAAATCAAAGAAACACATGAAACCAATTTGAACAATTAGGCATAAGTATATTTGAAAACACAGACAACATCAAAAACCTAGCAGAGAATCGAAATTCACAATTAGGTGACACATATATATGTGGGTGTTTCATGTTACCTTTATCTTCCCAAGTGGTTGAGGAGCCAAGAGGGTGATGTTGGGGCAATGGTGGGTGCTAGGTTGTAAATCTAAGGGCTGATTTTGGCGTATAAGATGATGACTACGGTATCTTTTCTTGTTTTCAATCATTTATCAATACAAAATTATTCTGTTCCCATAGTACACTTATTTTGTATCTCTTTGCAACCAGAGAGATCCATTGCTCAAAGATTTGTCATGCTTTTCTTCTACAGGATCAGTTTTCCATTAGCAATTCATGTCAGGCATGCACCCTTTGCCTAAACGCTATCATCTACTTTTATTGTTCTAACTCTTTCCAAGATACTCATTTGAGAAGAAAAAAAGTGTTCTCGAGAATCACAATTTTCAAGCCTGTGGTAGGGACTGTGGACTCTCTTATACCAGTTTAGTGTTGTACAAGCTCTGCTATGAAACCCCAATCACCCATTAAAGATATACAGTTACTTTTTCAAGTCTCTCATATCTTATAATAAGCTATATTTTGCCAAACAAATCATGGTATTATAATTAATATGAAATGGTTTTCCTTAGTATTTACTTCTATCAACTTTTCCTTCCACTAAAATATTACATTAATAGGAAATATTATTTTTAAACTCATATTAGACATTATTGTGTATTTGATATATCTAATAGACTAACATCTCTCAAACCATGTCAATAATTTGTCACTTGAAAAATTAATATTAAGAAAATATAAAAACAAAAATCATGGAAAACTCAAATACAAATTTGGCTTTTGAAATTATCTTGTATGCTTTGATTTTATAGCAAAAGAAGCATATAAAAATGCAATGACATTTTTACTGTTTTTACAAACTTTTAGGTCTTAGTGGCTGAGGAATCGAAGTCTAATAGTTAGTCAAATTTTCAAAACTTTCACTTTTTTCTAAATTATTTCATTTTAGTGCATATGTTTAGGCTTCAGTTATTAGTAAAACTGAAACATATTAGTTTGTAGGTTTCGGTTTTTCTACTAACTAAAGTCTAAAGGTTTGTCTAGAGTCCATTTTTGTGAAATTTTTAAGGACATTCACTTCATTTATGTAGTTTTCTCCTTTATTCCTTCACTAGAAACCCACTCCACACCCTCCATAGCTATTAAACACCCTTTATTTTGTGAAATCCTCCAACGAAACCCACAACATTTTTGCAAACACCATACAAAAAAGAAAGGATTTACCCACGGCCCAAATCCCTCGGTAATGACAAAAAGGCGTCGGTAAAGTGCGTTTACTGACGGCCTTGCGACGACCCAGAAGCCGTCGGTAATAAGCGTGTTGGAAACATTACCGACGACTTTTTAACCTTCGGTATTACCGACAAGCAAAAGCCCTCAGTAATACCGAAGGTCAAAAGCCCTCGGTAATACCGAAGTTCAAAAGCTCTCGGTATTACTGATGGGCAAAGGCCCTCGGTAATGCAACGCGAAACTCGATGGTTTTAGCGACAACTTTAGGTCGTCGGTACCGTGCATTTTTTTTAGTGCAATTTCTTTCTACATTATACCCAAAACCTACAAATAAACAATCAATAATCCCAAACATCAATTCAGCCAGCCAATTCATCCAGGCAATTCAAATGCAATCATTCAACATTCATCAAGAATACTTCAATCATTCTAAGTTTCAAAAGTTCCTAAATGCAAAACAAAGTTTGATAATAAAAAACTAACTTCAATATAACTTCAAAGTTTGAAAAGTTTCTAATGGCAAAACAAATTTTTTAAATTAAAAACCTAACTTCAAATGTTTTCAAAAGTTCCTAAATGTCTCATATTCATCATAATCATCAAAATCATCATGATCTTCTTCTTGCACAGGTGTGGTCTGGGAAGGCTGTTGAGGTGGGCATGGCTGCTGGGATGATGATGGGGCGGACTGTCCTTCTGAGGTATCAATGTCCTTACCAGATTTTCAAGATTGTCAAATCTGGCTAGAAGTGAATCATAAGCCTCTTTACTAACGACATTGTTGTGGTCAAATGTGCTAGAGGTAGATGGTTGATGTCTCAATATGCCTCCTCTTCCAGCATTGTAATGGGAGGCAAGTTGTCCTACCCCATACAGTCGTCCTTTCTTCTTCCCCCCGACGACATTAACCCAGCATTGGGTCCTGATGATTTCTTCGTCTACATCTACTCTAGATTTAGCATCAGGAGCAGATTCCCCCTCTGATCTCGCCTGTGTCAATCTCGCAGAAAAATCTTCATGTTAAATAAGATAGAAAACGTTAGTAACATGAATTCGAAAGTGTGAAACAAAAAAAAAAAGAGTACAAAATTGAATGTTGTTAAAGAGTTTACTTACAATGGTCTTGCGAGACCTCTCATCAACATATTCGCCAATCCCCTTGCGAAGATGAGTTTGTGTAAACACCTCATCAACATGAACAGCCCGTCCAAGCTCTACTGCGTGTAATATTTTAAAACATACAAATGACACATATTAATTTCAAAGTACATGATGCTATAGAGTTATTGATAAGAAATGAATCAAGATTTTTACCATACGAATCACATGTTCATGTGTAGTGATTGATCCTCGAGTATGTAGTACACCACCTTTCTCTGAAATCCTACTTTTCTTGGCGGTAGCACATTTAATGCGGTACTGTGGCGAATTCCAATGTGCCAGCAATGAATTCCATATGTGCTCCCTCACTCAATAAGGGTGTTGTCCTGTGATCCTTGCATCTCTAAACATTTATGACAATCGGTGAGATGCTTTCATGTTAAAGTTTTTCTGAATTTGAGCTTCATGCTCAGCTGCCCACTGCACCTTTTGTTGTTACAATAGATAATGTTAAAATAAAGCAAATGAAATTCCTATTTGAATATGGTGATGCAAGATGATTAAGTAACACGATGTTTTACCTTAAATCTTTGCCATAACAGTTTTTGTCATCTTCAGGGATTACTTCCCATGATGCCCAGGGCTAAAGAAATTGTTGCTTAATAGACCTAGTGATGGCCTGTGAAGAAACTCTAGAAGGAAGAAACTTGAAATATGAATGTAAGAAAGTTATGAATCTACAACCATAGTAAGACCAACAATTTAATGCAAAATACAAGACTAAGAAGAAGATATGGTATTACCCTTTTACACATGGCTCAATGAATGGTCGATCATGAGGAGCAGAATCACCCAAATCAGTAGGATCAGTAGGATCAGTAGGATCAGCATGATCAACATATGGCTAGTGTACATTTGGAGATTGTATAGAAGATGGCATGGGGATAGAAGGAGAGGGATGAATATATGGTGTGGTTCCTACAACTGATGGAGTGGGCACTACAATAGGAGGTGTGAGCCGTACAACTGAAGGAGTGGGCCCTATAGTAGGAGGTGTGTGCCCGATAGAAGGTGTGTGCCCGACAGAAGGTGTGGGTGCCGTAGAAGGGGTGGTGGACGTGAGGAGCCAACGTCTGGTGGAGTACTGGCACTTGCAAGTGCTATCGTCGAAGGAACTCTAATAATGTACTTAGCCTGCCTCCTAGGATTTTTTACCATCTTGCCCTTGTCAGGGCGTGAAGGATCATGTCCTGACATTACTGCAATTTAAAGTATATAAATAAATCAACAATTAAACGCATAGTACATAATTGGTATTTAATAAATGATTTAATTTTATATAATCGTGAATCGTACACGTGTCAAAATACCAGCATTTAATTAATGTAATCGTCCTCATCATCGTCATTGTCATTGTTGTTTGATGCGTCACTGTGATCATAATAATCATAATCATCATCATCGTCTTCTTCATCATGTTCAAGTTCTTCTTCTTCTTCGGCTTGTTCTTCCTCTTCTTCTTTTCCTTCTTCTTCATGTTCTTCTATTTGTCATTCTAACTCTTCAGCATCACCATCGAAGTCGTGCAATGTAGATACACCTTCAACTTCAATAATTTCATTTCCATCTGTCATTTCATCAACTTGGAAAGGGATATCGTCTTCGGTATCATTTGACTCAATGCGACCCCTAGGCTTGGTTTGCATTGCAACACACCAACCACGTTTGTCAATGTTGCGAAATGCTGGATATGGGACATTACAAACTTGTTTAACATTAAGAGCTAGAATGAATGGATCAAATGGCCAGTATCTTGAACTCATTTGAATTTCTACAATATTATACCTAGGATCCACTCTTATTTCACTCCTAGATGGATCAAACCATTGACAATAAAAAAGAACTACCCTATTTGGAGTAGTTGAAGTATTATACTCCAGCTCATAAATCTTTTGAATAATAGAATAAAAGTCATCATAACCACCCTCTGCAAGGCCCTTAACGAACACCCCACAATTAGTTGTCTTTTTTCCTTTCGACCATGCATCGGTGTGGAACTTGTATCCATTTACAAAATATGTGTGCCATTCTTTAACACATCTCATGGGCCAATTTGACAATTCCCGTAATTAAGGGACTTAATGGCTGGTTATGAACCTACAAAGAGGTGAAGAAAAATTAAGATACAAGTGTCATATCAATTATTTTAAAAATTATTAAAAGGATATTGATACTTGATATCTAAACCACTGAGGGAACTGTGAGTGAATTATAGCAGAAGAACTCCCTTCTGGAACTTGCATAGCCACAACAAATGAGCTATATAAAATGAACACAATTAGTGAGTATTAAAATAGTATGATTGAAAGCTTAGGAATGGGATGAGAACATACTCAACGTACATCTTAACTTCAAGGAAATTAATTAAGACATGGACATGAGCAGAGTTGAATTCAGCTTCACTTAACCAATGAGTGAACTCTTTGCCCGCATGACGGCCTACTTCTCGAAACACCAACAAAGTTGAATGAGATGTGGCAGATTGACATTGTGTTTCATTCCTAACATTCATCGGCAACAACATGAAGTTTTTGAAATAATGAGAACAAAAGTATGTTGTTTCACGATACAAGTAAGTCGCACAAATTGATCCTTCCACTCTGGCTTTATTTTTGACTGAACGTTTTGACTCTCCCATGAACCTTTCAAACGGATATATCCACCTATATTGCACTGGTCCACCAAGCCATGCTTCATATACAAGATGAATTGGAAGATGTTCCATGGAATCAAAGAATGCAGGAGGAAATATTCTTTCCAATTTGCAAAGAATAATTAGAATATTTTCCTCCAACTTTCTCAAAGAATCTGCCTTGAGTGTCGTGACGCACAAATCCTTAAAGAAATGACTGATTTCTATCAATGGATTTAACACATGCATGGGCAAACAGCTAAACGCAACAGGGATTAGAGTTTCCATAAAGACATTGCAATCATGACTCTTTAACCCTTGAATACTACCCTTATCAATATTAGCACATCGGGCCAAATTTGAATAATAGTCATCTGGCATTCTAAGCTCCTTTATCCATCGACAAACTATTTTGGCCTCGTCTTTAGATAGGGTGTAATTTGCCTTTAGCTTTAGCAACCTGCCATTATCTTTGGCCTTCAACTCTAAGTCTCTTCGCGCAAAATACAAAGGTAAATATTTCCCTGCCTTTTCATTATCTTTCGTCTTGGCACTAACATTTATGACTGTGTTGAAGATGTTGTCAAAGAAATTCTTTTCTATATGCATGACATCCAGGTTATGTCTCAGCAAGTTATCCTTCCAATACGGAAGATCCCAAAAAATACTTCTCTTGGTCCAGTTATGCCACACTCCCCGTACCCTTCAATCCTATTGATACCACTTTAATTGACTTTTGGAAAATGTTTCACTCTTCTCCAAACTTGAGATGGATTAAGCCTAGGAGGTGGCATATCTGTTTCAAGTTGTCCTTTGCGAAAAGTCTTTTTGTTCCTCCTAAACATGTGATCAATGGGCAAGAACCTTCTATGGCAGTCAAACCAACAACTTTTTCGACCATGCGTCAATAAGAATGACTTTATGTGTTCCATGCAATGCGGACAAGCTAATCGACCATGCGTGCTCCAACCAGATAACATGTCATACGCTGGAAAGTCATTAATAGCCCACATCAAAGCTGCCCTCATAAGAAAATTTAACTTCCTTGATACATCATATGTCCAAATATCGCTCCACAACTTCTTCAAATCAACAATCAAAGGCTCTAAATAAACATCAATCCCTGATTTAGGATTAGATGGACCTAGTATTATACATGTTAAAAACATGTAAGGCTTTGTCATACACATCTTAGGTGGAAGATTGTATGGGGGTAACAATCACCGACCAACATGAATATGGTGATGCAGACGCCTGAATGTAAGGAGTAAACTCATCCGAACATAGACCAAGTCGCACGTTACGAGCATCACTGGCAAAGGATGGATGTTTACGGTTGAAGTGCTTTCAGGCTTCACCTTCAGAAGGATGATGCAACACTCCTTTACTTTTGTTACCATCATGTCATGTCATGTGTTCTGTTGTTTGCATTAAAGCGAACATCCTTTGTAATCTTGAAATGATCGGCAAATAGAACATAGACTTCAATGGAATTGATTTTTTTTGCCTCCATCCTAGATGCAATGGCCACAAAACTTGCATTCCACCAACGATGCATCATTTTTGTCATTGTCGTTGTCACAGAAAAGCATACATCCATTCACACAACAATCAATCTTCTTCGCTTCCAATCCCAGCTTCGAAACACATCTTTTGGCTTCGTAATAATTCTTCGGCAAAGAATTATTTGATGGTGTTAGATCTAACATCGATTTTGTAAAGAAGTCCAACGCTTGATTGGGAACGTTCCAATTAGATTTACCAACCGTGAGTCTAATGCACACTAACAATTTTGACTCAGATGAACCTTCAAATACAGGTTGGTTTGCCTCAGCCAAGAGATTGTAAAACCTCTGAGTGCTTTCATTTGGAGACTCTTCATCAGGACTATCGTCTGCTTCTTGTTCAGCATGTCGACGAAGAGCATTGTCTACCATCTCTTGCATATAGGTAAATTGATCTATCTCATATGTATGTACAATAGTATTCAAACCTGATGCAGGCTGATTTTCATAAGCAGTGGAGGTAGAAGGCATTTCTTGACCATGAAATGTCCAAACCTTGTAATTTGGCATGAACCCTTTTTGGTATAGGTGAACTTTGACGACTTCATCTTTCAAAATCCTTGTACATTCACACTTGATGCATGGGCATCGAATCCCTCCATTAAGAGCATAATATTCATACCGTTGAGCCGTCTCCACAAACTCATCAACTCCAAGGACAAAAGCTTCCTTCAAACCTCTCCTTCTGCTATAACAACGGTCGTACATCCATCCATGATGATTGGGAAAATGGGCCATGTTCTGTGATAAGCCAAACAAACAAAAACTTAGCCAAAATAGCAACGCTCCATGTGACATAAGTAATAAACCTATTACTATTTAAGTCGAACATGGAAGGCAATTTGAATACTATTGTCATAGGCATGCAATAAGGGTCATGCTGAGTATTATTATTGTAGTGAAGTCCTCTTTTATAGAGTACTTACACATTGACTATTGTCATAGGCATGCAACAAGGGTCATGCTAAGTATTATTACTGTAGTGAAGTCCTCTTTTATAGAGTACTTACACATTGACTACAGTCATAGGCATGCAATAAGGGTCATGTTGAGTATTATTACTATAGTGAAGTCCTCTTTTATAGAGTACTTACAAATACTTACACATGTAGGTACTACCATAGGATTTGACATCAACACTACATATTCTTAGCCTACAAGTCTCCACCTATGTCTTGTTCAGTTTCAAGATAAAATAAAGCATCTAAAACCAAGTCATCCCATCATTTCAAAGTAAGCTTAGTTCAAATAGTCTAGTACGCAATAAATATACACAATCACAATCACAATAGTTATTTAATTATCTACTGATAAACCAAATTTGGTCAAGAAGCAGCTCCACAATCACAATCAGGAGACCAATGGCTGGTGGGTTGCACGTTTGATAACAAATTTCTGCAACAAGTTGTATAAGGGAACAACACAATCAGACTTAGAAATGTTTATATTATGATTAAACAATATTAAAATATCTACTTCAGCTCACTCCAATAATTATATCAAACAAAAAATGGCTTTTTCATGCAATGATAACTGGTTGCAACCACTAAAAATAATCAAGCAACATGGTAATGAACAGCACAACAGACTAACTCCTAAAGATCAACTCTAGATCAGATGAAGAAAGCAATTAAAGCTCAATTAGGAACAACATAACAACTTTCACA
The DNA here is from genome assembly GCF_029865625.1 of Vigna umbellata. Lineage (NCBI taxonomy): Eukaryota > Viridiplantae > Streptophyta > Magnoliopsida > Fabales > Fabaceae > Vigna > Vigna umbellata. The sequence goes on along the minus strand of NC_142167.1, from coordinate 4,342,220 downwards.
TATAGTGGAGACAAAACCAGGATAGTCAACAAGACAAGCAAGAAACCAGCTATTTAGAACAGCTAGCACACAATTTGAATCCTAAGGAATGCTCTAAAAGAATTCGTACTTTTCCCATTTACAGTTGGTTTAATTCATGGCTAAGTTTTTTCCTTTGCTCTCTCATTTAGAATTTGTAGTCTTCCCATTCAAGATATTGTTAAGTTTTATGAAGTCAATTTTGTAGCATGAGTAAACTTAATTAAATGAATTTTATGCTGTGAATGTATGATGTCAAGAATACTTCAATGTTTTTAAATATAATTCTAAGTTCAATGGTCTTCAAAAGTTCCTAAACGCAAAACAAAGTTTGAAAATATGAAACCTAACTTCAATATTTGGAAATATAATTCTAAGTTCTACTAACATTTTGGGTTTAAAGCTCAACTTAACCCTACAAAACAGCTTGCTTGTTAGGTGAGAATTACACAAAGCTTGTAAGGATGACATTAGCCATACCTCTAATCAATGTTGGATATCAATAATATTGAAAGATAGCAAGTTCATATTATTGTCTCTTGGTCCAAAATTTAGCCTCTGTAATTGGCACTTTGCATACTTTTGGGTTTTGTTATGTATAGGTAATTGGCACTTTGCATACTCTATAGGTATTGACCATGTGTGTGTTTATCTATATAATTCAAAATTGCTATGTAGAGGTATTGGCTAGCAGTCAAAGAGTAGTAGTAACGTTGAGTTAGAAAGAGACAAGAGTGAGGTTACAAGCAGAGACTAATGCAGAATTCAAATTACAAATTACATCAGCAAGTTTGATATATGATTATGAACTGATTTGATAAGATAACTCATGCAAAATTCAAATTACTCACAAAGGCAATATTCCAAACCCAATTTTACTTCAAATATTCAACTCAACCATCCAAATTTTGATTCAAAAATTGAAACAGGTTGCAAACCAGGTATTTGACTCAAAGATACCACTCAAAAGTTTCTCAAATCAGCAGAATGACAGTATAGATGGTTAGCAATGGTCTAAATGCTACAGCCAAAATTTTAACACAAAAACGAGATTGAGCAAATATAAAGTAGATTGCCCAACTGCTATACCAGCAATTTTGAGTTATTTCTCAAGGTGCAACCAAGCTCTTGCTTTAGCAAATCATAGCTTAAATGGTCTGCACTTAGTAATGGCTCAAATCAGAGTGAAGAAATCAACTCTATTGTGACTAGCTGGTTGAAATTATAACAGCTTATGGGATGAACTAGGAAGATGATTTTGATGAGCGAATTAGGCACCCAAGCTCTGAATAAACATATCATTGCTCATTTTTGTGTGCTTAATATTGATCAATCAGTTAGATGCACCAAAAGAAAATTTCACTCAACAGAATACTGGGAATGAGAACAAAAGTAATATAACATGACTTTTGACAAAACTGGACAAATTTCACAATAAAATGACTCAAATCAGAATGAACCGAGTAAAAATGAGGAAACCAAAGCAAATCAAGGTTGGCACACAAGAATAAACACAATCAGAACCTAAGAAATCAGAATTCCATGGTGCAATGATGAACAGAAGCAATGAAACAGTGAAGGAAACAGAGTTGACAGATTCCAAAATAGAAGAATTAGACACTTACCTGGACTGAGTAGCTCCATGGCTCTGAATACCACATAAAAACTATAGGTAAAACCATTGAGAAGGATTTAGCAACCAATGATGCTTACAAAAATTCTTAGAATAGGGGTCTATGCCTAGCTCAACCCACAAAATTGACATATAACATCATTTTATTATATATCATCTTTTCCTCACTTATATATATATATATATATATATATATATATATATATATATATATATATATCATCAATGACCTCAACACAAATTTTACATTTAAAATTACCTGAAAAATTAACTTTGATCCAAGAAATGCTTCAATCTTTTTCCAGTCACGTCCAAATCTACATCAACAACCCAAACAAACAAAATGAGTTGTCTTTTTATAACAAAATGATATTGATTATAATGTGACTGCTTGAAATTGTCTGTGACATGAAATCACTTGATGCAATGTCAAATCACTTGCTGATTCTAGGATTAGTTAGTGGTTGTCATGTTTTGACTAAGTTTTAGGTTGCTTTCTAGGTTCATATACTAAACATTTCTATTTAGTCCTTTTCATATTCCTAGTGAACATCATGGTTTTATAACTTTATAAGGGCATACACAGCATAAACTAGACCTTCAATCATCCAATATTCGTCATGTAATGCAGCATAACATTTTGACACGTCAACTACAATTCTAAACTCAAAACTCAGTGTAAACTCAGAAAACAATGCAGTACAGGTTTCACAAACACTTTAGTTCTGCAAAATTTGATTTCAAAGAGTGATACAACAAATTAATTGACTCAACAAATGCACAATTAAATGAACTCAGCATACAGCTACTGCCAAGCATGATTGATTCACTCAAAAGCAATTAGGGAAAGCTCCCTGTCACATAACTCTGCAAAATTAATGTGGAAAGCTCCCCATGAGCTTGTTGCAACAGTTCCCAAAGCATTTGTCATAGGCAGTGTGCAGAACATAACCAGCCATATAGAGCATATTAGCTTCCGAGGCCATCTTATAATTCTGTATTAAGTTAAAAGAGAAGGGAGATCAACCAAAAACACGAACCCTCACAAGTTAGTGTCATTCTTTAAGCTCTTCAAATGCATAATCTCTTTCAACTATCTTTTTAATGATTTTGGATTTATGTTTCATCTTTTTAATCTATTTATGTTCCAACCTTTCTAGTTTGACCATTGGTAGTACCATTCAAGAAGCACCTTACAAATTTGTGCTTTCTACTCCAAACCTTAGATATCTTATTGTGATGCGTGATCCTCTGCACCAACTCTGCATGAAAACTTTGTTTTCTTGAACAAGTAAGCATTGACTGTGAAGCCTATTTTCATACTCATTTTGAACGGACTTAGTCAGCCCTTATAAGTCTGCTGCAAGTGCTCGCTGATTATGTATAGATAATGATACTTTCTTCAAGTACCCTTAAGATTCTACATGTAAGTTACTTTATTTTGTTTTTCCTTTGTATTTTACTTTTGATGTTGCCCATAATATGTTCCATGTGCCAAATTGCTATCCATTAGTCAATCTTGCTTTTCAATTTATCTTTCAAAGTGTGTCTCCAATCAACTCTCATTGTGCAAGGTCTCTCAACTTCTAGTTCAATGATAACTCAAATTCCTTGTTTTGTTCAATTGAAGTCATTGAAATTGAAAGTGAAATCTTCGACAAACATATCTGATGAGGGAGTTGGCAGGATAATTGAATACTTGCTTCAAAAATCCCCATTTTCCAAAGTGAAAATTATAAATTGCTGAGTGATATCCATGCACACTTAAATCTTCAGGTAGCGTGTTTTACATATTGTTCAGTTCATGCTTCGTTTATGTTTCCTACTCTTCCTGATACTCACGTTGTCTCTTCTCAATTCTTAGAGCCACAACAACTAAAAAGATTTCTATATTATGAGGTCCTTTTTGCCCCCATTGTAGCCTTGCTTTCTTTCCCTATATTTGGCTTTATATATGACAATTTTTAAGTATTACTGCGGGGAACTATGTGTTTGATACATGTTATTTCTCACTCTTACCTCAAATATTAAATAACACAGACACACGTCACCTAAAGGGGAGCTGAATTAATTTTGTTTTTCTTTATGGGACAGTTGTGTTTTCCCCTGCTGTATTAGTGGTGCAGTGCACCGATTTCTGTTTTCTCTTTTGTGTTAGCATAAGTGTCTATTTTATTTTTTTGGTTAGTGTTTGGATGTATCTATTTATTGTCTCTGCAGTTATGTTTTCAATACAATGAAAATATGAGACACTATAAGCTAAATAGAGCACGAAAAATTAAAAATAATAAGGCTAAAGAATGTGAAGAAAACCATCTTTGCTTACCCTAAGATCATCAAAATCCAAGACATTGCAATCAATAGATGAAACATAAATCAAAATCAAAATTAAAAATACTAACAAGTGAATGAAAAGTAGATGAAGGCAGAAACAGTGTCTAGGCTTCAGAATGTGAATGAAAATATGTGGAACTTACCTCAACCAAGATAGCCCTTGACGAGCACGACAGCGACAGAAGCCCACAATGGCCCCTCCAATGAAGTCCCTCAACCTCGACACCACCAGCCCTCAACGCAGCAATCAACCCACGATGAACCCTAGCCCAAGACTCCCCAAACCAGCACGCACCATGAAGGAACCACGATCAACGAACCAGTGACCACCGCGAAGGACCACCACCAGTGACTAACCGAGAAAGTGAGGGAGCGTGAAGAAAGGGGGGAAGTGCGTGAAGAAAGGGAGGGAAGTGTGTGAAGAAAGGGACGAGACAGACAAAAGCGATGAAGCATGAAGAAAATGAAATTGGGGAACGAAAACCCCAATTTGGGACTTAAATCAGCGAGAAAGTTACCGACGGCTCAAAATCCTTCGGTAATCATCTCAACACTGACGGCCTCAAAGCCTTCGGTAATATGTCGTTGGTAAATCGCGCTTTTCCTATAATAGTTTAGATGATAATTTGACACTTATCTTATTTTGATTATGTTAAGTATCTATGTTAATCACCCAAATTTTACTTATTTTTCAAATTTTGACGAATTTCAAGAGTCAAAGATAAAATATAAAGAAAATAGAGAAATTTTGAGCAAAATATAGCAAATTGACTCCAGCATAGCCATAACGTAGAATTTGAGGCTTTAGGTACATGAAGAAAACCCACCTTAGAGGGAAACTTCAAGCCCTGACCTAAGGCTAGAGCCATGAAGAATCCTTCACACGAATACAAAAACACAAAAATTAAGTCACAAAGGAAACCCACTTTAGGAGAAAACCTCACGATTAGAGCCATGAAATCCATCGCTAAACCTACACTGTTAATATCTATAAAAACAGAACTTCCTCTCTGTTTTAGGGAGCCTTTAGCATAGCCCTTTTAGATACTTCTCGCTATAATTTCTAGACAATTTTAAAGAGAGACTCTAGAAGGTCTTCTCGCCTACTTCCTCTATATCATTAAAGGACTAGTAGATGGAGTTCCTTCTTTGTTTTAACTTCTTGCCATCCATTATGAGGAGCTAAATCTCCTAGGTTTTGAAGTCATATGTAGATCGCTTTGAACTCTCTTGTATTCGATACTATTTTATTTATGAATGTTTGCTTTTAGTTATAAGTTTGTGAATTGGTTTATATTTGTTGTTGGATGAATTGATCACTCATCTTATTTCATTGGCTTAAGATTGAGTTGAAACTAGTTTGAAATTGTGGTCCGATCAATTCTCCTATATGCTTTTAGATGGTAGGAATAGATCTAAGGTTGCAACTGGATATAGAGTCCTAAGTTTAATGTAGGTGATCCACTCAAGCAGTCGTTGAGGGATCATAGTAAAGTTTGGTGATCCTAGGCCCTAGGTTCTAAGAAGGAACCTAGAGTTTTTAAGACAAAATCGTTTATACGTCTAAACGCTCATTTTTTGAAGTTTAATCAAATAACATTAAAACGAGATAAGAATCCGAAAACACCTAAACCTGAAGAATATGATCGATAGAAACACAAGTGCTAGAAACAAGATTTTGATGGGGAAAAAACACCTAAACAAGTATGTAAGCATTCGTCTGACAAGCCTAGGTTTTGATGGAAAAAACACTCATTGTACATTCAAAGTCAAAAATGATTATTTAGTTAAACCTAAATAGAAAATCTATAACAATGCTCCAAGCTTTGAGAAAAGAAAATGAATAAGACTAACAAAGCAGGACCCAATCGTGTTGACTATGTGACAAAAGTGATAAGAATACTTGTTGAAAACCTAGAGAGGTAAAACTTGTGTAATATTTGTAAAAGATTAGTGAAACCCCTTAGGAGTTCTTAAGGAAGAATTGGACATAACTCAGGTTGAGTGAACCAGTATAAAATTTGTGGTTGATTACCTTGATATCTAAAATGTTTTCCGTTTACTCTCTTGAAAAAAGCCAGCGTCTAAACTTCTTATAGATTATATTACTCCTTTATAAAATCATTAGATGTTGTTTTGCGAAAAGATTTCGAAAACATTATTCACCCCATGTTTTCCCAGTGTTTTCAAGTTTGTGCAAAATGGCTTCCAAAGATACCTATTTGAGCACACTTTTTATATTAAATTTATCAAACTTAAATATACTTTCATTGTGTATTCTTATGTCGACTATTTAAATTTTACTAGCAACAACCTAAAGATAGTTGCAAAGTTCGGAGAAACTATGACAATGTATTTTGAAATGAAGGTTTTGGTCCTATTGTTTTTCTTTTTAGGCTTTAAGATCATTCAACATAATGATGGAATTTTTATATCTCAGAAGAAATATAAAACGGATTTTTGGAGGTATCCTTAAGTGGATCTTCATAAATTGATTTAAGACTCTCATTCTAAAATACAAAAATACGAAATACTTATTTGTTTGCTTGTGTGTTATGATAAGTGTGTTCTAGGGTTTGTGTAACTCTTGTGTTGTGGCTTTGAGAACTTGGTGTTGGCATATAGCGAGAATTTTCACTAGGGTTGTGATTGAGTGTTGTTATTGTTGCTAAGTGAAACATGTGATCCTTTGTGAATATTCAAAGAAAGTGTTCATCCTTTGTGAAGATTCAAAGGAGGTGGTCATCCTTCGTGAAACATTTGGAGGAGGTGTTCATCCCTTGTGGCTTTTGGGAAAAGTGAGTTTCATCTCTTTAGTAACAAGAGAGATGTTATAAACCTTAAACTTGTTGTTTTCTTTGTGATGTAACAATTTGTTGGTTGTGATAGTGGAACATTAATCTTCTTTCGGATTAACAATTGGGTGTAAGATCCTTATGAAACTAGTATAAAATTCTATATACAATTTTTTTCTTTCTTATACTTTTTATAATTGTTTTAATTTATTGATAAGGAAATTAAATTATAAGAAAAAATTATTAAAGACGCAATTTGGGATAAAAAAATCAACTTACCGTCTCTTTTTTTTCTAGGGAGAATTCAAATTTAATCTCCTCTTAAAAAAACACCAACTGAAACGAAAAAAATTGTGACATTTTTAATTAAGAAGCAAGGGGAATTAGAAGCCCTGGAAATGAGATGGTATTTTTAGTTAAAAGTTAAAAGATAAAAGTGAAAAAAAATAAATACAGGACTCGTTTCAGTGACAAAAAGAAACATCTTACTAATATGTAACTATTTAAAATATAATTCCTTTGAAAGAAATATATTGAACTTAAAGATGTTGGAATCATTCAAATCAAAATTCTTCGGAACTAGTTAACTTCAAACTTATTCAAATTAACATTAGATTTGGATAATAATCATTCAAAATGTTCATAGCCCACTACACTCACGGCATATTTTCACCAACAACGTACAGTCAGGCAGAAGAAATAGTTTGGTATCTCAATTTTTTTTATAGAAGTAAAATAAAAGAGATAATAAATATTAATAATGGGTTATTTGATGAGATAATTATGTGAGAAGAATCATATCGAGCGAAAGAGAGCAATTCACAAAGAAATTGTAGATTACAGGAATAAAATAAAATGCATATATATTCACTACTATATGTCATCTTTATTTATCTAAATTCTACCATTCTCAATATTTTTTACTACATGTGTTCTTCGTATACAAATCTCATTGGGAATACAATCAAAAGCACTTGTGCCTTAAGCGCAGAATACCTTTACGTTAAAGCATAGGAAAAGCAAGGAAACTAATTAGTCTTTTTCACATTTATATTTTATTTACTTTTTAAAAGTATTATTATATATATATAATTTTAGAATAGTTTTATAACAATTTAAAATAAAATTATTTAAAAATTAAAATTAATATTTAAATAAAATTCAATGTGAAATATTAATTTAAATAAATTTTATTTTATTAAAAATATTAATAAAAATATAAATTTTAATAAAAATATCATTATAATAATTATGATATTTATTAAAAATGACAATAACAAATCAGCTTAATATAACCTATTTATATAAAATTCAATTTAAAATATACATTTAAATAAATTTTATATTTAAATTTATAATATTGTTATTTTTAAACTAATTCTAATATGTCTATAAAAATTACTAATTATATAAATATCATTATATATTTATATAAAAATTTAATTTAATTTTAATTTAAAAAAAATAAAATTACTTCAATTTAAAAAAATTAAGATTAAATTAAGACAAAATTAAATTAAAATTTTTCATGTCACACTTTCTCCGATGATGACACATGATATTTGTCACTATCATTGCTACATCACATTATCTTTACTTCATAACATAATCTTCATTAAAATAATTAAAAGAAATTTATATATATATATATATATATATATATATATATATAAAGAAGAAAAAAAAAGGGTTAAATATGTTTTTAGTCCCTAAACTATTGACCGTTTTTGGTTTTCGTCCCTCTTCCAAAGTAAGGTACAATTTGGTCCTCAATCTTTAAAAAACGTTCGTTTTAGTCGAAAAAACGAACGTTTTGAGGACTAAAACGAGGACTAAAAACAAAATTTTGAGGACTAAAACGAACGTTTTTCTAAAGAATGAGGACCAAATTGTACCTTACTTTGGAAGAGGGACGAAAACCAGAAATGGCCAATAGTTTAGGGACTAAAAACATATTTAACCCAAAAAAAAACGACCAAAGAGACTGACCCAACCCAGTATATGGTGTCTATCCTATGGTTTATAAGGCTGTATTGTTCAACTCTTGTGTGAGAAATATTATTGTTCAACTCTTGTGTGAGAAATATTTTGTAAATGTTTATCATAATAATATCAGTGACCATTATGGACAGCAGATGAATTTAATTTTACATCCGAGTGTTAAAATTATGAAGATTATCCATGCACCCTATTTCAAAGGGAATATAATATCAGAAAGATACACTTCCAAGTGTACTACAAACATAACAGGCATGGCTTTGAAGGCAATAACGGTAGGATATGACAAATGACACTTAGAATCCTCCATCTAGTAAATAGGCTGAGTTTATGATCACACCTAATACTATTTCAAAGGGGTAATCATCAAAACCATGGATGATCTTGCGGGAAAATGGACATTCTGATTTGTGTCCAACGATATAATCTATATAACCCTTCTCTTTCTACTTTACAATTTTCCCATATGCCCATATACTGAGTAAATGAAATTGGTCCCTCCAGCAAAATTGAATGTGTTCAAGTCCTTCAAACAAATAGACCTGACTTAATGGAAGGCTAAGGCGGCTGCATCATACCAGAAAAAAATTAAACATGGTTTTCCTGTACATGCCGTTTGCTGTCCCTTTCAGTATGGCCTAGCCGACTGACCTTGTTTCGATCCTCCACATAATCGTAACGACTATTGTGGTGAGGTCCAGGGCCATAGTTATGCCGTTGCTTCCCCTCCATCCCTCTTTCGGGGGAGCTTACTGGTTTTCTCTTGCGATTGCTTGACTTGGGTGATGGAAGGCCAATGTCATCAAGCGCAGATACCTCCCCTTCTTCAACAGCACTTAGATCTTGTTCATATGAAGATAGACCTTTTCCTCCATGATTTTGCTCGTCTGCATAATCTTGATGTCTTCCATGCATGTTCTCATAATCCGACCTGTCAGAGGGCTTAGACCAGTTTTGCCTCTTATCCCTATTCTTCTCGCTCTGAGGAGCAAGTTCAATTCCATCCTCCAGTTCCCTCTCAATGAGATCATCATCATCCATGACATCTGTTTTCTTAGTAATATGACCAGCTGCTTTCCTTCGTTTTTCTAATGCAGCCTTTACCTTTTCCCTATCAATTTTCTTAATGGCTTCCTGAGGAGGCCGGCTAAATGCACCCTCTCTGTTATCTAGGCTTCTGCTACTATGTTTATCTTTCAAATCAGTAGGTTCTTTTGTTTCTGTCCCTCCAGCATTGTTTTCCAGCTCTTTGTCACCATTATCAGATCGAGATTTAGCCATGTCTTGAGTTTCATGTAAGTTTTCCTTAAATTGTATTGATTCCCACTCGGGATGTTGATTGCCTTTGGCATCACCTTCCACCCTGTGTTTCATTTCTGCGCTCCCATAATCACCAATTCTACCATGATTTGAGAGGGGGCGCCCAACATGATTTGGGACTGATGAATCAAACGCAGCCACAGAAGACACAGGCTTCGATGTTTCAATTCTAGTCGCTCCACTCTGGGGATTACTCTTTGCAGCTGAAGTTTCATCATTATTAGCTGGAGCTTTTGCAGTGGCTCGATTAGAAGTCCCACCTCCTTCAACATCATTGGAAGGTGGCATTCTATTTTGTTCATACAGCTCCAACATTTGATTACTCACTTCTGCAAAAAAGATTGGACAAATTGGTTTTGCATTATGATAATGATACTTAAAGTTATTATGCTTGCACCACAGTCTCCTTGAATAGATAAATACTAAGACACCATCACAGAGAGAGAGAGAGAGAGAGAAACATGAACATTAATAAGAGGAAGGACAAAATAGAGTTGACAATGAGATGGTACTTTTTTTCCTCATTTCTTTATACCACTAGTACTGAATAAAAAGACACCAACCCTCCAATTGGCGTGGAGTGACATCAAATTCTTGCCACCAGACCTTCTCCCCATCTGATGGGAGCTTCACCTTCAGAAACTTGGCAGCAAGGAATATGGCCCCAGCTGCGATGTGATGCGGCTTAAACTGCAAGCAAAGTGATGTCCGAAGTCTGCATATCACATCACAACTTCAGGAAAGAAAATCAAAGGCTACTAGCCTGAACAAAAATTGTATAATCTTCCTACCCATCATTTACAAAGTTCCACGCAACTTGAGCAAGGGCATTTTGAGCAACTTTGAATTTCTTTATTGCCTCAACAAGAGGTTTATAAGGATGGTGCACATTCAGATCAAAACCAAGAGTTGCAAGGACAACCCTCTCTCCAAGTAAGATTAATTCTTTATGCTGTTCATACACTTCCTGTGTCATAATTGAGGAAATAAATACATTACAAGGTAGGGAAAACTGAGAAATTTCAAAGAATTTTATTTAGAAATAAATCCCCATGCAGTTAAACAAACGCAAACAGAAAAAGGAAAACAACAAATTTCAATTTCAATATGCAAATTGCAAGTCAATTTTTGCTTGTGCTAACCTGCTTGCTGCAAGTTATTCCATATAAGAAATCCAAAATATGAATAATTTGAATGGTACGCAAAAAGTAAAAAAACAAAAAAAAAACGCAAAACAAAACAAAACAAAACAGAATTCCCTACAAAGAAACAATAAATTAACAGGTACTTAAACGTCTGGAGTCAGACCAAAGATAGCTTTGAAATACCTTCTGCTTTATTCTCATAATTGCCGCTGGATCCTTCTTGTGTATAATTTCATATGAAATAAGAATTACATCTTTTAATGGACGAGGAGTTTCTTCAACCTTCCCAGCAAGAAACATGCATACTGTTGCAATGGTCTGCAGAACATATTAAGTTACTAATTATAGCCATGAGTCAAATTTAATGTTTCATTCTACGCATAAGAGAATCTATGACTATGCATGTAAAGAGATATATCAACAGGGAAGGATAAATGTGAAAATTCTCTAAATCATGCTGACAAAGACAATAAATAGGTAAGACATCCAGACAAAGAAACGTATTACAACAAGTTTTCCAAATGAAGAAAACAATTACAAAGCTAAATACTAAGCAGGCATAAGATTTACATAGCACAGCAAAAACTCAACTACTACAATCAAAGCAGCTAGTTGGTGACTGGCATAGAAGAACACTATAAATACAATTTTAGGATAAAAATAGTTATATAATTGAAGTCCTACATATTAAATCTAACCTGATGCACAAGGGTACAAATTAGTAAAACTGTCAAAATCGTTCTGCTCATTATGTATTTTATGAACTTTTTTATTTTATCCTTGCTATAAGTTTATTCTTTATTATTATTGCTATTAATACTAGGATTATGTATTCAGAAACAATATCATAATTACAGGGATTTGCTTCCTTAAATTAGCTCTATGTTTCCTAAAAGAACTAGCAGGTTCATGTATTTAGTATAGGTCCAATGGCCTCATTATTGAAATACAAAATAAGAATGTTATTCTTTATAAATTTGAGATGGTATACAGTGAAATATCAAACTGCTGGGATCATTGAACATTATAATAAGGCAAGGTTTGTCGCCAAAGAATTCACTCAAACCTATAAAGTGGATTACTTGGAAACATTTGCCCCGATTGCTAAGATGAACACGGTCAGAGTAATGTTATAACTAAAAGCAAATCATAATTCGGATCTGCAGCAGTTCAATGAAAAGATATACATAGAGTTGCCCCCAGGCTATGAAGGACAGGTTGCTACTGGAATTATTTGCTCGTTAAGAAAGGCTTTGAATGTGCTGAAACAGCAAAAGCATGGTTTGGTAGATTCGCCAAGGTTATGACAAGTCTAGGCTACAAAGTCAAGGAAATCACACTCTATTCATCAAACATTCAGTTCCAAGGAGAACAACATTATGGTTGGTGTATGTTGATGATAGTACAGTAACTGGAGATGACAAAAAGGAGAAGTAAATCTTAAGTTAATGCCTTGCTACAAAATTTGAAACTAAGACAATAGAAAGATAGGAGATAAGTAACAACAAAAGCAATGTCTGGCCTAGTGAGATAGGAGATCAACACTAGATACTGCACCTTCCTTGGTGTAAAACTAGTGACTTGGAGGAGCAAAAAACAGAATGTTAGTAGCCAAATCAAGTGTTGAAGCATCAAACAATGGCCCAAGGAATATGTGAACTTCTATGGTTGAAGATTACATTGGAAAACCTGAAGATAAAGTGGGATGAACCTGAGGCTATGATGTGATAATAAATTTGCGATTAGCATAATCCACAGCCTAGTGTAACATGATAAAAACACATATTGAGGTAGACAAGCATTTTATCAAGGAAAATCTAGACAATGGCCAGATTTGCACCCCATATGTTGTCCACTCAATCAACTAGCACACACTCACCAAAGGGTTGAACTGCATTAACTTTGAAAGAATTATATCTAAGCAGGAACTGGAGAATACTTACCAACTTGAAGGGGAGTGTCCAAACCGTGCTACTCAAATTTTAAGTTTTTTTATTTTAGCCTCACTATAGTTTCATTCTTTATCTCAGATATATCTTGCTATTAATATGTATTTAGAAACATCGCATAATTGCAGCGATTTGTTTCCTTAGAATTATCTCTCTATATTTCATAAAATAACTAGCAGACTAATGTATTTATAGGTCCAATGACCTCATTATTGAAATGCAGAAGAAATATACTATTCTTTCTAAATTTGAGAAAAACAAATAAGAATTCATCTACTGATTTGACATGATAATAATGTTCAATCCTGCTCATCCAGGATGTAAATATAACTATAAATATCTTGACAGTTACATGTAAATATCAGGCCTCAAAACAAATCTTATTACATAGTATGACTATAAAATACCCAATTATTCATCAAACTACTTATCCACAACTGCGTATTATGCAAGGTTGATGGAAAATGTCTAAAGAAATCAAACAAAATACAATGCAGCAGTTTTATAACCAGGATAAACCAACATTCCATTATGATGAAAACGTTTTTCTTACTCTTTATTAACACAAAGATTACCCAGCATACTTTAAGGAAAAGGGGCTATTTTATAAAACAATAAAGGTTCAGACCTAGAACATGCAGGTAGACAGTCATAAAGCAACTAGAAGTCTAAGACCGTGGTCAGACCAACCAATAAGTTGTAATATTCTCTGAATTATGTCTCAGTAACTTAATGTGTTAGAAATTTAACCAGTCCTGCCAATGGAAAATGGAGGAAAGCCAACAATTTGCTCTAGCAAATAGCTGAAAAATCACAGGCAAATAGCAGAAGTTGCACTATAGTGGCTAGTTGACAATACTAAATCATAAAAACAATTTACTCATCTTATCCAAACACTTGAAACACTGACCATCCTATTTCTAACACTTTTATTGGCTAAAATTTATCTAAAACTGAAAATCACCTGTGAGATTCATTAAATAAGGATCGAGTTCATATTCACTAGTGGAAATATAGGCACTATTACACCTGTGTCCACATTTTTCTTGAGTGTTAAAATGACAATTACCAAAATAAAAATAACAGCAGTTCTTATATTAAAAGACAGTTATCAAAATACAAGGGTAAAATTGTACAAAAAATATGTACACCAATAACTCCCTTTATGTATCAAATAGTGCACCAATAGGTAAAACAATCCTCAGCTATAACTGATTAGTTTTAAGTTTAACAATATTCAAGATATAAATAACTGAAGCATATCTTTTCGTTTTCTCTCTTTCTTTTCTTGATGATTTTCAAGAATACTATTCCAATCCAACACTCGTTCCTTCTTTTTAATTGGAACTATTTTTGTGAATTTGAATGCACACTACATGTGGAGATAATTTTGATGATTCTATTTGGCATAAAAAAACATATTGAACAATAGTTATCAAAACAAACTAATGCAAATTCAACAGCCATGAACATATAAACAATCCAAAATATAGATTTGCTAAAACTGCACATTAAAATACATAATTAAATATAAAGAAAAAAATTTATTCACACTGAGAGCAACTATCCAATAATAAAGACTAGGAAAGTTGTAATAACAGGATACAAACTTACCCTCCTGTCATTCTTTGCATGGGACTGCCTTAGAAAGAATCGATGACAAAATATTATGGCAGTTGCAATAGTTACTTGAGGTCTGCAACACAATTGAATCAATATCAACATAATGATAAATGAATTTAAGCGTGTTCACTGACATCTATTATCAATTTTAATACAGCAGAGATTAAGACTCTTTTTCCCTTCGGTGCCAGCAATATCTTAAATATATGTAGACATTAAAATTGCTAAGATATTCCTAATGACCTCCTGCCCTCCTACAAGGGAACAAATCAAATCTTAACAAACTTTACTTTCAGTACTCACATCAGTTGAACAAATAGGAAACAAGGATACTTACAATAAACCACGCGTCTTAAACAGGAAAGTCAAAAAAGAACCTATTGAATTAATATAGGTCACTGAGGCAACTAACAAAGACTCACACTTTAAGTCTCATGCCTAAGTCTTGCAGAAATGTACAGTATGATTTGCGTAGGTAAGTTTCTTTCTTCAAATCTACGCCATCTTGTTTGGATGGTGAGTATTCTTCAATTTCCTTCCTAGAAAAGTACCATCTTGAGCCATCCTCTGACTTCTCTTGAGAGTATCTTTGAGAAACACCTTGAGAAGTTCCATGATGAGATGCATCACCAAGCAACAATCCAGCCATAAGTTCTGATGAAACTTAGTTTTGATGTATATCTGTTTACACTTCAGAACATTATGATCAAGTCACTAATGTACATTAAATAATTGTTCCCTGTCCATTAAATACAATAATGAGAAACAACTACGTGATGCTAATCTACAAATAAATAAAATATAAACCCTAATTAAATCAACAAAAGCATAGGGAATGATCCCTCCAATGTTTTTTTCTTGCCTGTAGTCATCAAAATCTGAAACAAATAACTGACCGTCACCGAGATTTTCCCAAAAGGATCCTCCAATCTCATATTTTCCTAATCATACTGCCTCTAACTAAGTAACCGCAAGTACCAAATCCCTTTTATAACATTATCAATAACACTAACACCCATTAAACCTCCACACTCAATATTCCCAATGCTAAAACATTTAGATATGTATATATATACATATATTTACAAACTTCACAACAGCACCAGAAATTGAGTATCACTAAATAACCCAAACCAAATCCCTCGGAAAAATCATCTCAACATGTCACTTACTTCAACTACCTACCAGCAATGAAAGAAATGATTACCCCGCCACAGTAATCCTCAATACAATACAACCACTACGACAATTTGGAAAATGAATTTTACAAACTCAATTTCTTCAAACCAAGTATATGAGAAACCGACAAAATCTAAAATCCAAAGGGCACACTGTCTATTTCATCAAAAACTAAATATAAAGAATTGCAACCAGAAAACTATAAAACCCAAAGCAAATTCAACCTTTACCTGCAGTAAAAGAACTAAAGAACAGTTCAATTTGACTGTCCAAGACGAATTTGGAAAGAACAAAGCCAATTTTCTCGGCGAGCAGCGACAACAGAAAACCAAAATCGTGGAGTTCCAAGCCCCAGCGTGTTTACAGAGAGAGGAGAAATTGGTGGTGTAACTGTATCAGAGTATGGAAGAAGAAGAAAGAAGAGATATTTTGGGAATTTTAAAGTTAGGGTTTACAGCCGAAATGGAGAGGGAATAAAAACACTATAGAGGCAAACATGTGCACTAACCCTGATATTTTTCCTTCTGCATTTAGTATTTTATCTTTTAAAATTTGATGGGTAAATATACATAACATAATAACATAATAATATAATATAATATAGCATAACAGTAATATAATATAATATATATATACATATATATATATATATATATATATATATATATATCTTATTTATATATAATTTAAATTTAAATAACTATTGAAAGACCGCTTTATAAATAGTTACTAATTTTATTCGAATTAGTATAACTTATTTTATTATTTTTTTCTTTATATTTTATAATTATTTATGATGAAATTATAAATAATTAAGTTTATAATATTTTTTGGATCATAGTTTTCTATTTTAATAATATAAGAAAAATTAAGTATTTACTTTCTATTATAAAAATATAAATTTAAACAATTATTAAAAAACCTTATTAATTTTATTCGAATTAATATAACTTATTTTATTATTTTTTTTATATTTTATAGTTATTTATGAATATTTGTCAAATCTTTTTGAAATTAGCAAATATCTTCTCAAATATATTTATATCTCTAAAACAATAGAATATATCTTGAGGATATTAAATTATTTAGAAGATAATTGGAGGAAATTATATTATAAAAAATAAGATTATAATAACTAAAAAGTCTAAAATAAAGTTCAATCCAATTTCTATGTAAAGAGACTTAGAAAAATACATTAAAGGAGCCTGGGGAATCCTTTGGGAGACCTAATTTTGTCCTCTCTCTTCTCTCATGTTTTTCACCCTATCTTTTTTATGTTATTTCTACATTCCATGAAGAGTTAATTCTTTAGGGTTGATTTTCTTATAATTTCTTAATTGGATTCCGATGTTAGATGAATAAATTTGTTTATTCTTTTTATTCTTGTTGGTATTTATTTTTATTTATGTCTTTTGTTTCTTAATCAAGTAAAAATAATGATTTTTACACTGTAGCAAATTATCACATTATACCTAACATATCAATCATAGGATTCCAAAGATTTTTAATTTTAATTGAGAATTTACTTTGATTAAATTTAAATACTTTCATGTGATTAAATGAGCTTTTATCAATAATTGGGAATGTACTTTGATTAAAAGTGAAAACTTTAACAAGAATTAATCAAGAATGTACTTTGATTAATTAGTTTTTTACTTGATATAAGAGTTAAAAGAACATACATGATTAGGCATAATAGTATTTAATTCAAATTGGTTAAATTTAATGTGATTAATCTACTAAATTTTTGCTTTTAATTGAAAATGTACTTTGGTTAATAGAGAGAATGTCAACAAATTGATTGAGAATTACATTGATTAATTTGAAAAGCTAAGACAATAATTAATTGAACAAAAATCTTCACATAACCAATGATGAACCCTACTTAAAAAACGAGTGAAATCAACCTATTTTATTTCTAATTGTTTTTTTTAAAATCATTTTATTTTTTCTATCTTTTGTTATTTTGTTTATATTTATCTTCTTTATTATTTTTATTTTACTAACCCTTTTCGTTAGGAGATGACTTTGGGATCACTTAAACCTTACTAATCTTTTGGTTACTATCTTAGCAATATTGAAGTTGTTATAGTTTATAAATATTATTTTGATCGCAACGTTATCAACAATCTAGGATGTTAAATCGTCTCGGGTGTTAGACTATCTGAGATGTTAAACCTTATGGGCTATTAGTTGCATCTGCGATGTTAGACTGCGTGGGGGTATTAGACTATCTGGGGTGTTAGATGCATCTGAGGGGTTAGACGGTCTAGGGTGTTAGATTGTTTGGGGTGTTAGACGCGTCTAAGGTGTTAGACTGTTTAGAATGTTAGACTGTCTGAGATA
The DNA here is from genome assembly GCF_029865625.1 of Vigna umbellata. Taxonomy (NCBI): domain Eukaryota; kingdom Viridiplantae; phylum Streptophyta; class Magnoliopsida; order Fabales; family Fabaceae; genus Vigna; species Vigna umbellata. The sequence goes on along the minus strand of NC_142167.1, from coordinate 4,323,880 downwards.
TTAGACTATCTAGTGTGTTAGACACATCTGAGATGTTGGATGGTCTGACTGTGTTAGACCGTGTGGGATGTTAGATGCTTGAGTACCTAGACGCTTGAGTGGTTAGATGCTTAAGTTCCTGTACACTTGAATGGTTAGACGCTTCAGTCATCTAGACTCTCATAGATCTCAATATTGTAAGAATGTCATAAATCTCAATATTGTAGGAATGTTTTAAACCTGAACTTAAGTCTAACTCATGAAATTATAATTCGACCGTTAATTTCAGTTATTTTATTTTTGTGTATATACTAAAACTTATGCAATTCTATAGAATTGATAAATCATTAGTTTGTATCAAACTTATTCAGATCCAAAAAGCATAATCAAGACAATTAAATTTAATACTTCACACTGTATTATAAAACAGCCAGCTCTTTACATAAATAGCATCTGCATTTCCCTTGCAACTTTTATCAACTCATACAATAAGTTACTTCTTTGTAACTCTTTTTTCGTTACTTTTATGTTGTGTGATCACATTAACTTAGTGTGATTTGTCTCTTCTCAAAATTCGGATATAATTTACATAGAGTTAGACTTGAACAATTTCCTGATTTATCAAAATGCATGAAATACAAAATTTCAGATATTTCTGCGATTAATGCATATATTCCTCAGAAACTTATCCATCTCACAGGAATTATTCTATATATCAACATTTGATAAACTTGAAGTACAAATGATAAACAATATTACAATCTGTTTCTGCTGAAGGGGATCGGGGAAAACTCCTGCTACCTTCGTCTGGAAACACTCCTCCCCTGTCGATCGGTCCTTCACCTTTCGCCTCCTGTACGCTCATTATCCGTGTAAATGGGGTGACCTGCAATAAACACTTCGACGCTCAAGTCAGAATTGGTCTTTGCAAGTATATCTATATGTAAAAAACAGAGAGTTTACCTTCTCCTTCGATTACTATTTATATGATTTCAGAGAATATTACCCATTAATTTACCTTTTAATGGCTTTCAATGCATATCTTAAATACTCGACAACGACCGTTACCTCATTAACAATACATTCATGAGCATTCAACTGTTGTCTCCAGCTCAGCTTCAGAGGCCCGTCCGATCGGACATATTGGGCTTGAGAGATCCGATCGGACATGTTAGACTTGTTTCTACCTGCTCGGCCTTGTCTGATCATTCTCGGTCGGTTACTCCGCCCTCGATAGTAACATAAGTCCCCCAAGCCCCAGCAAAAATACCTTTTTGCGTAGGGTTTTGAAGTGATTGCCGCTCGGCCTTCCTCTTTCTCTATCTAAGCCTTTACCCTGCTAACTCTTGTTCTGGCGAGAAGCGTGAAGTCTTGACTGTAATTTTTAGGCGGGAAATGTAAAACACGAAACGTCAGATCACCTGAGCCGTCAGATCTCTTTGTAACTGAAACGTCAAGTCCCTTGAACCGTCTGATCTGTTGACGTTTGACGCTTCAAATGTGCCCACTAAGTTGGTTCTTATCTTTGTATAAATACCCATATGTTTACCCTAATTTTTTACTTCAGTTTCCTCGCCGTCGCCAACATCTTCCTCTCTGCTTCCTCTGTCCTTCTCGTCTTCCACTCCTCAGGTAACCATGTCTTCTGACTTCTCCGGCGACGAGGGTAGGGGGTATGCTGACGATGACATCGCCAGTCCATCTTCGTCCTTGGTTGCCATTACCGGAACCGGCACTAGGGCCTCACCTTCAGGGAATTCCTCTGATCTCTTGGTCGATAGTGACGCTCCTGAAGAAGTTGACATCCATGTGGACTCCACCGGCGCTTGGGATGGGAAGCCCCGAGCTTGGCCAACTGTCCCCGGCTACTACTGGGTGCCTCTCGAAGTTAGGCAAATTTCCTCTTCCTTCCACCATCGCCAACCCTTCCGGGATTTAATCGGCCACATTTCTCTAGTTAAGGCGGTTGCCGACGCTAGGCATTTTAAACTAGCCATCTGTCAGATGACCGAGCGCGTTTGCCATGATCGGGGTAACTACCCCACCGACTTCTTCTACGTTTACGCCACCATGTTCAAAGACTTAAAGGTTCTTCTCCCCTTCTCTGACTTCCAAATGGGTGTTTTGAGAACGCTCAACGTAGCTCCTACACAGCTTCACCCGAACGGTTGGGCCTTCATGCAAGCGTTCTTCGCCATCTGCTCCGGTTTAGCCCTTAAACCGACTCCTGCAACCTTCCTCTATTTCTTTCATGTACAGCCTCACCCGTCCAAGCCTTGGGTTTCCCTTCGGACGGTCGGGAACAAGCACCTGCTAACCCTTTACAATAGCTCCTACAAAGACTTTAAAGGACACTTCTTTAAAGTCGTGCCCACGGAAACTAGATACCAGAGCTTTTGCTCCCCGACCAAAGAGGCCAAGTTTCCTTTCTCCATACAAGGTCTCCTTCCACAAATTGTCGAGGCCTGACCTTGGTGTTGTAACGCCTTGCCAACAGCCTCTTCCGAGCCTCCACTCGGATCATTGCCACCTCTCTTCGTTCATCCAAAGTATCTAGCTCCACCTAAAGTTCCTCATTGTTATCTTGCATACTTTGAACTCCCCTTCGTATGGTGGGTTCTCCTACCTCGACCGGCAACATTGCGTTCATTCCATATGTAAGGCTGAACGGGGTTTCCCCCATTGTACTGTGCGGCGTGCAATGGTACCCCCACAAGACTTCCTGAAGTTCATCCACCCAGACTCCTTTGGCATCTCCCAACCTTTTCTTTAACTCGGCGACAATGACTTTGTTGGCCGCTTCCACCTGGCCGTTCGTCTGTGGGTGCTCTACCGAGCTCGTCACATGCTTAATTCCCAGCTTTTTGTAAAATTCTCCTAAGCCTTTATCAACGAATTGTCGCCCGTTGTCCGTGACTATGACTTTGGGAATTCCAAACCTGCATATGAGCGTCCATTTAAACTTTTGAACCCTCGTGGCCGTGATCGTTGCGAGCGGCTCTACTTCCACCCACTTAGTGAAATAGTCAATTGCTACCAGTAGAAATTTCTTTTGAGCTCGGCCTATTGGAAAGGGTCCAACAATATTCCATTCCCCACTGCGCGAACGGCCAAGGTGACATCAGACTGTGCAACTCTATCGGTGGAAGATTGAGATTCTTGCCATGTTCCTGACACTTCAAACATTTCTGCACAAATTCTTTGCAGTCCTTTTCCACTGTCGGCCAGAAATAGCCCGCTCTTATCACCTTAACACGCAAAGCTCGTTGCCATGTATGCATTCCACACGCTCCCTCGTGCAGCTCCCTCATCACATACTCGGCTTCCTCTGCAGATACGCACTTCAGTAGGGGTGAGGAGAATCCTCTCTTATACAGATCTTCCCCTATTAACAAATATCGAGCGGCCTTCTTTGCCTCAGCTGCCCGGACGTGCAAGCCACTTTCCTGCCTCTGAATAATTTCTCTTATGGCTTTCCTCCAGTCAGGTCAATCGGAGACCTCGTGAACCGCCAGACACTCCACCGAAGGGTTCATCATTACCTACCTTATGACCGACGACAAGTGATCCTTCCCCTTACTATTGGCGAGTTTAGATAGGACGTCCGCCCTTGCATTCTGCTCCCTCGGTACATGCTTAAATTCCACCGTCCGAAATTGCTTCACCAACTCCTTTACCTTGTGAAAATAACGAAGCAGCTGATCATCCTTGGTCTGGAAGCTCTCAGTCAACTGCCCTACGACCAATTGGGAATCCGTTCGGCATTTGACGGAAACCGCCCCCAAGTCATTAGCCAGTTCGAGCCCGGCTATTACTGCTTCGTACTCGGCCTGATTGTTACTTATCTTGAACCGAAAGACGATTGCCTGTTCCACGACAAAGCCGTCCGGTCCCTCATACACAATTCCTGCCTCACTGTCGGACCACTCAAAAGAGTCGTCCACATAAAGGGTCTACTCTTGGTGGCATTCTTCTTCCCACGGTAACTCGACCGCGAAGTCGGCCAAGTGCTGCCCTCGGATTGACCCTCTTGGTTTGAACTGGAGCCCAAACTCGGACAACTCCACGGACCATCCTACAATTCTCCCGGCCAGGTCTGGTTTGCGAAGGATTTTCACGATCTAGTGATCTGTTCGGACTATCACCTGATGACTCTGGAAGTATGGCCTTAGGCGCCGTGATGCCATCACCAGTGCCAAAGCGATCTTCTCGACTCGCTTGTACCTGGTTTTCGCCGGTTGCAACGTTCGGCTAACAAAGTATACGAGCTTAAACTCAGGTTGCTCTTGCACCAATGCCGAGCTGACCGTGTCCTCCGAGACCGCTAGGAACAGCTATAACGCATGCCCTGCATCAGGTCGTCCCATGACCGATGGGCTGACCAGTATGCGTTTAACTTTGTTAAAAGCTTGCTCACACTGGTCGTCCCAATCAGTACCCGCACTCTTCTTCATAATTCTCACTATCGGCTTTATCCGCTCGGCTAGTTTTGGAATAAAGCGAGATAATGAAGTCAGCCTCCCTACCAGCCTCTAAACCTCCTTCAGCTTCTGAGGACTTCTCATTTCCAGTATTGTTCTGCATTTGTCGGGGGTTCCCTTCTATGCCTCTAGTTGTTAACAGGAACCCTAGAAACTTTCCCGCCGGTACCCCGAAAGTGCACTTGACCGGATTAAGGCGCATGTTGTACTTGCGAACCTAATTGAAAACCTCCGCAAGATCCTTCACATGGTCTTCTACCGAACGACTTCTTACCTCCATGTCATCCACTTAAACCTCAATGCATCTGCCTATCTGGTCAGAAAAAACCCTTTCCATCAGCCATTGATAAGTAGCCCCTGCGTTCTTCAATCCAAACGGCATAACCTCATAACAATAGTTACCCCGCTCGGTGATGAAGGTTGTCTTATCGCTGTCCGGGGGAAACATTGAAATCTGATTATATCCCGAATATGCATCCAGGACGCTTAGCACATGGAACCTCGAAGCCCCATCCACTAACGCATCAATACTTGGTAGCGGATAAGAATCCTTAGGGCAAGCTTTGTTTAGATCCGTGAAGTCTGTACACATTCTCCACTGCCCGCTCGGCTTCTTCACCATCACAACGTTCGCCAGCCACGTTGTGTACTTGAGTTCACGGATGAAATCTGCTTCTAATACCTTTTTCACCTCAACTGCCACTGCCGATCTCTTCTCCTCCCCCAGTCTTCTCTTCTTCTGGGCCATCGGTCGGGCCTCTTTGAACAATGCCAACTTGTGTGACATAATTTTTGGGTGAATTCCAGGCATGTCGGCTACAGTCCAAGCAAACAGATCTTGGTTCTTCTTCAACTCGGCACCTATCAACCTAGCTTGGTCCTCCTCCAGCTCACTCCCAATGGTGGTAACCTGCTCCTCCCTCCGTCCAAGACTGAACGACTTTGTCTCCCCCATTGGCTCCATCCGATCATTAGTGTTAGTCCTTGGATCTAGATCTGCCATGGCTACCTCCGATCGTCTTCTCCTGTGCCGACTGGGTGGATCCGATGACGATGGCTGAACCTTCAGCCCGGCCATATAGCACTCTTTGGCAATCCTCTGATCGGACCGAACGGTGCAAATGGTTCCATTGCTTAACGGAAACTTGAGCGCGAGGTGGGGCGTGGAAACAATTGCCCCGAACGCGTTTAAGCACGGTCGTCCTAACAACACATTATAAGATGTGTTCGTGTACACCAACAAAAATCTGGTTTTAATCTCCTTACTCCGCTCGGTTCCCAAGCAAGTTCTCAGATTCACATATTCTCTCGTATCCACCCTCTCCCCCGAAAATCCCACTATCTGTTCGTTGTACGGGGCGATCAGGTCCTTGGAGATGTCCATCTGTTGGAACGTTTTCCAATACAGGATGTTGACAGAACTTTCCTGGTCCACCAACACCTTTCCCACGCTATATCGGGCAATAACAGCTGTTATTACCATCGGGTCATCCTCATTTGGATCAGGAGCATGGAAATCCTCATCCGTAAACGTGATTGGCGGCATAGAGCGCTTTCTCACATATACCCTATGGACGCTTTTCAGCTCCCTCAAGTTTCTCTTCCTTGCGAACGCCGATGACCCTCCTGCAAAACCTTTCGAAATGGTGTTTATCGTTCCACGCAGCGATCGGTCATGGTTGCGACTTCTACTCCGCCTACGGTCGGGGCGCCTGTCTTCTCTCCTATCACTTCGCTCCACCCTAGCCCTCTTGGGTGGGCTCCTCGCCCTCTGTTCCTCCTTAACAAATTTCTTCAGATGACCCGCTCGGATCAGTTCTTCCATCTTATCCTTCAATACCGTGCAGTCCTCGGTGTTATGCCCTATGTTCAGATGATAGGTGCAATGTTTAGTTCCATCTGCCTTGGGTGATGACCGGGAGGGTCTTACCCATATCAGATCTGCATTCAGGGCCTCTTCCAACACTCTAGCCCTTGGCGTGTTCAACGGGGTGTACCTTTCGTACCTAGCCCCCTTTGGGCCATCTCTATACTTCTGACCCTTCGACCGCTCGCCTGGTACGAACGGTTTCTTGCCCTCCTTCTTCTCATGCCCTGAACTCGCGTTTTGCTCCTACTGTCGCCTTTGGACCGCCCTCATTTCTTCTATTCTAATGAACCGAGCGACCCTCTCTTGCAATTCGTCCAGGGTTAACGGGGGCTCTGTAAACAAGTTATCGGCAAATGGGGAAGGCCTCAGCGCGGTAGCCAGAGTGCTTATAGTAAACTTCTTGCCTACTCCCCTTACTTGCCGAGCGGTTCTATTGAACCTATCCATGAAGTCCTTGAGACTTTCTCCCTTCTCCTGCTTTATGTTTGTTAACTCAAGATACGTCAGATTTCTTGCTCTACTAGCCGAAAACTGCCGCTCAAACATCTCCCTCAAAGTGGCAAAGTTATTGATGGTTCGAGGTCTCAACGAGTGGAACCATGCCAATGCTTCTCCCTTTATTGACAAGGAAAAAACTCTGCACCACACATTCTCCCTAGGGGAGTAAATGGTCATGGCGTCAACAAAGGATCTCAAATGCTCCTCCGCATCCCATGACCCATCATACTTCTCCAGGGCTGGAAATGGTCTCTTCGGAATTGGCTCTTCCATGACTGCAACTATGAACGGATGCAATGCTCTAGCTCAACCGGCTGGGGCCGGACGATTTGCAGTCCGATGCGAGCCAACTTCACTCTGCTCCTCTCCCTGATAATAACTACCCGGAATGGGATTTGTGTCTTCTTCTGAGTCCGACTCCGTCTCTGGCATCTCTACAATAGGCGGTGTCTGTGCGCGCGCGGAAGATGGGCGATTAGCCTGTGCCCCTCTAGCCGCATCCCGCACGCCTCTAAGGGTTTCCAACTCTGCCTGCATTGCCTCCATTCTTCTTCTCATCTCCTGTATAAACGCTATCGGGTCTTGCTTCATCCTTTCGGTCGTAAAAGGTTGTCTTCGATGATCCTCGGCCCCACGGTTGGCGCCAAAATGTTTCTGCTGAAGGGGACCGGAGAAAACTCCTGCTACCTCCGTCCGGAAACACTCCTCCCCTGCCGATCGGTCCTTCACCTTTCACCTCCTGTACGCTCGTTATCCATGTAAATGGGGTGACCTGCAAGAAACACTCCGACACTCAAGTCAGAATTGGTCTTTGCAAGTCTATCTATATGTAAAAAACAAAGAGTTTACCTTCTCCTTCGATTACTATTTATATGATTTCAGAGAATATTACCCATTAATTTACCTTTTAATGGCTTTCAATGCATATCTTAAATACTCGACAACGACCGTTACCTCATTAACAATACATTCATGAGCATTCAACTGTTGTCTCCAACACAGCTTTAGAGGCCCGTCCGATCGGACATATTGGGCTTGAGAGATCTGATCAGACATGTTAGACTTGTTTCTACCTGCTCGGCCTTGTCTGATCATTTCCGGTCGGTTACTCCGCCCTCGGTAGTAACACAATCATCATTTAAGCATTAGTTATTACATACATACAATGAAAACATAAAAAATAACTATACTAAGATGTTAGAGGAAGTACTTTGATTTTTACGAGAATTTTAGAATAAGAGAAAGAAGAACAAATGTGAATCTCATAAGATTCCTTATTTCTTTCACATACCATCTCTGATAGTTATCTCAAATTCTGGTCTCTCTCTACATCTCACTATCTAACTCTACTCTGGGGCACAAGAACATTTTGGCCTTAATTATTTTTATTCAACATCATAAATATTCCCCTCATTTTAAAAATTCATTTAGCTATTATACATTATTTAATGCAAATGTTAAATATGCATTCATCCTACTAGTCATGTTTTGGCATGAATTGAGAACTAAGCTAGGTTCTTCTCTATAGTTTTCAGACATCCTAAGATGTTTTGGACCTAGTTACCTCGCATGTAGAATCATTTTTTCATAGGCTCGTGTGAAATCGAGCAAAAAAATTATATTGATTTCTAGGTCACGATTTATGCAGAACGCACCTGAGTAACACTTGCAGCGGTTCACTAATTCTCTCTGTCAAATTTCTGTCTTTTAGGGGGGTTTATGTTGCGTTCTCCAACATTACCAACAGATCTGTGTTGTTGTCTTTCTCAGTTCGTTCTGCGATTCCTTTGAATTTCCTCACCACCCTCTTCTATCTTTGCCATTTCACTACCCTTCCATTTCCTATATCTCGTTATTTTGAATAGTTGGCCATCACTTTTAATTCCAACAACTTTTCTTTTATCTTTTGATATAATAACTAGATAAAAGTATAGTAATATCAACTAATGTGTAATATAATTCACCAATATTGGGTGAGTGATAACAGTTGAAAAACTGTTATTTTCATGCTTAAAATTGACACAAAAAGCAACCTTTACACTTAGAAACTAGCTTGAAATCATGCTTTTATCCATATTTTCATAAATAAGAGAGTTGTACAGGTTTATGCTTGATTTCAGTGTTTTTGTGCAGGTTTTAAGGTGAATTTAGTGAAAGAAGTGAAGAAGGAGAGAGATGGAATCAGAAAAGTCAACCAGAAACCAGAAAAGTCAACCAGTCAACCAAAAAAGTCAACCAGTCAACCAAAAAGTCAACCAGTCAACCAGAATACGAAAAAAGTCAACCAAACGAGTTTTGGGCCAGTTTTATGCGATTTTATGATCTGTTTGGGCCTGGACCCGTTTTCTATTATTTTTATGTCCTATTTAAAGACCTAGATGTCTTAGGGTTGGTATCTTTGGCTGAAACGAAGCAAACACTCTCTCTTCCACCCCTTGGGGTAGATTGGGAGATGGTGACAGCTCTCCTCTTCTCTTTCTCGGGTTTTTCTATCTCTTTCATTCTTTCATTATTATTCATCTAGGTTCACCATGAATATGGTGAACTAAACCTTGTATGTTTGTTGGGGAATCAATGTAATCTTTTGAAGCTCTCATATATGGAATTTGTGCTTGCATCTTAATCTAAGACTTATGCTTTCTTTCATCATTAGTTAGGGTTTTTCCTCTTTGCTCAATGCTTGCTTTGTTTAACTCATTCAATGCATGATTATTGGTTTTGTCGATACGGGAACGTACGGGGAAGTCTAGATCCGGGGAATTTCTCCCAATAGTATATTGGTTGCCTTAAGCTCCTGCGCTAAATAAACTAATTATTAGGAATGCTAGGAATCGTATGAACTCGTAATTAGGGAGAAACCTTCTTGAAAGGTAATTTAGAGAGTGGCATTAACAATGATGACTTGAATGTTGAATTCCTAAAATATATGAGAGTGGATAAGATGAAATTGACCCCCAACAACATATTCATCAATATATTTCATTGAAAGTGACTGTCTTTTGTTTTAGCCATTGATCAACCTCATGCATACATGTTTATTTTCGTCTTTTGCATAGTAAAATCCAATTATTTCGTTCTTAAGTCTTAGCTAATCAACAAAATCACATAACTAAACTAGGCCGTGAGTCCTTTGGGAGAACGATACTTGGTCTTACCGAGTTTATTACTTGAAACGATTCGGTCATACTTGCCGATTGTTAAACAAGTTTGTGACATCATATTTTGGTGATCATAAATTTGTCCATCAAGTTTTTGGCGTCGTTGCCCGGGACTCTGGTTTAACTGGTTAATTTGTGTGATTATTGATTATCTTTGACTTTAATTTTGAATTTCTGTTTTTATTTTCGGTTTTTATTTGATTTGGTTTTATTTTATTTTATTTTATTTTATTTTATCTTATTTGATTTTATTTTATTTTATTTTATTTGATTTTATTTTATTTTATTTTATCTTATTTGATTTGATTTGATTTTATTTTATTTTATTTTATTAGATTAGATTTTATTTGATTTGATTAGATTAGATTTTATTTGATTTGATTAGGTTAGATTTTATTTTATTTTATCCTCTGAATCTTTTATCTTCTGAATCTATATCTTCTCCTATATCTTTTTGTGCTAACAAATCTTTTCTAGGGTTTTGTTTTCTTGTGCATGCAGGAAGCAATTAGAACAAGGAGCAAGAAAACAACAGAACCTCTGCTTGAAGGTCTAGACGAGAGTAGACGGAGGAGAAGAATCCGAACATCTAGAGAACTTTTCCCTTCTCCAGAAACTCTCTTACAATCACCACCACAAGGTTCTGTTCATAGCACAGAAAATATGGAGAACAACAATGTTACAAGAACTCTTGCTGACTACACCAATATAGCTGGACCTCAGCACTTTAACAGTATAGCTAGACCTAGAGTCAATGCAGCTAATATGGAGGTCAAACCAGCACTGATTCAACTGGTGAAAAGCAACCAATTTAATGGGTTATCTCATGAAAGCCCATATGAGCACCTCACTACCTTCAATGAGATTTGCAACACAGTCAAAATTAATGGGGTGCCAGACGAAGCTATCAAACTTAGCTTGTTTCCTTTCTCATTGGGAGGCAATGCTAAGCTTTGGTTGAATTCTTTCCTAGAAGAAAGTTTCACAGAGTGGGAAACAGTGGTCACAAAATTTTTAAACAAGTACTTCCCACAATCTAAGGTGACAAAAGGCAAGCAAGAGATTTCTTCATTTAAGCAGGGTATGGAAGAATCATTGGGGCATGCATGGGACAGATACAAAAGCTTGCTAAGAAAAACACCCACGCATGGCTTTGAAGATCAGGAAGTAGTCTTAACTTTCCTTGGAGGGCTTGGTTCACAAACCAAGATGATGCTGGACGCCTCAGCAGGAGGCAATATTAAATGGAAAACTCCAGAGGAAGCAACAGAGATTATAGAAAACATGGCTACTAGTGATAATGAGCTACACAATGAGAGAGGAGCTCCTATGCAAAAATGGTCGAACATTGTCTGGACGAACACTGAGAGACCGAACGCTATCAATCCGAACACTCATATGTCGAACACTGTCTGGACGAACGCAAAGAGACCGAATACTATCAAATCGAATACTGTTTGGACGAATACTAAGAAACTGAACACTATAAGGTCGAACACTGTGTGGACGAACGCTTATAGATCAAGTACTATGAATTCAAAAACTGTTTGGACGAACGCGATAGATCAATACTATGAGACCGAATACTGTAAGGTTGAACACTGTTTGGACGAACGCTTATAGATTAAATACCATGAGACCGAATACTATGAGGTTGAACACTGTTTGGAGGAACGCTTACAGATCGAACACTATCAAACTTAACACTGTTTGAACGAACGTTATATAGACCAAATACTATGAGGTTAAACATTGTTTGGACGAGCGCTTACAGACCGAACACTATCGAACTTAACACTGTTTGAACGAACATCATATAGACCAAATACTATGAGTTTAAACACTGTTTGAACGAACGCTTAGAGACCGAACACTATCAGGTCGAATACTGTTTGGACGAATACTGTTTGGTTGAATACTATTTGGACGGACGCCAAGAAATCAAGTACTATTAGGCCGAACGCTAACGGTAGAAATCTGAGAATAGCAATTCAAGACCGATTGCTACAATCACTATTACATGGTTAAGGTCGAACGCTAAGTAACACTACAGGAGAATACCAAACCAAAACCGGACGCTATTTGTTGAACACTGTTAGGTCGAATACTATTTGACCGAACACTATTTGGCCGAGCACTATTTGGTCGAGCCTTATTTGGGCGAGCACTATTTGGACGAACGCACGTTCTACAGAATTATGCAGAATCGTAACCAGACTTCCAGAGCCCCATTTTCATCCCCTTTTTCCCCAGATTCTCATCAAACAACATAATATCACAGATCTCAAACACAGTTTATTATTCCTACAATCTATAGAAACAGATCTAGCTCCTCTTACCTCTTGAAGACTTCCTTTATAGACCTTGAATCAATTTTCACAAGACTTGCAGCACATTGGCCTCCTTGCAATTCCAGAAGCTCTCAACTTCACATTTCTCACGGATTTTTGCAGCAAGGATTTCACTCCCCACAATTGCAGAACCCAATCCCCTTTTGAATCAATGGGCTCTTCCCTTTAAGAGAAAGAAAATTTGTGCACTCCACTGGATGGTGCTAGCTAGACGGTCCTCAGTCATTCCCTTCCCTCCTCAGTGCCATGCCCACTATGAAGATGATGATGATGATTCCTGGTGGCTGGAGCACTTCAAGGTGGAATGACTCACAATCCACCAGCTGCTATTGCTAGACATGAAGCCCCTCCCCCACCACTTCCTTTTAAAAAAAACGTGCGGTCCTTACATATGTCATGTGTTAATTTGTGATTTTCTTTTAATTCTTTTATTTTTTTAAATTTTTTATTCTTTTCTTAATTTTAAAAAAATATGTCTACGTCTCAAGTTAATATTATGCCACATGACAATGTTAGTGTCACGTGTCAAAATAGTGTAAATGTCACATGTCAAATGAGTATTAATGTCATGTGTTAATGTTAGTGTCATGTATCAGTCTTCCGTTCAGTCCAAAATTTTTTATTTTTATTTAATTTAGTCCCAATTTTTGTTTATTTTATTCCATTTAGTCCTAATTTTCTTTCTTTCTTAATTGAAATTAAATTTTTAGTAAAATTTATATTTTTATTATTTTTAAATCAACTCTAATAGATGTAAGCATTCAATAATTTGTACGTTGAACCAAGTTAAATTTATGTGTCGTTTATTTTTCTATTCTTTTATTGATATATTTTCTAGTGTAATGAAGACATAGACACACACTATTGATTATCCTAATTGTTATTATCTTTTTAAAATATCAGATATGACCCAGGTTAAATTATTAAAGACACTTCTCATTTATTGCAAAAATACACTTAATTAAATGTAAAATATTTTAATTTATTATAATATTGAAAACCCTAAAAACAGTTAAAAACATTTTGTGGTTTAATCTATATGAGAAGGTTTAATACTATTTTGTATTAGATGTCCATTTTATTGAGACTCATTTTCTTTGAGTGTTCAATCTATGTTTAATTTGATTTTTTTATGACGTTATCTAAATCATTAAAGATAGATTAATTGTGTATGTCATGTGTTAATTTGTTATTTTCTTTTAATTCTTTTATTTTTTTAACTTTTTTATTACTATTTTTTATATTTTTCTTAATTTTAAATCATTAAAGATAGATTAATTTTATTTTTTATTAAATATTTTTATTATTTTTTAAATCAACTCTAACATATGTAAACATTCAATAATTAGATATTTGTACGTTGAACCAAGTTAAATTTGTGTATCGTTAACGTTTATTTTTCTCTTCTTTTATTGATATATTTTTCTAGTGTAATGAAGACATAAACACAGAGTATTGAAACATTTGTACATTGAGATCTAATTGGTGGAAACTGGCATCGTTTGCTTCAAACCAAACCATATTCCACAACACTCGAGATCTATGTAGAAGGAAAGGAGAAAGAAAATTCAGTATCCAAACAAATCCTCAATCCTCAGTCAGTATTTTATAATTCAGAAGGAACTACACATTCATACTTTTGTAAATCAGCACGCCTCAAGCTCACTGCAGCTTAACGTGTAGTGTCTCAGGCATTGGAGCCATTGTAGAGTCATAAACAAGGTGACACCAGCTCCACTCCAACTCAAGACAGAAGGGGGAAAAGTGGGTGGGCTAGTTGGGGAGGCAAAAGAACATGTTATGATCCAAACAACGACAATTTAGTACACTGCCTTATGTTAAAAGTAAAACAAGGTACAAAGTGGAAGCAAGAAACAAAGCAAGTTTAAATGTAAAAGCATGTAAAATTTTATTCAGTAGGAGAGAGAAAGCATGTAAAATTAACAAGGTTAACAGAAATCTCATGAAATGCTAATTTATTTCATGGTTTAAATTACTTTTTCCTCGTTCATCCATACTTCTGGTTATGGGTATATCAAACAATAATGGTCGCTCTGAATTAACTAATTATGTGAAAAAAAAAACAGGAGTGCAGTTGGCATCAAGAGAGTATGCTTGGAAAGGTTAACGCTTTCAGTTTTTGGTAAAAAGAAATTGTGAGGTGCTTTCCGATAATGCTTTGTGAAGAAATTACTACTGTTATAGGAAAAAAATGTTCTTTTAATTAGGCAATAAAATAACACTCCTTAACCTTTGGGGAAAAAACACGAGCACCAGAGTTCATACCTAAAATAACAACAATGCTCTTGACTGTAGAGTGTCAATCTCCTAAAAATGACTGTTGCCTCGCAAAGCTGACGAATCATCAAAATTTGAGGAAAGGATATCTCAGAACATGGCGTATTCAACCATCTTCTACTACAAACATGATTGAACTCCCACCCCATCAATCCTAAAACCCCTATCAGCATTAACTGCTTTTCCACAAAACCATCAACATCTCTGAGAACTTGAGCTAAATTTTCTCATGAGTTCTATGTTTTCTGCAATTGTGGACCCAGGTGTTCCAACAAAACCTAGAGATGCGCAGCTGCATACAGTCTGCTCAACATAAAGAAGTAAATCTGGCAATCTCTGACTGGAACAATATTTTTTACCAATTGTACTATATGAATTTGATAGGAACCTCTGCCCATGACCAGCTGTCATGAGTTTTATAGCTGCTCGCTTAATCAGCTTATCATTCGCTTTCAAAAAGTATAGCTTATACTTGTGATTCTCACTAACTAAATCACCTAAATAAGTATTAGTCCAATTATCTCCAGGAAGATCAGTCATTATAAAAATATGAATTGGTAGAGGGCCTTCCTTCCTTAAAGATTCTAGTTTTTGCCTTAATCCTTGAAATGTAGCCTTTTGATGATTCTTAAACTGCCCATCCAACAATCTAAGTTGTGCGCAAAGAAATGGAGCCCTTATGCTTTGTTTAGAAAACTCCTTTCCAGCTATCAAAATTTCTGGGACAAAGGAAAGAAGTTTAGTCTTCTCCTTCAGAGATAGAAATCTCTGATTCTGATTAGACTCACGGATATCCACATATAGTTCAGAACCTTTGTATGTGGCAGAGAAAAGGGTTCCAAATGCCAGCAGTGAGGCTGATTCAGCTTCAGAATCAGGTCCTAGAGTCTTAAATACATCCCTCCGTCTTCTAACATATGATATTTTCTTTTTCTGCTTCAGTTTTTCATCGGGTTGAAATGAATCTAACATACCATCTCCAAGCCCATCTTCATTGTAAGTCCATACTGTAGTTCTGCAATCCTCATTGACAGCATATATACACTTTTCAATACTACCATGGAGCCCAGCTAGCAGAGATCCACATTGGTTAAGGCTTTTAGAAACAGAGGAATGCAACTTTGTATCTGTTACGCAAGCCAAATCTAAGCTGATGCCACACCATATGGACACAAAATCCCTAAGATCAATCACTCGAACAAGAGAGGAAGAAACTAATGATGTGATGTCAACAATTTCAGCAATGGATATATACCTGCAAGAACAATGACTGATTAATTTACACAGAAAGTGAAATTCGATCTCAGATATAAAATTTCAACAATACAGAAAACTATGCAAGAAAGGCATTCATGCCCTTAAATTTTTCTTCCGTTGTTACAGTCAATGTTATTATTATGATATAATAGGAAACTTTGTTAGCAATCACATATGAAACCAGCCAACAACTGCTAGAAACATTTTTGCAACGTGAAAATCATGGAATTGTAAAGAACGAAGTGGTCAGTATCTGATTGTCATGGAAATAGCTTAAAATATCACCATTTTTCCCAGGTCCCACTGTTAAGAGAGACATCATTTCTTATAACAAATATAGGCAGGAATAGGGTAAGGGGAGCAATTTATCTTGATGGGAATATGAGCATTAATAATGTTTATAATGCTAAAACAAGTATTCTAAACAAATCATACAAAAAGAAAAGGAGGGCTTGGTAAGTATAACTATGGTTAACGTATCGGATGGATGCAAAGCGATTAATATTATACCTCTAAGACCACAACCTTAACTTTCCTCAAGATCTCCGACCAGAATAATCTAAACAACCGAATATAAAAACAAAGCAACTGAACTAAAACAAATTAAATAAAGAATATCTATGTTCTGGTTATTCTAGGAATAATTCCAACAAATCTGACTCTAGCAATTCTCCATGCAGAACTTCTTCTTCAGCATTTCTTGTACATATTTTTTGATATATTAAAGAATTCATCTTTTTCTTGCTCCTATCTTCGTCACATATAATGTAGCTTCACTTGCACTTTTAATAAATCCAAGTTTTAAGATAATCATCAATTATGTCATACCAAGCCACCCTTGGAGCTTCTTAAGATCATACAAGGCTTTCTTTAGCTTGTAAACCTTGTCTTCTTGTTCCTTGACTTGAAACGCCTTTGGTAGCTCCACAACAATCTCCTCTTGTAAACACCGTTTAAAAATGGTGATTTTACATCTAAATGGTAAATTTTCCGACCTTTGTGTGCAGCCAGGGCAAGCAACATTCTGATTCCATCAAGGCATTCAATGGGAGCAAACGTTTATGAAAAATCTACTACAAACAGTTGAGCATATAATCTTTCCTTGTATTTATTTATACAACCATTTGCATTTAGTTTAGTTCTATAAACCCATTTCACCCCAATGGGTTGTTTGTGTTGACGTCAATCCAATAACTCTCAAGTGTCGTTTTTTTCAATCATATTTATTTCTTCCTTCGTAGCATTAATCCACTTCTCATCTTTTTCAACTTCTTCAAATTTGGTAGGCTCTAAGGTAGTAACATTACACCTTTGATAAATATCAAATAGAGATCTTGTCCTTGTGACAAGTGTTAGGTTTATCGAAGAGAAGGTTCACTAGGAGATACAATATCAATGAGACTTGAGTCCAACCACAAAAGGGATTAACACTACTTTCTACCCAAAACCTTAAGACAATGGGTCCCTTCACCTTTATGTGGTGCTCCACTTTCTCATTTCTACCCAATGTGGAATTAGACTCACTTGGATTCTCAACAAATTTCCCCCTCAATGGTGAGTCCCTTCCACATTGGTATACTCCCCCTCCAATAGAAGCATTCCCAACCACGATACCCCTTTCATACTTTCGTTCATCTTAACTAGGCATGCTTACCTGGAACCCTTGCCAAGAAGACTTTCAATACAAGGTCCATATTGTACTCATCTGAGCCAGTCACCAAGACTAACCATGGCTTTAATACTACTTGTTAGGTCTATCAAGGAGGAGGTTCATTGGGAGATACATCACCAATGAGACTTGAGCTCAACTACATAAGGGATTGACACCACTCTATACCCAAAACCTTAAGTCAATGGGTTAATGGGTCTTCACCTTTATATGGTGCTCGACTTTCTCATTTCTATCTAATGTGGGACTTAGACTCACTTGGATTCCCAACAACAAGAATTTCAACAATTTTATCAAATAGTTGTGGTGTTTATGGAAGATGTTTTCTTACTATCTCCTCCCAAATTCATTGATGATCTTCCATGAACTTTACATCTTAGTCATAAGAATTTTTCCATTTTGTGGTTGGGAAATTTTGTAAGATTTAGACGTGCTACTATATCCAACGAAAATTTTGGGTTTAGCCTTTTTGTCAGGTTTGTCCCTTTTAACATGTGGAACAACAGATAAAACAACCACAACAAAAAACTCTCAAATTTTGTAATTTGGTTTGTATCCAACTTAGCCTTCAAATGGAGCCTTTTTTGTTCAAAGCTCTAGTTAATAGCCTTTGAGTTGCTTTCCAAGTGGTTTGAAGAAATGGTTTTCTGACTAGCTAACAAATTGGCAAGCCATGCAATCTGCCAACTTGTCTTCAATCATTAAGACATCTTTGGCCAATACATGTTTTTGCATGTATAACATTCCTGTAAGATGAAAATGTCCAAGTGTTTTATGCCATAGATCAACATTGGTGATTGTGCTTGAAAAATCTATTTGCTTCTCCTTCATTAGATTTAAAGCATAGATTTTAGACCTCATCTTCACTCTGAACACATCTTTGCCTTGTGTGCATCTTTGATCAAACACCAATTATCTTCAAATATGACTTTGAAGCCTTTCTCCACAAGTTGTGCAACACTCAGCAAATTTTGGTCAATGTTAAGCACATATAAAAAAATTAGAGATATACTTCAAACCTAACAAGCTTTCAATAGCTATAGTCCATTTCATTTTAATTGAGATGAAATCACCATTACCAATTTGCACTTTAGAGATGATGGCTTTGTCAAGCTCTCTAAAAAGCTTCTAGTCGTTGGTCATATGGTTTGTTCAACCACTCTCTATTAAACATGAGTCACTAGAAGTGTTGACTGTAACCAAACATGTTGCAACAAAGAGTTGCTCATCTTCTTAGTCCTCCAAAGTCACCCTATGCCTCTTATGATTTAGACTTTCATATTTTGTCTACATGTCCCAAATCATCGTATTTTCTATACTTGACATTTGGCCTCCACCAACATTTTTCCTTTGGATGATTTGTCTTTTTGCAATGTGAGCAAGGGGAAAGTTCTCACCTTGATCATTGTTGGAGCCTTCTTTCTTTTCGTTCTTCCATTTATTGTTCTTGTCTTTTGCACCTCTAGAATTGTGCTTTTACGTGAAAAACACGTTTGTCTCGTCATTCTTCTTTGCTCCTGAACTTGTAAAGCATTTACCAATTCTTCTAAGGTGATAGTTGACCAGTCTTTTTCCTCCTCCAAAGCTGAGATTTTTACTCATTTTTTTTGGAACAGTAACCAAAATTTTTTGAAGAATTTTTTCATCTAGAAAGGGCTTCCCAACAAGTTGCTCTTTATTTGCTATACTCATCAACCAATCAGCATAGCTTTTAATTGTTTTTGTCTCCTTGATGCTTTGCATCTTGAATTCTCTAGCAAAGTTGGACGGTTGCATGTCTTTGGTTCTTTCACAGCCAAAGTATTCTTTCTTGAGATAATCCCAAATCTCTTTGACAGATTTGAAATTCCTAATTCTTGTAAAAATAATTTTTTACAACGGCGAAAGCCCTTATATACTTGTTTATAGGAACCTTTTTTAGAATCAACAGTGTAGCAACAAGGATTGTTTATGTTAGAATTATTGTTAGAATGATTAGTGTGAGCTGTGTGTGTGCTGTCAAGCATGAGCTGTGTGTGTGTGAGTTGTGTTCCAACTAAAGTGAGTTGGAAAGGAAATGGGTAGTTACTTTCTTTCCCTATAAATGTAATGCTAATGTAAGAGGAGAGGTAAGCCTTCTCACTCAATAATATGTCTTTATGATTTCTGTGTTTATTCAATATGGTATCAGAGCGGGTCGATCCCGCTCTGGTTTTTTCTTTCCTCAGTTGAGCTATCAGATATAGCTCCACCATTATCACTCATCATCTACCATAATCATATATCAACCTCTTTTTTTTTCTCTCAAACTTTATTCACTGCTTGGCACACCCATCACCACATATCGCCATCTTTCTCTGCCGTCCGCCGCCATCCGCCGCCGTCCGCCGCCGTCCACCGCCGTCCGCCGCCGTCCGCCGCCGTCGGTCAACCCAGTTTCGTCCGGCGACCAGCAGATCTGGAGCGCCTCTCCGAGCGACAGATAACCCCGCCGGAATCAGTCCAAGCGTCCTCTCCACGCGCCTCCACGCGCCACCTTTCTCCGGCTGAGCTTGGGCGCGTACTGTTCACGCGCCGCCGTGCCGACGTCGGAATCACTTCGTGCTGCTTCCAATCGACTCGCCGGACCTTCCTCTCTCTGTTCTGTCCCTCCATAGCAGCCATTACAGCCATTTCTGAGTTGGGTATACAAAAGGCTTCATTTTCTCTTTCTCACTGCATTGCTGCTTTCTTTTTTTTTAGAGTTGAGATTATAGACACCGTACAATGGCAACTGGCAGCATTATCTCATTGTCAGGAAGTCCCAATATCACTTCTGAAAAACTGAATGGGAAAAATTATTTATCTTGGTCCGCTGCTGTTGAAATGTGGTTTCTTGGCCACGGATGTTATGATCATCTTGAGCAAGATGGAACACACGTACCAGCTGAAAAAGCAGATCAATGGAAACAAGCAGATTTCCAACTGTGTGCTTTGTTGTGGCAATCCGTAGAACCACAAATCTTCATATCCCTTAGAGCTTTCAAGACATGTTACTCTTTTTGGAAGAAAGCTCAAAGCATTTATGCCAATGACATTCAACGTCTGTATGACACGGCGAATAAACTTGCATCCCTTAAAATGGAGAATCATGATATGGTATCCTTTATGGCTGAAGCCCAATCCGCTACTGAAGAATTGCGGATGTTTTTAGAAGCAGGATCTTCTGAAGATATCAAAACAAGGTTAGACAAGTATTATATGGTAATGATTCTACGAGCTCTGCATCCCGACCTTGCTCATATCCGAGATCAACTTCTCACCAGTCATGAAGTTCCCTCCATGGAATCCTTGACCACACGTCTTCTTCGGGTTCCGATGCCACACCCTCAAGAAACTTTTGGGGCAGTAGAGCAATCTGCCATGATTATTGCCCGCGGAAGAGGACGCGGTACTAGAGGAGGAGGACGTGGAGGACGTGGAGGTCGAGGGCGAGGTCCGTGTACATATTGCAAAAGGATGGGTCATACCCAAGAGAATTGCTACTTATTGCATGGTTTTCCTCCAAAAACCGCTAATATCTCTCAGTCTAACCCTTCAGATTCAAAATTTACTGAAGATGAATATCAGGAGTACCTACGGTTAAAATCCAATAGCATGGCACAAACATCTTCAAGTACAGCGTGCATTTCTCAATCTCCCAAAGATCAAACTTCATGGGTAATTGATTCGGGTGCTTCTGATCATATCTCCGGTAATACCTCTTTGTTCTCAACCCTTTCTTTTCAAGAAAAATCTCATTTAATAACCCTTGCAAATGGTTCAAAAGTCTCATCAAAGGGCATTGGTCATGTCTCCCTGTCTCCATCCTTAAATCTCCAATCGGTTCTATTTGTTCCTAACTGTCCTTTCAATTTGATTTCCTTGAGTCAGTTAACCAAATCATTGAATTGTTCAATAACCTTTGATAACAACTCCTTTGTTATACAGGAGCGTGGGACAGGGAAACGGATTGGAGAAGGATATGAAGCAGGAGGATTATACCATTTTGGATCTCATCCCCATGTGTCATGTGTTGCAGCTCCTACTCCTAAACTATTACACGATCGGTTTGGTCATCCTCATTTGTTAAAATTAAAAAAAATGTTTCCTGAACTTGGTAATGTCAATAGTTTAGAATGTGAGTCATGTCAACTTGGAAAACACGTTCGGTCTTCCTTTCCTAAAAAGTCACAAACAACGTGTGATTCTAGTTTTTCCATTATCCATTCTGATATTTGGGGACCTAGTCGTGTCTCGTCCTTTGGTTTTCGGTATTTTGTTACTTTCATTGATGAATATTCAAGATGTACTTGGGTTTATCTTATGAAAGATCGTTCTGAATTGTTATCCATCTTTACCTCCTTTCTAAATGAAATCAAAAATCAATTTGGCCAAGTTATCAAAATTCTAAGAAGTGACAATGCCAAAGAATACTTCTCTTCCAATTTCTATGCAGTTTTAAGCTCTCATGGTATACTACATCAGTCTACTTGTCCTCATACACCACAACAAAATGGTATAGCAGAAAGAAAAAACCGACACTTGATTGAAACTGCCCGTACTCTTCTGCTGAGTGCCCATATTCCCACTCATCACTGGGGCGATGCCATTCTCACTGCATGTTATCTTATTAATAGGATGCCCTCTTCTTCTCTTAATCATAAAACTCCTTTTTCCATTCTTTTTCCCAACCAACCTCTCTTTCACACCTCTCCTCGCATCTTTGGTTGCGTATGTTTTGTTCATGACATGTCTCCTGGACTAGATAAACTTTCTGCTCGTGCAATCAAATGTGTCTTCTTGGGATATTCACGGCTTCAAAAAGGTTATAGGTGTTACTCTCCTGAAACTAAGAAGTACTTTATGTCTGCAAATGTTACCTTTTTTGAACAAACTCCCTACTTCACTTCATCTGACCAAGAGATTGAGGGTATCCAACAGGTCCTTCCTCTTCCCATTATTGAGTCAAATATTCCTCATGTGTCTACAACTCAGCGTCCCGATTCCCCTGAACCATCATCTCCCAATGTTACACAGGTAGAACATCCAGAAAATGGTGAATCCTCTCCTTCCGATTCTTCCTCACCGTCACTTACTCCCACGACTCCCGAAGATGATTCAGGTTGGCCCATTGCTCTTCGGAAAGGTACTCGTTCCACTCGCAACCCACACCCAATCTATAACTTTCTTAGTTATCACAGATTATCTCCTTCCTATTGTGCACTTATATCTTCAGTGTCTTCAGTAGATATACCTAAAAATATGGAAGAAGCACTTGCTCATCCTGGTTGGCGAGAGGCAATGATTGAAGAAATCCGAGCTCTCGAACAAAATAAAACTTGGGAGTTGGTACCTCTTCCACAGGGTAAAAAGGCAGTTGGTTGTCGATGGGTGTATACAGTTAAAGTTGATTCAAAAGGCAACATTGATCGTCTCAAAGCTCGTTTAGTTGCCAAAGGATACACTCAAGTTTATGGCATTGATTATTGTGAGACCTTCTCTCCTGTGGCCAAGATGACTACTATTCGTCTATTCTTTGCAATGGCAGCAATTCGTCACTGGCCACTTCATCAACTCGATATAAAAAATGCCTTCCTTCATGGTGATCTTGAGGACGTGGTTTATATGGAGCAACCTCCAGGGTTTGTTGCTCAGGGGGAGTGTGGAATGGTATGCAAATTGCATCGCTCTCTATATGGTCTCAAGCAATCACCACGTGCTTGGTTTGGAAAGTTTAGCTCTATTGTTCAACAATTTGGCTTGAAACGAAGTGAAGCAGATCATTCAGTTTTTTATTGTACTACATCTCTTGGGAAATGTGTTTATCTAATAGTATATGTTGATGATATAGTCATCACAGGAGATGATGTTGTTGGAATATCTCAACTGAAGAAACACTTATGCAAACATTTCCAAACCAAAGATCTTGGAAGCCTCAAATACTTCTTGGGCATTGAAGTAGCTCGGTCAAAAGATGGAATTGTAGTCTCTCAGAGGAAATATGCTCTTGATATATTACATGAGACAGGAATGATTGATTGTAGACCAATAGACAGTCCTATGGACCCAAATCAAAAATTAGCTTCAAGCGAAGGTGATTTGTTCTCCGATCCAGAAAGATACAGAAGACTTGTTGGAAAACTGATTTATCTCACTATTACAAGACCGGACCTATCTTTTGCAGTTGGAGTGGTCAGTCAATTCATGCAGGCTCCATGTCTTGGCCATTGGAATGCTATCATTCGTATTCTAAGATACCTAAAAAAGGCTCCTGGACAAGGGTTGTTATATGAAGATAAAGGAAGCATTCAAGTCTCTGGATACTGTGATGCAGATTGGGCAGGTTCGCCTATTGATAGACGGTCTACTACTGGATATTGTGTTCTCCTTGGGGGAAATATCATTTCATGGAAAAGTAAGAAACAAAATGTAGTAGCCCGATCAACAGCTGAAGCTGAATATAGGGCTATGGCATCACTAACAAGTGAACTTATATGGGTGAAGCAATTTCTTCAAGAGCTCAACTTCTGTAACATTCAAACCATGAAGATGTATTGCGATAATCAAGCTGCTCTCCACATTGCATCAAACCCAGTGTTTCACGAGAGGACCAAACATATAGAGATTGACTGCCATTTTGTTAGGGAAAAATTGTTGTCCAAAGAAATTTGTACTGAGTTTGTTGGGTCAAATGATCAACTTGCAGATATGTTAACTAAGTCCTTAAGAGGACCTAGAATTGAATTTATTGGTTCCAAGCTTGGTACATACAATTTGTATGCTCCAGCTTGAGGGGGAGTGTTAGAATTATTGTTAGAATGATTAGTGTGAGCTCTGTGTGTGCTGTCAAGCATGAGCTGTGTGTGTGTGAGTTGTGTTCCAACTAAAGTGAGTTGGAAAGGAAATGGGTAGTTACTTTCTTTCCCTATAAATGTAATGCTAATGTAAGAGGAGAGGTAAGCCTTCTCACTCAATAATATGTCTTTATGATTTCTGTGTTTATTCAATAGTTTACAACTGCAATTTGGTCCACTACACTAAACTGATCTGCTACAGCAGTGCTTGTACAAGGCCAGGTGTACTCTGCATTGTTACATAACTATAACAGCTCTATTTAAAACCCAGAAAATCACAAATCAATAGTTGCAGTGTGAAAAAAACTTACTAACCTTCGACTTTGGACAAGCTCAATCACATGATCCCAAACAGATATCCGAATATCCTTTGGATCTACAACCCGAAACTTTGGACAGCTACCTAAAGCAATAGCATGGTGATCCATAATAGGAGGAACCACCAAAGTTCGATTCAGTATACCAGCCATTAGAATAGCATTCTTGAACTCTGAAAGTTGGTTGCTGAACCCACTGTGAGGTGCATACCACATGAATTTCTCCCCTAAGGTAAGGGCTTGGCTGGAGCATTGAGGGGTATGAGATGTTGAAATATTGGAAAATCTAGAGATCTGAGAACTAGGTTTCGCATAGTAATAGAACAACAACAAGAAGGAGAGGCATATGACAAGGACAGACACAGGAATGAACGGGAATCTGTAAAGGGGCTTTCTTTTAGACAACATTTTAGTTGGTGTGTTAGGTTTCAAAGTGTTTATGGTTGTACACTTGTAACACAGATTGATAAAACCCGCACATTCAAGTAAGTTTGCAGAGAACAATTGAGCTCATCAACAATAACCTGAAATTTTCTCATTCCTGAAACAAATTTGGAATAAAAGTAAGAAAAAAAAGTCTGCAAGCAACAATACCTACCACAAGATCAATTTAAAAAAAAAAAAACAATGTCACCTCTAATGACTAAACGACTCAGAATTTACAATCTGAAACTTTCCTATTCATGAACTAAATTCCAAATAAAAATAGCAAAAGAGTGTCCACAAGCAAAAATTTTGAAAAATAAACTGATGTTATGATTGATGACTAAACTACCAAGAATTTATAGTCTGGAACTTTTCCCCTCTGAAATTCCAAATAGAAATAAGAAAAAAGAGTCCACAAACAGCAATCCCTATATCAAATATTGAAACATAAACAGATTTGTCACTAATGTCTAACCTACCAAGAATTTATACTCTGAAACTTTTCCATTCCTGAAAGCAAGGGAAACAAACGAGAAGACAGCATGGTGGAGAGTGAGACAAACATAATCGCATGTGAATGTGGATGAGAGGATGGCATTCAGGTTGGTTAGCTTTACAGGTTCGGTCTCATTGCATTTGGGCTGGGCCTGGGCTGTGGCTATTGTTTTTCTCAGGTAATTTATAGATATTGGGACATTATTTCCTTGTTTAAAGGGTGATACTCAATTATCGTCATAAACAAGAAGAAATAAAAATTAACCTGATATAATTAGACATAGAGGTATCAAACAGTGAAACATGGTAATTTATTGCTTAGTACTAAAACTCATAAGATGATAAAGGATGCCTTTTTCTTGTTATAGGTCATCATTAAATCGAACTTCTGTTTGCCTTTGGGTTGCTTTCTATTATCCCGTCATCATTATTAATTATACTCTAGTACACCCACAGTTTTTAATAAAATTTTTGCCATAGACAGCTGTAAGTTCTGAAAGAGCATTCACTAAATTGATTGTCATGTTGTAGTGAAATTTATTGGACATGCTTGCAGTTAGGCAACTGGAGAAGGATGACAGATATGCTCCACTATATCAGCTTCTTATGATTTTTCTAAACCAGAGGTGTTAGGAATCCAGGTAAGACCCCTAGCTCTCACTCCCTCTCTAACTCACGTTAGTAATCGCAGCAATCAGAAATAGCAAAGAATGTGTATGGTATTCCCAGCAAAGAATCAAGAATACACTTTAGAAACCCAGGAGCTTAACCTCCTTCACCAGGTGCAAGACCTGTATATAACTAACAAAGAGTCCAACTGTCTGAAACAAACAATAAGGGTTCTTATATGCCCTTCTACCCATCCCGTCCTATTTTTTACTCAAATTAAGCAACTCTTCCACTCAAATTTTGACTTAATGAATCAAATGACCTTTGAACACTTAAATTGAACCAGAAACAGCAACTCAAACTTGAACAAGACACTAAATCAACAATGAAAGATGTTTAGCAATGATCTATGTGCTAAACCAGATTTGAAACAAAAAATAACTAGACTCAAGCAAAGCAATGCAGATCGGCCAACTGCAAATGAGACTTTATTGGAGTTTTCTCAGTGCAACCAAGCTTTGCCAAAGCAATTCATTGCTTATATGGTATGCACATGGTACTGGCTCAATCAATCAGATGCATCTCAATGCCAAATTCTCAGTCAAGTGCACAAAATAACCAGAAACAGATTAGACACCAAATAAGTGTTGTGAACCAATGCAAAGCTGCATCTCATGTCAAACACTAAGCACCCGAGCTCTTGATGAATTTGTCATTGCTCATGGTGTGCTGATGTTGATCAAACAGCTAACATGCAACAAAAACCTTAAGAACATATTACAACTGAATTAAAAGACAAATAACCAAATTAACATGACTATAGACAAGACAGAATATGATGCTCAAATAAAATGACTCAAACAAAAAAAACTTGCACCGAATTAAAATGATAATAAGACTCAAAAATAATGACTCAAGCACAGGACACACAACTTGGAAACCTAAACAGATATGAAGAGAATCAAAACACGAAACACACACAAGATTCGCAACAACTTAAATCAGAAAAACAAATCAAGACATTAAAGGGAAAATGATGAACAACACGTAAATGAAGAAAACGCAACAGAGAGGCGAAACAACGCAAGAACATAATAAAATTCGAAACAGATAACGTGATATTAATCGAAACAACGCGGAAATGGAAGAACAACTCAGAATCAAGATAGAATCAAACTGAAACAAAAACAGAGACGCGAATCAAGAAAACAAAACTCAAACAACGAAGGAAACAGAAACACGATACTTACCTTTGACGCGTGGACGTGGACGAAACCTAGCTCATGATACCACTTGATGGACGAACGCCCGAGGTGATGACGATAGAAGCACGATTTGAACTCCTCGAGCCTTCCTCGACGAGAGAAGACGCAGCGGATATGTAAACGAAGCTCTAGATTGAGAGCTGACTCGAAAGAATCGAAATCGATTGCAGAAAACCCTAAAATCATGAACGAACCCTAGAAAACTCAAAATGAACCGATTAATCGGTTCAAACTCAAGATTGAACGGTGGGAAAGCTAGATTGTTCGGTGGAAAGTGGATTAAACGGTAGAAAGGGAAAACAATCGGTGAAATCGAAAGGCAAAGTGAGAATGATGAAGGAACCCTAAGTTTGTATGCAGATGTTCGGTGGAAAGGTTTGTAATGGCTGAGACGAAGCAAAGAAATGAAGGAAGAAGGAGATTCTAGGAAGAAAACTGGCTTACTGTGAAGAACCCTCGAGAGGAAGAATGAGATGTGGTTTTGCGAGATGGAGAAACGAGAGAGAGAATGTGGATGTGCGTGTCTGATGCGCGAGAGAAAGGAGTTGTCCATGCAACGTATTACGGATGATCAATTGCTGGGATATTTTCTGGCGGGCTTACGCGAGGAATTGCGCTTCCAAATGAGGCCCCATGACCCGCGGAATTTGATGTCGGCGATGAAGATTGCCCGATACGCGGCCTAGGGCTGATGGGATGGACAACTACAAAAAAACTCCCTCATGGGGTCGATCGGTGGTGACCAGGACCGAGTTGCAGTGAAATGGCAGAGATAGAAGAGGGTGGTGAGGAAACTCAAAGGAATCGCAGAACGAACTGAGAAAGACAACAACACAGATCTGTTGGTAATGTTGCAGAACGCAACATAAACCCCCAAAAGACAGAAATTTGGCAGAGAGAATTAATGAACCACTACAAGTGTTACTCAGGTGCGTCTGCATAAATCGTGACCTAGAACTCAATATAATTTTTTTGTCTGATTTCACACGAGCCTAGGAAAAAATGATTCTACATGCGAGGTAACTAGGTCCGAGGGTGTGGATCCAAAAATCGTGTTAGGATGTCTGAAAACTATAGAGAAGAACCTAGCTTAGTTCTCAATTCATGCCAAAACATGACCAGTAGGATGAATGCATATTTAACATTTGCATTAAATAATGTATAATAGCTAAATGAATTTTTAAAATGAGGGGAATATTTATGATGTTGAATAAAAATAATTAAGGCCAAAATGTTCTTGTGCCCCATAGTAGAGTAAGACAGTGGGATGTTGAGAGAGTTCTCACCACCCTTTCTTCTCTAATTAACCAACACGTAAGCACGCACACAATTATATTTTCACACGTAACCATTAACTACAATCACATCATCATCCTATTAACTCCGTTTGGTTATATTTAACGGAAGGGATTAATTTGACTCACAAATTTACAAGTAAGGACACATTTCAAACACTTTTCTAACGAGGGACTAAATTGAGATTTGTCAACCAAACTGGGGACAAAATTGGATATTAAACCTAATATATTATATTTTATTAGTAGAGATAGGTGTTAGAGTAAAGTTAATGAATTTTTTTGTTGTTTTGTTTTTGTTTTGTTGTTATTTTGTTTTGATGCTTAATATGATAATCCGTTGTTGAATGATTGTTAGAATAACTTGTATGAAATTGTTTTCTTAGATCATATTAAACTTAGGTGATAAATAACAAAAATAAACAAATAAGAACTAAAACAAAAATGGTAATAGGAACCCAAAAACAGTGTGAAAGCATGAAAACATTAAAAGACAGAAAATCAAAAACATAAAACTCTTAACAAACATAATAAAATTTAAGAGTGCAACAAAACAGGGGGAAAGAAATACACACTCTAGTAAAACTCTTCGTAGTAGAACATATTGTTTTTCTAGTAATACTTCTCGTCTAGCACGTGTATTTATTAAACATAAAAAAGGAGAGATTGTCAGGATATGACAAGCTCATTACAAGACAAGCTCGTCTAATAGAAACCTTAGTTTTGAAGTTTAACTAAACAACATGAAACGAAGAAGTCTTTGTACCGAAGAACTGACTTTAAGCTAGAAAAACACTAGGCAAAACTGCTAGGACAAGAAACCCTAGGAAGAAGCCAAGCAACCCTAGGAAGGAAAATAAGAAAACAAACACTAGGATAGAAAACACTAAGTTAGAAAACTAGCTTTAAGATAGAAAACAAACACCAAACACTATGGTAGAACATCCTAAATTAGAAAACCATTAACCCTAGGTGAAGATAGAAAAACACTAGGTTAGAAAACCATAAGCTAGAAAGGCTTAATAAAAATCACAACCTCACCAAAATAGTAGAGTAGAAACAAAGTATCTAAACAAAATGTCTAAAATGCTAGGGCAAAAACTATAAGATAGAAAGAACATATCCAAATTCACCAAGAAGAAAAGGTGTGGATGACCGTCTACGAAAACGTCGAACATAGAAATTCACAGAAAAATCAAACTAGGCTAAGGAACTTAGGAGAAAAGCGGGATAAAACGAAAACTCAAGACTCTAGAAAATAGGAAATCAACCTAGGATGAAAACACAAGACTTAGAACATGAATCACCAACATAGAAAGCCTACACAAGACTTAGAACTTGAATCCCCAACATAAAAAACCTTAGAAAAACACTTAGGTTCTTAGGAAATAGAAAAACATCTATATCAAAACATCCATACGATGTGTTAAACGATTGTTATGCCTAAAAGCGAGAGTTAAAGTTAAACGCTTAAAGCTTATCATACCCAAAGGGTATTCAGTTTAGCTCTTGAAAACAAGCAACGTCAAGACGATGTCTTTGACAAAACCACTACAAGATTAAAAGCACAAAAAATGAACTAAAAAATACAAAAGAAAACATAAACAAAGCTAAACACTATCTGTTTAAAGAATAGACAAAAATCACAAGAAACGTTTACTTGCCTAAATGGTACCATGAGCTAAAACAATACTTTGTCCAACGATAAAGTCTTACTTAACGCTCGGTATCTTTAAGACAAAATCTTAATTGTCAAATGCTACCTTAATAGTAGAAAATCAAAAAGAACTTTGTTGTTCTGAGCAAACATTAAATGATCAACGTTAAAAAAAACAACAAAAGTGATATTTGATGAATGGATTGTACATCAAAATCCAATCAAATCAGCAGTAGGTAACAAGAAAGACATTCATGGAATGTTCTTCCCTTAGAAAATAGTGACACAATACTTATGTCAAAACAAATCACGAAATCAATAAGTAAAACACCAACCAAGAAGACTCTTGCAGACTAAACGATATAACCTAATCTCACAGACACAAAAACATTAGAAAACACAAAATCCTAAACAAATGATAAAAACATTCAAAAACACTGAAGTAAATGAAATGGGACATACTTGTTATACATGTTTCTATCTTGTGCAAGACAATCGCTACAAACGTTCATCAATCTTATCTTGTACGTATCAAAATGAATGTTGGAAGAAAAAAAGTGAGGCAAAAGAAGGACCGATCAAGTCATCAAAAGTTGTGCCAAAAAGATAAGTCAAAACTACTTTTGATAAAAGATCTGAAAAACATGTCTGCTCTAACAAAAGACACTATGCTATGACTGACACCTACACCAATAGCCAGAAAAGAACAAATCTCAAAACAAGCTTCGTCAAACAGTCATATTATCAAATCTCAAGACAAGCATCATCATAATGACTATATCATCAAGGTGTATAAATAGAAGATAAGAAGAAAGATGAAGAAGATGATGAAGGGAGAGAAAATATGAAGATATGAAGATATCTCATCATTCGTTGAGCAAGAAAATCTCTTTGAGCTATTAAAGCTAAATATCTCAAATCAATTTATGTGAAAAAGAAAAGAGCTCAAGAAAAGAAGAATAATCTCAAGCTTCATCAGAACATCCACTTGAAGAAAGTAGAGAGAGTGAAAAAGTGAAACACAAAAAAATATCTCTCAAGCCTCATTGCAATATCTACTTGTATTTGTAACAAGAGAGAAGAGCAAAAAAAGTAAAGTACAACATCCCTCTAATGCTTCATTATATCATTTGCTTACTTGTGTAAGGTGAGAGAACAAGAGTGATGAGAGAAACACCTGCGAGTGTTTATACTGTTTTGTATCATAAGCATATCCTCTATGTGAGAAACACAAAATCCTAAACAAATGATAAAAAAATTCAAAAACACTGAAGTAAATAAAATAGGACATACTTGTTATACATGTTTCTATCTTTTGCAGGACAACTGCTACAAACTCATCATTCTTATCTTGTACATATCAAAATGAATGTTGGAAGAAAAAAAAATGAGGCAAAAGAAGGACCGATCAAGTCATCAAAAGCTATGCCAAAAAGATAAGTCAAAACTACTTTTTATAAAAGATCTGAATAGCATGTCTGCTTTAACAAAAGACACTATGCTATGAGTGAGACCTACACCAATAGCCAGAAAAGAACAAATCTCAAGTCAAGCTTTGTCAAACGGTCATATTATCAAATCTCAAGACAAGCATCATCATAATGGTTATATCATCAAGGTGTATAAATGTTGAGAGGGTCGCACCTCACACAAAAGTTGTTTGCAAAATTAATGCAGTATATTACTAGGAAGTGACTCCTAGGTCGTCTCTCAAGGACCAAATGTGGTTCAGGACTTAGGTCAAACACGAAGTGGGGGGGGATTGTGAAAGATTTTGTGAATGCAAATGACGAAATCAAAAATGAAAATTAAACACAACCGAATACAATTGAAAGCATTAAAATGCATGAAAACATTAGACTGAACACTGTAACAGATAAATATCCAAACACAATTCAAGTTATTCAAATGCACCACTTAAACTAGAACATAAAATGCACAATACAGCTTGGAAGTAAAATTAAATGCTCAACATGACAAATTAAAATGCAAGAAGTAAGCTTGTGGAACTCTCATAAAAAAAAGCTGTAACAACACCTCCCAAGTAGGGATGGCAAAAAAATCCGCGCCCGCGGATATCCGCGGATAAAATCCGCGACAGATAGTTGATACCCGCGGATATTTATTACCCGCAACCCGCGGGTAGCGGATATTTTAATACCCGCTTATAAACGGGTCGGGTGCGGATATTATACTATCCGTACCCGCGGATACCCGCTACCCGAAAAAAAATAAAAATAAAAATTTAATTTATATTTTATTAAGCTAAATTTAATTAAAATTAACATTAATTTATATTTTACAATATTAAATTTAATTAAAATTTAATTAAAATTTAATTAAAATTTATATTTAATTTAATTTATATTATATTTTATATATTTTTTATAATTTTATTTAAATTTTATTTTAATAATTTATTAAAATATATATTTTTTTAATATTTGCGGGTATCCGCGGATATCCACGGGTATCCGCGGGTTTTAAAATACCCGCGGATATTTTTTAAGCGGGTATCCGTGCGGGTAGCGGGTCGGGTAGCGGGTGGATTTTTTTTTGTCGGGTCGGGTTGCGGGTAGGCACTATCCGTGCCCGACCCGACCCATTGCCATCCCTACTCCCAAGTAATGAATAAGCATTTTTTTCACTAAAAGCAAAAATGAATTAACGCCTCTTTTAAAGGCTTCAATCACCATGTGTGCATTTCTCAAGGAAAGAAAATAAAATGCATCCTAAAGCTAATAAATAAAATGCATCTAAAGCTAGTAAATGAAATGCCTAATAAATGAAGTGCTAAGTATGTCTTCTCTCAAGACACCTCATCACGTGAAAAGTATAAGAAAAAGGACACATGAAAGTTAATGATGAACATAAAAAAACGTGAATGATGATTCATAGCAAACAACTTCAACCGGTGGCACATTCAATGCTTTTGGTATTTCAACAATTGGAATATAAAATTCATTCTCATCCAAACATCAATACAATAAAAGAAAACCCTTTCGGGGGCTACTCCCTCCTGATGTGCCAACTCCTCTTTCTTCAAAGTGAAAGCAAAGATTAAAAAAAACAATTCATCACCGTGTGCTTTTTCTTTCCAGCCGTGCTTCCAAAAATTCTGGACGCTTGAGTGCACCATTTCAGCAAAATCAATCCCGCTGCCTCCACCAACGTATCATCAGCCATAACCTTCCATTCTCTCCGTCCGTGTACGTGGCCTCTTCTTCCAAAATGCTAAAAGAAAAACATCCAAAATGAAGCACCTCGCTGCTGCTCCCTCTCCAGGCCGAGAGCTACTCCCAAAGACAAGGCTGTTGGAATAAAAACCCTTCTAGACGTGCTGCTGTTTTGCTCATGGGTCGTGTTGCTGCATTTTCCAACTCCTTGCCAAAATCGAGCTGTTCCCAAGCCTTGCTAGATTGAAGAAATGAGTGACCATCATCAACGCCTCTCTCCAGCAAGCTGGACTTTTCTGTGTGCACCCATGCCTTGGCTGGAACGTTCTCATGGGCCACCGCATGTTCTCTTTCTTTCCAAGCCGCTGGACAATCCTGGACGGGTGTTGCTCCCTCCACCACCACACCTTTCTCCCTCCACCTCTCCTTTACTATTTTGTCCTTTAGTAAAATTTTATTTTTAGGGTTATTATTTTTTAATTTTACCCATTCACAACATATTTCACTAATAACCTATTATAGTCCCGTACATGAGTAAAATACTTTTTCTTTCATTTTAACATTATATTTCTTTCTTTCTTTCTTTCGTTGTGAGATACTACAAGTTGCAAAGGTTGGTGGTGGTGGAAAGAATTATCAAGCAACCTCCCTCTCGTGGTGCAGTATCGCTCTCGTGGTGCCGTGGAGTGGTGCAGTGTGTGTCGTGCTTCCTCGTATTCGAATAAACACAACATCCTTCAACGGATGTCAACATCCTTCAACGGATGTCAACATCCTTCAACGGATGTCAACATCCTTCAACGGATGTCAACATCCGTTTAAGGAAAAATGGATGTCGACATCCGTTTTACCTTAAACGAATGTTGACATCCGTTGAAGATGTCACCTCCGTTGATGTATACTTTCTCACACTGCTGGTTGATGCTCTGGACACTCCTCCACACCACGGCGGCGACGCTCCTTCACACCGGCAATGGAAGCTTTCAAACCAAAAAAAAATTGGGAAGAAAAAGGAATGGAAGTGCGGGAGGTGAAACGAAAATGGGGAAAGGGGAAGAGAGTTTCGTGGGTGGGTGCTAGGAAAGTAAAATTAGGGTTTCAAATTATTTAAAATAGGGTAAAAGTAAAAATCTTTTTAACTTAATGATATAATTGTATTTAAAATAATGTGGGGAGGTGGAGGGAGAAATGTGTGGTGGTGGAGGGAGCAACACCCATCCTGGACTTGCAACCCGTCACACCATTTCTCTTTGCTGGACCGTGGAAGTGCTGGACGTGTGTTGCTGTGCTTGCTGGACGCTTGAAGCTTGTTGGACATAACCCGTGTTGTTGTTGGGCTCTTTTTTCACGTGCTGGACTTTGAATGGACGAAGAAATAAATGGGTGGAGGCCGTGGCATGCGGGTGTTGCTCCCTCCACCACCACACCTTTCTCCCTCCACCTCCCCAATTTTTTTTAATTCCAATTATATCCTCAGATTAAAATTTTTTACTTTTACTATTTTAATTTATTTCAAACCTAGTTCTTCTACTTTACTTCATTCACCCAATCTTTCCATCTCTAATTTCTGTTTAACAATTTGTCTTTCGTTTTACTCTGAAACCTCATTTGTCTTCTCCGTTTCACTTCTCCTCATCCGTTTCTTTCTTCTTCATTTTCCTTACATTATTAAAGTACATTAAAAATATATTCAAAAATAATAAATCAAAACATTTAAATTAAATTATTAAAATATTTCCAAAATAAAGAATAAACTAATAAAACAAACCCTAAAATAAGAAACGTAACTTTTAAACGGAGGTGACATCCTTCAACGGATGTCAACATCCGTTTAAGGTAAAACGGACGGATGTCAACATCCGTTTTACCTTAAATGGATGTTGACATTCGTTTTACCTTAAATGGATGTTGACATCCGTTGAAGGATTTTGACATCCGTTGAAGGATTTTGACATCCGTTGAAGGATGTCTTAAAGGTTACGTTTTTTATTTTAGGGTTTTATTTGAAAGTTTATTCGAATACTCACCTTGAGGAAGCAACACACGCACTGTACCACTCCACACTCCACCACGAGAGCGACACTGCACCACGAGAGGGAGACTGCTTGATAATTCTTTCCATCACCACCAACCTTTGCAACTTGTAGTATCTCACAACGACGAAAGAGAGAGGAAGAAATATAATGTTAAAATGAAAGAAAAGTATTTTACTTAATAGGTTATTAGTGGAATAGGTTGTGAATGGGTAAAATTAAAAAATAACCCTAAAAATAAAATTTTACCTAGGGACAAAATAATAAATGGGAGGTGGAGGGAGAAAGGTGTGGTGGTGGAGGAAGCAACACCCGTGGCATGCTTGACCATGTGCGTTGCTCCAACCAACTCTTCTTCAATTGAAAACAAAAAAAAAAAGAAAGATGCTTCTACTGGACGTGAATTCCAGCCCAACCCGTGTGCACCTCCTTCTTCTCCCAAGCACCACGTATTCATCCCAACGTTCCACTCATCCGTTTGCACCCCTTAATTGAAATTCACACCTCCTCAATCATTTTAACTTAAATTATAATTGATGTGGCATTTTCTTTTCACCTCCAAATGTCCCAAATATTATCCAACAATTTCCCTACAATTAATAATGCAAATAATTAGTCTCAGATAATTCAAATTAATTAAAATAAGAATTTCTGATCAAATTAAGCACAATTAGGAAAAATGGGAAAATACTGGACATTCTAGCTCAATTCCCTGATTAAATCTAGCACAATAAGCTAAGTGAAATCAAAAAAATATTGACTCATCAATAAATAGAAGGCAAGAAGAAAGACGAAGAAGATGATGAAGGGGAGAGAAAATATGAAGAGATGAAGATATTTCATCTTCCGTTGAGCAAGGAAATCTCTTTAAGCTATTAAAGCTAAATTTCTCAAATCAAGGAAAGTGAAAAAGAGAAGAGCTCAAGAAAAGAAGAATAATCTCAAGCTTCATCAGAACATCCACTTGAAGGAAGAAGAGAGAGTGAAAAAGTGAAACACATAAAAATATCTCTCAAGCCTCATTGAAATATCGATCTACTTGTATTTGTAACAAGAGAGAAGAGAGAAGAAAAATAAAGTATAACATCCCTATAGTGCTTCATTATATCATTTGCTTACTTGTGTAAGGTGAGAGAAAAAGAGTGATGAGAGAAACACCTACGAGTGTTTAGACTGTTTTGTATTGTAATCATATCCTCTATGCGAGAGTAATAGTCTGAACGACTTGTTACCGTTGATGGGATATATAATTGATGCTTATATTTCTTCGTATGTGGACTTCATAAAGCAACAAGGAATGAACTATTCTCCATCTATATTGAGAAAATTCATTGCACAAATCAAGTCAGCAAACGCAACACTCAAGCCTACCTAGACAATAATATAAGTTAAAGCCTGCAAACATGACCCCTAAGTCTACTTAGACATAGGACAAGCCTACAAACACAGAACCTAAGCCTACCTAGACAATAACACAAGCTAAAGACTGCAAATGCAACACCTAAACCTATCTAAGGCAGTAGCATAAAGTTAAACCCGACCAACTACAACCTAACCAAACAGTCAATCCACCTACAAAACATAAAGTTGATTACAACTCAACCAAATGGTCAATTACTGTCAAAATAAGTTCACTCTACCTGTCAATCAAACTTTCAAGCTTGAAAGAACTTGTATAGTTATCCAAAACAACAAATATACTAAAGAGTTTAATCTAATGAAGCTTATTAGCCTAAAATAACTAAATAATATTAACAAAAATATTTATTGACGTAGTATTTGTATATTAACATAATATATTGTCAAATCTCGATAATTTAATTATATCATAAATATTCTTTTATATATATCAATATAACGTGGTCAATTTGGTTAAATAATATATTATTGTTATTATCGTACTAATTTATTAGTAAGATTTTATCATATTTTATTTTGTAATAGATTTTATAAAACCCTATAAATATATGTGAAATTTTTGTAAGAAGCATAAATGCATTCTCGTAGTAGATACTATACACATAGAATATAAAATTTTCTTCGACCATCATACAGTTTTTTCCACAAGATGGACGCTCTAAATCTCAGTAAAACCAATTATATTTTTTAATGAGACATTTTATAAAATTTCATTTTAGCAAAGATTTTTTTTAATATTCACCAAATGGATAATAATAAACAAAAGGGTAAAAAGTTCTCTCCCACTTATTCGCAATTCCCACAATGGCGCGTGCCTGAAATTCCATAACACGCTTTACTTTTTCTGGTATTTCGAAACCACCCCTTACGCGCATGCGCTGTCGACACCAAGAAACGTCGCAGTCGTTCTCAAAAATAGTGTGACGGCCACTAATTTTACACCACATGTCTCTGAATACTCCCCTTCGAATGTCAGAACTTTCAACACTCGCCACGTGTCGATACCAGATAGATCCTCCTAGAAGCGCACTTTCTTTCTCTCTCTCTAGAACCTCCACACACAAACTTTGATTTCAAACGCACACACACTCTTCAACTTCACTGTCTACCTCCTTATATTGAAACCAAACCCCACTCTTCTCTCTTTACCCTTACTTTCTCTCGCCTAGGGTTTTCTCCACCATTGACCCCACACTCCAACGCATAGCCTCGCCCAATTTTTATGGGTAAATTTCTCCCTTGATTCTCCTTGTTTGTTTTTCGTGATCCGCGGAGAAAGTGAAAATGAAGTTTTTTTTTTATCATTTCTGTTTGTTATTAAGTGTTAATTTTGTATCTCGGGCGTTTCAAATTCTTGTTTTGGTTATCTAAGTTCGTTTGGATCGTTATGGAGCTGAGTTTAACATTGTTGTGACTTTGATAGTCTTGTTTGAAAAAAAAAGTTCTAGAGGAGTTTATTTATTTTCATTTATAGAAGTGCATGAATTTCTGGGTCTCAACTTTGTTGGGAATGAACGATTATTGCGATTACATTCTATGCATGCATTAGAGGGTTAACTGTTTTGCATGAATTTTGTGAGACGCGAAGTTTTGTGTTTTACTGTGGACGGGTGGAAGTGAGGAAACTTGTTTGATTTCAATTTTGGATTGATTATAGCAATTTGTTTTGAGAATCAGCAATGAAAGGGTCTAAAATACTGTGGGGAGGTAAAGAATTAGCTATCTTTCTGAAATTTTGATGGTTCTGCAACAGAGCAGGCTTTTACATCCTGCTTTTCGTTTCGCTTTTGGTGTGAAATGTAAAGCACCATAACGGG
The DNA here is from genome assembly GCF_029865625.1 of Vigna umbellata. Classification (NCBI taxonomy): domain Eukaryota; kingdom Viridiplantae; phylum Streptophyta; class Magnoliopsida; order Fabales; family Fabaceae; genus Vigna; species Vigna umbellata. The sequence continues at coordinate 4,284,956 of NC_142167.1, read as the reverse complement.
TATTTCTGATCCTGCATGCATAATGATTCTAGCTCTCGTATACTAATGGAGTTTTCTTTGTCTTTACTTTTCATGATTAAAAATTATGAATTAAAAACACAATAATGACCTCTTATCTCTTCGGTCTTCTTTGAAGTGTTCAACTTATGTTACTGTTGTTTTTGGACTTGGATTCTGAATGCAATTTGCACTCTGCAGTTTTAATTTTGGTTTGCTCTTTTATGGGTCCATCAATGTTAGTTTGTTGATTGATAACAAATGGTGTAGGCATTTATTATTAATATGTCTTCTAAGGTTGAACACTTGGATCTTTTCATGACTAATTTTGATCACCCATTTTTCTTTTGTGCGTTATGACTGCCAAAATTTTGATCCTTTGTATGCCTTGCCAGATGTTAAAGATATAGCATAATTTTGGCCTTAGATTCATCTTACCTGCTAAGTGACGGGAAGCTGTAGGTAGGCTATTTATTTGTATTATTGACGTTGTTTCATAAGTTATGTTTTAACCAAGTACCCATGCTCTTCATGTAAATGCTTACAAACCTGATGATAGAGGTAAACTTGTTCATTATGATATGCCTTTATGTTGGTCTCCATATTTTTAGACTTAACACCTGTCCTACTACAATTTAGTGTTTGAAAGATTGGTCTTTTATTAACCGTCATTAATCAATGATTTAGATAAAAAAAAATTCTGACTTTGTGCTGCGCTTCTGTTTTCAGTTAATGTGATACGGTGTTGTGTAACTTTGTAAGTAGGAAAATATTGAATCAATAAGGATTTGATCTTAGAGACTATTTTCTGTATTCTTATATAATATACTGTTTGAATGACTTTTTTTGACCTCTATAAAACCTGTATCCTTGCAATTTAATATCATATGATGAGGTTTTCTGTTTTATTTTTATTATAGAACTATAGAGAGGACAGTTTGAAGGTAAAATCTTAAAGCAGCAAATCATCATGAATAAATCAGAGGGGACTCGGCAGCGGCAACAGCAACAACAGCAGCAGCATGTGATGGGAGTTGCTGCAGGTGCTAACCAAATGACCTATTCTCACTACCAGACTGCTCCCGTAGTGGCTGCTGGCACACCTGCTGTAGCTGTTCCTTCCCCAACACAGGCTCCTGCTGCCTTCTCTAGTTCTGCACACCAGCTTGCTTACCAGCAAGCTCAACATTTCCACCATCAACAACTGCAGCACCAACAGCAGCAGCTGCAAATGTTCTGGTCTAATCAAATGCAAGAAATCGAGCAAACCATTGACTTTAAAAATCACAGTCTTCCTCTTGCTCGAATTAAAAAGATAATGAAAGCTGATGAAGATGTCCGAATGATTTCAGCAGAAGCTCCAGTCATATTTGCAAAAGCATGTGAAATGTTCATATTAGAGTTGACATTACGTTCTTGGATTCACACAGAAGAGAACAAGAGGAGAACCTTACAAAAGAATGATATAGCAGCTGCTATTTCAAGAAACGATGTTTTTGATTTCTTGGTTGATATTATTCCAAGAGACGAGTTGAAAGAGGAAGGACTTGGAATAACCAAGGCCTCTATTCCATTAGTGGGTTCTCCTGCTGATATGCCCTATTACTATGTACCTCCACAGCACCCTGTGGGACCTCCTGGGATGATAATGGGAAAGCCAGTTGATCAAGCAGCGCTATATCCTACACAGCAGCCTCGACCTACCATGGCTTTCATGCCATGGCCCCATACACAACCTCAGCCACAGCAACCACCCCAACAACAACAAACAGATTCATGATGATTATGTGCATTCAATTAGGTTTGGGAAGTAGCATGCATCTTTTGATTACAAATTTACTTGATGCCTTTCGGCAGTAGTTTAGGGTTATGTATTGAAGAAAGCCACAGATTGTTTGAGGAATTTTGCACTCATTTGTGATTGTATGAACTCTCTTAAAGATTTGTGTGATAGTTGATTTAGTTTGCAGCTGTCCATAACTAGTCTTAGGTGCTTAATTAGGGAGTCAAATGCTAAAAAATAGTTTTTGTAATGTTATAGCAGAAAGTAGGTCTAATTCAGTATTCCATTTCATTCCAATGGCTGAATTATATATGCTCGTCTGCTTTTTTCTTGTCACTTGTATTACGTGTTAAAAGACAAATGAGCGCGGCTCTAGTGCTTTAACCTTTGGCTGGATATGAAGTTTTACAAATTCTAATGTTTTCAACTACATTGTAGTCATCTTAAATTGTTTCTTTGTTCAAATATGTAGTTTCGATAAGGTAGATTGGATAAGGTGATTTAGATTTAGTGAATTTTAATTTCTTTATTTTGGATAAAATAAATTTGTTATTACCAAATTTAAAAGATTATTTAAATAATTGTTAAAAGTTAAAAAATTGTTGATATTGATAATGTTTGTAATAAATTTTGATTAATGTTATGTGTAAAACCCTAAAAATGACACTTGGAAGAGAGGGACATATGTCTCAACTAAAAGAGTTTAAGTATTTTAAACCACAGCTCATTCCATTTTCTCATAATCTGTATCTCTTTAAAAACTCAAACCTTTTCTTTTCTCCTCCTTCTCTCTAGAAAATTTTCATCTCATTTCAGCTTTTCAATCATCTGACCATACTCAATCACCCCTGGTATCAAGAACTTCAATTTTCATCGATCAACGTCTCGTTTAGAACGGGTAAGTCTCAATCTCTGGGTTCTTGTAGGATTCTGAAACTATCTGACACATGCAAGTCACATTTCTGGCTGCATGTGTTCATCAGCTTCTTCTTCTGATTTTTGATCACTTTTCTGGTATTTTGGGTTGGTTCGTTACCGAAAATCAGTGAACTGTAGGTTCTTGAGAATTCTGGTATTAGAGCAAATTTCTAAAGTGGTAGAGTTGTTCGATCCGATTAAGAGGTAAGGGAAGCTAGATAATTTAATTACTTAGTTTTGATGTATGAACGGTTGTTTGATGATGTTGCATGTATGTGAAATTGAATTGTTTGATGTTCGGTAATTTTGGGTGTGGACTGTTATATGATATGCTCATGAGGTTTGGGGTTTCTGTATGATTCTAGTTCAGTGGCCGAGTGAAATTGGTAAGGGTTGGGTGTTGATTATAATTCTGCAGATATTCTGCAGAATTAGGTAGTTTACTGAAGGTCTTTAATTGATCGTTCGATTTTACTCTGGTGCTAGGTCTTAACTGAGTTATGCTATTGTGTATTCTCATTTATGACCGCTCGGTCTAGTATTGATTTTTCTTATTTAATATAGCGTTCAGTCTGTCATGGGCTGTAACTGTTATTGACCGCTCGGTCTCGGTAGTGCTCGGTCAGATGCCAGCACTTGGTCTTATTAGTGCTTAGTGATGCACTAAGCACTCGGTCTTGTACTAGCCGTTAGGCTAGTGATAGCACTCGGTCTTGTACTAGACGTTATGCTAGTGATAGCGCTCAGTCATGTACTGTCTTGGTAAGTGCTTGGTCTTAAACCAACGCTCGTTCGATATAGTGCTCGGTTTTTACTAATATTTATGATAGAGTTAGCGATCGATATTATTGAGTTGTGTGGTCTCTTATGAGCGCTCGTTCTCATACCAGTGCTCAATATCGTACTTGTACTAAGTTAATAGTGTTTGGTCTAAACCAATATTGTTCGTTCTAAATCATAAGTGCATGATATAAGTTCAAGTGTTCTACTTCTGCTTGAGTCTTATTCTCTAAATGACCACTCGATCATGTTCTCATATTGGGAGTGCTCTCCCGTTCAGTCTTATTCATAGGTTATGTTGATCTTTCACGTTAGGTCCTTTTCAAAGGTGGGATTATTGTTTTACTATTATGTGTGATATTTATTTAAAGATGTGATGTATGAGGAAATATGTTGTTAATGAGGTATGGTATTTAAAATATGACATGAATGAAATAGTATGAATATGAAGAAGTATGATGTGATTTGTATTATATGGATATGAACGAGTGTTCCAAGGAGGAATATCTCATAAATGGTTATGGAATTGTAAAGTATGAATATGGTCAGACTAAGCTGTCGTTCATCATGACATTCTAATGGTCACCGAGTCTCAAGTAGAGAATGATGGCGCATGTGGTGAGAAAAGCAGGAGGCATGGTTGCGTATAGCTTGGAGTTCTAGCTATCAGACTAAACTCATGTGTAGGCTTGGGTTTCCTGCTACACTGAGGGATGAAGGGCTAACCTCGTGTGGCGGCTTGGGTTTCTAGCTATGGTAATTCTGATGGTTTTCCATATTACCTTTCCACGAGTGCAAGAACGTCGTAGCTACATAATTCATACAGTCCGGACAGTCAGAGTAAAGTGAACAGTCATTGCATGCATTTTTGTATGATTATGGTTGGAAATGTATGATTGGTTGTTGCAAGATGGACTTATTGATTTATATCAGATTTATGTGAGTTATCTGTTTACACAGTTAATTAAATTACACTAGCTTACCCTTATTTTCCTGTATTGTCATGTTGTCTATTCGGTCGTCCTTGTCCTTGCAATGATCACCCCTTGGGTGTGAGCAGAGTGTGCAGAAGATATTCTAGAGTAGGCGTTGGCAGGAGAGGAGGGTTTTCGCTAAGAGTAAGACCGTTCGGTCTTGTACTTGTTTTTGCATTTCGTATAGGACCATTCGGTGTAATACAATGTTTAAAGGACCGTTCGGTTGATACACCTCTGGTATGACCGATCGGTCTGCTTTTATGGGTTGTATTAGTGTAGGTTTCTGTAAAGTTTTTAATTTATAGTTATTTTAGAATAACTGTAAGTTAACTTTATCTTCATGTAAATGTTCTATTTTATTGTAAATGTAATTATCCTTAAGTATAGTTTAAAGCTATATTTTTGGGATGTTACATTAATGGTATCAGAGTAGTTAATTCCTAAAACGACCTCTGAGTTAAGGGTTTGTCGTGGCTTTCCTGTGGAAAGTTGTGCCTAAATGGTATGTTATACCATTTCCTTCAAGATTAGGTAGTCAAATTTTAGATATAACTAGAAGTTTTGAGAACAGAGAATGTCTTGTTAGAAGTAATGAGGGTGCACACTCATGACTTTTACCGAAGATAATTTTCTTTTCTCAATTCTGATTGAAATTTTAGACTCTTCTATTTATTGTATTCGACCGCTCGGTTTCATAGTGACCGTTCGGTCTCATACTGGCCTTCTTGTGATCAAATGTTCTATTATTTGTCACCGTTCAGTCATGTATTGTCTTCTTGGCTATGTTGATTTGGCTTTTGGCTATAGTCCGCGTTCGGTTTAAATAGTGTCCTTGAGTTAGACTGATGGGTATTTATCCTTGTAATTTCGGTAGATTGCATCTAGGTCTCCTCCTCCCTCACCTACGGATATGGATGCACCTAATTCCATGACATTGATGGAATCAATAATCACAGATATGCAGCAACAGAACCTTGCATTAGTTCAACAGAACCTTGCATTAGTTCAACAGAATACAATGGCTCTACAGCGCTTGGAGACCGCTCGGATTTCAGCAGAGACGTCTCAGCAGCAGTATGTGGATTTAATGTTGAAGGATAGGACTACAGCTAGGTCGTCTATTTCTTCTACTGTTCATCAGCAAGAATGGAGCTTAGAAAGTTTCCTACAACATCAACCGGCTAAGTTCAGTGGGAAGTGCAGTCCATATGAGGTCGACCAGTGGTTCAAAGACATGGAGAGGATTTTCAATGCTAATAAGTGTCCGAACGAGAGCAAGTTGAATTATTCAGAGTATTTGCTGACTGGGGAAGCAAGTCATTGGTGGAGTAACATGAGGATGTTGTTGGAAGGAAACGATACACTTATTTCCTGGGAAGTATTCAAGCAAAAGTTTTACGCTGAGTAATTTTCTAACCGTGTTCGGTTTGAAAAGGAAGTGGAGTTTCTGGAATTGGTTCAAGGGAGTATGACTGTGTCTGAGTATGCCGATCGATTTAAGCATCTTCTAAGATTTTATACATTGGCAACAAATGAAGAATGGAAGTGCAGAAAGTTTGAGAATGAGTTGAGAGGCAACATTAAATTGTGGAACAAGTGTTTGTGTATTCGAGAGTTACCAGTTTTGATTGAGAGAGCGAGAGTATTTGAAAAGACGAAGAAGGAAGTAGAAAGTCAGCAAAATCAGCAAAAGAGGATGGATGAACCGAACATATCTAGAGGTAATTCGGATTCCAGAATAACTCCTTATTCACGGCCTTCTTATTTTCCTTCTGGATCCAAAGGTTTTTCTGCAAAGTCATCCGGTGCTTGTGGTTAATCTGGGCAACAAAGGCCAATAAGTTGTTATAACTATGGAGGGCCTCATTTGAAGTCAGTTTGTCCTCAAATATTGAAAAATTATTACAAATATAAGAAATAAAAATGTAATTACGTCATGTCATTTTATTAGTTTCATTAAACAATATTAATTTAAATTATGAAATGTTAAATCTTGTAAGATTTAAGTAAGATAGAAAGTTAGGTCTAGGATAGAGTTAACTAAGTTGATCAAATTTTAGATTGAGTAAAGTTAGTATAGACATAGTTTGAGACAAATAGATTTGGCACTAATTGATTTAAATTGGTCTAACCTAGGTTGATCTGAGTCTATTATCAATTCAAGCTAGTTGGTTAGGATCGAACTCAAGTTGATTGATCATATTTAAATCCACTTAAATGGATCTGAATCTAAGTTAAGCCAAGTTAATCTGGGTTCAAATTGCACCAACCCATATTCGAGTAAGTTGGATAGGTCAATGTTCATTCAAGTCGGAATCAATCCACACTCAAACGAGTTAGGCTAGGCCTAGATCTAAACAAGTTAGTTCAAGTGAGTCTAGTCGAGCCAAGTTAATCTGGATTGAGGTAGACCTAGGTGTCAAACGATATTTTAAATTTGTCTAATATGTTTCTGTTCACATCCAAATATAAAGACTACATATATATTTAACTTTTTTTTAAGCAAAACTCATATTAGATATGTACTTTGATATCTTAGATAGGCTCATGTCTTAAAATACATCTTATCATTTCTCATCACATAAAAGTTTATTAAAATGAAATAAAATAAGAAAATAAACATAAGCATGGGAACCAAACCATCCATGGTTAATAATTCATCATGAGTAACCAGTTCAACAAGCCAACTCGCCTCTAAAACAGCTATATAGTCAGCATTTCTGATTAGACGATGCCTACAAACAATTATTATCGTAGAGCGTCCAAACATAAGCAAATCCAGAGCCCAATGAACAGGGCATAAAATGGAGTGGAGTTTTATGCACATCCAGATTGAGCAATGTTCTTCCTCCTTTGCAATTTAATATACCGAATTACACGTTTTGAAACACTCCCTGGATTGATCAATCTGAAATATACTTATAGATTTGAAGATACATCCCATATTGAATATTCTGGAAAATATGTTAGTGTTCTAGAATGATCAATCCAAAATTTCTCACCAGATTTGGAAGTGCATTTCGGACTACTCAATTCGAAATGCATTCTTACAGAGAATGTTCCGAAATGTTTAATCTGAAGCATAGCTTTCAGATCCAATAACATTCAAAATTGTACCATCCGTAATTTATTTAAAACTCCCAAACACCGGAGACACATCGTACAACAGTGAAACAAAACGGAAATAAAGTTATGTACCTCTATTCAATCGGTGAAGAAGGTGTTGCCTATGGCCAAACCTTTAAAAGATTCAACGATGAACCACTAGAGAGGAGTGAAAATGACTGAAGGAATCCTGAAGGTGAAGAAAGGGGGGTTTGGGGACAATAATATGTGTGTATGTTTCAATTTTTATCCTAAGTTATAACCAATGAAATTCAAATGAGCTAAATAAACATAAAAATAATATTAACATTTAAATTAAATACAATATTAATATCTCTACTATATATTAATAAATATATCAAATTTAAATTTTTTTATGATGAAAATATCAGAAAAAAAACTAATGTTTAAGTTACTAAAAAAAATGTAGTAATTAATCATCTTATATGAATTTTAAAAACATTATTTTTTTTCTTCTATTTTAATAACTTTTGATGTCATCTTAAAATGATTTTCCTCTTCCACCTTTCTATAATTATAATAGTTTTCATTATCATTGGGATGCATTTAAACAATAATAACGAATGAATTTAAAAAGAAAATTGTACAATAAAAATATATTCAATTACATTATTTAAATCATTCTTAAGAAATTCATGCTTCATGTAAGATTCCTATTTTTAATAAAATATATTATTTTTTTATTTTTATTTAAAAAATAGAAAATCTTTTATTTTTATTAATGCTTAAAAGCCTCTTCGTTCATGTCTTTCATGTTTTTCATTTTCATCTTTCATGTTTGTGGGTGTGTGGTTGTAGCTATCCTCACATTAAACGCTTAAGGTTTTTTTCATGTTCCTAAAGTTGGCATACGAGTGTTTTACACAAAATCTTTGGTCAATTCCAAGAAACAGTTCGTGTAAAGCTGGAAGTAGGCCTTGTGATTTTAATACAATAAAGACCAGTTAGCGGTTCTAATTAATGAATGAATGTACAAAAATTACAAATTGTAGATCATTATTACCTTTTGTTAGTCTAACATAAAAGTAAATGATGAACATACTTCAACACCACCAAGGTCATCAATCAATAACTCCAGAAACTAGGTCCATGAATCCTTCGTTCTCCACTTCAACCACAACATATGCAATAGGCAACATTTGGTCATTGGCATCTTGTCCAACAACCGTTAACAACTTCCCACCATACTTCCCTTTCAAGAAAGCTTCGTCTAATCCAATTATTGGTCTGCATGACACAAAATTGTCTTTGCATGCCTTCCAACATGCATAAAATCTCTTAAAAATTTATGCACATTACTATCTTCTTCAATGATGGACCTCTTCCTGTATGCCAGGCTTACCTTCCACTTCACCATCACAATCACCTATCTCTTATGTTCCAGTATCACCTTCAAATTCACCACCAAATTTATCTACACACTAAATGGTCTCATGCGACACAGGTTCAAGTTCTCCTTCATCATCATGAACATATTCCAGCATGTGTATGACTTGGGGTTTAGAAACCGTGTGTACCACAAATACATGAACCTGACCATTAAGCATAACTAAGTTAACCATATACATGCCACCAATGTCATCACACAAAGGCTCCCACCTGTCTTCCAACACTGAATCCCCTCCTAGAGAGTACCATAGATCTTTAAAACTAACATATCTCAAACCTTTGACTACACTTACAACAACAAAGTAACTCCACATATCTAGGTCAAATGATAACGTAAAAGTCTCTCATTCATACTTCAACATCCCATCATTAACAAACTTCCCTTTGTGGAAAATAACCTTAATATTATCGTCCATTATGCACAACACTATAAATATTTCTACACCTATAATATAATCATATCTCAACAAAAAATAAACATATTAAAACCATAACCATAACACGCTCAAACAAACATTGTAAAACAACTTTAAACATGGGGGCCACCACATCGCAATCAACAATACAAAGCATTTCAATCATGGGAGACCACCATTCAATATTCAGCTTTCCCAAAACAAACACAATACAACATATAACCATAAAAAAGCATAACAAAAAGCACACTTACTGACCTTCGTTGCGATTGAGCTCCAATGACCACGTGATTCAGCCTCGCTGTTCCAACAAAACAAGGTCCCACAGATCACTAAAATTACCAAAGCCCTAAAATTGCTCAATTTGAAATTTGTATAAACCCTAAATTCCCAAAATCAATCTCTAATTTCTCTTATTGATTCCCATTTTTTTGCCAATGAACCCTAATTCAAAGAAAGAACTCTCACTCTCTTTTCACAATCCCTAATTCGAAAAAAGTACTAAGTTTAATTAACTTTTTTCCAATTTCTTTAATTAAAAAATAGATAAATACATGTCAGAATCACCTTTAGTGAATAAGTGAACCACGTTATTTAAAAAACCAACATCAGCATGTGTCTAACATCATTGGTCCAATTTAATAATAAGAGTCTAATTAGAATAATTTTACAAAAATTAAGACCAATTTTCCAACCCAAATAAGGACGTAGAGAATGAATAAACATTTTCTTAATTAAATCAACTTTATTTAACTCATCAATCTGTGCTAGATCAGATCGACTCAAATTCCTTAAATTCACAATAAATAAATTAGGTTAAGTTTGACTTACTAAGTGACTAATTCCTTTGATGGATCAATTAGATTGACTAACCCGTTTTAATAACTCTTAAGTACAAGAAACAATGATCCGAAAGATGAAACTAGGAAAAGAAAGAAAAACAAATTTGGACCTTGGCTGGACTCTAACAAAACCTCTCAAAGTTTATAATTTTTAATAAATTTCGGTCACTAATTAAAATTATTAAAATAATGTTGCTAACGTTCTCTCAATTTTAAAATGTTTTTATATATACGGTGTTATGAACAAAAGAAACTATATAATTAATAGCTTTGCTGATCTACGTGTAACCTCTTCTGAAAAATATTGAAACATTTTAAAAATAAGTTGTTCCTTTTCTGGAAATGAAAGTACATAGTTAACAGTTATTATAAACAAATTTAAATATTTTTTCTCAAGAAAATAAACAAACAAATCCACGAGCCACATTATTTTCCATAACTAATTACTTTATTTGGATAATAAGTAATAGATAAATTTCTAATTAGGAATATAAAAAAATAATAATTCAACCAGAAATAATTAGCATAATCATCATAATAGGGTGAATACAACTCAGAAACAAGAGCAGTATTAAATTAATTAGCATCATCTTCGGTACAAGAAAATTGGTATTGGACCAAATGGACGGTTTAACATCTGGAGCTTGCAGCAGATCCAATTCTCAACACACAATTTAGTAGCAAAAGATTCAACAGCTTCCAATTCTTCACTGGAAATAAACCATAAATATTAAATAATTAAACATGTGGATGAACACTATCTTTTTTTCAAGATAATATGTCTTATAATTAGGGAAGTAATTGAAATATTTTAACTAATTCACACATTAAAAAAATTTGGTTAATTTAGTTAATAGCAATAAACTTGTCTCTATTTATAATGCTTTTTCCTAAAATACCCTAAAGAGTTTTGGGATTATCCATATAATTTTTTAAAACTTAATTACTTTCACCTTTATAATTAATTAAAGAATAATAATAGTGGCTTATTCATCTGCTTCACTTTTCATGAGAATGAGAAGCAGGCAATTGACAGTATTCATTATTTTATACTAAAATAAGGGTATTTTGGTCAAAAATAATTATTACAGCACCCAATTAGAACAAAGTCTACTAAAAAGGGACTGTAGTTTCAAGACAGTCGTATCATTAGAAATGAAAAGAGTAATAGCAATACTCAAGTCTTCACTGAAGCAAGTGAAGCTTCAAAAAGTCATAGATTATTCAAAACATTGATGGAAAATTGTGAATTTGAATTTTCTGCTGAGTTTTTGGTGCTTTGGTGTTATTCTTTTGCTGTCTTCAAAATACATTGGTGGATACTGATTTTGATGCTGACATCAGTGTATTTTAAAGGCTCAACAGAAAACCAGCATCAAAAGACCAACAAAGAATCTGGACTTAAAATTAGCATATTTCAAAGATCTCTTAATGACACAAGGTAAAGGGTCAGAAATATCACCGTCCTCCAGGGTGCCCCACATACACCACTATGCTGATGAGACCACCTGGCATCAGAATTCTCTTGGCAGCTTCCAATGCCAGTGATGTTGTTTCTGATACTGTTATTATCTCTTTGTCACCTCCAGGAAGATAGCCCAAGTTGAATGCAACGAGCCTATACAGAATATTAAGATAGATAAGCATGTTTCATCGAAGTGTAAGAAGCAGCTCACCATGACATATAGTTTAATAATAAGAAATACATTAATGCAATCATTATTCAGGGTTGCAGCTAATATTGATTATCTTTAAAATGACGGTTGCATCAAAATTTATGAAATCTACATTCAAAATTAGTTATCTTAGGCTATCTTATTATTTGAAAATAGTTTTGATAGTATACATCCAAAAATCTCATATGGTTAAGGAGTTGAAGTAAATGCTAACTTTTATTTACTTTCTTTCCTTAACTCTATTGACACATTTTAAAGACAAAACCGTGATAAAACATTAGGAATTTCAAACAAGACAATATTTTAAGGAAAAATTGTGGCACTTGCGATTTTAGTGGACTTGAGACCAAGTCCTAAGTCTATAATCAAACCAGCCCTTGGTGCCTGACTGTGCATATGGAATGGCATGTTAATATATTGTTTTGAAATCTAGAGAAATTTCTCTTCAGCCTCATAAAAGATTCATGCAATGAGACCAAGTAGGAATAAAGACTGAAATTATAATTCTTTTTTCAAGAAATCTATAAAAATAAAGAATGAAACAGATTTCATTTCAGTGAATATAGTTAAATTACACCTCAATCCTATCTCCAACGTTATCAGTATTAATCAATCACAAAAGTAATTTTTTTAGTCCTTTTCTCACCTTTGCTTTCCACTTTTATTTCGTATAAGTAAAGATGTAAAGGGAATGATGCTTTGCAAAGTTAGGAACTAAAGCAATAATTTTATAAACTGAAGAGCTAAAGTGATGAACGGTTACAATTTCAAAGACGAGTTTACTATGAAAATAACTACACCAGTTATTTATTGTCATCAGCTTCTGAACAAGGAGTAGGAACAGGGGATCATGAAACAAGTACCTAACTGATGCATTCCTTGCAACAACATTCTCCATTTTACTATGGCAGATATTGAAGAGCTTGACAAGTTGTCGCTGCATGTATTTTGAAATTGTAGTTGGTGACATGAAAGTTCTTAATTGTTGTCAAATTAACTACACCAAAACTAAAAGGATCAAGGCCAGTTCAAATTCTCAGACTATAGCAGGATCTATCTATCATCCAAGAACTTTTTTCAGTGGCTACATAACATAGACTATTTTATGCAATATTTTGGCAATTCAAAGTTGAAACTATTTGGTCATATGTAGTCTAACCTCATTAGAACTAAGTGACTTTTCCAACAAGAGGGAAGTGTTATTCAAAGCATCTTCTTGAATGTCTAATGCATAGACATAACCGTCATGTGAATCATCAGCGACTAAATTAAGCATTGCTAAGGTGTCAAAACCATTGCCACAAGTAGCATCAATGACAATGTCTCCTTTCTGGACAACCTGTTTCCACACCCTGGTAAGTATAAGAAATATACTTAGTTATTATCAAGGCTTTACTACCATAACAATTTATATATAGTGTACTAGGACAAGTTTCACGAAAAGCACTTCTAAGGAAAAAATGAAATCAGTTTCTCCATTAACTAAAATTTACTTCTGCATAATGTATATGAATTTTCTAATATAATATTTCTAAATTCGTATTATTAACTTATGCATAAGCTAAATTTAGTTGATCTACAAGTTCATTTCATTTTTACCTTATTTTTCTATTTTAGAAAAAGTAAAAGGGTGCCAAATAGTCTTCTGTAACAAGCATAAAACATGTTCACTTTTAACTTGTTCTTTTAGAAGCATGGAAACTGAAATAAATATGTAAGAGAAGCTCCCCAAATTATCTGACAGAATCAGAGAATTTTGCTACAAATTATTAGGATTTAGGAGTTCCCAAAAAAATTAATAGCTTAGCCTTTGTCTGGGTGAAACAAATGTAGCATGGGATCAATTCCAAGTGTAACATCCATGTAAATAATATATCATATGCAATGTAATTTTCTACTATCGTAATCATAAAATATATGCCCATGCGTACCTTAAAAAAAACTGTCTCTGTTACTATTGGACGCAACAAATAAAGTTGACAAAACAGTTCTAGATTAGAATATCAGCATACATGAGAGAAAAACAGAATTTTGAAATTTCAATCTGCCATTTTATAAGACGAAACAATAGCAACTCAAAATTGAAAAGTTAAAGGCCGCAAACATGAGAGTACGTTTTTGTAGAGAATTAAAAGTAGAAGATTCAGTCACTGAGGTATTAAGAACACAAATCCTGCAGAAAAACTAAGTAATCCCTCAAATACTAAGCTAAAAATGGAAAAAGCAAGCAGAAATCTTGGAAACAGAAGTATTTTCATTTTCAGGACATAATATGATAAAACCAGTTGTACGTACATGTGAGCAATGTCGGTTGCCCTCTTCTTCCCAAAGAGATAACTTACCAAGGCATCCTCCAAACCTGAAAACAAAGGTAGGGGCATTTCAACATTCGTAATAGATTATGCACACAGGTTCACGATACTGTCACAAAGACAACATTATCGAGGCTGACAAAAGGGAAATGGTACCTGAAAAGGGGGAATCTTTCGGGCAGGAAGAAGAAGATTGGAGGTCACTGGCAACTGAGAAAAACCCATTTTTCTTATTAGGTTCCCCAGAGTAGCAACTAACATTTTTTTTGGAACTGTTGCATAGGGTGTTCTTGAGTATCAGAGGAGGAACCAAAAACAAGGTTATTCGGGAAGAACATGAAAGGCTGCTGTGAGTGGCTAAAGGAAAGAACCACCGCCTGAGA